>NC_067121.1:7120904-7818404 GCF_021347895.1 Acanthochromis polyacanthus
AAGAACACAAGACTGCCACACAGCAGGTGGCAGTCTTTGTTCTCTCCACAGAAGAGGAGGCTGTAAGTTGATTTTTTTTTTTTTTTCAAGATTACTCTCTCTGTAAAAATCCAGAAATCGAATCTGACGTCTGTACCTTTCTCTCCACACAGTGGTTCGACAAGTACTTTGAGTGTGTGAGGGACCAGCTGAAGACAACAAAGAGGTTCCGGGCGAGCCCAGAGGCTGAGAACGTAGAAGAAGACCCCCAGGAGCGGTTTTTCCTGTCGACATCTGGCAAACCAATTCACAACTGCTCCAATGATTTGGCCAGGCTCCACACAAAGTAAGTACATCTTTATGAATGGGATAAGCTGCTACGTGTCATCTAAGTTAAGTAACCTAAGAGGAGGAGGGTGAGAGCTGTCATTTACAATTTACTCTTCACTCTCATTTTAGATACAACCTCACACGGTGACGAGCCAAGTGGTGAGACGGATCTTTGAAACTGCCGCCAAGTGCATGCCTGATGTGGACAAAGCCATGATTGCCGACTATCCTCACCCACAGCACAGCCACGGCGGAGAAACATTACCACATGAAACAAGGTGGCTACCTGATAAGTCCCTTGAGCTCCTCGACGAGTTTGAGAAGGTAAGCAGATCATTTGTTCCAAAAAACAGTGTGCACCACACAGTGGACTTCATTTAGCATATCAGTCTGGACACTGACTATTTTCTTTTTTATTTGGCAGGCATGATGACAGTGAAGAAGGTCCATCCAGCCGGGCCCATTCCAAAGTCCGGAACCCAAGGATGGACTTTGAGAAAGAATGGAACAACTTCAGCAGAGAGCATCCAGTCACAGTGGATGGGAAGGTGCCCTCCCTCGTACACCGGGCCGCTGTGTCACAAGACAGCCAGAGGAAACTGTATGAGCGCTGGCTGAAAAAACAGATGAAGCTTCGGATACAGCATGCTGCCGGTATTATCTAAACCTTTGCAGAAATCTGAATATTAATCTGGACAGAGTATTCTTGTCCAGCCTTTGCAGATTTCTGAATGGCCTGAACTAACTTTGGACGTTTCTATTCTCCCCACAGCGCAATTCCCCGTCGACTCCCACAGAAAGCCGAGTGGCCGGATGGATCAGCAAGCAGGGATGGAAGCGGAACATCCATCTGCGTCAAAGATCCTTGAAGCATGGCAGCCCACGGGTGACTTCCAGGAACATTCCACCTCTGCGGGCTATTCGGAAGCTGGTAAGCTCCCAGCGGTGGAAGGGCTGGTGATCAGTCACATCGAGGGAAAAGGAAGAGCAGTACTGACCACCCGCAGTTTCAAAGCAGGCGAAGTATATGCGATTACCACGGGAGGTGGTCATTCTGACCAAACTCATGCTGCCACCAGCCTAAAGGAGACGGACTTTATGTTCTTCTATAAGAACGGGGCTGGTGAGAAATTCTGCATTGACGCGCACTTAGACAAGTGCCCCTGCCACCCGGACAGAGAGACCTTCGGCAGACTCATCAACCACTCCAGAAAGAGACCCAACATTAGGCCTCGTCTCTTCAGTCTCAAGTTTGAGAGTGGAGAAAGGGACGTGCTGCTTTTCATGGCTATAAGGGACATCAAAGCAGGAGAGGAACTCCTTTTAATTATGGCGTCAACAGACAAAACTACTGCGGAGAAGGACTGGATCTTGAATGGAATGATTAAGCTCTCTTCCCTTCCCTTCTCTTGCCCCTCTCCCTTTTTTTGTAAATACTTGTATTTTGTCTTTTTTACATTTTTCTATTTTTGTAAATAGTTGCATTATCATTTTTTGCATTCGTAGCGCGTTCCAAACACACAATGGATGTAGTTCCAGATCACCCGCTTCAGGTCAGAGAGACAGAGAGTAAAGGCACACTTCCACTTTGTGAAATGTACTTTTTCTTGGCCTACATGGAGGATGTCTAACACAGGAAGTGTATCTGAAAGCACTGCACTGTAACAAAAACTATATACAGTACATTGAATTTGGAAAAATACACGGAAACACACGAGGGCATTTATATCTTGCTTAGTTGGTGTTACTTTGACTGTTGCTTCTAGTGCGTAAATGGAGGATGAGGAGAAGGAGGAGGGCAGGGCGTGAACCTCTACCAGCTGAGCCGGTTGCTTCGGCCCAGTCATAAAGTAGACTTGGCTGGAGCCTCCGGACTGGGGTAGAGTTGATTAATGCCAAGGCTCATAATGCCCTTGCTCATTGTCTCTAACGTCCGGGGTGATGGATGTTGAAGTGCTCGCCTCAGAATTTCAAGTCTCCTCCGTGGTTTCGTGAAGTACAACTTCACCTGTCTCACAGAGGAACTTGAGTCTCTGGGCCCTCTTGTGCATAAAGACGCCGTCCAGGTGGCCGGTCGCCACCGAGCGGATCTCTATGGCCTTCTTCCCCAACCCATGATGTGGTTGGAGCGAATGTAGGCCACGGAGGTGGTGGAAGTGTACTGTGACAGAGAATGAAAACAACCACAGTTAGTTCTTTTCAGGTTAATATTCAACACAGAACCATTTTATAAGCTCTCAATGGCAGGCTCCACTCACCGTGGTGAATTTCAGCACTAGTATGTTACTTGTCCTTCAACACAGCACCATCTCACAGGTTCCTCTTTGGAATTTGTCTTCAAGTTTTACTCCTTTCATTTTTCACTACTGGTGCTCAACTCTTAGGAGCTGTGATTAGTAGGTTTACATGTATCCGCTCTGAAGTTTTAAGTGGAGTCCAGTTCAGCGGACACACTGAAGTTTTGGTTGCTCCAGTCTCATCATAATAAAAAAATCAGAATCATCGTAGCGTGTTCCTCTTCAGGTCCACAACCCTCGCTCTTGTGCTAAAAAAAATCTCCCTGAAAGGTTGCTGTTTGTTTCCAGTGGTATAAAATCCCATTGTTTAATTCAAGATGAAATATTCATGAAATTTTCTGAAAGAATGGGAGGACAGAAGTTTAGTCTGATAAAACTACACTTGTTCATTGTATGAAAAGCACTGTAACAGCTTTAAATGCCAGATGCTTGTCCTGACCACTGGAACCTGCCAGGGACACTTTACATAAACTTTGACAAAGATGGACAGACGGACATAGCCACATACATACACACGTGGACAAAATTGTTGGTACCCCTCAGTTAAAGAAGGAAAAACCCACAATTCTCACTGAAATCACTTGAAACTCACAAAAGTCACAATAAATAAAAATTTATTGAAAATTAAATAATCAAAAACAGCCATTACTTTTGAATTGTTGATTAACATAATTATTTAAAAAAAAAACAAACTAATGAAATAGGGCTGGACAAAAATGATGGTACCCATAACTTAATATTTTGTTGCACAACCTTTTGAGGCAATCACTGCAATTAAACGATTTCTGTATTTGTCAATGAGCGTTCTGCAGCTGTCAACAGGTATTTTGGCCCACTCCTCATGAGCAAACAGCTCCAGTTGTCTCAGGTTTGATGGGTGTCTTCTCCAAATGGCATGTTTCAGCTCCTTCCACATATGTTCAATGGGATTTAGATCTGGGCTCATAGAAGGCCACTTTAGAATAGTCCAACGCTTTTCTCTCAGCCATTCTTGGGTGCTTTTGGCTGTGTGTTTTGGATGGTTGTCCTATTGGAAGACCCATGACCTGCGACTGAGACCAAGCTTTCTGACACGAGGCAGCACATTTCTCTCCAGAATGCCTTGATAGTCTTCAGATTTCATCGTACCTTGCACACTTTCAAGACACCCTGTGCCAGATGCAGCAAAGCAGCCCCAAAACATTACTGAGCCTCCTCCATGTTTCACCGTAGGGACAGTGTTCTTTTCTTCGTATGCTTGGTTTTTGAGTCTATGAACATAGAGTTGATGTGCCTTACCAAAAAGCTCCAGTTTGGTCTCATCTGTCCAAAGGACATTCTCCCAGAAGCTTTGTGGCTTGTCAACATGCATTTTTGCAAATTCCAGTCTGGCTTTTTTATGAGTTTTTTTCAGCAGTGGTGTCCTCCTTGGTCGTCTCCCATGAAGTCCACTTTGGCTCAAACAACGACGAATGGTGCGATCTGACACTGATGTACCTTGGCCTTGGAGTTCACCTTTAATTTCTTTGGAGGTTGCTCTGGGCTCTTTGGATACAATTCCAACGATCCGTCTCTTCAATTTGTCATCAATTTTCCTCTTGCGGCCACGTCCAGGGAGGTTGGCTACTGTCCCGTGGGTCTTGAACTTCTGAATAATATGAGCCACTGTTGTCACAGGAACTTCAAGCTGTTTAGAGATGGTCTTATAGCCTTTACCTTTAAGATGTTTGTCTATAATTTTTTTTCGGATGTCCTGGGACAATTCTCTCCTTCGCTTCCTGTTGTCCATGTTCAGTGTGGTACACACCTTTTCACCAAACAGCAGGGTGACTACTTGTCTCCCTTTAAATAGGCAGACTGACTGATTATGAGTTTGGAAACACCTGTGATGTCAATTAAATGACACACCTGAGTTAATCATGTCACTCTGGTCAAATAGTTTTCAATCTTTTATAGAGGCACCATCATTTTTGTTCAGGCCTGTTTCATTAGTTTGTTTTTTTAAATAATTATGTTAATCAACAATTCAAAAGTGATGGCTGATTTTGATTATTTAATTTTCAATAAATTTTTATTTATTGTTACTTTTGTGAGTTTCAAGTGATTTCAGTGAGAATTGTGGGTTTTTCCTTCTTTAACTGAGGGGTACCAACAATTTTGTCCACGTGTGTACATACTTAACCAGCCGGCCGGCCAGCCAGCCAGCCAGCCAGCCAGCTACCGAAGTGAACACAATAACCCCGCCGACGTCGTCGGGCGTGGTTAAATATTCATCAAAATTTCTGAAATAGGAGGAAGAAAACAGTGTGTTATTTGGACACTTCAGGGAATGGCCTTTCCAAAAATATATGACATGGCTGGAAAAGTGACACAGAAAAATCCTCCCCAGCAGCACATGTGCTGAAATTTTCCCAAATGAAATTTTGACCGCTCAAATCCTGAGTAATCCATTTTTGCACCAAACTTTGTCTTGCTGAATGGCTTCAAACACTTGTGGCATCCTACAGGTGCAAAACACACAAAGTTAGAGTATTGAATAAAACAGACCACCTATCGCAGTAAGAGCAATGTAAACAGTTGCATGTTGACTTTAAGGATTCAACAATCAAAAGTTTAATAATTACATATTGAAAAATAGGTTGGAATATTTTTAATTTACCTCTGTATGCCCCATGCCCGACAAAGCCTCCACATTTTGGCGTTGCAGGGACATCCGATGACAGGCAAAGCAGAGCTGCTCTGAAAACTTGATATCCTGTCAAAGAGCCGTCTTCCAAAATTACACCATGCCAAAGTTGCTGGAGCTCATCAACCAAAGGGTCTAAGAAAACATTTATGTTTAGTGATGGCTCCTTTGGACCAGGTATTAGTCCAACAAGAATCATATTCTCTTCTTTAAAACGGTCCTCACGAGGTAGATTCAAAATAACCAAGTAGATGGCTCCAACTGAATAAGGTGCATTTTTGAAAGGTTGGAACCAGTCCACATTCAACATAAGGGCCAAATTATTTGGCTCTGCTAAAAAAGGCTTGCCATCCACATACTGGTAATCCTGCCGTACTTTTCTAATCAAATACATCTCCTAACACACCCTCAGGTATTTTACGCTTCCGCCATTCTTCACATTTCGCTTCATTTCCAGGTCTTTTTACAATTGCTTGAAGAGACTGTACAACACTCTTGTAACAGTATGACCGTATTGGATAGACATATTCTTTACCAAGGGAAGATCTAGACTTTCTTAACAGATCAGAAGCACATTTCTTCCTTAGTGCAGATCTCTTCTGTGGGTGGTTATGGAATGGTATGTAACTGCAAGGCTTGCATGCCTTTGTACCATCCCATCTTAGTTCATAAGTTTCAGCTGGTACGTATACGGTCATACGTCTTGGGCAAACCACATATTGTAAGAAATCATCACGAAGGATGCCTGTCCATTTCCTCAGGGAGAATAAAGTCTTTGGGATACTGCTTGCAAAGGCAGTCAGTGAATCAACGGCAAGAACATTTCCGAGCATCCACATGAACTGTCTGATGCACAAAAGAAGTGATGTGATGGCATTATCAGAAATCTTGAAGGTGATTTGCCATGACAAAACCATCATGGCAAAAACTTTCATCAACATGTCTTCTGGTTTTGTTGAAGACTGCGCACTTCCATGTCCCTCTCCCTCTTCCATGTTAAGAAAGACATCACTCTGCTCATCTGCAGGGATTTCGCCTTCTTCCTCCTCCTCAGTTACTGTGTCATCCTATACAAATGTAAAGAAGAAATCAATATCAAATCAAACAAATCAATAAATAATGATATTATGGTACAGTGCAAAATACAGTTCCAAACATTAAGAATAATGACAATTAATAAAGGACACAGGGGGACAACTGAACCTTCTTTCTATTCAGTTCCTACTTTAGTTTGTATGGTATGTTTGTATGGTCAGTTCAGGAGGCCAGAAATACTACACAGATGTGTAAATGAATAGAAATTTAAAATAATTTCTAGATCTGGTTGTTTTGATCATAAAGTGAAATATTAGATTGTTCAGTTCCAGATATCTGTGACTAAATGTTTTGCACCTTTTGCAGAGAAACAGTGATCTGTAAGTTGTAATGTGTAAATGATAAAATGAGACATAATATTATTTTTCTAAAGACATTTCAGATTGTTCATAATGCTTGGCAAAAAGACAATTAAATGTGAACATGTAATGTACTTTGTTGCACTAAAACAAAGGGGACAATTAGGAGTTGTACTTATTTATAGGTTATTATGCTGGGCTTTTACTGGTCCTGTCCACTGGAGATCAAACTGACCAGTATGTAGCCCCTGAACTAAAATGAGTTTGAAACCCCTGCATTAAAACAACGACCATAATCACGCACATGAATACGACCATTTGGAAGTCAAAAGCCAGCAGTACAAGCAGTTTAACTCTCAAGTGACCACAATCACGCACATGAATACGACCATTTGGAAGTCAAAAGACTGCAGTACAAGCAGTTTAACTCTCAAGTGACCACAATCACGCACATGAATACGACCATTTAGAAGTCAAAAGCCAGCAGTACAAGCAGTTTAACTCTCAAGTGACCACAATCACGCACATGAATACGACCATTTGGAAGTCAAAAGCCTGCAGTACAAGCAGTTTAACTCTCAAGTGACCACAATCACGCACATGAATACGACCATTTAGAAGTCAAAAGCCTGCAGTACAAGCAGTTTAACTCTCAAGTGACCACAATCACGCACATGAATACGACCATTTAGAAGTCAAAAGCCTGCAGTACAAGCAGTTTAACTCTCAAGTGACCATAATCACGCACATGAATACGACCATTTAGAAGTCAAAAGCCTGCAGTGCAAGCAGTTAAACTCTCAAGTGACCACAATCACGCACATGAATACGACCATTTAGAAGTCAAAAGCATGCAGTACAAGCAGTTTAACTCTCAAGTGACCATAATCACGCACATGAATACGACCATTTGGAAGTCAAAAACCAGTAGTACAAGCAGTTTCAATTTTAAACTTCATCACATGCAGAGGCTAAATGAAAGTTTTTTTAAAGTGCTTCTTAAACAGCTTGTTTTTGAGGAATGAATCAAATCAACATATACTTTATTAATCACGATGGAAACTGAAGTAATGTGGTCACTAACAATGATTTTTTTTTTTTGCGCTAAACATAACTCCAGGAACAGATAACACTGTATGTAACTGTAGCTGTGTTTCATGCTTACCACATAACATACCCAAATTATGTATAATATTGTCTTACTATAATATTGCTTACTTTATATGGAAATGATATCAAATGTAACCTATTATACCCTCCAATGTAAGTGGTGTGTTAATATAAGCTACTGCAACTCAATTATCAGATCCATTATGTCTGCAATACAAACTAAAAAGAAAATCAAAACAATGATTTCTAATGTAAAAAGGTTGATTCATTTTAAATATAGCTCCACATATTCCTCAGTGTATCAACTTACTAAGTTTGGAGCACTGAGAACAAAAATGATGGTTTAATAATAAACAAGTCAGCATTTTCTTGTCTCCGTTTGACTGACTTCATTAGTCCCTGAAATTTTTTGGTACGGAAAAAAAGTAACTTGAATGTATTAAGCTACTTTGGCCATATTGCTGTAGCTTAGCTTGCTACATTTCTGTGGGTCATAGCTTCAGTGTAGTAAAGCTTGATTTAACACGGAGTAGCTGGTAGCGTACCTCATTACAGTTTCCAAGTAGCTTGCCCAACACTGATTAAATTAAAATTAATTTATGGACGTGGGCGAGTTGACCCGGTTTGGGGCATTTCGCCTCTCATCCAGCAGGAAGAACTGAAGGGGCCTCTTGGGTAGGGGGTTCAGGTGTTCGGTCTGGGTCGGCATGTTTGTTGGCTGGAGATTCTTCATCGTCGAGATTGCTGTGAAATTATCATGCATATGCAAATACAACTGTACTATTCGGGATTGTACAATATCTGTTGAATGTCGATGTCTGGTTGAGTCTGTCTGAAATGTGTGTTTTTAGTGTATATTTTATATTATGTGATGATTATGACCTTTTATGTTTTTATTTTTTAACTTGCACTGTTTCTCTTAAGATTGCCACTTCATTTCATTGCACAGGTTGCAACGACAGTTAAGATATTGAATTGAATCGAATTGAAATCAGTCGTGGTTGCTAACCAGATAGCAAACTATGGGTGAATCAATGTTCAATCTATGTTGAGACCTAACATCGAAATCATACAGAAAGCGCAAGGTTGATAAAATGTTGAGTCAACGTTTGCTTACATAGATTACATGTTTGCAAACATAGATTCAACATTAATTAAACATTGACCTGTCAAACATTTTAATTAAACCAAAATGCAATGTAGATTCAATGGTATCTTTTAAACACAAACTTCAATGTTGACAAAATGTTGTTGAATCAACGATGATCCAACCATCAGTCTTCAACCGTAACCACAATTCAACCTTCTTAACCCTAAATCAACATTGATTTAACATCTTTTGCTGTCTGTGTAAAGTGTGATTTATGGTTGAAAAGCAAACGTTGACTCAACATTTTATCAACCAATACTTCACATCACATCACATCTCTTTCATCTAAATCTGAATGTTGAGAGAGATAGAGGAACAAGGCGGAACAAAAGTTACCCTCGCTGTTTCTGACGGAGCTTCACTGCGTGACACCAGGTGGAAATAAAATGCTCCAGCAGCGTGAGTTTTCCTCATGTGTGGACTGAGCTGGAAGACGGTTGTTTTGTAGTGTCTCAGATGAATATTTGTTCAGATGAAGTAACGATGGGTTCAGTCCAGAATCTGAGAGAGTTGATCAACGAGCGACTAACTGCTGCTGCTGAAGAAATATTCAGAGAGTTTGAGAAAACCATCGTCCAGTACGAGGAGGAGATCGATCGTCAGCGCAGACTGCTGGATAACATCTGGAAACCACAGATAACACAACACACAGCAGGTTTGTAGAACTGTGATGGTCTGAATGAGTTAACTGATAAATAAGAATCATGATGATAAATTGAAGATAATAAATAGATGGTAGTGCGTGTTTAACTAGCATCACATTAGTAACATTTTTCTTGTGTCCCTTTGTCCACCCAGTCCTCCCACAGGTAGAGATCTGTAACGAAGAGGATAACAACTGGAAATTACAAATAACGTTGCACACAACAGGTATGTAGATCTGTGATGAACTAATAAATGAATCAGACTGTAGGATCCTAATTAGAGCTTGGAGTTACATTTATTTTTAGCTTCAAACAGAAATTACAGCAGCAATTGTTGTTCTGACAGAAACAATGTGAACTAGAAAAGCACTCGGATAGCGCATACCTCCACCATGCCGTCTGTCTGTCTGTCCGTCTGTGTGTGTGTTTGTCTGTTAACAGCATAACTCAAAAAGTCATGGACGGATTTTCACCAAATTTTTACAGGATGTCCGGAAGAGCAAGAGTAAGAATCGATTAGATTTTGGAGGTGATCCGAATCACCGTCTGGATCCAGGAATTTTTTGAAGGTCGAAGGACAATTGAGAGATGGCCGCCAGGCCGTCAGGCCATCTCTCAAATGGACAGAGATTGTTACTCTTGCTCTTCCGGACATCCTGTCAAAATTTGGTGAAAATCCGTCCATGACTTTTTGAGTTATGCTGTTAACAGACAAACACACACACACACACACACGGACGGACAGATAGACAAACAAACTCCGGTGATTACATAACCTCCTGGCAGAGGTAATGAATCTGTTTTTAAAAACAGAAACATTAAACATTAAACACACACTTTGTATAAAACACACAAAAAAACTGAAGTAGTGATTGCTGTGAAAACTAAAGAATCTGAGCTAACAAATGCTAAACAATTTGGAGGGTGAATCAAATTGCAAATATTCTGATCAATATTTTGGTTTGACTAATAATGTTTTTAAAAGTCACGTTTCAAATCAATATTCATTATTCACTGTGTAATAGATTTACAGCATCTAATGTAACATTACCACAGAAACCACCATCCAATGTGTGACTGTCACACTAAGAGGACACATGAATCTGTAAAACTGTGAACTCAAAGTCTAAACTGGGGTCAGATGTGCTGCAAATAATTAATAAATATGATGAGACTGCTTTGGTCTGTTGAACCACATATTATAAAGCAATCAGTGAGCACAGACAGCCTCTTAAAACATCAGCCCCTTCACAATAAAACTGAACAACCGTATCCATCTTATTTAGTAACTTTACCTCACATGTCCTGAATTGTAACCTTTGTGATTTGCTAAGTGCATTTTTTCATTTTGTAATTTCCGATCAAAATTGGTTCATTGTTCATCCCTCATGATTTAACTAAATCATGCCATCATCACAGTGTAAAAGTCAGACTTCTGGGTGGATGTGTGGAATGCCCTGCTTAGAGAGTTGCTACCACAAAACAGAATCTGGATAAGATGAAGAGCATCAACAGATGGAAGTGCGTATTTAAGTAGCATCACATTAGTAACATTTTTCTTGTGTCCTTTTGTCCATCCAGAACTCCCGCTGCAACAGATCTGTAAGGAGGAGGAGGTTCCTGCTGAGCAGAATGTCTGTAACCAGGAGAGGAACTCCAGTGTGGACCAGGAGGATCCAGAGCCTCCACAGATGAAAGAGGAACACATGGAAATCTGCACCAATCTGGACCAGGAGAACCCAGAGCCTCCACAGCTCAAAGAGGAACAAGAGGAACTCGGCAACAGTGTGGACCAGGAGAACCCAGAGCCTCCACAGATGAAAGAGGAACATGAGGAACTCTGCACCAGTCTGGACCAGGAGAACCCAGAGCCTCCACAGATGAAAGAGGAACATGAGGAACTCTGCACCAGTCTGGACCAGGAGAACCCAGAGCCTCCACAGATGAAAGAGGAACATGAGGAACTCTGCAACAGTCTGGACCAGGAGAACCCAGAGCCTCCACAGATGAAAGAGGAACATGAGGAACTCTGCAACAGTCTGGACCAGGAGAACCCAGAGCCTCTACAGCTCAAAGAGGAACAAGAGGAACTCTGCAACAGTCTGGACAGACAGCAGTCTGGACAGACGGCAGCAGCAGATACGAGTCAGAAAGCAGATAGCTTTATGCTAGTTCAGTACAAGTCTAAATGTGAAGAATTGGCAAGAGAAAAATTCAGTATCTCTGAAGACACAATTGGCCCTTATGAAGAAGCGACTGATTGTCACCGCAGACCATTTAATATCACCAAGAATCTCCAAATAAAGTTACACAGAATAGGTATGTAAAACTGTGTTGCTGTGATGGAAGTAACTAATTAGTGTGATTCATGTAGGATCCTTATCAGCCTTATATGACAGTTATTTTGAAGACTGTCATAAATGGCATGAGTGCATCCCTTTCCTAAACATGTGATATTAAACCCACAGTGTGCATAGTCTCAGGGGAAACCGGCTTGAATTCTTACAAAGCAGTCATGTTTCTTTTAGGTTCACTGATATGTGGGAACAGGTGTACTTTGGAAGAGTCTTTTTTTTTCTTGTTGGCTTTTTTCATTCATAGTATTTATCTATCCTCCAGTACTTTTAAAATCAAATGTGTCTTAAAGTCTGTCCTAATGTGCTTGTCAGCAGATGCACCTGTAATGTTACCAATAGCTGAGCTGTTCATACTCTGATCAGAACTGGCTTCCCTTCCTGACTTCTGCTGCTTTCAGCATATTTAGATTTAGTATCAGAGATTTAAAGTGTCTTGACATTTTTTTTATGAATATCTTTTTAACTCTGAGATTCTCTTTGCTTAAACTGACGTGATCAGCTGATGCTTTGAATAGAGGAGACATCTTATTCTATTGCAATAGTTGGAACTACAGTCCTCTCTGATTTTACAGCAGTGTTACAGAGTAGTGGTTGTTATGCCTTTTGAAATGATTATCGTTGAGTGCAATCAGCTGTTTTCTGTCACAGCTGACAAGTGTAATTATCAGCACGGTCTAAAACTAGGAAGCTGCTGTCTGAATGGTTGTATAGTGAGCTTTGTGAAGAACAGTATCAACTCAGAAGTCACTCTGACTCTGGTGCACGCAGATCATTTTTATCATTTTAACACTTTGCCAATAGTTCAGACTTGTATGTTTATGCTCAACATAGGTGTGACTGATTTTTTTTTTTCTCTCGTGTTTGTTTTTCCCTCCAGACCTTCAACAGCAACATATTTATGAGGAGCAGGAGGTTTTCACTGATCACCTACTCCGTAACCAAGAGAGGAACTTCTGCTTGGATCAGAAGGATCTAGAGTCTCGACAGATTAAAGAAGCACAGGAGAAACGCTACCTCAGCCGAGACCAGGACATTCCAAAACTTCCACAGATTAAAGAGCAACAAAAGGAACTCTACTGCAGTCAGGAGAGAGAGCAGCTTGATGCCTTTAAGGGGATTTCTGAAGAAAGTGATCACAGTGAACCAGAACCTCCAAAATGGTAAGAACAAACTTCTTTCTTTTTTTTCTGGGTATAAAGGTTACAACATGGTTGAGCCACAGTAAATGCCTAGGGTTAGGGTTATTCATTATTATTATTCTATATTTGCTGTGGATATTCCATTTGCTTATATTGCTAACCCTAACCCTATATTAATATTGTGATTGCAGTGTTGCCAAGCCCATTCCCAACCGCCACTACCTCCTGTGCCCGGTCTGCAACAAGAGCCAGGACTGCCTCTCTGTGCATCTGGAACGGACCTGCATGAAGCAGACCAGCAAAGACGAAAGGGCTAAAGTTGTGGAAAAGGCCAAAGAAGAGGCTAGTGTGCTGCTGAGGTCTGGGCGCGTTTATACCTACCAGCTCCTCCAGGACATTTTGGGAGCCAAAGACCCCCTCAAGAGGTATGTGGCAAAAACAATTAGATTCAGATTCAGATTCAGATTCAGATAAACTTTATTTATCCCCGAGGGGCAATTAAGGTGCATATGAGCAGCAGGACGTTCCAAAAATAGACAGGGTTTTCACAGAAGAATAGGATAAAAAAGAATGAAATAGAATAAAATTTAGAATATACAGTTTAGAATATTAGTTTAATCAATCATTTCTTCTTTCAATGAATGAACAGTGCTAACTGTTTCTTGTTTTTAATTTTAAAGGCTGATTGAGGAGCTGCAAAGGAGGAACAGCGTGGTCACCAATGTGCCATCCGCAGTTCCATCCACCGCCGCCCAGCTCCCTGATGTACAGGCCGGGCCTTCCACTGCCACGGGCCGGCCTGACTCCCCTGAGGAGTCGAGTGATGATACAAGCGAGAGCAGTGGGGAGACTTTTCAGTGGTAAGAGCTCATTCACCTCAACAAACTTCTGCTGTTCACATTTCTTTGCATATGTGTGAGAGAATTGGCGTGATCTTTATCTTAACTGTAGTGTGAATTTTTCTAATTGCAGCAATCGCAACCCGGAGTGGAAGATTAACAAGAGGGCGCGGATGGCTGATCTGGGGCTCTACCAGAAGCATTCCCTCGACCATCCTCTTTTAAAAGGATTTGCAACACACCTGCGAAAGGACCTCAGCATTGAAAATTTCAAGCAGGAGGTGAACAATTCCATCAAATGCTGAATGATACATTTGTTTCAGTATAGCCATGACTGCAAAGGCATTTGCTGTAAATGTGTAACATTTGCGTTTTGTTTCTCCTCAGGTTGACAACGTGGCACGCTTCCTCTTCTTCATGGATCCTGCTGAACCCTCCCTCATGTTTGTGCGGGAACGGGAGAAGACACAGGAATACCTGCGGAAGCTTTCCGACGCCAAACTTGGCAATCGAACCCAGCTCAACTATTTGAAGAGCTTGAAGAGGTTTGTAACATTCATTTTTCTCCATGTGAATCAGAATCCTTTTATTATCATTAAGCACACGCTGTCATACATACAAGCTGTTGTCACCTGCCACAGTGTTTGATATGAACAAGTTTAGGCTCTTTGGAAAGGTCAAACTCTGAGCTTTACACTGATGTGTAACACTGAAGGATTTGCACAAGCTAGCTGGGAAAAAAAACAGACTTGCAAATACATTGAAATTCAGAGCCTGTCACAGAAACAGTTGCCCAGTTGTTGTTAAATGTGGGTAATAACTGATTGACTTGTATTTTCATTTTGCTTACAAATGTCCAATGTGTTTTTACTTTGTTGAGCAGATTCCTGAACCACCGGATCACAAATACAGACATGTTTAGGACCGACACAGGTCTCCACAACGAGGCCAAGCAATACACGGACTTCATCGGTTCTTTGCAGAAACAACTGGCGAAGGGCATCAGCAAGGAAATCGTTGCAAAGCGGTACGTGCAATGTCTTTTGAAAAGTCTTTTCTTAACACGTGCACAATGCAAAAGCTTGCGCAGTTTGAGTAATTTTATTTTGTACTTTCACAGTGACAGAATCATTCTTGGGGACATGACAACCACCCCACATGACTGCACAGCGGTGCTGAGGGCGGCCAAAAAAGACTTTTTGGCCATTCTCGGCAAGATCGACGATACCACACAATCCTATGACTGCCAGCTGGAGACCTCCGAGTGCCTCATTGTATTGTACTACCTCGAAGCGATTGTGGTACTCAAGCACCTGCAGAAGCCCGGGGTGGTGGAGCACATGACAGTGAGTGTTGTCCTTTGATTTTTTTTATTTATGATTTTTTCATGTGAACCCAACAGTGAGAGCATCAATTAATGGAATGGCATGTGTGTGTTTTACGCAGATTGAGGAGTGGAAAAACCGAAGCAAGCTGGATAAGGGTTTTGTTGCCATCTCTGTAAAAGAACACAAGACTGCCACACAGCAGGTGGCAGTCTTTGTTCTCTCCACAGAAGAGGAGGCTGTAAGTTGACTTTTTTTTTTTTCAAGATTACTCTCTCTGTAAAAATCCAGAAATCGAATCTGACGTCTGTACCTTTCTCTCCACACAGTGGTTCGACAAGTACTTTGAGTGTGTGAGGGACCAGCTGAAGACAACAAAGAGGTTCCGGGCGAGCCCAGAGGCTGAGAACGTAGAAGAAGACCCCCAGGAGCGGTTTTTCCTGTCGACATCTGGCAAACCAATTCACAACTGCTCCAATGATTTGGCCAGGCTGCACACAAAGTAAGTACATCTTTATGATGGGATAAGCTGCTACGTGTCATCTAAGTTAAATAACCTAAGAGGAGGAGGGGTGAGAGCTGTCATTTACAATTTACTCTTCACTCTCATTTTAGATACAACCTCACACCGGTGACGAGCCAAGTGGCGAGACGGATCTTTGAAACTGCCGCCAAGTGCATGCCTGATGTGGACAAAGCCATGATTGCCGACTACCTCACCCACAGCACAGCCACGGCGGAGAAACATTACCACATGAAACAAGGTGGCTACCTGATAAGGTCCCTTGAGCTCCTCGACGAGTTGAGAAGGTAAGCAGATCATTTGTTACAAAAACAGTGTGCACACACAGTGGACTTCATTTAGCATATCAGTCTGGACACTGACCTATTTTTCTTTTTATTTGGCAGGCATGATGACAGTGAAGAAGGTCCATCCAGCCGGGCCCATCCAAAGTCCCGGAACCCAAGGATGGACTTTGAGAAAGAATGGAACAACTTCAGCAGAGAGCATCCAGTCACAGTGGATGGGAAGGTGCCCTCCCTCGTACACCGGGCCGCTGTGTCACAAGACAGCCAGAGGAAACTGTATGAGCGCTGGCTGAAAAAACAGATGAAGCTTCGGATACAGCATGCTGCCGGTATTATCTAAACCTTTGCAGAAATCTGAATATTAATCTGGACAGAAGTATTCTGTCCCAGCCTTTGCAGATTTCTGAATGGCCTGAACTAACTTTGGACGTTTCTATTCTCCCCACAGCTCAATTCCCCCGTCGGCTCCCCACAGAAAGCCGAGTGGCCGGATGGATCAGCAAGCAGGGATGGAAGCGGAACATCCCATCTGCGTCAAAGATCCTTGAAGCATGGCAGCCCACGGGTGACTTCCAGGACATTCCCACCTCTGCGGCTATTCGGAAGCTGGTAAGCTCCCAGCGGTGGAAGGGGCTGGTGATCAGTCACATCGAGGGAAAAGGAAGAGCAGTACTGACCACCCGCAGTTTCAAAGCAGGCGAAGTATTATGCGATTACCACGGGGAGGTGGTCACTTCTGACCAAACTCATGCTGCCACCAGCCTAAAGGAGACGGACTTTATGTTCTTCTATAAGAACGGGGCTGGTGAGAAATTCTGCATTGACGCGCACTTAGACAAGTGCCCCTGCCACCCGGACAGAGAGACCTTCGGCAGACTCATCAACCACTCCAGAAAGAGACCCAACATTAGGCCTCGTCTCTTCAGTCTCAAGTTTGAGAGTGGAGAAAGGGACGTGCTGCTTTTCATGGCTATAAGGGACATCAAAGCAGGAGAGGAACTCCTTTTTAATTATGGCGTCAACAGAAAAAACTACTGCGGAGAAGGACTGGATCTTGAATGGAATGATTAAGCTCTCTTCCCTTCCCTTCTCTTGCCCCTCTCCCTTTTTTGTAAATACTTGTATTTTGTCTTTTTTACATTTTTCTATTTTTTGTAAATAGTTGCATTATCATTTTTTGCATTTGTTTATTTTTTGTAAATACTTGGATTATAACTTTTTTTTACATTTTTGTAATTACTTGTACATTTTTACTGTTAATAAACCAACTTGTGATTCTGATTTTGATTCTGGTTTTGATTACTGTTTAGCATCTAGCATCACCACTGATCACTTGAGTAACAGAATGTAACATACAGTACTTCAGATTATGTTTTGATCAGCACATCAGCAGCACATATTGGTCAAAGTCTTAAAAGTGAATACATTTTTCAAGGATTTTCAGGTTTAAAGTGTACTCATTCCAATTACAGGGCCTCAAAGGAGTCCTGTATACAGCATGGAAATGAACATTCTCATAATTCCCAAACTCAACAGTAAAATGACACAATACAAATGTCATGAAATGTACTTTTTCTTGACCTGCATTGAGGATCTCAAACACGGATGTAGTTCCAGATCACCCACTTCAGGTCAGAGAGACAGAGAGTAAAAGGCACACTTCCACTTTGTGAAATGTACTTTTTCTTGGCCTACATGGAGGATGTCTAACACAGGAAGTGTATCTGAAAGCACTGCACTGTAACAAAAACTATATACAGTACATTGAATTTGGAAAAAATACACGGAAACACACGAGGGCATTTATATCTTGCTTAGTTGGTGTTACTTTGACTGTTGCTTCTAGTGCGTAAATGGAGGATGAGGAGAAGGAGGAGGAAGAGGGCAGGGCGTGAACCTCTACCAGCTGAGCCGGTTGCTTCGGCCCAGTCATAAAGTAGACTTGGCTGGAGCCTCCGGACTGGGATAGAGTTGATTAATGCCAAGGCTCATAATGCCCTTGCTCATTGTCTCTAACGTCCGGGGTGATGGATGTTGAAGTGCTCGCCTCAGAATTTCAAGTCTCCTCCGCGGTTTCGTGAAGTACAACTTCACCTGTCTCACAGAGGAACTTGAGTCTCTGGGCCCTCTTGTGCATAAAGACGCCGTCCAGGTGGCCGGTTGCCACCGAGCGGATCTCTATGGCCTTCTTCCCCAACCCATGATGTGGTTGGAGCGAATGTAGGCCACGGAGGTGGTGGAAGTACACTGTGACAGAGAATGAAAACAACCACAGTTAGTTCTTTTCAGGTTAATATTCATATTAATATTCAACACAGAACCATCTTATAAGCTCTCAATGGCAGGCTCCACTCACCGTGGTGAATTTCAGCACTAGTATGTTACTTGTCCTTCAACACAGCACCATCTCACTGGTTCCTCTTTGGAATTTGTCTTCAAGTTTTACTCCTTTCATTTTTCACTACTGATGCTCAACTCTTAGGTTATTAGTAGGTTTACATGTATCCGCTCTGAAGTTTTAAGTGGAGTCCAGCTCAGCGGACACACTGAAGTTTTGGTTGCTCCAGTCTCATCATAATAAAAAAATCTGAATCATCGTAGCGTGTTCCTCTTCAGGTCCACGACCCTCGCTCTTGTGGTAAAAAAAAAAAAAAAAATCTCCCTGAAAGGTTGCTGTTTGTTTCCAGTGGTATAAAATCCCATTGTTTAATTCAAGATGAAATATTCATGAAATTTTCTGAAAGAATGGGAGGACAGAAGTTTAGTCTGATAAAACTACACTTGTTCATTGTATGAAAAGCACTGTAACAGCTTTAAATGCCAGATGCTTGTCCTGACCACTGGAACCTGCCAGGGACACTTTACATAAACTTTGACAAAGATGGACAGACGGACATAGCCACATACATACATACATACTTACCCAGCCAGCCAGCCAGCCAGCCAGCCAGCCAGCCAGCCAGCCAGCCAGCCAGCCAGCCAGCCAGCTACCGAAGTGAACGCAATAACCCCGCCGACGTCGTCGGGCGTGGTTAAATATTCATCAAAATTTCTGAAATAGGAGGAAGAAAACAGTGTGTTATTTGGACACTTCAGGGAATGGCCTTTCCAAAAATATATGACATGGCTGGAAAAGTGACACAGAAAAATCCTCCCCAGCAGCACATGTGCTGAAATTTTCCCAAATGAAATTTTGACCGCTCAAATCCTGAGTAATCCATTTTTGCACCAAACTTTGTCTTGCTGAATGGCTTCAAACACTTGTGGCATCCTACAGGTGCAAAACACACAAAGTTAGAGTATTGAATAAAACAGACCACCTATCGCAGTAAGAGCAATGTAAAAAGTTGCATGTTGACTTTAAGGATTCAACAATCAAAATAAAAGTTTAATAATTACATATTGAAAAATAAGTTGGAATATTTTTAATTTACCTCTGTATGCCCCATGCCCGACAAAGCCTCCACATTTTGGCGTTGCAGGGACATCCGATGACAGGCAAAGCAGAGCTGCTCTGTAAACTTGATATCCTGTCAAAGAGCCGTCTTCCAAAATTACACCATGCCAAAGTTGCTGGAGCTCATCAACCAAAGGGTCTAAGAAAACATTTATGTTTAGTGATGGCTCCTTTGGACCAGGTATTAGTCCAACAAGAATCATATTCTCTTCTTTAAAACGGTCCTCACGAGGTAGATTCAAAATAACCAAGTAGATGGCTCCAACTGAATAAGGTGCATTTTTGAAAGGTTGGAACCAGTCCACATTCAACATAAGGGCCAAATTATTTGGCTCTGCTAAAAAAGGCTTGCCATCCACATACTGGTAATCCTGCCGTACTTTTCTAATCAAATACATCTCCTAACACACCCTCAGGTATTTTACGCTTCCGCCATTCTTCACATTTCGCTTCATTTCCAGGTCTTTTTACAATTGCTTGAAGAGACTGTACAACACTCTTGTAACAGTATGACCGTATTGGATAGACATATTCTTTACCAAGGGAAGATCTAGACTTTCTTAACAGATCAGAAGCACATTTCTTCCTTAGTGCAGATCTCTTCTGTGGGTGGTTATGGAATGGTATGTAACTGCAAGGCTTGCATGCCTTTGTACCATCCCATCTTAGTTCATAAGTTTCAGTTGGTACGTATACGGTCATACGTCTTGGGCAAACCACATATTGTAAGAAATCATCACGAAGGATGCCTGTCCATTTCCTCAGGGAGAATAAAGTCTTTGGGATACTGCTTGCAAAGGCAGTCAGTGAATCAACGGCAAGAACATTTCCGAGCATCCACATGAACTGTCTGATGCACAAAAGAAGTGATGTGATGGCATTATCAGAAATCTTGAAGGTGATTTGCCATGACAAAATCATCATGGCAAAAACTTTCATCAACATGTCTTCTGGTTTTGTTGAAGACTGCGCACTTCCATGTCCCTCTCCCTCTTCCATGTTAAGAAAGACATCACTCTGCTCATCTGCAGGGATTTCGCCTTCTTCCTCCTCCTCAGTTACTGTGTCATCCTATACAAATGTAAAGAAGAAATCAATATCAAATCAAACAAATCAATAAATAATGATATTATGGTGCAGTGCAAAATACAGTTCCAAACATTAAGAATAATCACAATTAATAAAGGACACAGGGGGACAACTGAACCTTCTTTCTATTCAGTTCCTACTTTAGTTTGTATGGTATGTTTGTATGGTCAGTTCAGGAGGCCAGAAATACTACACAGATGTGTAAATGAATAGAAATTTAAAATAATTTCTAGATCTGGTTGTTTTGATCATAAAGTGAAATATTAGATTGTTCAGTTCCAGATATCTGTGACTAAATGTTTTGCACCTTTTGCAGAGAAACAGTGATCTGTAAGTTGTAATGTGTAAATGATAAAATGAGACATAATATTATTTTTCTAAAGACATTTCAGATTGTTCATAATGCTTGGCAAAAAGACAATTAAATGTGAACATGTAATGTACTTTGTTGCACTAAAACAAAGGGGACAATTAGGAGTTGTACTTATTTATAGGTTATTATGCTGGGCTTTTACTGGTCCTGTCCACTGGAGATCAAACTGACCTGTATGTAGCCCCTGAACTAAAATGAGTTTGAAACCCCTGCATTAAAACAACGACCATAATCACGCACATGAATACACCATTTGGAAGTCAAAAGCCAGCAGTACAAGCCATTTAACTCTCAAGTGACCACAATCACGCACATGAATACGACCATTTGGAAGTCAAAAGCCTGCAGTACAAGCCATTTAACTCTCAAGTGACCACAATCACGCACATGAATACGACCATTTGGAAGTCAAAAGCCAGCAGTACAAGCAGTTTAACTCTCAAGTGACCACAATCACGCACATGAATACGACCATTTGGAAGTCAAAAGCCAGTAGTACAAGCCATTTAACTCTCAAGTGACCACAATCACACACATGAATACGACCATTTGGAAGTCAAAAGCCAGTAGTACAAGCAGTTTCAATTTTAAACTTCATCACATGCAGAGGCTAAATGAAAGTTTTTTAAAGTGCTTCTTAAACAGCTTGTTTTTGAGGAATGAATCAAATCAACATATACTTTATTAATCACGATGGAAACTGAAGTAATGTGGTCACTAACAATGATTTTTTTTTTGCGCTAAACATAACTCCAGGAACAGATAACACTGTATGTAACTGTAGCTGTGTTTCATGCTTACCACATAACATACCCAAATTATGTATAATATTGTCTTACTATAATATTGCTTACTTTATATGGAAATGATATCAAATGTAACCTATTATACCCTCCAATGTAAGTGGTGTGTTAATATAAGCTACTGCAACTTAATTATCAGATACATTATGTCTGCAATACAAACTAAAAAGAAAATCAAAACAATGATTTCTAATGTAAAAAGGTTGATTCATTTTAAATATAGCTCCACATATTCCTCAGTGTATCAACTTACTAAGTTTGGAGCACTGAGAACAAAAATGAGGGTTTAATAATAAACAAGTCAGCATTTTCTTGTCTCCGTTTGACTGACTTCATTAGTCCCTGAAATTTTTTGGTAAGAAAAAAAAGTAACTTGAATGTATTAAGCTACTTTGGCCATATTGCTGTAGCTTAGCTTGCTACATTTCTGTGGGTCTTAGCTTCAGTGTAGTAAAGCTTGATTTAACACGGAGTAGCTGGTAGCGTACCTCATTACAGTTTCCAAGTAGCTTGCCCAACACTGATTAAATTAAAATTAATTTATGGACGTGGGCGAGTTGACCCGGTTTGGGGCATTTCGCCTCTCATCCAGCAGGAAGAACTGAAGGGGCCTCTTGGGTAGGGGGTTCAGGTGTTCGGTCTGGGTCGGCATGTTTGTTGGCTGGAGATTCTTCATCGTCGAGATTGCTGTGAAATTATCATGCATATGCAAATACAACTGTACTATTCGGGATTGTACAATATCTGTTGAATGTCGATGTCTGGTTGAGTCTGTCTGAAATGTGTGTTTTTAGTGTATATTTTATATTATGTGATGATTATGACCTTTTATGTTTTTATTTTTTAACTTGCACTGTTTCTCTTAAGATTGCCACTTCATTTCATTGCACAGGTTGCAACGACAGTTAAGATATTGAATTGAATCAAATTGAAATCAGTCGTGGTTGCTAACCAGATAGCAAACTATGGGTGAATCAATGTTGAATCTATGTTGAGACCTAACATCGAAATCATACAGAAAGCGCAAGGTTGATAAAATGTTGAGTCAACGTTTGCTTACATAGATTACATGTTTGCAAACATAGATTCAACATTAATTAAACATTGACCTGTCAAACATTTTAATTAAACCAAAATGCAATGTAGATTCAATGGTATCTTTTAAACACAAACTTCAATGTTGACAAAATGTTGTTGAATCAACGATGATCCAACCATCAGTCTTCAACCGTAACCACAATTCAACCTTCTTAACCCTAAATCAACATTGATTTAACATCTTTTGCTGTCTGTGTAAAGTGTGATTTATGGTTGAAAAGCAAACGTTGACTCAACATTTTATCAACCAATACTTCACATCACATCACATCTCTTTCATCTAAATCTGAATGTTGAGAGAGATAGAGGAACAAGGCGGAACAAAAGTTACCCTCGCTGTTTCTGACGGAGCTTCACTGCGTGACACCAGGTGGAAATAAAATGCTCCAGCAGCGTGAGTTTTCCTCATGTGTGGACTGAGCTGGAAGACGGTTGTTTTGTAGTGTCTCAGATGAATATTTGTTCAGATGAAGTAACGATGAGTTCAGTCCAGAATCTGAGAGAGTTGATCAACGAGCGACTAACTGCTGCTGCTGAAGAAATATTCAGAGAGTTTGAGAAAACCATCGTCCAGTACGAGGAGGAGATCGATCGTCAGCGCAGACTGCTGGATAACATCTGGAAACCACAGATAACACAACACACAGCAGGTTTGTAGAACTGTGATGGTCTGAATGAATTAACTGATAAATAATAATCATGATGATAAATTGAAGATAATAAATAGATGGTGGTGCGTGTTTAACTAGCATCACATTAGTAACATTTTTCTTGTGTCCCTTTGTCCACCCAGTCCTCCCACAGGTAGAGATCTGTAACGAAGAGGATAACAACTGGAAATTACAAATAACGTTGCACACAACAGGTATGTAGATCTGTGATGAACTAATAAATGAATCAGACTGTAGGATCGTAATCAGAGCTTGGAGTTACATTTATTTTTAGCTTCAAACAGAAATTACAGCAGCAATTGTTGTTCTGACAGAAACAACGTGAACTAGAAAAGCACTCGGATAGCGCGTACCTCCGCCATGCCGTCTGTCTGTCTGTCTGTCTGTGTGTGTGTTTGTCTGTTAACAGCATAAGTCAAAAAGTCATGGACGGATTTTCACCAAATTTTTACAGGATGTCCGGAAGAGCAAGAGTAAGAATCGATTAGATTTTGGAGGTGATCCGAATCACCGTCTGGATCCAGGAATTTTTTGAAGGTCGAAGGACAATTGAGAGATGGCCGCCAGGCCGTCAGGCCATCTCTCAAATGGACAGAGATTGTTACTCTTGCTCTTCCGGACATCCTGTCAAAATTTGGTGAAAATCCGTCCATGACTTTTTGAGTTATGCTGTTAACAGACAGACACACACACACACGGACGGACAGATAGACAAACAAACTCCGGTGATTACATAACCTCCTGGCAGAGGTAATGAATCTGTTTTTAAAAACAGAAACATTAAACATTAAACACACACTTTGTATAAAACACACAAAAAAACTGAAGTAGTGATTGCTGTGAAAAATAAAGAATCTGAGCTAACAAATGCTAAACAATTTGGAGGGTGAATCAAATTGCAAATATTCTGATCAATATTTTGGTTTGACTAATAATGTTTTTAAAAGTCAAGTTTCAAATCAATATTCATTATTCACTGTGTAATAGATTTACAGCATCTAATGTAACATTACCACAGAAACCACCATCCAATGTGTGACTGTCACACTAAGAGGACACATGAATCTGTAAAACTGTGAACTCAAAGTCTAAACTGGGGTCAGATGTGCTGCAAATAATTAATAAATATGATGAGACTGCTTTGGTCTGTTGAACCACATATTATAAAGCAATCAGTGAGCATAGACAGCCTCTTAAAACATCAGCCCCTTCACAATAAAACTGAACAACCGTATCCATCTTATTTAGTAACTTTACCTCACATGTCCTGAATTGTAACCTTTGTGATTTGCTAAGTGCATTTTTTCATTTTGTAATTTCCTATCAAAATTGGTTCATTGTTCATCCCTCATGATTTAACTAAATCATGCCGTCATCACAGTGTAAAAGTCAGACTTCTGGGTGGATGTGTGGAATGCCCTGCTTAGAGAGTTGCTACCACAAAACAGAATCTGGATAAGATGAAGAGCATCAACAGATGGAAGTGCGTATTTAACTAGCATCACATTAGTAACATTTTTCTTGTGTCCCTTTGTCCATCCAGAACTCCCGCTGCAACAGATCTGTAAGGAGGAGGAGGTTCCTGCTGAGCAGAATGTCTGTAACCAGGAGAGGAACTCCAGTGTGGACCAGGAGGATCCAGAGCCTCCACAGATGAAAGAGGAACACATGGAAATCTGCACCAATCTGGACCAGGAGAACCCAGAGCCTCCACAGCTCAAAGAGGAACAAGAGGAACTCGGCAACAGTGTGGACCAGGAGAACCCAGAGCCTCCACAGCTCAAAGAGGAACAAGAGGAACTCGGCAACAGTGTGGACCAGGAGAACCCAGAGCCTCCACAGATGAAAGAGGAACATGAGGAACTCTGCACCAGTCTGGACCAGGAGAACCCAGAGCCTCCACAGATGAAAGAGGAACAAGAGGAACTCTGCAACAGTCTGGACCAGGAGAACCCAGAGCCTCCACAGATGAAAGAGGAACATGAGGAACTCTGCAACAGTCTGGACCAGGAGAACCCAGAGCCTCTACAGCTCAAAGAGGAACAAGAGGAACTCTGCAACAGTCTGGACAGACAGCAGTCTGGACAGACGGCAGCAGCAGATACGAGTCAGAAAGCAGATAGCTTTATGCTAGTTCAGTACAAGTCTAAATGTGAAGAATTGGCAAGAGAAAATTCAGTATCTCTGAAGACACAATTGGCCCTTATGAAGAAGCGACTGATTGTCACCGCAGACCATTTAATATCACCAAGAATCTCCAAATAAAGTTACACAGAATAGGTATGTAAAACTGTGTTGCTGTGATGGAAGTAACTAATTAGTGTGATTCATGTAGGATCCTTATCAGCCTTATATGACAGTTATTTTGAAGACTGTCATAAATGGCATGAGTGCATCCCTTTCCTAAACATGTGATATTAAACCCACAGTGTGCATAGTCTCAGGGGAAACCGGCTTGAATTCTTACAAAGCAGTCATGTTTCTTTTAGGTTCACTGATATGTGGGAACAGGTGTACTTTGGAAGAGTCTTTTTTTTCTTGTTGGCTTTTTTCATTCATAGTATTTATCTATCCTCCAGTACTTTTAAAATCAAACTTGTCTTAAAGTCTGTCCTAATGTGCTTGTCAGCAGATGCACCTGTAATGTTACCAATAGCTGAGCTGTTCATACTCTGATCAGAACTGGCTTCCCTTCCTGACTTCTGCTGCTTTCAGCATATTTAGATTTAGTATCAGAGATTTAAAGTGTCTTGACATTTTTTTATGAATATCTTTTTAACTCTGAGATTCTCTTTGCTTAAACTGACGTGATCAGCTGATGCTTTGAATAGAGGAGACATCTTATTCTATTGCAATAGTTGGAACTACAGTCCTCTCTGATTTTACAGCAGTGTTACAGAGTAGTGGTTGTTATGCCTTTTGAAATGATTATCGTTGAGTGCAATCAGCTGTTTTCTGTCACAGCTGACAAGTGTAATTATCAGCACGGTCTAAAACTAGGAAGCTGCTGTCTGAATGGTTGTATAGTGAGCTTTGTGAAGAACAGTATCAACTCAGAAGTCACTCTGACTCTGGTGCACGCAGATCATTTTTATCATTTTAACACTTTGCCAATAGTTCAGACTTGTATGTTTATGCTCAACATAGGTGTGACTGATTTTTTTTTCTCTCGTGTTTGTTTTTCCCTCCAGACCTTCAACAGCAACATATTTATGAGGAGCAGGAGGTTGTCAGTGATCACCTACTCCGTAACCAAGAGAGGAACTTCTGCTTGGATCAGAAGGATCTAGAGTCTCGACAGATTAAAGAAGCACAGGAGAAACGCTACCTCAGCCGAGACCAGGACATTCCAAAACTTCCACAGATTAAAGAGCAACAAAAGGAACTCTACTGCAGTCAGGAGAGAGAGCAGCTTGATGCCTTAAAGGGGATTTCTGAAGAAAGTGATCACAGTGAACCAGAACCTCCAAAATGGTAAGAACAAACTTCTTTCTTTTTTTTTCTGGGTATAAAGGTTACAACATGGTTGAGCCACAGTAAATGCCTAGGGTTAGGGTTATTCATTATTATTATTCTATATTTGCTGTGGATATTCCATTTGCTTATATTGCTAACCCTAACCCTATATTAATATTGTGATTGCAGTGTTGCCAAGCCCATTCCCAACCGCCACTACCTCCTGTGCCCGGTCTGCAACAAGAGCCAGGACTGCCTCTCTGTGCATCTGGAACGGACCTGCATGAAGCAGACCAGCAAAGACGAAAGGGCTAAAGTTGTGGAAAAGGCCAAAGAAGAGGCTAGTGTGCTGCTGAGGTCTGGGCGCGTTTATACCTACCAGCTCCTCCAGGACATTTTGGGAGCCAAAGACCCCCTCAAGAGGTATGTGGCAAAAACAATTAGATTCAGATTCAGATTCAGATAAACTTTATTTATCCCCGAGGGGCAATTAAGGTGCATATGAGCAGCAGGACGTTCCAAAAATAGACAGGGTTTTCACAGAAGAATAGGATAAAAAAGAATGAAATAGAATAAAATTTAGAATATACAGTTTAGAATATTAGTTTAATCAATCATTTCTTCTTTCAATGAATGAACAGTGCTAACTGTTTCTTGTTTTTAATTTTAAAGGCTGATTGAGGAGCTGCAAAGGAGGAACAGCGTGGTCACCAATGTGCCATCCGCAGTTCCATCCACCGCCGCCCAGCTCCCTGATGTACAGGCCGGGCCTTCCACTGCCACGGGCCGGCCTGACTCCCCTGAGGAGTCGAGTGATGATACAAGCGAGAGCAGTGGGGAGACTTTTCAGTGGTAAGAGCTCATTCACCTCAACAAACTTCTGCTGTTCACATTTCTTTGCATATGTGTGAGAGAATTGGCGTGATCTTTATCTTAACTGTAGTGTGAATTTTTCTAATTGCAGCAATCGCAACCCGGAGTGGAAGATTAACAAGAGGGCGCGGATGGCTGATCTGGGGCTCTACCAGAAGCATTCCCTCGACCATCCTCTTTTAAAAGGATTTGCAACACACCTGCGAAAGGACCTCAGCATTGAAAATTTCAAGCAGGAGGTGAACAATTCCATCAAATGCTGAATGATACATTTGTTTCAGTATAGCCATGACTGCAAAGGCATTTGCTGTAAATGTGTAACATTTGCGTTTTGTTTCTCCTCAGGTTGACAACGTGGCACGCTTCCTCTTCTTCATGGATCCTGCTGAACCCTCCCTCATGTTTGTGCGGGAACGGGAGAAGACACAGGAATACCTGCGGAAGCTTTCCGACGCCAAACTTGGCAATCGAACCCAGCTCAACTATTTGAAGAGCTTGAAGAGGTTTGTAACATTCATTTTTCTCCATGTGAATCAGAATCCTTTTATTATCATTAAGCACACGCTGTCATACATACAAGCTGTTGTCACCTGCCACAGTGTTTGATATGAACAAGTTTAGGCTCTTTGGAAAGGTCAAACTCTGAGCTTTACACTGATGTGTAACACTGAAGGATTTGCACAAGCTAGCTGGGAAAAAAAACAGACTTGCAAATATATTGAAATTCAGGGCCTCTCACAGAAACAGTTGCCCAGTTGTTGTTAAATGTGGGTAATAACTGATTGACTTGTATTTTCATTTTGCTTACAAATGTCCAATGTGTTTTTACTTTGTTGAGCAGATTCCTGAACCACCGGATCACAAATACAGACATGTTTAGGACCGACGCAGGTCTCCACAACGAGGCCAAGCAATACACGGACTTCATCGGTTCTTTGCAGAAACAACTGGCGAAGGGCATCAGCAAGGAAATCGTTGCAAAGCGGTACGTGCAATGTCTTTTGAAAAGTCTTTTCTTAACACGTGCACAAATGCAAAAGCTTGCGCAGTTTGAGTAATTTTATTTTGTACTTTCACAGTGACAGAATCATTCTTGGGGACATGACAACCACCCCACATGACTGCACAGCGGTGCTGAGGGCGGCCAAAAAAGACTTTTTGGCCATTCTCGGCAAGATCGACGATACCACACAATCCTATGACTGCCAGCTGGAGACCTCCGAGTGCCTCATTGTATTGTACTACCTCGAAGCGATTGTGGTACTGAAGCACCTGCAGAAGCCCGGGGTGGTGGAGCACATGACAGTGAGTGTTGTCCTTTGATTTTTTTATTTATGATTTTTTTCATGTGAACCCAACAGTGAGAGCATCAATTAATGGCATGGCATGTGTGTGTTTTACGCAGATTGAGGAGTGGAAAAACCGAAGCAAGCTGGATAAGGGTTTTGTTGCCATCTCTGTAAAAGAACACAAGACTGCCACACAGCAGGTGGCAGTCTTTGTTCTCTCCGCAGAAGAGGAGGCTGTAAGTTGATTTTTTTTTTTTTTTTTCCAAGATTACTCTCTCTGTAAAAATCCAGAAATCGAATCTGACGTCTGTACCTTTCTCTCCACACAGTGGTTCGACAAGTACTTTGAGTGTGTGAGGGACCAGCTGAAGACAACAAAGAGGTTCCGGGCGAGCCCAGAGGCTGAGAACGTAGAAGAAGACCCCCTGGAGCGGTTTTTCCTGTCGACATCTGGCAAACCAATTCACAACTGCTCCAATGATTTGGCCAGGCTGCACACAAAGTAAGTACATCTTTATGATGGGATAAGCTGCTACGTGTCATCTAAGTTAAATAACCTAAGAGGAGGAGGGGTGAGAGCTGTCATTTACAATTTACTCTTCACTCTCATTTTAGATACAACCTCACACCGGTGACGAGCCAAGTGGCGAGACGGATCTTTGAAACTGCCGCCAAGTGCATGCCTGATGTGGACAAAGCCATGATTGCCGACTACCTCACCCACAGCACAGCCACGGCGGAGAAACATTACCACATGAAACAAGGTGGCTACCTGATAAGGTCCCTTGAGCTCCTCGACGAGTTGAGAAGGTAAGCAGATCATTTGTTCCAAAAACAGTGTGCACACACAGTGGACTTCATTTAGCATATCAGTCTGGACACTGACCTATTTTTCTTTTTATTTGGCAGGCATGATGACAGTGAAGAAGGTCCATCCAGCCGGGCCCATCCAAAGTCCCGGAACCCAAGGATGGACTTTGAGAAAGAATGGAACAACTTCAGCAGAGAGCATCCAGTCACAGTGGATGGGAAGGTGCCCTCCCTCGTACACCGGGCCGCTGTGTCACAAGACAGCCAGAGGAAACTGTATGAGCGCTGGCTGAAAAAACAGATGAAGCTTCGGATACAGCATGCTGCCGGTATTATCTAAACCTTTGCAGAAATCTGAATATTAATCTGGACAGAAGTATTCTGTCCCAGCCTTTGCAGATTTCTGAATGGCCTGAACTAACTTTGGACGTTTCTATTCTCCCCACAGCGCAATTCCCCCGTCGGCTCCCCACAGAAAGCCGAGTGGCCGGATGGATCAGCAAGCAGGGATGGAAGCGGAACATCCCATCTGCGTCAAAGATCCTTGAAGCATGGCAGCCCACGGGTGACTTCCAGGACATTCCCACCTCTGCGGCTATTCGGAAGCTGGTAAGCTCCCAGCGGTGGAAGGGGCTGGTGATCAGTCACATCGAGGGAAAAGGAAGAGCAGTACTGACCACCCGCAGTTTCAAAGCAGGCGAAGTATTATGCGATTACCACGGGGAGGTGGTCACTTCTGACCAAACTCATGCTGCCACCAGCCTAAAGGAGACGGACTTTATGTTCTTCTATAAGAACGGGGCTGGTGAGAAATTCTGCATTGACGCGCACTTAGACAAGTGCCCCTGCCACCCGGACAGAGAGACCTTCGGCAGACTCATCAACCACTCCAGAAAGAGACCCAACATTAGGCCTCGTCTCTTCAGTCTCAAGTTTGAGAGTGGAGAAAGGGACGTGCTGCTTTTCATGGCTATAAGGGACATCAAAGCAGGAGAGGAACTCCTTTTTAATTATGGCGTCAACAGAAAAAACTACTGCGGAGAAGGACTGGATCTTGAATGGAATGATTAAGCTCTCTTCCCTTCCCTTCTCTTGCCCCTCTCCCTTTTTTGTAAATACTTGTATTTTGTCTTTTTTACATTTTTCTATTTTTTGTAAATAGTTGCATTATCATTTTTTGCATTTGTTTATTTTTTGTAAATACTTGGATTATAACTTTTTTTTACATTTTTGTAATTACTTGTACATTTTTACTGTTAATAAACCAACTTGTGATTCTGATTTTGATTCTGGTTTTGATTACTGTTTAGCATCTAGCATCACCACTGATCACTTGAGTAACAGAATGTAACATACAGTACTTCAGATTATGTTTTGATCAGCACATCAGCAGCACATATTGGTCAAAGTCTTAAAAGTGAATACATTTTTCAAGGATTTTCAGGTTTAAAGTGTACTCATTCCAATTACAGGGCCTCAAAGGAGTCCTGTATACAGCATGGAAATGAACATTCTCATAATTCCCAAACTCAACAGTAAAATGACACAATACAAATGTCATGAAATGTACTTTTTCTTGACCTGCATTGAGGATCTCAAACACAGGAAGTGCATCTGAAAGCACTGCCCTGTAACAAAAACTATATACAGTACATTGAATTTGGAAAAAATACATGGAAATGGGAGGGAAATGAATAGGATGGAAATGGAATTTGTCTTCAATTTTTACTCCTTTCATTTGTCACCCCTGGTGCTCAACTCTTAGGAGCTGTGATTAGTAGGTTTACATGTATCCGCTCGAAATTTTAAGTGGAGTCCAGCTCAGCGGACACACTGGCGTTTTGGTCGCTCCAGCAACATCATAAAAAAAAATCGTAATCATCGTAGCGCGTTCCAAACACACGATGGATGTAGTTCCAGATCACCCACTTCAGGTCAGAGAGACAGAGAGTAAAAGGCACACTTCCACTTTGTGAAATGTACTTTTTCTTGGCCTACATGGAGGATGTCTAACACAGGAAGTGTATCTGAAAGCACTGCACTGTAACAAAAACTATATACAGTACATTGAATTTGGAAAAAATACACGGAAACACACGAGGGCATTTATATCTTGCTTAGTTGGTGTTACTTTGACTGTTGCTTCTAGTGCGTAAATGGAGGATGAGGAGAAGGAGGAGGAAGAGGGCAGGGCGTGAACCTCTACCAGCTGAGCCGGTTGCTTCGGCCCAGTCATAAAGTAGACTTGGCTGGAGCCTCCGGACTGGGATAGAGTTGATTAATGCCAAGGCTCATAATGCCCTTGCTCATTGTCTCTAACGTCCGGGGTGATGGATGTTGAAGTGCTCGCCTCAGAATTTCAAGTCTCCTCCGCGGTTTCGTGAAGTACAACTTCACCTGTCTCACAGAGGAACTTGAGTCTCTGGGCCCTCTTGTGCATAAAGACGCCGTCCAGGTGGCCGGTCGCCACCGAGCGGATCTCTATGGCCTTCTTCCCCAACCCATGATGTGGTTGGAGCGAATGTAGGCCACGGAGGTGGTGGAAGTACACTGTGACAGAGAATGAAAACAACCACAGTTAGTTCTTTTCAGGTTAATATTCATATTAATATTCAACACAGAACCATCTTATAAGCTCTCAATGGCAGGCTCCACTCACCGTGGTGAATTTCAGCACTAGTATGTTACTTGTCCTTCAACACAGCACCATCTCACAGGTTCCTCTTTGGAATTTGTCTTCAAGTTTTACTCCTTTCATTTTTCACTACTGATGCTCAACTCTTAGGTTATTAGTAGGTTTACATGTATCCGCTCTGAAGTTTTAAGTGGAGTCCAGCTCAGCGGACACACTGAAGTTTTGGTTGCTCCAGTCTCATCATAATAAAAAAATCTGAATCATCGTAGCGTGTTCCTCTTCAGGTCCACGACCCTCGCTCTTGTGGTAAAAAAAAAAAAAAAAAATCTCCCTGAAAGGTTGCTGTTTGTTTCCAGTGGTATAAAATCCCATTGTTTAATTCAAGATGAAATATTCATGAAATTTTCTGAAAGAATGGGAGGACAGAAGTTTAGTCTGATAAAACTACACTTGTTCATTGTATGAAAAGCACTGTAACAGCTTTAAATGCCAGATGCTTGTCCTGACCACTGGAACCTGCCAGGGACACTTTACATAAACTTTGACAAAGATGGACAGACGGACATAGCCACATACATACATACATACTTACCCAGCCAGCCAGCCAGCCAGCCAGCCAGCCAGCCAGCCAGCCAGCCAGCCAGCCAGCCAGCCAGCCAGCCAGCCAGCCAGCCAGCCAGCCAGCTACCGAAGTGAACGCAATAACCCCGCCGACGTCGTCGGGCGTGGTTAAATATTCATCAAAATTTCTGAAATAGGAGGAAGAAAACAGTGTGTTATTTGGACACTTCAGGGAATGGCCTTTCCAAAAATATATGACATGGCTGGAAAAGTGACACAGAAAAATCCTCCCCAGCAGCACATGTGCTGAAATTTTCCCAAATGAAATTTTGACCGCTCAAATCCTGAGTAATCCATTTTTGCACCAAACTTTGTCTTGCTGAATGGCTTCAAACACTTGTGGCATCCTACAGGTGCAAAACACACAAAGTTAGAGTATTGAATAAAACAGACCACCTATCGCAGTAAGAGCAATGTAAACAGTTGCATGTTGACTTTAAGGATTCAACAATCAAAATAAAAGTTTAATAATTACATATTGAAAAATAAGTTGGAATATTTTTAATTTACCTCTGTATGCCCATGCCCGACAAAGCCTCCACATTTTGGCGTTGCAGGGACATCCGATGACAGGCAAAGCAGAGCTGCTCTGTAAACTTGATATCCTGTCAAAGAGCCGTCTTCCAAAATTACACCATGCCAAAGTTGCTGGAGCTCATCAACCAAAGGGTCTAAGAAAACATTTATGTTTAGTGATGGCTCCTTTGGACCAGGTATTAGTCCAACAAGAATCATATTCTCTTCTTTAAAACGGTCCTCACGAGGTAGATTCAAAATAACCAAGTAGATGGCTCCAACTGAATAAGGTGCATTTTTGAAAGGTTGGAACCAGTCCACATTCAACATAAGGGCCAAATTATTTGGCTCTGCTAAAAAAGGCTTGCCATCCACATACTGGTAATCCTGCCGTACTTTTCTAATCAAATACATCTCCTAACACACCCTCAGGTATTTTACGCTTCCGCCATTCTTCACATTTCGCTTCATTTCCAGGTCTTTTTACAATTGCTTGAAGAGACTGTACAACACTCTTGTAACAGTATGACCGTATTGGATAGACATATTCTTTACCAAGGGAAGATCTAGACTTTCTTAACAGATCAGAAGCACATTTCTTCCTTAGTGCAGATCTCTTCTGTGGGTGGTTATGGAATGGTATGTAACTGCAAGGCTTGCATGCCTTTGTACCATCCCATCTTAGTTCATAAGTTTCAGTTGGTACGTATACGGTCATACGTCTTGGGCAAACCACATATTGTAAGAAATCATCACGAAGGATGCCTGTCCATTTCCTCAGGGAGAATAAAGTCTTTGGGATGCTGCTTGCAAAGGCAGTCAGTGAATCAACGGCAAGAACATTTCCGAGCATCCACATGAACTGTCTGATGCACAAAAGAAGTGATGTGATGGCATTATCAGAAATCTTGAAGGTGATTTGCCATGACAAAATCATCATGGCAAAAACTTTCATCAACATGTCTTCTGGTTTTGTTGAAGACTGCGCACTTCCATGTCCCTCTCCCTCTTCCATGTTAAGAAAGACATCACTCTGCTCATCTGCAGGGATTTCGCCTTCTTCCTCCTCCTCAGTTACTGTGTCATCCTATACAAATGTAAAGAAGAAATCAATATCAAATCAAACAAATCAATAAATAATGATATTATGGTGCAGTGCAAAATACAGTTCCAAACATTAAGAATAATCACAATTAATAAAGGACACAGGGGGACAACTGAACCTTCTTTCTATTCAGTTCCTACTTTAGTTTGTATGGTATGTTTGTATGGTCAGTTCAGGAGGCCAGAAATACTACACAGATGTGTAAATGAATAGAAATTTAAAATAATTTCTAGATCTGGTTGTTTTGATCATAAAGTGAAATATTAGATTGTTCAGTTCCAGATATCTGTGACTAAATGTTTTGCACCTTTTGCAGAGAAACAGTGATCTGTAAGTTGTAATGTGTAAATGATAAAATGAGACATAATATTATTTTTCTAAAGACATTTCAGATTGTTCATAATGCTTGGCAAAAAGACAATTAAATGTGAACATGTAATGTACTTTGTTGCACTAAAACAAAGGGGACAATTAGGAGTTGTACTTATTTATAGGTTATTATGCTGGGCTTTTACTGGTCCTGTCCACTGGAGATCAAACTGACCTGTATGTAGCCCCTGAACTAAAATGAGTTTGAAACCCCTGCATTAAAACAACGACCATAATCACGCACATGAATACACCATTTGGAAGTCAAAAGCCAGCAGTACAAGCCATTTAACTCTCAAGTGACCACAATCACGCACATGAATACGACCATTTGGAAGTCAAAAGCCTGCAGTACAAGCCATTTAACTCTCAAGTGACCACAATCACGCACATGAATACGACCATTTGGAAGTCAAAAGCCAGCAGTACAAGCAGTTTAACTCTCAAGTGACCACAATCACGCACATGAATACGACCATTTGGAAGTCAAAAGCCAGTAGTACAAGCAGTTTCAATTTTAAACTTCATCACATGCAGAGGCTAAATGAAAGTTTTTTAAAGTGCTTCTTAAACAGCTTGTTTTTGAGGAATGAATCAAATCAACATATACTTTATTAATCACGATGGAAACTGAAGTAATGTGGTCACTAACAATGATTTTTTTTTTGCGCTAAACATAACTCCAGGAACAGATAACACTGTATGTAACTGTAGCTGTGTTTCATGCTTACCACATAACATACCCAAATTATGTATAATATTGTCTTACTATAATATTGCTTACTTTATATGGAAATGATATCAAATGTAACCTATTATACCCTCCAATGTAAGTGGTGTGTTAATATAAGCTACTGCAACTTAATTATCAGATACATTATGTCTGCAATACAAACTAAAAAGAAAATCAAAACAATGATTTCTAATGTAAAAAGGTTGATTCATTTTAAATATAGCTCCACATATTCCTCAGTGTATCAACTTACTAAGTTTGGAGCACTGAGAACAAAAATGAGGGTTTAATAATAAACAAGTCAGCATTTTCTTGTCTCCGTTTGACTGACTTCATTAGTCCCTGAAATTTTTTGGTAAGAAAAAAAAGTAACTTGAATGTATTAAGCTACTTTGGCCATATTGCTGTAGCTTAGCTTGCTACATTTCTGTGGGTCTTAGCTTCAGTGTAGTAAAGCTTGATTTAACACGGAGTAGCTGGTAGCGTACCTCATTACAGTTTCCAAGTAGCTTGCCCAACACTGATTAAATTAAAATTAATTTATGGACGTGGGCGAGTTGACCCGGTTTGGGGCATTTCGCCTCTCATCCAGCAGGAAGAACTGAAGGGGCCTCTTGGGTAGGGGGTTCAGGTGTTCGGTCTGGGTCGGCATGTTTGTTGGCTGGAGATTCTTCATCGTCGAGATTGCTGTGAAATTATCATGCATATGCAAATACAACTGTACTATTCGGGATTGTACAATATCTGTTGAATGTCGATGTCTGGTTGAGTCTGTCTGAAATGTGTGTTTTTAGTGTATATTTTATATTATGTGATGATTATGACCTTTTATGTTTTTATTTTTTAACTTGCACTGTTTCTCTTAAGATTGCCACTTCATTTCATTGCACAGGTTGCAACGACAGTTAAGATATTGAATTGAATCAAATTGAAATCAGTCGTGGTTGCTAACCAGATAGCAAACTATGGGTGAATCAATGTTGAATCTATGTTGAGACCTAACATCGAAATCATACAGAAAGCGCAAGGTTGATAAAATGTTGAGTCAACGTTTGCTTACATAGATTACATGTTTGCAAACATAGATTCAACATTAATTAAACATTGACCTGTCAAACATTTTAATTAAACCAAAATGCAATGTAGATTCAATGGTATCTTTTAAACACAAACTTCAATGTTGACAAAATGTTGTTGAATCAACGATGATCCAACCATCAGTCTTCAACCGTAACCACAATTCAACCTTCTTAACCCTAAATCAACATTGATTTAACATCTTTTGCTGTCTGTGTAAAGTGTGATTTATGGTTGAAAAGCAAACGTTGACTCAACATTTTATCAACCAATACTTCACATCACATCACATCTCTTTCATCTAAATCTGAATGTTGAGAGAGATAGAGGAACAAGGCGGAACAAAAGTTACCCTCGCTGTTTCTGACGGAGCTTCACTGCGTGACACCAGGTGGAAATAAAATGCTCCAGCAGCGTGAGTTTTCCTCATGTGTGGACTGAGCTGGAAGACGGTTGTTTTGTAGTGTCTCAGATGAATATTTGTTCAGATGAAGTAACGATGAGTTCAGTCCAGAATCTGAGAGAGTTGATCAACGAGCGACTAACTGCTGCTGCTGAAGAAATATTCAGAGAGTTTGAGAAAACCATCGTCCAGTACGAGGAGGAGATCGATCGTCAGCGCAGACTGCTGGATAACATCTGGAAACCACAGATAACACAACACACAGCAGGTTTGTAGAACTGTGATGGTCTGAATGAATTAACTGATAAATAATAATCATGATGATAAATTGAAGATAATAAATAGATGGTGGTGCGTGTTTAACTAGCATCACATTAGTAACATTTTTCTTGTGTCCCTTTGTCCACCCAGTCCTCCCACAGGTAGAGATCTGTAACGAAGAGGATAACAACTGGAAATTACAAATAACGTTGCACACAACAGGTATGTAGATCTGTGATGAACTAATAAATGAATCAGACTGTAGGATCGTAATCAGAGCTTGGAGTTACATTTATTTTTAGCTTCAAACAGAAATTACAGCAGCAATTGTTGTTCTGACAGAAACAACGTGAACTAGAAAAGCACTCGGATAGCGCGTACCTCCGCCATGCCGTCTGTCTGTCTGTCTGTCTGTGTGTGTATTTGTCTGTTAACAGCATAAGTCAAAAAGTCATGGACGGATTTTCACCAAATTTTTACAGGATGTCCGGAAGAGCAAGAGTAAGAATCGATTAGATTTTGGAGGTGATCCGAATCACCGTCTGGATCCAGGAATTTTTTGAAGGTCGAAGGACAATTGAGAGATGGCCGCCAGGCCGTCAGGCCATCTCTCAAATGGACAGAGATTGTTACTCTTGCTCTTCCGGACATCCTGTCAAAATTTGGTGAAAATCCGTCCATGACTTTTTGAGTTATGCTGTTAACAGACAAACACACACACACACACACACGGACGGACAGATAGACAAACAAACTCCGGTGATTACATAACCTCCTGGCAGAGGTAATGAATCTGTTTTTAAAAACAGAAACATTAAACATTAAACACACACTTTGTATAAAACACACAAAAAAACTGAAGTAGTGATTGCTGTGAAAAATAAAGAATCTGAGCTAACAAATGCTAAACAATTTGGAGGGTGAATCAAATTGCAAATATTCTGATCAATATTTTGGTTTGACTAATAATGTTTTTAAAAGTCAAGTTTCAAATCAATATTCATTATTCACTGTGTAATAGATTTACAGCATCTAATGTAACATTACCACAGAAACCACCATCCAATGTGTGACTGTCACACTAAGAGGACACATGAATCTGTAAAACTGTGAACTCAAAGTCTAAACTGGGGTCAGATGTGCTGCAAATAATTAATAAATATGATGAGACTGCTTTGGTCTGTTGAACCACATATTATAAAGCAATCAGTGAGCATAGACAGCCTCTTAAAACATCAGCCCCTTCACAATAAAACTGAACAACCGTATCCATCTTATTTAGTAACTTTACCTCACATGTCCTGAATTGTAACCTTTGTGATTTGCTAAGTGCATTTTTTCATTTTGTAATTTCCTATCAAAATTGGTTCATTGTTCATCCCTCATGATTTAACTAAATCATGCCGTCATCACAGTGTAAAAGTCAGACTTCTGGGTGGATGTGTGGAATGCCCTGCTTAGAGAGTTGCTACCACAAAACAGAATCTGGATAAGATGAAGAGCATCAACAGATGGAAGTGCGTATTTAACTAGCATCACATTAGTAACATTTTTCTTGTGTCCCTTTGTCCATCCAGAACTCCCGCTGCAACAGATCTGTAAGGAGGAGGAGGTTCCTGCTGAGCAGAATGTCTGTAACCAGGAGAGGAACTCCAGTGTGGACCAGGAGGATCCAGAGCCTCCACAGATGAAAGAGGAACACATGGAAATCTGCACCAATCTGGACCAGGAGAACCCAGAGCCTCCACAGCTCAAAGAGGAACAAGAGGAACTCGGCAACAGTGTGGACCAGGAGAACCCAGAGCCTCCACAGATGAAAGAGGAACATGAGGAACTCTGCACCAGTCTGGACCAGGAGAACCCAGAGCCTCCACAGATGAAAGAGGAACATGAGGAACTCTGCAACAGTCTGGACCAGGAGAACCCAGAGCCTCCACAGATGAAAGAGGAACATGAGGAACTCTGCAACAGTCTGGACCAGGAGAACCCAGAGCCTCTACAGCTCAAAGAGGAACAAGAGGAACTCTGCAACAGTCTGGACAGACAGCAGTCTGGACAGACGGCAGCAGCAGATACGAGTCAGAAAGCAGATAGCTTTATGCTAGTTCAGTACAAGTCTAAATGTGAAGAATTGGCAAGAGAAAAATTCAGTATCTCTGAAGACACAATTGGCCCTTATGAAGAAGCGACTGATTGTCACCGCAGACCATTTAATATCACCAAGAATCTCCAAATAAAGTTACACAGAATAGGTATGTAAAACTGTGTTGCTGTGATGGAAGTAACTAATTAGTGTGATTCATGTAGGATCCTTATCAGCCTTATATGACAGTTATTTTGAAGACTGTCATAAATGGCATGAGTGCATCCCTTTCCTAAACATGTGATATTAAACCCACAGTGTGCATAGTCTCAGGGGAAACCGGCTTGAATTCTTACAAAGCAGTCATGTTTCTTTTAGGTTCACTGATATGTGGGAACAGGTGTACTTTGGAAGAGTCTTTTTTTTCTTGTTGGCTTTTTTCATTCATAGTATTTATCTATCCTCCAGTACTTTTAAAATCAAACTTGTCTTAAAGTCTGTCCTAATGTGCTTGTCAGCAGATGCACCTGTAATGTTACCAATAGCTGAGCTGTTCATACTCTGATCAGAACTGGCTTCCCTTCCTGACTTCTGCTGCTTTCAGCATATTTAGATTTAGTATCAGAGATTTAAAGTGTCTTGACATTTTTTTTATGAATATCTTTTTAACTCTGAGATTCTCTTTGCTTAAACTGACGTGATCAGCTGATGCTTTGAATAGAGGAGACATCTTATTCTATTGCAATAGTTGGAACTACAGTCCTCTCTGATTTTACAGCAGTGTTACAGAGTAGTGGTTGTTATGCCTTTTGAAATGATTATCGTTGAGTGCAATCAGCTGTTTTCTGTCACAGCTGACAAGTGTAATTATCAGCACGGTCTAAAACTAGGAAGCTGCTGTCTGAATGGTTGTATAGTGAGCTTTGTGAAGAACAGTATCAACTCAGAAGTCACTCTGACTCTGGTGCACGCAGATCATTTTTATCATTTTAACACTTTGCCAATAGTTCAGACTTGTATGTTTATGCTCAACATAGGTGTGACTGATTTTTTTTTTCTCTCGTGTTTGTTTTTCCCTCCAGACCTTCAACAGCAACATATTTATGAGGAGCAGGAGGTTTTCACTGATCACCTACTCCGTAACCAAGAGAGGAACTTCTGCTTGGATCAGAAGGATCTAGAGTCTCGACAGATTAAAGAAGCACAGGAGAAACGCTACCTCAGCCGAGACCAGGACATTCCAAAACTTCCACAGATTAAAGAGCAACAAAAGGAACTCAACTGCAGTCAGGAGAGAGAGCAGCTTGATGCCTTAAAGGGGATTTCTGAAGAAAGTGATCACAGTGAACCAGAACCTCCAAAATGGTAAGAACAAACTTCTTTCTTTTTTTTTCTGGGTATAAAGGTTACAACATGGTTGAGCCACAGTAAATGCCTAGGGTTAGGGTTATTCATTATTATTATTCTATATTTGCTGTGGATATTCCATTTGCTTATATTGCTAACCCTAACCCTATATTAATATTGTGATTGCAGTGTTGCCAAGCCCATTCCCAACCGCCACTACCTCCTGTGCCCGGTCTGCAACAAGAGCCAGGACTGCCTCTCTGTGCATCTGGAACGGACCTGCATGAAGCAGACCAGCAAAGACGAAAGGGCTAAAGTTGTGGAAAAGGCCAAAGAAGAGGCTAGTGTGCTGCTGAGGTCTGGGCGCGTTTATACCTACCAGCTCCTCCAGGACATTTTGGGAGCCAAAGACCCCCTCAAGAGGTATGTGGCAAAAACAATTAGATTCAGATTCAGATTCAGATAAACTTTATTTATCCCCGAGGGGCAATTAAGGTGCATATGAGCAGCAGGACGTTCCAAAAATAGACAGGGTTTTCACAGAAGAATAGGATAAAAAAGAATGAAATAGAATAAAATTTAGAATATACAGTTTAGAATATTAGTTTAATCAATCATTTCTTCTTTCAATGAATGAACAGTGCTAACTGTTTCTTGTTTTTAATTTTAAAGGCTGATTGAGGAGCTGCAAAGGAGGAACAGCGTGGTCACCAATGTGCCATCCGCAGTTCCATCCACCGCCGCCCAGCTCCCTGATGTACAGGCCGGGCCTTCCACTGCCACGGGCCGGCCTGACTCCCCTGAGGAGTCGAGTGATGATACAAGCGAGAGCAGTGGGGAGACTTTTCAGTGGTAAGAGCTCATTCACCTCAACAAACTTCTGCTGTTCACATTTCTTTGCATATGTGTGAGAGAATTGGCGTGATCTTTATCGTAACTGTAGTGTGAATTTTTCTAATTGCAGCAATCGCAACCCGGAGTGGAAGATTAACAAGAGGGCGCGGATGGCTGATCTGGGGCTCTACCAGAAGCATTCCCTCGACCATCCTCTTTTAAAAGGATTTGCAACACACCTGCGAAAGGACCTCAGCATTGAAAATTTCAAGCAGGAGGTGAACAATTCCATCAAATGCTGAATGATACATTTGTTTCAGTATAGCCATGACTGCAAAGGCATTTGCTGTAAATGTGTAACATTTGCGTTTTGTTTCTCCTCAGGTTGACAACGTGGCACGCTTCCTCTTCTTCATGGATCCTGCTGAACCCTCCCTCATGTTTGTGCGGGAACGGGAGAAGACACAGGAATACCTGCGGAAGCTTTCCGACGCCAAACTTGGCAATCGAACCCAGCTCAACTATTTGAAGAGCTTGAAGAGGTTTGTAACATTCATTTTTCTCCATGTGAATCAGAATCCTTTTATTATCATTAAGCACACGCTGTCATACATACAAGCTGTTGTCACCTGCCACAGTGTTTGATATGAACAAGTTTAGGCTCTTTGGAAAGGTCAAACTCTGAGCTTTACACTGATGTGTAACACTGAAGGATTTGCACAAGCTAGCTGGGAAAAAAAACAGACTTGCAAATATATTGAAATTCAGGGCCTCTCACAGAAACAGTTGCCCAGTTGTTGTTAAATGTGGGTAATAACTGATTGACTTGTATTTTCATTTTGCTTACAAATGTCCAATGTGTTTTTACTTTGTTGAGCAGATTCCTGAACCACCGGATCACAAATACAGACATGTTTAGGACCGACGCAGGTCTCCACAACGAGGCCAAGCAATACACGGACTTCATCGGTTCTTTGCAGAAACAACTGGCGAAGGGCATCAGCAAGGAAATCGTTGCAAAGCGGTACGTGCAATGTCTTTTGAAAAGTCTTTTCTTAACACGTGCACAAATGCAAAAGCTTGCGCAGTTTGAGTAATTTTATTTTGTACTTTCACAGTGACAGAATCATTCTTGGGGACATGACAACCACCCCACATGACTGCACAGCGGTGCTGAGGGCGGCCAAAAAAGACTTTTTGGCCATTCTCGGCAAGATCGACGATACCACACAATCCTATGACTGCCAGCTGGAGACCTCCGAGTGCCTCATTGTATTGTACTACCTCGAAGCGATTGTGGTACTGAAGCACCTGCAGAAGCCCGGGGTGGTGGAGCACATGACAGTGAGTGTTGTCCTTTGATTTTTTTATTTATGATTTTTTCATGTGAACCCAACAGTGAGAGCATCAATTAATGGCATGGCATGTGTGTGTTTTACGCAGATTGAGGAGTGGAAAAACCGAAGCAAGCTGGATAAGGGTTTTGTTGCCATCTCTGTAAAAGAACACAAGACTGCCACACAGCAGGTGGCAGTCTTTGTTCTCTCCGCAGAAGAGGAGGCTGTAAGTTGATTTTTTTTTTTTTTTTTTCCAAGATTACTCTCTCTGTAAAAATCCAGAAATCGAATCTGACGTCTGTACCTTTCTCTCCACACAGTGGTTCGACAAGTACTTTGAGTGTGTGAGGGACCAGCTGAAGACAACAAAGAGGTTCCGGGCGAGCCCAGAGGCTGAGAACGTAGAAGAAGACCCCCTGGAGCGGTTTTTCCTGTCGACATCTGGCAAACCAATTCACAACTGCTCCAATGATTTGGCCAGGCTGCACACAAAGTAAGTACATCTTTATGATGGGATAAGCTGCTACGTGTCATCTAAGTTAAGTAACCTAAGAGGAGGAGGGGTGAGAGCTGTCATTTACAATTTACTCTTCACTCTCATTTTAGATACAACCTCACACCGGTGACAAGCCAAGTGGCGAGACGGATCTTTGAAACTGCCGCCAAGTGCATGCCTGATGTGGACAAAGCCATGATTGCCGACTACCTCACCCACAGCACAGCCACGGCGGAGAAACATTACCACATGAAACAAGGTGGCTACCTGATAAGGTCCCTTGAGCTCCTCGACGAGTTGAGAAGGTAAGCAGATCATTTGTTCCAAAAACAGTGTGCACACACAGTGGACTTCATTTAGCATATCAGTCTGGACACTGACCTATTTTTCTTTTTATTTGGCAGGCATGATGACAGTGAAGAAGGTCCATCCAGCCGGGCCCATCCAAAGTCCCGGAACCCAAGGATGGACTTTGAGAAAGAATGGAACAACTTCAGCAGAGAGCATCCAGTCACAGTGGATGGGAAGGTGCCCTCCCTCGTACACCGGGCCGCTGTGTCACAAGACAGCCAGAGGAAACTGTATGAGCGCTGGCTGAAAAAACAGATGAAGCTTCGGATACAGCATGCTGCCGGTATTATCTAAACCTTTGCAGAAATCTGAATATTAATCTGGACAGAAGTATTCTGTCCCAGCCTTTGCAGATTTCTGAATGGCCTGAACTAACTTTGGACGTTTCTATTCTCCCCACAGCGCAATTCCCCCGTCGGCTCCCCACAGAAAGCCGAGTGGCCGGATGGATCAGCAAGCAGGGATGGAAGCGGAACATCCCATCTGCGTCAAAGATCCTTGAAGCATGGCAACCCACGGGTGACTTCCAGGACATTCCCACCTCTGCGGCTATTCGGAAGCTGGTAAGCTCCCAGCGGTGGAAGGGGCTGGTGATCAGTCACATCGAGGGAAAAGGAAGAGCAGTACTGACCACCCGCAGTTTCAAAGCAGGCGAAGTATTATGCGATTACCACGGGGAGGTGGTCACTTCTGACCAAACTCATGCTGCCACCAGCCTAAAGGAGACGGACTTTATGTTCTTCTATAAGAACGGGGCTGGTGAGAAATTCTGCATTGACGCGCACTTAGACAAGTGCCCCTGCCACCCGGACAGAGAGACCTTCGGCAGACTCATCAACCACTCCAGAAAGAGACCCAACATTAGGCCTCATCTCTTCAGTCTCAAGTTTGAGAGTGGAGAAAGGGACGTGCTGCTTTTCATGGCTATAAGGGACATCAAAGCAGGAGAGGAACTCCTTTTTAATTATGGCGTCAACAGAAAAAACTACTGCGGAGAAGGACTGGATCTTGAATGGAATGATTAAGCTCTCTTCCCTTCCCTTCTCTTGCCCCTCTCCCTTTTTTGTAAATACTTGTATTTTGTCTTTTTTACATTTTTCTATTTTTTGTAAATAGTTGCATTATCATTTTTTGCATTTGTTTATTTTTGTAAATACTTGTATTTTGTCCTTTTTTTCACATTTTTGTAATTACTTGTACATTTTTACTGTTAATAAACCAACTTGTGATTCTGATTTTGATTCTGGTTTTGATTACTGTTTAGCATCTAGCATCACCACTGATCACTTGAGTAACAGAATGTAACATACAGTACTTCAGATTATGTTTTGATCAGCACATCAGCAGCACATATTGGTCAAAGTCTTAAAAGTGAATACATTTTTCAAGGATTTTCAGGTTTAAAGTGTACTCATTCCAATTACAGGGCCTCAAAGGAGTCCTGTATACAGCATGGAAATGAACATTCTCATAATTCCCAAACTCAACAGTAAAATGACACAATACAAATGTCATGAAATGTACTTTTTCTTGACCTGCATTGAGGATCTCAAACACAGGAAGTGCATCTGAAAGCACTGCCCTGTAACAAAAACTATATACAGTACATTGAATTTGGAAAAAATACACGGAAACACACGAGGGCATTTATATCTTGCTTAGTTGGTGTTACTTTGACTGTTGCTTCTAGTGCGTAAATGGAGGATGAGGAGAAGGAGGAGGAAGAGGGCAGGGCGTGAACCTCTACCAGCTGAGTCGGTTGCTTCGGCCCAGTCATAAAGTAGACTTGGCTGGAGCCTCCGGACTGGGGTAGAGTTGATTAATGCCAAGGCTCATAATGCCCTTGCTCATTGTCTCTAACGTCCGGGGTGATGGATGTTGAAGTGCTCGCCTCAGAATTTCAAGTCTCCTCCGTGGTTTCGTGAAGTACAACTTCACCTGTCTCACAGAGGAACTTGAGTCTCTGGGCCCTCTTGTGCATAAAGACGCCGTCCAGGTGGCCGGTCGCCACCGAGCGGATCTCTATGGCCTTCTTCCCCAACCCACGATGTGGTTGGAGCGAATGTAGGCCACTGAGGTGGTGGAAGTGTACTGTGACAGAGAATGAAAACAACCACAGTTAGTTCTTTTCAGGTTAATATTCATATTAATATTAAACACAGAACCATCTTATAAGCTCTCAATGGCAGGCTCCACTCACCGAGGTGAATTTCAGCACTAGTATGTTACTTGTCCTTCAACACAGCACCATCTCACAGGTTCCTCTTTGGAATTTGTCTTCAAGTTTTACTCCTTTCATTTTTCACTACTGGTGCTCAACTCTTAGGTTATTAGTAGGTTTACATGTATCCGCTCTGAAGTTTTAAGTGGAGTCCAGCTCAGCGGACACACTGAAGTTTTGGTTGCTCCAGTCTCATCATAATAAAAAAAATCAGAATCATCGTAGCGTGTTCCTCTTCAGGTCCACGACCCTCGCTCTTGTGGTAAAAAAAAAAAAAAAAAAAAAAATCTCCCTGAAAGGTTGCTGTTTGTTTCCAGTGGTATAAAATCCCATTGTTTAATTCAAGATGAAATATTCATGAAATTTTCTGAAAGAATGGGAGGACAGAAGTTTAGTCTGATAAAACTACACTTGTTCATTGTATGAAAAGCACTGTAACAGCTTTAAATGCCAGATGCTTGTCCTGACCACTGGAACCTGCCAGGGACACTTTACATAAACTTTGACAAAGATGGAAATGACTCCGGGTGAAGTAAAATGGTAAGGAGAAACTGTCTAAAATGTTATGAAAGATGGACAAATGTCACACTCGAAAAGCACCCAGAGAACGCAGACATCCGCCAAGCAGCTCAGTACTGAATGGGACAAAAAACACAGTGTGTCTCTTCATGTACCAGTACTACATTACCCATAAGCCACCACGCTTAAAGCGGAAGGCTCATGTACGTCTCTCTTCCAGGGATATTGTGATTTACAGGAGTGGAATTTTCTCATTTTTGGCAAGCCAGAACATGTCCAAAATTTAATCACCTGTTCCTTGCCCCATTATCAACATTTCTTGAAAATTTCATTAAAATCCGCTCAGAACTTCACGTTATGTTGCTAAAAAATACACAAACAAACAGACAGACAAACGCCGCAGCCGGCGTATTGTTACCTCCGCTGCCGCTTCGCTTGGTGAGGGGAGAGCAGGGGCTGATCCCCCGTGGCGACAGTATTCCAGGGCGCCCTGCCCCCTTCACAAAGAGAAGAGAACTCGCCCCGGGGCTCCCGCGAGCTTCTCCGGGTTCGCTTGCGTCACCACACTGGAAGCCTCGCATCGCCTTTCTCCACCACTCCAGGTTCGGGGATCTGAACCCGTCCCGTGTACATTGTGTGGTAGAAACATTTAGTAAAATTCTCCCTGAACCATCTCCCAAATAAGACTTTTTTTTTTAATTTATGAAAAATGAAAAGCATAACATATTTAAATTGCACACAGCTCGTGACTGGTCATGCAGACTCATCGATCATATCATACTTAAAGATTTTTTTTAATTTTACATTTTATTGCTTCTTTTTAATTTTGTTTATATTATTTTACTTTGTTCTTGGGCCCTCCCCTAACCCCATAACCCAGACTTTTAATGGGAGGCCCCAGTGCCTGTGCACCCCCCAACACCCCAAAACAGTGTTGGGACGTGCACGGGAACTAACCCTTTGTGTTTCAATTGGTTGTCTCTCTTTGTCTGTCTGTCTCTTTGTCTGTAAATAGGTTAGTAGATTTAGAGTTGTTGGTTTAGTAGTTTTTAGGAGAGTTAGAGTTGTTAGTTTAGTAGTATGTCGAGTTCACACACACACACACACACACACACACACACACACACACACACACACACACACACACACACACACACACACACACTATTACTAACCCTGACCCACCACTGCTGCTCAAGACACACTGCAAGGCTGACCAGGCAGAGACACAGAAAGACTCTCTCTCTACTGCCCTACTGCCCTCTTGTGGTAGAAAACACTTACTAAAATTCTCCCTGAACCATCTCCCATTGCAGTCAATGCATGAGATGAACTAGAGGAGCCCTCAGTAGAGGGCAGAACCACGCCCTCTACTGGCGAAAACCCTGTCCTCCCTATACAACTGATGCAATATGTATCAATTTTGATCATCCTCCGTATATCCCTTCCTACTCGATCTGCTGACCTGTAACTCCACAAGTGAGCAGGAGACCTTAGACCAATCTTCAGTGCCAAGTTTGATTATCCTGATTTCAGCACTTGCAGAGATATCGGACCGGACATAGCCACATACATACATACATACTTACCCAGCCAGCCAACCAGCCAGCCAGCCAGCCAGCCAGCCAGCCAGCCAGCTACCGAAGCGATCGCAATAATCCCGCCAACATCGTCGAGCGTGGTTAAATATTAATCAGAATTTCTGAAATAGGAGGAAGAAAACAGTGTGTTATTTGGACACTTCAGGGAATGGCCTTTCCAAAGATAAATGACATGGCTGGAAAAGTGACACAGAAAAATCCTGCCCAGCAGCGCATGTGCTGAAATTTTCACAAATGAATTTTTTTTTTTGAAAATTATGAAAAATTTCCGTTGCCGCATGCGCCGTCGACTGCTACCTGATCCACAAAGCACCCGACCCCTGCGGTTTCCTCTGTGGGTGGTGAGCCGCAGGAGGATGGGTCCACGTTACCCATTCGGGCTGTGCTCGGCCGGGCTCCGTGGGACGCTCTCTTTCGAGCCCCAACCCCGGGCCTGGCTCCAGGGTGGGTCCCCGGTTCCGCCATTCCGGGCGACGTCACGTTCCTTGTTCTTTTCATGTCCATAGGGGGTTTTTGAAATGCTTTTGGTCTGACCCGTCACCTCGGACCTGTTTGCCTTGGGAGACCCTACCAGGGACATGAAGCCCCCGACAACATAGGTCCTAAGATCATTCGGGCACGCAAACTCCCCCACCACGATAAGGTAGCAGTTCAAGGGGGAGATTTTTTTTTTTGCGTAGACTGCTGCATCCGCAACCCAGCCCCGGATAAGCGGAAGAAGATGGATGGAATTATGAAAAATGTAAAGCCTAAGATATTGAAATTGCACACAAAGGTGTTTGTTTGAGTCTATAAGTGTTTATGAGTGAGCACAAGCTCCTCAGCACCAGTGGCAAATTTCAGCACAGATTCAGCGATTATGCTGAAAAGTCAATCTCGCTCTCTACTGCCTTCTTGTGGTAGAAAACACTCAGAAAAATTCTCCCTGAACTATCTTCCATTGCAGTCAATGCACAAGATGAAATATGAATCAAAATTTCTGAAAGAATAGGAGGAAGAAAACAGTGTGTTATTTGGACACTTCAGGGAATGGCCTTTCCAAAAATATATGACATGGCTGGAAAAGTGACACAGGGAAAAATCCTCCCAAGCAGCGCATGTGCTGAAATTTCCCCAAGTTAAATTTTTTTTGGGAAAATTATGAAAAATGTAAAGCCTAAGATATTGAAATTGCACACAAAGGTGTTTGAGTCTACAAGTGTTTATGAGTGAGCACAAGCTCCTCAGCACCAGTGCTGCAGAGTTTTGGGCAAATTTCAGCACATGCGCTGAGGACTCAGCGATTATGCTGAAAAGTCAACCTCGACAGGGTCTTCTTTCCCCGCTGATTCTGCCAAGCCCATTCCCTTGACTGTGGTTTTGCTAGACAGTAGGTACGGACAGTGGGAATCTCGTTCATCCATTCATGCGCGTCACTAATTAGATTGCGAGGCATTTGGCTACTTTCAGGGTCACCAACCGTTCCGGGTTTACCAGCCTGTCTGGGTTGTCATCGAGTGCCGCATGATTATTGTAATCATTACGAGACTCCCGCTGCCCCAGCCCACCGGTCAACAAACCAGTAGGCCAGATCTGGCCTTCAGATTGGCTGGTGAAGTCTCTCAGTATATCAAGCATATACAGGAGCACCCGCCTACTCACCAGCCTAGGAAACGCCCGCATCTGGTTAGTGCTCAATCCCAGCTCCACGAGAACCTGATTGTTAAAGGATGGCCACTTACCCCTCGCACCAACAGGGAAGCCCATCACTTTAACGTCCCTAACGCCCAAGAGGTCCTTTACTGTCTCAGCCAGAGGTTGATAGGCTGCAACCTTCTCATCCACGGCTTGCTGTAGGGTGTCTGGCCCTACCTCATATCTAATGGTAACGTCTACAACTAAACAGCGATCACCCTTTGTGCATATCAGGTCCGGATGCCTGACTCCACCATCGGGTGTGTCAATATACATTTCCCTGACAGCCTTCCAGCCCGCTCGTTCAGCTTCAACGGCCAAGTGGTCACACACCTTGTGGTGTCGTCTAATACGACTGCCCTGGACCGCAGGGCACTGCCCACGGATGTGTGAACAGGACTCCAACCTAGCCTGGCATCTCCTACAGCACGGCCTTTCCTTACTCCGCCCCCTGTAAAGAAACTCCCGAGTGGGATACGTCCCCGTTCTCACCACCAACGCCGCAATGAAATGCCGCTGTCGGAAGCCCACCCTCTCCGGTTCCGACAGCCAGCAATTGCTGACCTTGTTGCCTCTAAACAAATCCGCGCCCACACCCTTTACCGCAAGATCAGCCCACGCCCGGTTTTCCTCCCTCCTCCAGTCTGGATAGACCAGGGAACACTCGGCAGCGGGATCAGTCTCAGTGCATCCCAGACAACGCACCTCCTCGGGACCCACGCCTACCAGTTGCAGCTTTCTCTTCCACTGACCATCGAGGCATCTCGCAGCCATCCGTCTTGTCCACACATCCGAAGAGTGGGACAGCCTGTGCTGATGACGTGTCTGTGCCTTCAGTACCGTGCATACTAGTATAAGCAGACCCAACCCTCCATCGGATCGCCACGAATACAACAACCCATTGCACACCGAAGCATGCAGATGCAGCCATGTCTTCATAGCCTTTCTGCACAGTCCATCCAGCACTTCCAATTGTGTGACTGGTATGTCACAGAGATCCGCCTGGTAGAAGAGCCTCGGTACAGCAAATGAGTTTAAAACCTACACACTATGTAGGTTTAAGAGGAGCCTTCAAAATCCGCGAAATCCATCCCTGGAGTTTTGGGACCAGAGCTGGCTTGACTATGTCGTGGTAGGTCCTACCTGGACTCCCAAATAATGGACTGATTCCCCCGCACCCACCATGTGGATGGCGGATCCCGCAATCCTCCAGGGTTCACAGCCGTTAACTGACCCGTCCTCCAAGTAGAACGCATGGCACTTACTGGGTTGCACCTTCAGCCCAGTCGCCTGGCAGAAGTCCTCCAGAATCCCCAGGTTCCTCCTCATCCCCCTCACCGACCCACCCACCAGTACGATATCATCTGTAAACGCCAGAGTGGAAATAGCGCTGCCATCCCAGCACACTCCGTTGCCTTCATCGGTCAAGGCTCGGATAAGGGGATCCATAGCCAAGTTGAAGAGCAGTGGGGACATTGGGTCGCCTTGCTTAATTCCAACCTTCATGTCGATAGGTAGTGTTGTCATTCCATCACTACCGACCCTTGTCATGCAGTCCACGTTCAAGTCTCAAATCAACTTGATTACATGGCCATCCACATTTCTCTGTTCCAGAGCAGACAGGATGTGCTCATGGGAGATGGAATCAAAAGCCTTCGCGAAATCGACCAACACTACCGTGAGTGGCAGCCCCTCCTTCCTCGAGCGTCTGATGAGTCCATCAAGTATCACCAAGTTATCCGCGCATCCAGCCGAGTCTTGGAGGAAGCCCCTTTGCCTGGGATTCAAGGGACAGGCTCGGCCTAGCCTCATCCTTATCACCCTGGCAAACAAACAAAGCACGAGGGAGCTGATAGTGACCGGCCTCCAGCTATGGACATCGTCCATCCTGGCGCTGTCCTCTACCATCCCCTCGTACTTAGGCAACAATCGTGTTCGACAATCCTTGAAAGCTCTGGGAATGACCCCGTGTACTAACCATGTCGTGTACAGCCGTGCAAGTTGTTCACACAGCAGCGCTTCCTTGCTGATCCCATCTGGGCCTGGTGCCGAACCATTTTTCATCCTAGCCAAGTTTTCCATCACCTCGCTGGCCATTATCGGCGTAAAGAACTCGGTGTTGTCCGTACGACCTACTGAGCGGAAACCCCCCAGGCCGCGGAAAGCCCCCGTATCGATTTCGGAATGAGATTTGCTTTCTAGCCTCCTGAGATTTGGATACAGACCACAACAAATAGCGATCGCCAAGTAATGTGGAGGTTTTCATTCACTTCTCATCTCTAGTATGTTGTGGGACACTCCTTGAGACTATCTGAGCCGGTCAGTGTGGGAAAAAAAGCACGTTAGGGCGGACTTTGACGCGGGGGGCCAAGTTGCCCCATACTTTTCGCTAGCTGAGCTGCTAAGCTGCCTGCCTGGCTAAATACTGGAGATATTTTGAAAATTCTTTTCTCCATCACTCACATGTATGAAAAGACATATGAAAACAGACCCCAGGTTGAAAAAAAACCGACGTTCCCCTTTAAGTCGTCACACTCTGGACATATTTATTTATTTTCTATATTTTATTTACAAATGTTCTGATTACATTATATCAAAGACTGCTGACTTGAGAGAACCAGTATATGTGATCTTTTCCATACTTAACAAGCTGATGATCTCTGATAACCAAGTCTTAAATGAAGGGACATAAATGTTCCTTTTTGCAACGACAGCACCATATTGGATTGTTTATTGTGTAAGAGGGTGTAAGAGTTTTGATTTTATGTTTAATGTCTAGAATGGCACAGTATGGGTCTGGTGAGATATTGCATGAACATATATCGGAGAATCAAGTAAATATATCACACCAGAATTTGCTTAGCTTGGGGCAGGACCAGAAAAGGTGGCCCAGGATGCCCTCTGCTGATTTACATTTAGGTCACATCGGAGAAACAGAGAAAGAGTATAGTTTGATGCAGAAGTAGTGTCGTCTGTGGACCACCTGAAATTAGAGAAGCTGGTGTCTGGAGTTATAAAGCAGGTGTGGATGGCTTTTGGGCAGGTTTCCCAGCTTTCATCGCTAATTGTCAGACATGAATCTTTTTCCCAGGCTTCTTTTGAATATTTTGTAGAAATGGGGTTATGTGTTGTAAAAATGAAAAATCAACAAATCGAGAGATAAGTCTTTGTGAGTCAGGAGCCTGATTCATAAGTGTATACAACTCAGTCGGGTAGGGGGAGGATTAAAAATTTGATATGTGGGCTCGAGTGTAGTCTCTAATCTGAAGGTAGCAGAAAAATGAGAAGCTGGGAGTGTGTATTTTTTCCTTCAGCTGTGTGATGGTGGCAAAAGTGATGTTGATATAAAGTTTTCTAATACTGCTAATACCTTTGTGTCTCCAATATGTAAATGTTCCCTCTGTGAGTGAAGGAGGAAAGGCATGATGATTGCAGAGAGAAGTAAAAGCAGAGGTTTAAGTTAAATTAAATGGGGTTTTTTTTAATTTAATACCAGATTTTTAAAGAACTTGCAACTGTAAAATTATTATCTGTAACAGAAGATGGAGTTTTGGTGAGAGAGGAGAGAAGTGCAGGAAGAGAGCTTTTATGGAAATCTTGTTCAATTGCATTGTAGTGGAGACTTTATCTGGGGGTCGGGGGTGTTGCCAGTACATCAGTGCCCTACAGCTAGTGGCCCAGTAATAATGCTGGAAGTTAGGCAGGGAGAGGCCTCCTCCCAACTTGGGTTTGGTTTTGTGTTTTTTAGAAATATGATGCACCTTGAAGTCCAATATGAAGGGAAGAACAACAGAGTTTAGTCATTTGAAAAGGGCAAATGGTATAAATATGAGTAGGTTTTGAAAGAGGCAAAGAAGTCTTGGGAGTGCCACCATTTTGACTGCATTGACACGATCAATCACAGATATTGGTAACAGTCTCCATGAATCAATATTCAACTGAAGTTTTTCTATCATGTTCAGAAAATTCAACAATAACTCTGTTTAGTGTTTCTAGGGAGAAAAACGCCTAAGTATTTAATTCACTCTGGACATATTTAGTGTGTTTATTTGTAACAGAAAAAATGTCATCTCCATAGGAACACATGCAAAAAACAAAATAGTGAGCACTTAATGATACAAATACAGTCTGCACCTGCAAAGCAAACAAAATGATTTCTTTCTGTTTAACACAGTGTGTCTCCCTCTAGTGGATGTTGTGGAGTTTTCTGTTGTCTTTGCTCCAAAGGTTTTTGTACAGAGTTTTACTGTTTCCTGTCACTGTGGGCTTCACAGCACAGTAGTACACAGCAGAGTCTGTCACTGCAGCAGAGGAGATCTTCAATTCCAGATGTTTTTCACCTGACAGTTTCGTGGAGAACCTTGTTGCTGATTTCAGAGTCTCTGCTGCTCTTGAAATGTTCAAGCTTGAGATGTGCATGAGGAACTCTGGAGGTTTTTTTGGATGTTGTCGATACCAGAAGAAATTATCACCAGCACTTATGCCTTTGGAGTATGTGTAGGTCAGAGTCACAGTGCTGCCTTCTAAACTGGACTCTTCATTCTTCACTGCAGTCAGTTGTTGACAGTTGACACCTAAAGGAAGAGATGAATGATGTTAAGGACCATATTAAAATCTGACCACATATTTTAATTACTTACAGCAAACAGATAATTTAAAGACATTTCTTCTTCCTGCTTTAACCTACCTTTCAGTGTGATCACAAACAAAGGAAACATGACACAGTAATGCAGTGACAGCATCTTCCACACACTATCTGTTATGTTTGGTTTACAGACTGAATGTATGTGACAGTGGGAGTCCTTTTTTGTTCTGCTTTTTGACAGAGTTGCTCCTCCTTCAACATGTTCCTCCTCTCATATCACTGGATGTTCTCACCAGCAGAACCAAGCCTGAACAGATTTCACATCTACACAAACACATGAACTTCTGTTATTCTGATGGATTTCATGCTGTTGTGCTTTTAACTCACTTCACAGAATCATCATTTTACTTATTTTGGTCATCAGTTTGAAAACCATACCCAGATAGCAAACTATGGGTGAATCAATGTTGAATCTATGTTGAGACCTAATGTCGAAATTATACAGAAAGCGCAAGGTTGATAAAATGTTGAGTCAACGTTTGCTTTTCAACCATAAATCACACTTTACACAGACAGCAAAAGATGTTAAATCAATGTTGATTTAGGGTTAAGAAGGTTGAATTGTGGTTACGGTTGAAGACTGATGGTTGGATCAACATTGATTCAACAACATTTTGTCAACATTGAAGTTTGTGTTTAAAAGATACCATTGAATCTACATTGTATTTTGGTTTAATTAAAATGTTTGACAGGTCAATGTTTAATTAATGTTGAATCTATGTTTGCAAACATGTAATCTATGTAAGCAAATGTTGATTTAACATTTTATCAACCTTGCGCTTTCTGTATAATTTCGACGTTAGGTCTCAACATAGATTCAACATTGATTCACCCATAGTTTGCTATCTGGGGTACCTCATTTTGAGATGAGGTGTCATGATATGGTGTCTCATTCGGTGGTGGTTATGCATTTTTTATTTACAGTGCGCTCCACATGCCTGAGACAATTTAGAAAAGGAGTAATATTTCCCTCAAATGCTGGAAATAATCAAATACATGTCAATACACAAGAGATTGTGACCTGTAGGAAGAAAACATGTTTAAGAATCTGCTCAGTTTCTCCATCGTCAGTCAAACTGATGAAATTATTTGCAGAGACCATGACTTATAGAGTTCAGAATCTTCAGTTGTAGCTTTCAAATGAAAGACAACATTTAAACATTTCTGTTAAACTGCTAAAACATTAAGAAACAAAGGCATTTAAGCAATCCTTTATGGTCAATTTTATGTTATTTGAAATTCTTGGAGAACACAAAGGACTACATTTGGTGTTACAAAGGAGCTGCACAGTGGAGGCAGCAGCATGTTGATAAGTGTACTGCTAATTATTGATCATTCTTAATGATGTATTTTACATAAAGACCAGCAGAAAACAGGGTTTCTTTGATTAAAGCCACCCCACATTGAATTTGTTATTCTTCCTTTATTCTAACTGTCTGGTTTGATTTTAAGACTCTGCTTTATTTGTGCAGTCCAATACAACATCCAGTGTCTCAGTGAGTTTTACAGTCCAGCAGCATCAAGAAACACAAAACTGTCTCTGTGTTAAAATCTGAGAGCAATGACTGAAACCTCAGAAGAGGAAATTCACAGAGACCCCCTCCATGTCTGACTGGGGCTCACAGAGAAGATAAAGATGGAGCTGAAGGTAAAGAATCATTTTATAGGAGAGTAACAGAGTGTGTCTCCCTCTAGTGGATACTGAGTTTTCTGTTGTCTTTGCTCCAAAGGTTTTTGTACAGAGTTTTGCTGTTTCCTGTCACTGTGGGCATCAGAGCACAGTAGTACACAGCAGAGTCTGTCAGTGCAGCAGAGATGATCTCCAGATCTACATGTTTTTGTGCTTTGTCAATGTGAGCTGAGAAGTCTGAAAGAGTTGAATGAATGGATCCTCCCTCTGTGATGGAGAGCAGGAACTCTGGTCTGGATCTCTGGTACTGTCGGTACCACTGGATATTGTAGATAGCACCATCATATTCACAGGTCAACTTGATGTTTCTTCCTTCTGCAACAACTTGTTCAGTACTTTCCTGCTTTATGGTGTTTATGGAGCCCATCACTGCAAAATCAATCATTTATGTCAGTTTGTCTGCAGGAGATTTAAACATCCAGAGACTAAACAGAGGTTCTTCAGTTTGTGTTTCACATGTGATCAGAATGAGATTCATTTCAAAAAATAACAAAATCCACAAAATCAGAGAAAACACAGTCATTCAGAGATCTTTCTGTCTGCTCCAACACTCACCTATGAAGTTAAAGAAAATGAACAGCAAGTAAATAAACATGTTTTCTGTTGTTGCAGTCGGACAGCAGATGAACAGTGTTGTTCACTGCAGCACAAAGAAAAAACTAAGCAGTCTCTTTGTCTCACAGTTCTTCTCCTCCACTTCAAGATCGCTGTGTTGAAGTTCTGCACACAGAAATAATCTCATTGGTTGAGCTGGACCTTGGTGGGTGGAGCCAGAGAAAAACACAAATAATGTTTTCTTTCCTGTAAAAGCTGAATTCAGTTGATGAGATTTTTTTTTTTGTCTCAGAGAAACCAGCCAGTGTTGGAGTTCAGTCCAGATCCAGATGAACATCTACATGATTGTTCTTTGAGAAAATTGTTGTTCTACACAGCAGCATCAAACAATTACTGCATTAAAATGTCAAAGATTACTATGAACACAAAGTGCACATGTTCATACAGTCATTGAAACAGAACACCATTCTGATTTGTGTTCCTCTTAACAGATTCTCAGTAGGAGGCTGGAGTGTGATGGTTTTATTGGGTAAATAGAGGAACATGTAGGAAAACAAAGAGACTCCAGTTTGATCAGTGATTAGTTCAGACTTGTGTCTTGAGTGCAGTTTACCAATGAAAGGTTTGAAAGGTTGAGTGCTGTTTACAGTGTTGTGTCATCAGAGGAGACATGAAGCGTTTTATAAACAGTTGGTGAATCGGCTCATTACAGAGTCTCCTGTGCAGCATTCCTTGATGTCAGTCGCCAACCATTGATAGTGCAGATGTTTGCAGATGTGTCTTGGGAGGATTCCTACTAAAGAAACATCAGAGTTTGTTCCAACTTATACGTTTTTGTTCCAGACACTCACAGATGCTGAACTGCAAATCAAGAAAAATGTATTGCTGCAGTTTGGACTTGTGAGATGTTTCCAGATACATCAGTAGTCTGAACTCCTTCACTCAGCAGAGTGATCACAAACCTCTCAACATCTGTTAAATATTTCACTATAGGATGTGGGAATTTGACATTAAGGTCAGCTTATTGTAGGTTTTGAGTGGTTTCATTTGGAAAGTTTTAAGTCCTAATCCTGCCGAGGAATACAAAGATTCAAGACTTGACAAAAACATGACAGCATTGCATTGAAGTGTAACAGAGTGTGTCTCCCTCTAGTGGATGTTGTGGAGTTTTCTGTTGTCTTTGCTCCAAAGGTTTTTGTACAGAGTTTTACTGTTTCCTGTCACTGTGGGCCTCACAGCACAGTAGTACACAGCAGAGTCTGTCACTGCAGCAGAGGAGATCTGCAGATGAAACTTATTTGACTGCTTGTCATGCCTCAAAGACAACCTTCCTGTTGTCTCTGAATATTCTTGGATCAGGAACTGTGGAGATGAACTGGACTGCTGTTGGTACCAGTAGAGGTTTCTGACAGAACCTGAATAGTTGCAGGAGAGAGTCACAGAGTCTCCTTCCAAAGCCATCAAAACATCTTTAAATGGAGTCAGAACATCCTCAGTGGATCCTGAAAACAACAATCATAGATTTCAACATGACATTTTAATTTTAATTCTTTAAACTGAGTTTAATCACACAAAAAGCAAATTAACTCAAACAACATCCGAATGTTTTCCATGTGTGTCTCCGCATTTTACATCTCAGTCCATCTTTTGATGACTTACCAGTTTGAAAGGAGACGATCATCATCCAGATGAGAAGCAGAAACATTATTTTCACTTGTACTGAATGAACAACAGAGAGAACACAGCAGCTCTTCAGCTCCAACATGAAACCTTTCATTTTCAGTTGTGTAGCTCCTCCTCTGGCTGTGCTCTGCTTCTCATTTATTGGTCCATTAACCTGACTGGTAGTTTTCACAAATTTGAAATGATTTCAGAAAATACTTGACCTGATTAGAGAGAAGCTCATGTAAATTGATTCATCAAAATGGTTTATAAAGATGATGAAGTCAGTGTCTGTGTTTCAGTTTCTTTGTTTTATTTTAAGCTTCCATTGTGTGTTTGTGGTTGCTGTTGGATCTTCTGCTCCTGTCAATCCTCCCACAGTGTTTCATCAGCAGCTGTAACCACAGTGACTGTGAGAAAACAGGAATTAGCACAATCCATCTGATATGAAGCTGTGCTCTCAATACCACTTCCCTTCTCTTTGAAGAGGAGTCTCATATCTGTGTTCAGGTTTTTGTACAGCCTCTGCTACACTTTGTATCACTGTGTCTCTAGAGCACAGTAGTAGAGAGCTGTGTCTGCCAGGGTTAGCTGATTGATGGTCAATGTAGTTGATGTATCTGTTGTTTGGGATCCATATCGATGATCAGGAATATGTTCACCTGTGTATCCCTGTCCGTTTTTCCAGAGAATAAACTGAGGAGGCTGAAGGTCAGAATGATGTTTGTACCAGTAAAGTGTAACTCCATCATACTCTGTCTGATAGTTACATGTGAGTGTGACAGATTTTCCTTCTGTTCCACTGACTTCAGGTTGTACAGGAGAGATTGTGTCTTCAGCTTTTAGTCCTGGAAAAAGTAGAGAAAATGAAGCCATCAGACTCACATTGTCCATGAGGCTGAGAGGAGAAGACAGTGGAAAATGTCACCTGTACAGTGTTACTCTGTGGACACAAACAGCTCAACTGGAGCTCAGATCACAACTAGATTGTACACAACTTGATGACAAAGACAGAATATTGAGTGATTTCAACTGTGAACATGAACACAGCAGGTTAAAGAGAAATTCATGTGTTCATAAACTCACCTATGAAGTGAGATGAAAAGAAAAAGAGGTAAAGCAACATGTCTTTGGAGTTATTAAAGTCAGACACACATCAGATGAACAATGTTCTTCCACTGCAGCACAATGAGGAAGAAATAATGTGAGTGGATGAGCTGAAGTTCAGTGGGCGGAGCCATTACCTCTTGACATCATTTTTTTTCCAGCTCAGCCAGTCAAATTGTTTTGTTTCTGCAGCAGCTCTGTCTCTGATCTTTACTGCTTCATTTCCCTGTTCTCTTTGTCATCAGTCCAGCAAGTCACAAATCAGAGCTTTAACAGAGTGTGTCACCCTCTAGTGGATGTTGTGGAGTTTTCTGTTGTCTTTGCTCCAAAGGTTTTTGTACAGAGTTTTACTGTTTCCTGTCACTGTGGGCTTCACAGCACAGTAATACACAGCAGAGTCTGTCACTGCAGCAGAGGAGATCTTCATACTGATTTGTTTTTCATCAGAACTCACAGAAACAGATAGTCCAGCTTTTGTTTCATTTTGTGTTCCCAAATGATAGATGAGGAACTGTGGAGGTTTTCCTGGATGTTGTTGATACCAGAAGAAATTATCATTATAAGTAGCAGCTTTGGAGTATGTGTAGGTCAGAGTTACAGTGCTGCCTTCTAAACTGGACTCTTCATTCTTCACTGCAGTCAGTTGTTGACAGTTGACACCTAAAGAAGAGAGAAATGATAAATACCATATTGATGTTTGAGCACTTTTTCAGTTGACTTTCAGCAAACAGATCATTTAAAGACATTTCTTCTTCTTCCTGCTTTAACCTACCTTTCAGTGTGATCACCAACAAAGGAAACATGACACAGTAATGCAGTGACAGCATCTTCCACACACTATCTGTTATGTTTGGTTTACAGACTGAATGTATGTGACAGTGGGAGTCCTTTTCTGTTCTGCTCTTTGACAGAGTTGCTCCTCCCCCAGATAGCAAACTATGGGTGAATCAATGTTGAATCTATGTTGAGACCTAACGTCGAAATTATACAGAAAGCGCAAGGTTGATAAAATGTTGAGTCAACGTTTGCTTTTCAACCATAAATCACACTTTACACAGACAGCAAAAGATGTTAAATCAATGTTGAATTAGGGTTAAGAAGGTTGACTTGTGGTTACGGTTGAAGACTGATGGTTGGATCATCGTTGATTCAACAACATTTTGTCAACATTGAAGTTTGTGTTTAAAAGATACCATTGAATCTACATTGTATTTTGGTTTAATTAAAATGTTTGACAGGTCAATGTTTAATTAATGTTGAATCTATGTTTGCAAACATGTAATCTATGTAAGCAAATGTTGATTTAACATTTTATCAACCTTGCGCTTTCTGTATAATTTCTACGTTAGGTCTCAACATAGATTCAACATTGATTCACCCATAGTTTGCTATCTGGGCCCTCAACATGTTCCTCCTCTCATATCACTGGAGTGTAAGAAGTTGCTGTGAAAAAAACTGAAGCTTTTTTCTGAGCTCAGTGTCAGTGGATGTTAATATCAAATCCTGCCTTTGGCCTTGAAGAATCAAACTCTTTCAGAGAACTGAATCCATCTTTAGTATCATTGAACTTTACATGATGTCACATCACTCTGATAAGCAGCATCATTCAGTGACTGTGGTTGATTTGTTCTCATTGAATTTATTCACATCACCAGAATGTCCTGCAGATTCAGCAGGTTGAATCATTCAGATTTAAAATCTACATAAACAGCAACAGTCATTTGTCTCCTCGTTCTACATATGAGACACTCTTTCAGTTTAAACGTGTATGCTTCCATGATAACACGTTTCATGATGACACCTAAATAATCTGTACATAAAATGGACTCATTTGTTAAATATATATATCAACATCTCTAAGTGTAAGATTTCGGAGTTTGAGATGTTGATTGTTACTATGGTAACCTTATTGTACGCTATGAGTGATTCAAATTGTTGTACATCATAATCCGGTCTGAACAAACATGAAAACATGGCATAGAACTGTAACAGAGTGTGTCTCCCTCTAGTGGATGTTGTGGAGTTTTCTGTTGTCTTTGCTCCAAAGGTTTTTGTACAGAGTTTTGCTGTTTCCTGTCACTGTGGGCTCCAGAGCACAGTAGTACACAGCAGAGTCAGACAGATGAAGCTTCTGGATCTTCAGAGGAACTGATGTCTTCTTGAGTTCAGCATCAAATCTGTCTTGCTGGATCTCTTGAGCTTTTTCCACTGATGTTGAGTAAGTTTTTAGCATGTACTTTGGGTAATCGTTCACTTCTTGTTTGTACCAGAACAAAGTTGGACTTGTTCTACTGGTCTCAAAAGTACAATCCAGTGTAACTGTGTCTCCTTCAGCAGCAATGACATCTCCTGATGGCTGTGTTACTTTTTCTTCTCCTTTGCACTCTAGAGAAGAACAGAACATGCAGACAAATACATGAATCCATAAAAATGATTTATTACATGAGAACAATCAGCAGCTGTTAAAACTGTTTGTTGCTTTTTCTAACTTACCAAAGAGAAGAGCAGCAAGAATAATCCACAGCCAGTGTTCCATGTGTTCAACAAAGTTTAAATCAGCAGCAGAAACTAGATGATGTTATCTGCAGTGAGTTCTTCACAGCTGATGGTTCCAATGTGGAAGTTTGTGTCTCTTCTATAGTTCAGTAACAGCTCAGCTCCTCCCTGAATCTCTCCATCTCCTCTTTGATCTGTAGTATCTTCTCTCTGTTCCTCTTCCTGCTGGTTACAGACTGGTAGCAGCATCTTCAACCACTTTGTGGAGGCTGTTCTCGTGATTCTTTGATGACAGGAGTTAAAAGATGGATAATTTCTTCATTGTTGGCAAGCAATGATTACCCACACCACAGCAGAGGAGGACGCAGACAGAGCAAACCAGTTTAACTAGTTCTTTAATAGGTTTCACTGTGATGCTAATGTCTCTCCTAACTGCACTCCTCCCACCTCAACCCCCTTGATACTCATCCTCAACAGTCAGTGGGAGGTCATGGACGAGCTGGGGTAACCTCTCCAGCACATCGACAACATGAGCCTACGTCAGATGAAGGTGCCCTCCCTGTGGAAGACATCCTGTCTAGTTCCAGTCCCCAAGAAACCACACCCGAGCCAAACAGAGGACTTCAGACCGGTGGCCCTGACGTCACACAACATCAAGATCCTGGAGCAGCTCCTGCTTCACCACCTCAGGCCACAGGTCCAACATGCCCAGGACCCACTCCAGTTTGCCTACCAGGAAAAGGTGGGGGTGAAGGATGTCATCTTATATCTGCTGCACAAGGCTCACTCTCACCTGGACAGAGGGAGTGGTGCTGTGAGGATGATGTTTTTCGACTTCAGCAGCACCTTTCATAACATCCAGCCCATCCTTCTGAAAGAGAAGATGTGCAGCATGGGTGTGTGGATCCACACCTGGTTTCCTGGATTGAGGACAACCTCACTGACAGACTGCAGTTCGTCAGACTGGGTGGCTGCACTTCGGACACTATGGTCAGCAGCAGGGGGCGCCACAGAGCACTGTTCTCTCCCCTATACTGTTCTCTCTCTAAACATCTGACTACCAGTATGATCTGAGCTCTGCCACATGCAGAAGAACTCAGACGATACTGTGATTGTTTTATGTGTGGAGGGTGGGCAGGAGGGTTGGTACAGGGGTCTGGCGGAGGACTTTGTGGGACGGTGCAGCTCAAACTACCTGCAGCTGAACACCTCCAAGACCAAGGAGATGGTGGTGGATTTCAGGAGGAACAGACCCCATCTCCAGGCCATTTCCATAGGAGGTACGAACGTGGAGGTGGTCAGGACCTACAAGAACCTGGAACTGCAGCTGGATGATAAACTGAACTGGTCAGACAACACTGACAGCATCTACAGGAAAGTACAGAGTGGTCTGTACTTCCTAAGGAGACTGGGGTCCTTCAACATCTGCAACAAACTGTTGTGGATGTTTTCCATGCATTGTATTTGCATATGCAAATACAATTGTACTATTTGGGATTGTACAATATCTGTTGAATGTAGACGTCTGGTTGAGTCTGTCTGAAATGTGTGTTTTTAGTGTATATTTTATATTATGTGATGATTATGAACTTTTTTTTTTTTTAACTTGCACTGTTTCTCTTAAGATTGCCACTTCATTTCATTGCACAGGTTGCAACGACAGTTAAGATATTGAATTGAATCAAATTGAATTGAAATCAGTCGTGGTTGCTAACCAGCTGACCTCCATTTTAGCACCAGTGGTTGGAAATACTTCACATCACATCACATCACATCTCTTTCATCTAAATCTGAATGTTGAGAGAGATAGAGGAACAAGGCGGAACAAAAGTTACCCTCGCTGTTTCTGACGGAGCTTCACTGCGTGACACCAGGCGGAAATACACAAATAAAATGCTCCAGCAGCGTGAGTTCTCCCGATGTGTGGGCTGAGCTGGAAGACGGTCTTTTTGTAGTGTCTCAGATGAATATTTGTTCAGATGAAGTAACGATGAGTTCAGTCCAGAATCTGAGAGAGTTGATCAACGAGCGACTAACTGCTGCTGCTGAAGAAATATTCAGAGAGTTTGAGAAAACCATCGTCCAGTACGAGGAGGAGATCGATCGTCAGCGCAGACTGCTGGATAACATCTGGAAACCACAGATAACACAACACACAGCAGGTTTGTAGAACTGTGATGGTCTGAATGAGTTAACTGATAAATAAGAATCATGATGATAAATTGAAGATAATAAATAGATGGTAGTGCGTGTTTAACTAGCATCACATTAGTAACATTTTTCTTGTGTCCCTTTGTCCACCCAGTCCTCCCACAGGTAGAGATCTGTAACGAAGAGGATAACAACTGGAAATTACAAATAACGTTGCACACAACAGGTATGTAGATCTGTGATGAACTAATAAATGAATCAGACTGTAGGATCCTAAATAGAGCTTGGAGTTACATTTATTTTTAGCTTCAAACAGAAATTACAGCAGCAATTGTTGTTCTGACAGAAACAACATGAATTAATCTGTTTTTAAAAACAGAAACATTAAACACACACTTTGTATTAAACACAAAAAAACTGAAGTAGTGATTGCTGTGAAAAATAAAGAATCTGAGCTAACAAATGCTAAACAATTTGGAGGGTGAATCAAATTGCAAATATTCTGATCAATATTTTGGTTTGACTTATAATGTTTTTTAAAAGTCACGTTTCAAATCAATATTCATTATTTACTGTGTAATAGATTTACAGCATCTAATGTAACATTACCACAGAAACCACCATCCAATGTGTGACTGTCACACTAAGAGGACACATGAATCTGTAAAACTGTGAACTCAAAGTCTAAACTGGGGTCAGATGTGCTGCAAATAATTAATAAATATGATGAGACTGCTTTGGTTTGTTGAACCACATATTATAAAGCAATCAGTGAGCATAGACAGCCTCTTAAAACATCAGCCCCTTCACAATAAAACTGAACAACAGTATCCATCTTATTTAGTAACTTTACCTCACATGTCCTGAATTGTAACCTTTGTGATTTGCTAAGTGCATTTTTTCATTTTGTAATTTCCTATCAAAATTGGTTCATTGTTCAGCCCTCGTGATTTAACTAAATCATGCCGTCATCACAGTGTAAAAGTCAGACTTCTGGGTGGATGTGTGGAATGCCCTGCCACAAAACAGAATCTGGATAAGATGAAGAGCATCAACAGATGGAAGTGCGTATTTAACTAGCATCACATTAGTAACATTTTTCTTGTGTCCCTTTGTCCATCCAGAACTCCCGCTGCAACAGATCTGTAAGGAGGAGGAGGTTCCTGCTGAGCAGAATGTCTGTAACCAGGAGAGGAACTCCAGTGTGGACCAGGAGGATCCAGAGCCTCCACAGATGAAAGAGGAACACATGGAAATCTGCACCAATCTGGATCAAGAAGACCTAGAGCCTCCAGAGCTCAAAGAGGAACATGAGGAACTCTGCAACAGTCTGGACAGACAGCAGTCTGGACAGACGGCAGCAGCAGATACGAGTCAGAAAGCAGATAGCTTTATGCTAGTTCAGTACAAGTCTAAATGTGAAGAATTGGCAAGAGAAAAATTCAGTATCTCTGAAGACACAATTGGCCATTATGAAGAAGCGACTGATTGTCACCGCAGACCATTTAATATCACCAAGAATCTCCAAATAAAGTTACACAGAATAGGTATGTAAAACTGTGTTGCTCTGATGGAACTAACTAATTAATGTGATTCATGTAGGATCCTTATCAGCCTTATATGACAGTTATTTTGAAGACTGTCATAAATGGCATGAGTGCATCCCTTTCCTAAACATGTGATATTAAACCCACAGTGTGCATAGTCTCAGGGGAAACCGGCTTGAATTCTTACAAAGCAGTCATGTTTCTTTTAGGTTCACTGATATGTGGGAACAGGTGTACTTTGGAAGAGTCTTTTTTTTCTTGTTGGCTTTTTTCATTCATAGTATTTATCTATCCTCCAGTACTTTTAAAATCAAACGTGGCTTAAAGTCTGTCCTAATGTGCTTGTTAGCAGATGCGCCTGTAATGTTACCAATAGCTGAGCTGTTCATACTCTGATCAGAACTGGCCAAAACATATATTCTAGACAACTTTCAAATTTGTGTCTGTCAGTCCATCTTTGGTTTTAGACAGATTGACACTTGTCTGACATCTTTCAGTGCATTTCCAGTAGGCTAATGATTGTTGCTATTTTTACCCCCCCATGTCCTCCACACAGTTCACAGATGTGTGTTTTCTTAAACATCTTGCTGGCATCGATTTTAAAATAAGGACGTCTTTCTCAAAAATCTAATTTTCTTGGTTTCCAAATTTAATATGTTGTTTATTTCGTATTTTATGCAAAAACATGATTGAAATAATTTACCAATATTCACATTTCGTTTCTGTTTGTTTTTCAGTGTCTTGATTTTTTTTTGTTTACAGGGTTGTATGATCTGAATAACATTTTAATTCTGATATTCTGTCTGCTGAAACTGACGCGATCAGCTGATGCTTTGAACAGAGAAGACATCTCATTCTGTTGGAGTAATTGGAACTACAGAAACATTGAGTCCTCTCTGATTTTACAGCAGTGTTACAGAGTAATGGTTGTTATGCCTTTCATATAATCATCACTGAGTGCAATCAGCTGTTTTCTGTCACAGCTGACAAGTGTAATTATCAGCACGGTCTAAAACTAGGAAGCTGCTGTCTGAATGGTTGTATAGTGAGCTTTGTGAAGAAGAGTATCAACTCAGAAGTCACTCTGACTCTGGTTCATGCAGATCATTTATTATTTTGACACTTTGCCAATAATTCAAACTTGTATGTTTATGCTCAACATAGGTGTGGCTGATTTTTTTCTTGTGTTTGTTTTTCCCTGCAGACCTTCAACAGCAACATATTTATGAGGAGCAGGTTTTCACTGACCACTCGTACTGTAAACAGGAGAGGAGCTTCTGTTTGGATCAGAAGGATCCAGACCGTCCGCAGATTAAAGAAGCACAGGAGAAACTCTGTATCAGCCGAGACCAGGACATCCTTCCACAGATTAAAGAGGAACAGAAGGAACTCTACTGCAGTCAGGAGAGAGAGCAGCTTGATGCCTTTATTGGGATTTCTGCTCATGAAGAAAGTGATTGCAGTGAACCAGAACCAATTAGTGGACAACTCCTCAGTCATAGATCTCGTTTAGCTGAGAGCTCAGACCAGGAAGGAAGCAAGCGTCCAAACTCTGGCTCAACAAACAATTTGGTGATGAAGACACATGACAGAAACAGCAGTCACAGTAATAATGTTGAAAGCTCTTCTATATCACAGATTCACTGCGATGCTGACACAGGGAAAAAGACTGAAATGTGTGATGTCTGTGGAAAAGCCTTTAAATGTAAGTTCAATTTCAAGAGACATTACAAAATCCACACAGGTGAGAAGCCATTTACTTGTGAAACGTGTGGGAAAAGTTTCACTCGAAGTCAACATGTGACTAATCACATGAGAACTCACACAGGCGAGAAGCTGTACCTTTGTCAAGTCTGTGGAAAAAGGTTTTCTGATCTTGTGGCGTTCCAAATGCACAGAGCAATTCACAAAGATCAGAATCTGCATTATTGTAAAATCTGTGACAAAAGTTTCACTCAGCGTAGTAATTTCAGAGTCCACATGAAGGGCCACACGGGGCAGAAGCTGTATGCTTGTAAAATCTGTGAGAAACGTTTCGTTCGCTCTACTCATTTTAAAGACCACATGAAGGTCCACACGGGTGAGAGGTCGCTTTCTTGTAAAATTTGTGGCCAAAATTTCATTCAAAATGGTAATTTGAAAGTCCACATGAGAATCCACACAGGTGAGAAGCCGTATTGTTGTAACACCTGTGGGAAAAGCTTCCGTTATAAAAGGTCCCTCTTGAGCCACATGAGAGTCCACACAGATGAGAAACCCAACCTTTGTAACAGGGGGGTAAAGATTTAGTGACCTTTCAGCATTTAGAAGTCATAAAACAGTCCACACAGGTGAGAAGTTGTAATGTTTGTAACACGTGGAAACACAGATGTGAAGTCATATTCTTAGATGTCCACTTTAAAATCCATGCAGATGAGAGGCTGTATTCCTGAAACATTTGAGAACTAAGCTCTAATCTGAGAGTTATTACAGTTTAAAGGTTGATGTTTGATATTTATGGTTCTGATGGTGAGGTCTATAATCAGCTGGTCACTGGAAACTCTCCCTGGTGCTCCACTACCAGCAGGGTGCAAAAAAACACAGATGAGAGACAAGAACCTGTTTTTCTTTATTTTTATTTTCATTATTTTGAACCTATTCTTTATTTAATCTTTTTATGTTGGACTCCACATGTCTGAGATAATTTGGAAAATGAGTCATATTTTATGTAAAGCTGAAAATAATGAAATAGTTTTCAACACACAAGGAATTCTGACCTGTAGGGAGAAGAAATGTTTCAGAGTCTGCTGTTTCTCAGTCACCAGTGAAACTGATCAAACCTTTGAACAGGTTCCATCCATTCTCTATACACCGCTTTATCCTCACTAGGGTCGCAGGGGCTGCTGGAGTCTATCCCAGCTGACTCTGGTGAAGGCAGGGGACACCCTGGACAGGTCACCAGTCTGTCACAGGGCTACATATACAGACAAACAATCACACTCACATTCACACCTACGGGCAATTTAGAGTCATCAATTAACCTCAGCATATTTTTGGACTGTGGGAGGAAGCCGGAGTACCCGGAGAAAACCCACACATGCACAGGGAGAACATGCAAACTCCATGCAGAAAGCTCCCAGGCCCAGGCCGGGATTTGAACCGGGGATCTTCTTGCTGGAAGGCGAAAGTGCTAACCACTACGTCACTGTGCAGCCCTTTGAACAGGTTGATAAGGTTTAATTATTAGGCGTTATAATAGGTAGCCAGTTGAAATGGTCAGAACACATTGACACAATATTTAAGAAAATGGGTAATGGCATCTCTATGGTGAGAAAATGCCTTCCTTATGTTACTGAACACATTTTGGGTCAGGTAGTTAAATCCTTAATTCTAAGTCACCTGGACTATTGCTCACCCCTGTGGTCCTCTGCATCAAAAGGTCTGCTGAACAAACTACAAATTGCCCAGAATAGAGCCGCCAGACTTGTTTTACATTTCCCCATCAGAGTCAACACAGAAAGTATGCATTGTAAACTCTCATGGTCAAAAAGTAGGGAAAAGGGTTTCTTTAAGTACAGTCATATTCTTTAGCAACACTCTTTATTCCACCAAACCTGAGTTTTTACACAATCAAATTATCAGATGTAGTCAGATTCAGTCATTCCACTAGATTAGCAGAAGATGCTCATATTACATTACCATGCCCAAAATCTGATGCTTTGAAAAAGGCAGTTATCTATCATGCCATCAAACTTTGGAATAGCTGCCCCCTCCCCATCTGACAGTAAGGCTTCATTCAGATACCATCTTAGAATGTACCTAACAGATGAGCAATAATCCAGTCTGACAAGTATAATGTCCTATTTCTGAGATGTTTCTTGTTCTGTTTGTTCCTGTTTATTGAATGATTGCACTGGAGACTAATATCAACCTGTTTAAATGTAATAAAATGTAAGCTTACACAGCACTAATGTTCTGTTAGTGTTACCGTACACATGATGTTGATTTTTGGCTGATGTGATCTGGAAATATCTTTTGATGTCATCAATTATAATATCAGGTATCAGCCTCTTTAATCACTGCTTGTGTCAGTTAGACCAAAGAGACCTGTGATACTTGACAACACTGGATTGATCAGAGTAAGTTGAAGTTCTTGGACAGAATCTAAGGACAGGAAGTGTCATTTTTTGATGATGTATTTTTTAATAAAGATTAGCAGAGAAAATGATTACTTTGACTTAAAGCACTTTACTTTGAATGCATTATTCGTTAACCATTCTCTGTGTCTGGTTTTATTTTAGGACTCTTATTTTATTAGTACAATCTAATATACAATTTCATACACAAGTATTTCCCACCCTACAGAAATCTTCTTTTTTTGCATGTTTCTTACATGTTCCAGATCATCAAACTAACATTTACATGTCTTGAATAATTAAGATAACCCATATAACGCATTTTTTAAATGGTGATTTCTTTAAGATTTATTGAAAACCTATATCACTCCTGTGAAAAAAGTAAGTTCCCCCGTTATGATCCAACCTTTCGGGTTGAGAAATGAGTGTCAGAGCTCAGTCCAGATCCAGATTAACATCTACAATATTGCTCTTTGCGAAAATTGGTGTTCTGCACAAACACAGCAGCATCCAGCAGTTATTCACCAAAGTGTCAAAGATTACTATGAACACAAAGTACACATGTTCATACAGTCATTGAAACAGGACACCATTCTGACTTGTGTTCCTCTGAACAGATTCTCAGTAGGAGGACGGAGTGTGATGGTGTTATTGGGTAAATAGAGGAACATGGAGGAATACAAAGACATCCCAGTTTAATATGTGATTAGTTCAGACTTGTGTCTTGAGTACAGTTTAACACTGAAAGATTGAGTCCTGTTTCCAGTGTTGTCATCAGACGAGTCATGAAGTGTTTTAAAGACAGTTGTTGGTGAATCGGCTCATTACAGAGTCTCCTGTGCAGCGTTCTTTGATGTCAGTCGCCATCCATTGATAGTGCAGATGTTTGCAGATGTGTCTTGGGAGGATTCCTACTAAGGAAACATAGCAGTTGAAATGTGTAAATTTTTGTTCCACTCACTCACAGATGCTGAACTGCAAATTAAAAAAAGTGTGTCCGATCTTCACTGCTTCATTTCTCTGTCGTCTTTGTCATCATTTCAGTAACTCACAAATCAGAGCTTTAACAGAGTGTGTCTCCCTCTAGTGGATGTTGTGGAGTTTTCTGTTGTCTTTGCTCCAAAGGTTTTTGTACAGAGTCTTACTGTTTCCTGTCACTGTGGGCCTCAGAGCACAGTAGTACACAGCAGAGTCAGACAGTTGAAGCTTCTGGATCTTCAGAGGGACTGATTTATTGTCAATTTTAGCATCAAATCTGTCTTTCTGGATCTCTGGAGCTTTTTCCACTGATGTCGAGTAAGTTTTCATCATGTACTTTGGGTAATCGTTTACCTCTTGTTTGTACCAGAACAAAGTGGGACTTGCTCTACTGGTCTCAAAACTACAGTCCAGTGTAACTGTGTCTCCTTCAGCAGCAATGACATCTCCTGATGGCTGTGTTACTTTGTCTTCTCCTTTACACTCTGGAGAAGAACAGAAGAGGCAGATGAAGACATAAATCAATAAAGATGACTGATTGAAGGTCAACAATTAACAGCTGTAAATAGGTTTTCTTGATCTTTCTAACTCACCAAAGAGAAGAGCAGCAAGAATAATCCACAGCCAATGTTCCATGTGTATAACAAGGATTAAAGCAGCAGTAGAAACTAGTTGAAGTTTAACCTTCAGTCTGTGATTTGCTCTCTTCACAGCATCACTTTTTATTGACACAAAGGTTGAAGGAGTGTAGGAGTCATGTGGCACCTCTTTCTTAATGTGGCCCTCTAGTGGAGCTAAAAGGTCTAGTTCAAGAGTGGTGAAAAGGCTTCCAGCAGCTTGTCCATGTGTTTTTGTACAGAGTTTAGCAGTTTCCTGTCACTGTGGGCTCCATAGCACAGTAGTACACAGCAGAGTCTGTCACTGCAGCAGAGGAGATGTTCAGATGAAGCTCCTTTGATTGTCTGTCATGTCTGACAGACAACTTTTCTGTTTTCTCTGAATATGCTGTGATGAGAAGATGTGGAGATGAACTGGACTTCTGTTGGTACCAGTAGAGGTAGTCAACCGAGCCTGAATAATTACAGGAGAGAGTCACAGATTCTCCTTCCAAAGCCATCAATACATCTTTAAATGGAGTTAGAACATCCTCAGAGGATCCTGAAAACAACAAACATAGATTTCACCAAGACATTTAATTATATAAAAAATGAATCTATTCAAACAACATCTATATATTTCCATTTGTGTCTCCTCATTTTACATCTCGCTCCATCTTATGACTTACCAGTTTGAAAGGAGACGATCATCATCCAGATGAGAAGCAGTAACATTATGTTCATTTGTACTGAATGAACAATAGAGAGAACACAGCAGCTCTTCAGCTCCAACATGAAGCCTTTCATATTCAGTTGTGTAGCTCCTCCTCTGGCTGTGCTCTGCTTCCATTCAGGCTGATGGAAGATTCAGAAATGACACTGATGCTGCACTCATTATGAAACATGATCAGAGATCAAATCATTTTGAAATAAAGCAGGTGTTTGTATTATTTAATATTTAGTATGATTGCTCATAATGTTTGTCACATTGATTCATAATCACACCTAAAAATCTGACCACTGATTTGAAGATTAACATTGGGAATACATGACAACAGAAGCCAACATCTCTGATTTCATGTGTGACTTAAAATCCAACCTGCACACAAATACTGACCAAAATCCAAAGCTGTGAAAGCTACAGCCTTGAAAGATCTTTGCTCACATTGTGGTTAAAATGAGAAACCACTTCTAATCTCTGTGGGCTCATCAACTGCTTCATTAAATGCTTTAAATGTATTGCTGAAGGAAATGTGCATTTTGTTTATAACGGACCAATGAAACACATTTCTGAGTCAGACTAAAAGACCTCACCAACATTATCATGTTTGAAGCGGCACATTTGTACAAGCTGGGTGTGCTGATATGAACTAATACACACAGATAAGCACAGGAAAAATATTTTTAAAAAACCTGTATTGAGCTGTGTTTCAGCTTCTGCTGTTTTGACGAGGATTTTGTGCTATTTCATCATTTATCACATAGATCATCTGTGTCATTTGTTGATAGGATCTCAGTATATAGTTTTCAAGATACATATAGTTAGTATGTTGAGCAAAAACGCCCTCCAGACACACAATTATTATTAAAATTACAGTTGAGAACCTACAATAATACTCCATCCATCCATTCTCTATACACCGCTTTATCCATATGTCGCAGGGGGTGCTGGAGTCTATCCCAGCTGACTCGGGCGAAGGCAGGGGACACCCTGGACAGGTCGCCAGTCTGTCGCAGGGCTACATATACAGACACACAATCACACTCACATTCACACCTACGGGCAATTTAGAGTAATCAGTTAACCTCAGCATATTTTTGGACCAGGGCTGCACAGTGACAGCACTTTTGCCTTGCAGCAAGAAGATCCCCGGTTCACGTCCTGGGATCTTTCTACATGGAGTTTGCATGTTCTCCCTGTGCATGTGTGGGTTTTCTCCAGGTACTCCGGCTTCCTCCCACAGTCCCTAACCCCTGCCTTCGCCCGAGTCAGCTGGGATAGGCTCCAGCACCCCCCGCGACCCTAGTGAGGATAAAGCGGTGTATAGAGAATGGATGGATATTTTTGGACCGTGGGAGGAAGCCGGAGTACCCGGACTCGGGTGAAGGCAGGGGACACCCTGGACAGGTCACCAGTCTGTCACAGGGCTACATATACAGACAAACAATCACACTCACATTCACACCTACGGGCAATTTAGAGTAATCAATTAACCTCAGCATATTTTTGGACTGTGGGAGGAAGCAGGAGTACCCGGAGAAAACCCACGCATGCACAGGGAGAACATGCAAACTCCATGCAGAAAGATCCCGGGCTCAGGCCGGGACTCGAGCCCGGGATCTTCTTGCTGCAAGGCGATAGTGCTAACCACTACGTCACTACGCAGCCCCACAATAATACTGATTATGTAAATAAATCTGACTAAATGTAATCCATTCAGGTTAAAAATCTGCAATATTATAAATCTGAATAGCCCAACGAATCCAAAGACCCAATGAGCAGCTTTTCATGAAATGACTTACGGTGAAATAATTGGGGTTAGTTTTTTCAAGACCTAAGTGAAAGTCAAGACACTGGAAGTTAAAATGCAGCATAATAATAATAATAATAATAATAATAATGTAGTTATTTTTTATGCATCTCTTTAGAGTTGCCTCGATAGCCATTGTTTCAAATGTGTCCTTATATCTTTTTCTTTACTGCTGATAAATTCAGATTTATTCTACTTGCAAAAAAAGTTAAATGAGATAGTAAAAAAAATATGAAGAAGGCGGAGCTTACAGTAATACAGTGTTTTGGACGGTGAACGCAGTCCTTCATTTTGTTAACTCCACAGGATTACATCTTTGGACGTAGGAATAGTCTGATTTCTGCATTCTCACCCTGACCCGTGAGAGGCAGCAATGTGCCGCAAGGCTTCCAGCCTGCCGGAAATTTATAAGAAGAAGAAGAAAAACTCAGTGTTTCTATCGGAACTTCTTAATGTGACACTAGGCGGAAGAACACGTCAGCTGTGTCCGAGTTTGAGCTGCTTCCTCCGGGGACGGGGTCAGGTGAGGTTTCCATAGATATGAAGAGGTTTCTCTCAGCGGTGCGACGAAGCCTCCTTCCAATGCGTCCTTCATTTCCCAGGATTCATTGCACAACTGTGACGGTCGGATGTTTGAGAATATGGCGGACTCCGTAAGCGGAACTTCTTCGGGGGAAGATTCTACTTCTAAATGTAAGTGTTGGCCACCGACTGGCTCCACGAGCTGTCGATGCAAATGTTAAGAGCCAAAGGGACGTGAAACATGATGAATCCCGGTAAAATTATCCGTTAAATAACGCGACGTTAGTGATCCGAGCCGCTGCACGTACTGCAGCTCTCTGCTTCAGTTTAACTAGAGTTCAGATTAGCTGGTGCAGCAGCTGTCTGATCCAGATGTTTGGAATTGGAATTCACTGGTGTATCAGCTGCCTGATCCAGATGTCAAGAGTTCAGATTAGATGGTGCAGCAGCTGCCTGATCCAGATGTTTGGAATTGGAATTCGCTGGCGCAGAGGCTGTCTGATGCAGATGTTCAGAGTAACTGGCGCAGCAGCTGTCTGATTCAGATGTTCAGAGTTTAATTTGATGCAGAAGATGCCCGATCCAGATGTTTGGAGTTATGTCTGAGTTGTACAGCAGCTGTCTTATACAGATGTTCAGAGTTCTAATTAACTGGTCCAGCAGCTGCCTGATCGGGATGTTTGGAATCTTTTGATGACTACTTGCCAACTAATGAGGAAATAAAGAGCATGATAACATCTTCTATAACAGTCGTTCTCAAACTTTAACCAATAACTGTGTGTGTGTGTGTGTGTGTGTGTGTGTGTGTGTATACATATACATGTACGTACATACATACATACATAGTTTATATAGAAATGCAAAGTTATATATCCGTTTTTAAATTACAACATGAAGATGCAGAGCTGTGTTATTTTATCTGATTCCAATTTGTTATTTTTCACAGTAAAGATCAGGGGTGTCAAACTCATTTTAGTCCATGGGCCACATAAAGCCGAATTTGATCTCAAGTCGGCCCCACCTGTAAAACCGCAACATAATAACTTAAATCATCACCATTCTAACTTTTCCCTTTGTTTTAGTTCAAAAAGTACATTCTGAAAATGTTCACATTTAATGAACCGTCTTTTACAAAACATTATGATCACCCTGAAATTTCTTAAGAAAAACAAGTTCAATTTCTACAGTATTATGCCAGGGTTCATCATTTACACATGTTCATTGCAACTGCCAGATCACAGTTTATCAACAAAGGTACAAAACATTCAGTCACAGGTATCTGGAACTAAACAATCTATTATTTTACTTTATGATCACAACAACTTGTCAATGTCTGGAAATTATTTAAAGTTTACAGTTTTACAAATTTTGCAATTTACAGTTAATGTCTTCTCTGTAACTTTTACAATTTGTAAAGTCATCCCACAGACCAAAACAGACCATCGGGCGGGCCGGTTTTGGACTGAAGGCCTTATGTTTCACACCCCTGGTAAAAACAATCGGAGTAGATGAGCCGGGGTAATGATGTGATCAAGTACGCCGGTGTTCCAATTGCACATTAACGATGCTTTCTTCCGTTCTCGGAAATCCGTACTTCTGAGTTCGAACGGCCAGCGCAGTTTGTGCACCGCGAAAAACAGGCTGACGTTACTAACATGACAATGACAACAGAGATCTCGCCTTATATATTGTATAGGGAGAGATCTCTGTTGTCACTGTCATGTTAGTTTAGACAAAAATACATGAGCATATATTTTCAATAGTATATTGGAGCACAGTGTTGCTGTACTCTCTCACTGAAACCCAGCAGCATCAAACAGTAACACAAACACACATGTCAGATTTATAGAAATAATGAAGCTTTAAGACATTAAATTGACAAAAACAAACAAACCAATAAAAAACAAAACAAATTTATTTCACTTCACTTTATAGGTATTATATTTGTTCAGATTTGTATTTTCCTGACATCACAATACTGTTGTCTTTTTTTCTGTCCTTTTGTCCCTCCAGACCTCCCACAGCAACATGTCTATAAGGAGGAGGTTCTCGTTGAGCAGCAGCTCTGTAACCAGGACAAGACTTCCAATCTAGACCAGGAGGACCTAATACTTAGACAGATTAAAGAAGAACAGGAGGAACTCTGCACCAGTGTGGACGAGGAGGACCCAGAGCCACCCCAGATTAAGGAGGAACAGGAGGAATTCTGCATCAGTCTGGACAGTGAGCAGCTTGTACTAAAGCAGGAGAGTGATACTTTTATGGTGACTGTTACTTATGAGGAAAGTGACCACAGTGAACCAGAACAAGATGGTGACCAGCTTCTGTCTTACAACTCGCTTGTGGCTGAGAGCCCAGATCAGGAGGAAAGTGAGCACACTCAGTCGGGTTCATCTACAATTTCAGAACTAAACCCAAAGAACAGACACTACCATGGAAACAGTGGTCACAGTAACAATGTGGACAACTCTTCCATGTCAGAGAGTCACTACGATATTAGCAGAGGAAAAAAGACTTTAACATGTGACTTCTGTGGAAAAGACTTTAAATATAAGTCAGATTTCAAGAAACATCAGAGAATCCACACAGGTGAGAAGCCGTTTGCTTGCGAAACATGTGGAAAAGGTTTCAGTCTTTGTAGCAATTTGACTGTCCACATGAGAACGCACACAGGTGAGAAGCCGTACCTTTGTAACACGTGTGGGAAAAGATTTACTGTCTTATCAGCACTAGAAAGGCATGATGCTGTCCACACAGGTAAGAAGCCATATTCTTGTACAACCTGTGGGAGAAATTTCAGTCAAAGCAGTATTTTGTTGCGCCACATGAGAACTCACACAGGTGAGAAGCCTTATTCTTGCGAAACATGTGGGAAAAGTTTTACTGTAAGTCGTAGTTTGAAAATTCACATGAGACTCCACACAGGAGAGAGGCCGTACCTTTGTAACACATGTGGAAAAAATTTTCCGCCCGATCAGCACTTACAAGTCATATGAGAATCCACACTGGTGAGAAGCCGTATTCCTGTGAAACATGTGGGAAAAGTTTCAACCAAAGCAGTATTTTGTTTCGCCATGTGAAAACACACACAGGTCAGAAGTCGTCTTAAAATACCAAAATCTGTGGGACCCAAACTTGTAACAACATTTAAAAATTAGTCAAGCGTGAAAGTAGATCTTTCAGATTTAAAGTGCTTTTAGACTCAACAACAATTGTGAGTTCATTGCATGCCACAATGAGAGATAACAGTGTTTCCTGTACATTGATTTATTATTGGTGCCTCACCACAGTATCAGCATTGACTGCTACATATTGATTGTTACTCTTTTGTACTATATTAAAATGGCTGCATATTTATGTCTGAATAGAATCAATCCAGTGTTCACAAACATTTCACAAATCTCTGCACAAATTTGTACAAAACTGAAGTTGACTCTAATAAATTAATCTATCTCCTGTTAAAACAGCTCTGTCAGAGACATAAGCTGTTGACAAATATGTGAAGCCAGACTCGCACGGCAGGAGTTTCGGGCCGATTTACCCCTTAGCGTGTGGATGATTACCACACTATCACCCAGACTAGCTGATACTTTTGCTCAGTAACGCTAAACATTTCAGCCCTTGAAACTGCCGTCAACTATGGATGCTAAAACTGTTTATTAGAAACAGTTTTAGTATAGAGACAGCTGCGGCTGAAGAATAGACAATCATTTTTAATCCACACTCATTCAGCCTTGTGATTTAGTATTTTTTTCTCACAGTAAAGTCTTTGAAGTGTTACGTCATGGTGAATGTAAACCATTATTGGAGTGATTGTGCTACAGAACCTTTCTACCAGCTGCAACTGGAGTGCATGTACCTCATATCGATGTGGCAAAATCAGACGGTGAGCTTTCACTTTGTGATAGTTTTGGAACCAGCACAGCTCTGTGAAACTGCAGCGTTTCACAGAGTTTATGCAACATGGGTAATTTGTGCGAGCACGAAAACTACCATTACGACTGCTCTTATAGCGTAGTCATCATGTGGACACAAATTTTGGGCTGGACGTTTACTATGTGGGCCAGTTGTATAAGAGCTAAAATTTACTTAGCAACTGTTATCTGGTGGCTACGGGCAAATAAATGCTACAGGCTGATCAGGGGGAAGCCCTGTTTATTACAAAGTATTTTTTTCTGTTTACCGGTACTTTAATTAAAATAATTTTTAAAACAATTTTTACGCTTTTCTGTATCTGTATGAGACCTGAGCTTTGTTTGGAGTGCATTTTGAATTTTCCCTGGCTATTTGGGCTCAGTTGGATCTTATGAGTACAGAAACTAAGAACTACATTTGAACAGGAAGTCTTTTTTTTGTAAATTATGTCCACATATGAGGACAATGGTTTTTATTTTACTATATAATGCATTAAATTCACCAGTGTGTAACAGTGTTTAAAACTGTGAATTTCAATGCTTAAACTTGGCTGTATTAGAACAAAATGCAAACAGTGCAGCAATTGGTTTAACTTTTTGTGACTGTTTTTGAATTTTCCTTGCTCCATACTACATCTAGGAACTAGTTGTTGATTCCCTGTAGCTCTTGGGTGAAAGTGCAAATCTGAAAAGACCAGTGGGCCAGTACGAAGCAGCAACACATGAAAAACCCTTCACTTGAAACTAGGAAGTAGGACTAAAAACGTCATTTAGGTCTGTAGGAACAGTCTGTCATGCTTATTTACTTGTATGAAATGCTGAATAACAGTTGCGTTCAGTTTGCGAGCAAAGACAGCCTTTCTCTCTGCAGTGCATCGGGTTTTTCAGGGTGGCCATCTCTGGAAAATGTACTGCAGGAGATGTGTGGACTGAGACATGGGGTACTGGAGTGACCTGATGCTTTTTGCCGTGTTGTGGTGAGTGTGTCTTCACTTTCTCTACATGTCAGACATCAGTGTCACTCTTGATCAGGTATGCCTGAGCCACGGTCATGTGACAAAACTCAAATAAATCAAACAAGTACTTCCTAATTAACACAGTGGTAGCTTCTTACTTACTTGATAGAAACAGGTTCATTTTTCTGTTCTCACGCCTGATGTGACCACTTTGATTATTGAAGCAGACGCTCCTTGAACGGTCTGCATGCATTACGTGTGGAGTGTAGCCTTCAGGTTATAGCAACTTGTTGAACTATGATCTCCATTTTATTTCTATTTCTGTCATAAGATCACATTACATGGTAGACTGCTCTACTGCTCTGTCTTGCACAATAATCTTAATAATGTCTTGTAGTGTACCATTATTTTTCAAATCATGACGCAACCCAAATTTATAATCTGTCAGGATTTTAAAACTCCTGTAGTGTGAACCCGGCTTATGTAGGCTAGCTGGGAAGGATGAAGAAAAAAGCATTTTGGAGAATGTCACATTTAAAGTCTCCACTTCTGTGAACAGATGTGCACTTTTCAATGAAAATGAAGTAAAATGTTGCCACAGATACAGTGTGTTTAACTGTGCTGTGTTTTTTTTAGCCTGTTTTTGTTTACATTGTGGAAAATGAAGTAAAGTGAATCGCCTGTTTGTTTTTGCTTTTCAAACCTGAAGATTTTCAGACAACTTCTGAACTGTTCCAATTCCTGCACAGTCACTGCATTGTACATTATCTCTCTGATCTCTGTGCCAAGTGGTTTCTTTACTGATTTCTTCCAAACGTGCTGATTCATTTAATGTCTTTGTGTATTTCGTGATTGCATCCTAGTCTGGTTGTTTCAGGCCTTATAAGCAACACAAACCAAGTGTAGATGTTTAGCAATGTGTTGTAAAAGGCGCGTTTTCAATAAAAGTTTCTTTGGTCAAAGAAGTTTGATACTAAGAATATTTCTTTCAGTGCTGCTTATTCAAATTGATGGTTTAAATCATCATCGGCCTCAATGGTTTTTATGTATAAAATTGTCAGTGTTTGTTGTTTTTCAGATGGAGGTGCTCTGAGGGTTCCAATGTATTCCTTTTTGGTTGTGTGACTTAGTGGAGAGTGTAAATCGGGTTTCGATGAGAGCTGAAAAACACAAATAGCAAATCACAAAAGTTGCAGTTTAGGATATTCATTGTATGGCATGTCTGACCCAGAGGTTAGACTGTGTGTCAGTGGTTTGACAACTTCATGCCATCTCTAGATGGTGTCTCATGTTGTAATGCTCCATCACGTTCCAAATACACCAATCAGGCATAACATTATGACCACCTGCCTCATATAGTTTTGGTCTCCCTTATGTGGTCAAAAATGCTCTGAACCATTGGGCATGGACAAAAATAACTTTACACACAACAGGTATGTACAAGTATAATACACTAAATATACAAGACGTAGGGGAAACTGGCTGAGCTGTAAGATCAGCTGGAAGAGTGAACAAAGAGCAAAGAAACTTGCAAAAATTAGTGCAGCCATTCAGAAGCTACAGTGAAGAGAGTCAGATGACAGCTATCTGCACTGAAGTGACTGAGTGGAGAACTGAAGCTTCTGTGCACAGCCCCCCAGCAGCATCTGCCATAACCTCCTCCTAATTTTGAAACATTGCAATTTTGGGAGCTGTAAATTAAAGTGCTGTTCCTTCCTCACAGTTCCATCTGTATTGATGTGAAGCCAGTCAAAAGAAGGCTAAGCACTTTAATGTCCCAAGGTGATGTCTGAAACTGAGCAATGCTGAAACTCAGAGCTTGAAGAAGAAAAAAGAATGTGGACTGTATGAGCTTAAAAGAGAAAACAGCAATGCAGAAGGAGAAAACTTTGTTCAATTGAGTATTTTTCAGCTGCTCTGTTGTGATACTTTTTAAGTGGTGCAGTAAACACGTGTTTATTGTGGCATGCTCTGCATTCTTCTTTTGTTGTTTTATTCTCAGCATTGCAAAGACTGAACCCTAACAAACCACAGAAATGTAACAGAGTGTGTCTCCCTCTAGTGGATGTTGTGGAGTTTTCTCTTGTCTTTGCTCCAAAGGTTTTTGTACAGAGTTTTACTGTTTCCTGTCACTGTGGGCTTCACAGCACAGTAGTACACAGCAGAGTCTGTCACTGCAGCAGAGGAGATCTTCATATATAGATGTTTTTCTCCAGATAGTATCGTGGAGAACCTTGTCACTGACTCCAGAGACTCTGCTGCTCTTGAAGAGTTCAACCCTGAGATGTACAGGAGGAACTCCGGTCGTTTTCCTGGATGTTGCCGATACCAGAAGAAATCATCACTACTGGTAATTTTATTGGAGTATGTGTAGGTCAGAGTCACAGAGCTGCCTTCTAAACTGGACTCTTCATTCTTCACTGCAGTCAGTTGTTGGCAGTTGACACCTAAAGGAAGAAATAAATGTTGTTAAAGACCATTTTTAAGATTGAACGCCTGTTCAGGTGATTTCGATCACAAGGATCTTTTAGAGACATTTCTTCTTCCTGCTTTAACCTACCTTTCAGTGTGATCACAAACAAAGGAAACATGACACAGTAATGCAGTGACAGCATCTTCCACACACTATCTGTTATGTTTGGTTTACAGACTGAATGTATGTGACAGTGGGAGTCCTTTTCTGTTCTGCTCTTTGACAGAGTTGCTCCTCCCTCAACATGTTCCTCCTCTCATATCACTGTGATCAACTTGTAGTGAGTACTGTTCTAAAACAGGGTCATTCATGTGAAGGAAAGTTGCAGCTGTTTTTGATCCTGTTGTTGTCTGAGCAGAGAAAACACAGAAACAGTTCTGTGTTACTGTGTGTAATTCCATCTCAGATATCTGGATCTATCTTCCTAACCATGTCTGATTTGATGGAAACTTTTTTTTTATTATAAACTATGGATGTTTCCAAAAGTATATGTGAAGTTTTTGATTGATATATAAAGTACATTCTGGCTTATTTTTTCCTTGAATTTCCTCTTTGATTCATTTTGAGCACACATTGAAATCTGAGACTGTCTAAACAACAATCATGAGGAACATTGCAGGAACTATTAAAGATTAAAAGCATGGAAATTTCACTGTTGTTCCTCATCATGCAATTCACTGGAAATCTGAAATATTAAACAAATGGATGAAATAGTATTTAGTTATCGATCAGTTGAATTATGGAGAAAAGCTTTCATGAAAAGTTTCATCTTTAAACACATATCAGCAAAAATAAAAAGTTAATAATGCAAAATTCAAGTAGCGATATTTTCTGAACCATAAGTGTCACAAAAATGCAAAACATATACAATACTATCTAATATAAAATATGGGTACTGAGCAAGAATTATGAAGAAAATATTTAGTTTTGTCCATATTGTTTATGAACAAATGACTAAACAATACTTATAAAATTTCTCGGCAACAGGAAGAATATTATACTTTCTAGGTGAATAAACTATGACACGCTGTTTTTAGAAATCACAACGTACACAGCGTAGGCCACTTTCTATGCAAAGGTTGTGATTTACGCCACTTTCTAGCGTAAATTTCTGTCACTTAACTTGTTTTGTGCATAAGCAAGCATCAAGCATCAAGGTTGGTGCACCCAAAGACAAAAACAACAGCAGCAGCATCGGCAACGTGATGGATAATGAATAAAATAAAAATAAAATAGTCCGTTTCCTCCTCGCTCCAAAAGTGTGGTGCTGTGCTGCGGTGTGTGGGTTTCGCCATGTCTGTTTACCTCTCCTTGTGTATTTCCGGTGGGCCAGACGCGGCATACAAGTAGTTGCCAGACTCAAAAGACCAAGCTTCCTTTCGGATGAAACATGCGCAGAACGCAAATTAATGTTTCTTTCTACGGGGATATTCCGATGCGCATTTATATTACGAGATATTTGGGTTAGAAAAGGAGTAACCCAGGAGTCTTATTCGGGTTTTTAAAAACCGGAATATGAGCATATTCCGGTTTTTGCGGGTGTTTACATTGGCCGTACGCAACCGGGATATTGCTAATATTCCGGTTATGAAAGGGTTATTGACTGCATATAAATGTAATCAATTTCAGGCAACATCCTATCATTTTGCGCTTTTCAACCACATAATAATCTATGGGGTCTTTTTGCGGACATGCTATACTATGAACTACAGGCCATACTATGTTATTCTTGAAAAGAATTTAGGAGCATCGGAAATCAGACTGTCAGTAATTTAAATTTCCAATGAAAATTTCGGGGAGCACACGGGGTGGCCAATCAGATCACGTGTTTGTGTGGAAGATCTGCCACTGCCCGCGCACAGGCTTTCAAACACAGGTGTTCACTCGGAGATAGCCAGCCTTAGCCTGGCAATAGCCAGATTAATAATTGTGTAGTACTTGATAGTACTCCACAATATCAATCTGGGACCGCTCCATGTAAATCCGTTTGGAGGAAAGAGGGACGGATTGGACAATGCAACAGTATGTCCCACCTCTGACAGGTTTGTTTTTAGCCAATCGCGGGATCTTCACAACGAGCGGAGCCAATTGGTAGATTAAACTCTTACCAAAACCCATAGGTAAAAAAGCACAAACATCTTTACCATCCAGAAATGCGCAAAGCTCCTCTCGTTGTTCTTCCTTCAAAGAAGCAACAGGAGATTCAGCTAAAACTGACTTAATAGCAGCATCTACACGATCGTTGTCCTCCGTTGCCATGTTTGTTTTGATCTACTGGCGCTTGGTGTCGTCTTCACACCCGGATGTCCCGCCCCACACACGAATACTGCTGCGTGATTGGCCCGTGCCAACTTGGCTCTGTACGAAAAGTGAAGGCGGGAGCGGAGCAAGATGGTTTCTTGAGAGATTTGTGAACTCACAAATATTGCGAGAAATCAACTTGCTGGCAAGGTTAAGCCAGCCTGATAGCTGCACAATGACTGGGGAGTGTGTAGCACGGAAAATGTGGACCGGATTTTCACAAACCTGGCGTTCTCTGGAGTAAAAATGCGACCTCGATTTCCCCAAAGGCTACATTTTCCCATAACAGCAAAGTGAAACTTTTTTTTTTTTGCCCGTGTGATATTTGGAGTGTGGTGTGACAGCGTGTGAAGGGACTGAGTTGCGTGTGTCTCACGGCCAAAGCGTGAGACTGCAGCCCTGTAAACAGGAGAGATCTTCGCTTCTATCACCTGCTACAATAAAAGGTCGCTGATTCTTTTCACACATCTGCCTGTGTAAAATATTGGAAACAAAAATATGTGTTGTATACACCATGTATTGTATTATTTTGATGTGTGAATAAAACTAAACTAAAACTAAACTAAAAACTAAATTCTGCCGGAATTTCATAGCATGACACGCGTCGGAAGTAAACAATGAAATGCAGAGAAGTAAATAATGAAATGCGGAGACAGTGTTATGCTGCTTTGTGGACTCAGGTGACACACTTCAGACTTTTGAGCTGTAGCGTTTCGAAGAAATATTTCTTTGGTTGAGGTGACAATGAGTTAATCTCACAGTCTAAGAGTCTATCAACGAGCGACTCACTGCTGAAGAAATATTCACAGAGTTTGAAAAAACAAGGAGTTTTGGAGTTTTTTTCTTTAAATGATCCAAAATCAGTAAGAGTTTTTGCTGAAATAAAAGGTTTTGCTTTGCTGCTTCTTTTCTTAGACTTCTTCTCTCTTGATTGGAAATCCTGTGAATTAGTGTCAATGATCTAAGGTTTTCTAACTCGTGTCAGTCATCACAGGTGCATTCACTGTTGCTACATTTAATTCCTACTTTAAATCTTTTATTTTTAATCTTGTCTTTCCAAACTAAGTGTGTTTCATTGTTGATTAGAGGAAATGGTCCACTGCTCAACTCATAGGGGGAAAATAATCACTGACTGTATCAAATGTTTAATTAAATTCTTTACTTGTATCAAGTTTAGATTTCTTAAATTAGAGGAATATTGGGAGCTGCTACCGTGACGATAACAAACTTTAAATTATTTTATCTATACTGAGTGAACAGCTGTTTAATTTAGCTTTGTATTAGCAATACTATAGAGAGATTGATTCTACTGAATAAAGAGACAGACAGGTTAGTTTATTCTTAGTTCATCTGTTTAAACAGATTAGAGTATAATAGTTTGAATATCAGCTGATGGCAGCTTCAGTTCTTCTAATATATATTTCATTGTCAGTGCTACAGATGATTAATCTTTCTCTGGTTAATTTTTAAGTGCAGGATCATAACTCTTACTTTTTTATTGTACAGAAGAAGATATAGCATGGTGACTTAATCAGATGATTTTCTGGTGAAGGAACTGCATTTATATCCTGATACTGCAGGTCAAAGCAGGATTTTCTTGCTCAGCTCAGTAAGGAGGTGAACTCTGTGAAGTTGGGCTGTGGTTTGCTGCTCTCTTCCTGCGAGTTTGACATCTGACGGTTTTTGTTCAGGGTACAGGGATCATTTCACACTGTGTGAACCTTCCCAGCAGCATCAGATGGCTGAACGTTCACTTTAAATTCTATAATCACGAGTGTACAGTGAGGCGCTTCTCTTGAAGTTCTGAAATAATCTTTGTGGTGTGAATTTACTTTGCCATCATTCAGACGAGTATGTGGGATCACTCTGAGTGGATTTTCTTCTGTCTTCTGGTACCAGGAACGCTGTTTTTTTCCTCCAACACTATACAGACATAGACATGTACACATGCATCCTACAGGGTTTTTTTTTTTTATAAACTGCAGAAAAATGTTTTCTCAGTTCTAAACAGGAGAATGCTCTTCATGTTATTTTAAGAGATATTTGTTTCCTTGGTATTATATTGGATCATTTTCACCACAACAAAATCCAAACTAGAGGTAGGTTTTGCACCTTGTAAACAAAATAAGTCACAAAGGACTTTAAAATTTAAATGTGTCCACATTAGCCAATTTTAGATTTTTTTTCTTTTTACTTTCAGATTTAATAGTGTTCCTGATTTATACTGAAACTATGTTTCCCTTTTTTTCTTCTGGCTGTTTCTGTCTGATGTCTCTCTTATTAGATTAAATAAAGGCTATGTTTCAATAAGGTCCTTGCAAAAGACCTTAAACAAAGGTTTGTTCCAGGTTAGAGGATCTCTTGAGTGCTGCTGGTGCTGAAATAAAAAATTCAAAGAGTAAGACTGCCACCATGTGGTGATTTATTAGAGATGCACATTCTCATGAACACTTTACTGAGTCTTCCTTTCCTGTGGTGCTCTGGCATGAGACGTTTAGGCTGAACAAAATGGAGTAGCTTTGGTGCTTGTTAACCACTTCAAAGCTAGTATATGAACAAACATGTTTCCAGTCTGTTTTTAATGACCAAACTACACTTTTGAGTCAGACCTGATATTAAAAGAGTAATGATGACTGAAGTATAGATATTTGATGATATTCAGTAGTGGAAAAATCATTCAGGTATTCAAATAAAAATAACCCCTTTCTGCATTCAAAAGCATATAGCAGCAAAATTCAGTTAAAGTATTAGAGTACAGCAGCATGTTGTTGTAGCTGCTGCAGGTGGAGTTTGAACTACTTTATATTCAGTTTTATACACAATGACAGACAAGTCTGAGACTGAGAGATGAAAGAAGAAAAACAAAGTTCTGATCTACAGCTTTTCTCTGATCTTTGATTTTTGCTGAGATCTTTGATCATTTGAACGTTTAGAGGGTAAAAATTTCTATTCCGTGAAGCTGTTAACAACTCATAGACGTCTGAAATGTCAGTGCGACGAGATTTAATTTAATACAAGACCTTTATTTATAACAAAAGCAATCATACATAGCACAATTTGCAGTGAAATGCATTGTGCACCTGTTCCAGACTGAAATAAGAATAACACTGCTTTTGTAGGATGCCGAAAAGGAAACTGCTGCATTTAACCAAAGCATTATATTGTATCTCAAAAGTTTGTGTCAGATCTTACTCTGACAGAAAAAAGAAAATAATTCATATAAATGAAGCACAGCAGAAAATATGACATGTTCCTCTGAAATGTATCCGAGTAGACAGATAAGAGAAGAAGCACCTTAAAATTGTACTTTTAAATGTAGTAACTTTAGCCCATTGGTAATTCCGGTTTGTCTTTTGTTCTGTTGTTTTCAATAGTTCCTGGAGGAAAGTGGGATTCTGTGTCTGTCTCACTGGTGATTATAATCTGTAATTGTTTAATAATTTATGTTCACTTGATATATTTCCTTTCTAAACAGTAAGCAGCGGCAGTAACTCAATACATTTACCCAAATAAGGTACTAAAGTTCAGAGGGAGTAGAATTTTTCGTACCATCCCAGAGTTAATTTTCTGGCAATATTACTTTTTTTTTCTCTCTTTTTGGCAATATTACTTTTGATATATTACATGCATGCTGCTGATAATACTTAGCGCTACTTAAGTTAGGTTTTGATTAAAGATGTTGCTCTTAATGGAGTATTGTTGAGGTTTGGTACTTTTGCTTTATACATTCACCGTCACTTCACACAGTTTTTTTCTTTGTTGTTTTCTGGTTTGTTTTCAGTTCTTCTCTCTTATTTTTTTTTTTAACGAAATCTGTAAAAAAAAAAAAAAAAGTGTGCATCACAAACAGTGCTTATATTTCAAGTGTCTTGAAAGTATTTGAGTAATTTTGGACTGTCAAAATAATATGAAGTTTGTTGCAGCTGGTGCACAACTGCTTGTTTTGGTGAACAATATCATACATATTTCCATTTTATGTTACAGAACACTTTAAACCCCTGATGGACAGTACTAATTTGAATTTAGAAAAAACATCCCTTTTTGAGGAATTTGTATTTTGAATAATCTATTATTTTTACTTTTACTAATTTGAGTCATTTGTTATTATTATTAGTAGTAGTACTAGTAGTAGTAGTATTGCTGCTACTACTACTATTATTCAGTTCATTTGCACATTTCTGTATCATTTTTGTATATTCTTGTATATTTTGCCGATTTTTCCTTCTGAATTATATTTTCTATATTTTTATTTTATCTCATTTTATTTTATCTTTATTTATTATTTTACCTCCATTTTATACCCTTGCCTAATATTGTGTGTTGTCTTATTGTTTACCCCTTTATTGAATATCTATGCTTTAACAACAGAATTTACCCCTGGAGATTAACAAAGTCAGTCTATTATTCTTATTCTTATTCTTATTCTTATTATTATTATTATTGACTTGAACTGTAAAGACTAGTACATGAAGCAGATTAAAAACAAGAATAAAAACTTTACTTCAACTGTTTTAATTTGAAGGCGGAAGTAAAAATCGAAATATCCGGCGGAAGTGAAGTTAAGCTAAGCCGTTAGCTAACGAAAAGTGCTACAAACATTAGCTTTACTGATGTGTGGAAGTTTTTTCACTGTAAGTAGCGATGAGTTCAGTCCAGAATCTGAGAGAGTTGATCAACGAGCGACTAACTGCTGCTGCTGAAGAAATATTCACGGAGTTTGAGAAAACCATCGTCCAGTACGAGGAGGAGATCGATCGTCAGCGCAGACTGCTAGATAACATCTGGAAACCCGAGATAAAGTTACACACAACAGGTTCGTAGAATTGTGATGGTCTGAATGAGCTGATAGAAGTAAAGTGAGGAGCTGCGGTTTGTGTTGATGAAAAGCAGGAGAAATTTCACATTTCTCATCCGACTCCACAGTGGTCTTTAAATTTCAAGGTTTATCATAATCCCAAAGAAATCAGGCAAACACCAACTCACTGACTTTGATGACTGAATATAAATAGTTGTCCCAATGAACTGTAAAAGCCACGTTTTCCTTCATCCATGTACAATATTTGGTGATTTCATACACACGAAATGTACAGGAAGTCTTTTACTTTGTGGAAGTTGAAATTTCTATCTATGTCTCCCTCATTTTAGTTTTTCTGGTGCTCCACGTCAAACCCAACTCATTCACTCTGACACACTGACAAAAATATTCCTGCATACTTACTTAAGATATACTAACTGATCATTTATTTGTAGTAATTGAACAGTAGCTATGTACTAAATATCAGCACATTTCCATGTACAAGACTTTATGTGTATTTCATGTACATTAGCATAAAATATGGCACATGTTCATAAAAAAAAACGTTGAGTTCAACATGATGTACAAGAAGTTGCCATTGTGGCGTCACATCTGTCTATCTGTTGGTTAATGGTTTAATTCATCTGGTATGTGTTTGATATGTATGTACATTATGAGGAGTATCCTATCTCTTTCCAGCTAAATAAGTCAAGATATCTTTTTGAAAAAAAATCTCTCAGTTTACAGCATTTATCAGAAGCTGTAAAAAGCAGAGAGAATCAGTGTGTTTTCAATGTTCTGTCGGTTCTATAACTTGTCGTTTGACATATGATTCATTGAAATGACTCTATTCTACATGTCTCATTCAAAAATTCACCCAAACTAAGTTGTTTGCACCCGATCCATAGAAAAACAAAAACGTTCTGTTCCTAAGTGCAATAGACAGATTGACTTAGCTCAGACCAACAGTGAAATGACAAAAAAATCCATGTTTTCAGCTGACATGCAGACTGTTACTCAAAGAAGACAGGAGATGACAAAAGAGACTGACAGCAAAATAAAACCTATCAGGTCATTAACATCTGTGCAGCACGGCTCACAAACAGTATGAAGTAGAGCCATTTTATTATAATATTCTGCATTTTAATGGTAAGTTATGTCAAAACTGTGTCATACTACACAGAAGACATTCTGAGTTCTCTCTACTTTTAGTCGTGGTGCTGTTTCTAAAGAGGTACAGGATTTTATATTGTAGTAAAAATAAGCCCACAGTGAGGAAAAATGTGACAGGAGCAAAAACTACACAGACAGTGCTTGTGCTTTTAACTATACTTGTTCAGATGTGCGTCACCTGTCATCACCTTTTAAACCTTTTTCTTTTGTCATTTTGCCCTCCAGACCTTCTACAGCAACATGTCCAGGAGGAGAATGTTCTTGAAGAGCAGAATCTCTGCAACCACAAGAGGAATTCCAATCTGGACCAGGAGAACCCAGAGGTTCCACGGATGAAAGAAGAGCAGGAGGAGCTCTGCATCAGTCAGGAGGGAGAGCAGCTTATACAGATGCAAGAAGCCGATATGCTGATTCAATGCAAATCCGAATGTGAAGAAATCTCCATAGAAATGTTGAGAGTTTCCAGTAACACACTCGACCAGTTCGATGAAGAGATCGATTATCAGCGCTGGCTGAAGGATATCATCGGGAAACCACGAATAATGCTACACAGAATCGGTATGCAAAACTGTTACTGTCTGAATGAACTAACAAAGGAATGTGATGAGGACCCTATTCAGAGTTCTACGTTATCTTTTTTAGAGACGTTAAAGAAAATTGTTCTTCAAATGCAATACATAGCATTGATGTATGTCTTTTCTGAACTGTAAACATGCAGAATTTAACCTACAACGTGTATAAGACACAGGGGAAATTGACTTACGTTTTCAGACTCCAGCAGTGTTTACCTAAGATCCACTGTTATGGGGTGGTGGCTAATTTCGTTGTTCTTTACGGATATTTTGTCGTGACTTAATGGTTCGAGTTGACATATAGGCGACATAGATTTTAGACCGATTAACGGTTTTTAGGAAGCTTTTATTGCCCTCACAGTAGACAGTGACATGTATCAACCTGTAAACACAGAAAGATTTTTCAGTTTTCCAACTTTCCGATGGTTCTTGAACTTGTCATGTGTGACATACGGTTCATCAAAATGACTTCATTCTACATGTCACATTCAGTAACGCACCAAAGGTTGTTAGTACCAAATTCACTATCAAAACTTAAAATTACACACTAGACTAGACAACTAGACAACTTGGCAACCAACGAGTGACTCAGCTGCGACTGAGAGTCACATGACAAAAGTTAGGATGACTGTTCAGGTGAACTGCAGACTGTGTTTACACACAGAAGACAACAGAGACTGAGAAGGAAAAAGCAATCTGGATCAATAAAATCAATGTGGCATGGTTCAAAAGGTGTTTGTCAAGGTTGTAAAAATGGACATAGTTACAGTTTGTAGAGTCACTGTGTTTTCCTATGTTGGTAGAACCTGTGGGCACTTGGAAAAAGGTGTGCATCTTGATTGTAGTATTTCCAGTTGTTTTGTTGCTTTGTAAAAGTAACAGTCAAAGAAATTAGGGTTCACCTTGTTTGTGTTTGTTGTTGTTATGGTGTTGTTTTTTAATGTCAGAATTGTGCCATACTGCACAAAAGACTTTCTTGAGCTCTTTCTCCTAGACATGGCTGTGCTGTTTCCATAGAGATGCAGGATTTAATATTGCAGTTAAGGATGAGCACACTGTGAGGAAAATGTGACTTCCCAGACAGTGCTTGGGGGTCAGAGGATTAACTGTCTTTGCTCACATGTTTGTTTTCTTGTCATTTTGTTAGTAACGTTTTACATGTACCCGATTGTCCCTCCAGATCTCCCACAGCAGCAACATGTCTATGAAGAGGGGATTGGTCTCACTGACCAGGAGCTAAGTAACCAGGAAGACTCAGGGCCTTCACAGATTAAAGAGCAACAGGATCAACTCTGCTCCAGCCTGGATGAGAAGGACCGAGAGCCTTCACACAGTAATGATGAACAGGAGCAACTATGCACCAGCCTGGATCAGAAAGAGTTAGAGCTTCCACAGAATAAAGAGGAACAAATGAAACTCTGCACCAGTTTGGACCATAAGGACCCAGACCCCCCACAGACGAAAGATAAACAGGAGGAACTTTGGACCAGTCAGCAGAGACAGCAGATTATACTGAAGCAAACAACGGACACCTTTCTATCAACTCCAACTGATGAGGACAGTGACTACAGTGCACTAGACCCAATCAGCGACCAGCTCCTCTCTTATAATTTGCCAGTAGGTCAGAGCCCACATAGGGAAGGAGGTGAGCATGTAGACTCAGATTCACCTACAAATGCTGTGCTAAAGCCAAAGAAAAGTCACGAGTTAGTCAGTCAGATGAACAATGTAGACAAGTCTTCACTGTCAGAAAGTCATTGTGATACTGACACAGGTAAAAAGTCTGTAAGATGTGATGTTTGTGGAAACACCTTTACGAATAAATACCAAATCAAGAAATGTCACCAAATCCACAAAGCTGGAAAATCATATGCTTGCAAGACATGCAGAAAAAATGTTAGTTTTCATAGGAAGGTGTACCCTTGTGAAAGATGTGGAAAATGTTTCAACCAAAGTGGCACTCTGACTATCCACATGAGAACTCACACAGGTGAGAAGCCGTATTCTTGTGAGACATGTGGGAAAAGTTTTCATCAACGTAGTAATCTGATTGGCCACTTGCGAACACACACAGGTGAGAAGTTGGTTTCTTGCAAAACATGTGAAAAATCTTTCAGTAAAAGTAGTAGTCTGATTGTCCACATGAGAACTCACACAGGCGAGAAGCCTTACTTTTGTGAGACATGTGGCAAAAATTTCAATAAGAGAAGTATTCTGACTGTCCACATGAGAACACACACAGGTGAGAAGCCGTATTCTTGTAAAACCTGCGGAAAAAGTTTCACTCAACGCAATGGTTTGTTGTTCCACTTGAGAACACACACAGGTCAGAAGCCTTATTTTTGTGAAACATGTGGCAAAAGTTACAGTCAACGTAGTAATCTGACTGTGCACATGAGAACTCACACAGGTGAGAAGCCATATTTTTGTGAGATATGTGGAAAAACTTTCCGTCAAAGTAGTCTTCTGACTGTCCACATGAGAAATCACACGGGTGAGAAGCCTTATTTTTGTGAAACATGTGGCAAAAGTTACAGTCAACGTAGTAATCTGACTGTGCACATGAGAACTCACACAGGTGAGAAGCTGTAGTTCTGGAACAACGGTGGGAACAGAGCTTGAAAAAACAAAATGCTTTACATCTTTCAGGGTAAAAATAGGTCTTGTTGATTTAAAGTGCCTTTAGAACGCTTCAACAACGATTCTATGAGTTTACTGGATGTCAGATTGTGATACATAAATACTGAATTATCTATCAACTATGGATCTTGAGCAACTTTTACAGAAGCACATTGTATTTACAAAAGACAGACAACTGGAGACATCATAGTTGACCTAATAGTTAATTTAATGTTGTTTATCAATTTCTGCTAGAGCTAAGTGGGATATAAATGTATAAATATAAATGTGTTTTTTTGGTAAGTAAATTATTTTAGCAATTGTCAAGTCATGAGTTCATGTATATGTACATTAGTTGTAGTCCAGTTAATGTTACTTTCTGTTACTAATGTTTGTACAAAATTAAATTCAACCAGTTTGTAATGCTGTAAAATCTTTTAAGTAACAGACCTAATCGTTTTCATATCAGATAAAGATTCAGCTTTCTAAATGACAATTTCATTTTAAAGATCAACCCGGAGAGATTTCTGTTTCCTTCAAAGTAATTTGTTCAGATCAGATGACTTTGATGTCACACACTTTAGGTTTTGCTTTGTGAGTGGTGTATTTAGATGAATTGTAATGCAATTGTATAATTATTTATATTGATATTTATTTGAACATTTCCAGAAACAGATTATTTAGTTAAGTTCTGTTGGTACCTTCAGTCTGGTTGGTTGATAAAATGATGAAGATACATGGCTTTGGTGTCGCTGTTTGTGTGACATATTTTAACACTAAAAATAAAATTGTTTCTTTCACTAATTTTTTTTGTATTTTGTTGCCAATGACAATTTTTTCTTTGTTTTGAAAGGAAGCAACCAACTGTTCATGTTTGAGACAAAGTCTTATCATCCTTGTGTTCTGTTTTCTGGGTGTTTCATTATTTCAGGCAGATGATTGTTTCAAGTTTTCAACAAAAATCAACCTGTAGACAAAAGTTAGTTTTGCATTTGTCAAAATTGAACTGCGTGATAATATCCAACACTCTTACAGGACAGAACTGTATGATGACTTTCATCTGATTTGACATTTTTGGCAATTTTGAGATCTGCACTCTATATAAGTGTATTTTCAGAACTGCACTTTTATGACCTGCAATTTTCATGTCACCTGCTGAACTGGATGAGCTGCAAAGCTTCATTTCTGGCTAAGGTAGAACGATAGTCATAGTATGAGTATTAAATGTGAATCCAGTCAGGGAAACTATGTTTTAACTCTTCATCAGCTTCTACAAACCACCACGTTTTAACTAAGAATAGCTTGCTTGATTTACTGCCTCTAAGGATGCATCATGTTAACCCATACTGGACAAGAGAAGAATTAAATTCATCAAATATAACAATGCTTTATGGGTTGTAGCTGTTAATGCCTCTCTTCAGTCTTTCAAACATGAGATCTTCAATTTACAAAGGCGTAGCATATGATTTAATTGGTACTTTACCTGATAATGACCAAAGCATGCAACTTCAGAAGGTAGTACTTCTAGGTTCAATGAACTTATAAAACCCTAACTTGTTATTTATAGAGTACTAGTTGGGTGAGATAAGCCTTGGAAATTATGAAGATGTCAACATTAAATAGAATTTTGTCTTTTATAAACCTAATAATGTTTGATGAGAATAGCCTTTGAAACTACAAATACTTGGACATTAAGTGGTACATTGTGTGAAATTAAAATTGGATAAAAAGTATTTCAGGTATAATGAACCTTTAAAACTGGAAATTGCACACTTTAGTGATCAACCACTGCAGTAGGTGGTACCACCACATGTGGCCCTAGAAGTGTGGTCCGACCAGTGCAGTCCTGAAAGTCACATGCTACTGGCTGCTGCAATCAGAATCACTGGTGTTACACTGCTGCTCTCTAGTGCAATCAACAACACATCACATCATTACACTTATTAGTACTGAATGTCACAACTGCGACATCAAAGTACTGCTACAAATACTGTAATACTGTTACTGTACAAGTCTTTCAATCTGCTGCCATCTAGTGGCTGCAACAATACACTGCACCCAGTATTTTCTTAGTTGTGATGCTATTACCAGACACTAGTGTCACCATGACTGCTTCTTCTGCTGCTATGGCAACTACTTCCAACTTTTTAAAGCTTACCTGGTGTCCTCTACCATGACTGATCCTTGTCTTTTAAGTGCTGGATGGAACCATTGATCTGATGTCCAGAAATTACTGGAATTTAGATTTGGATGATTCCAGACTGTTGTTCTTTTCAAAAAGAAAAATCTGGATCCTTCTGTTATCTCGAACTTAACACTGATGTCTAAGTTACTTTTGTCCATCCAAAGTCTTGGGAAAAAAGTAAGTTTTATTCAGCTGCAAATTTTTTAACCAGAGCATTGATGAAACATTTCTGTCTGGTTTTAAACCATGTTAACCTTGCCAGCAAGTTGATTTCTCGCGATATTTGTGAGTTCACAAATCTCTCAAGAAACCATCTTGCTCCGCTCCCACATTCACTGTTCGTACAGAGCCAAGTTGGCACGGGCCAATCACGCAGCAGTATTCGTGTGTGGGGCGGGATATCCGGGTGTGAAGACGACACCAAGCGCCAGTAGATCAAAACAAACATGGCAACGGAGGACAACGATCGTGTAGATGCTGCTATTAAGTCAGTTTTAGCTGAATCTCCTATCGCTTCTTTGAAGGAAGAACAACGAGAGGCGCTTTGCGCATTTCTGGATGATAAAGATGTTTGTGCCTTTTTACCTACGGGTTTTGGTAAGAGTTTAATCTACCAATTGGCTCCGCTCGTTGTGAAGATCCCGCGATTGGCTAAAAACAAACCTGTCAGAGGTGGGACATACTGTTGCATTGTCCAATCCGTGCCTCTTTCCTCCGAACGGATTTACATGGAGCGGTCCCAGATTGATATTGTGGAGTACTATCAAGTACTACACAATTATTAATCTGGCTATTGCCAGGTTAAAACCATGTCACAGATCTGAAACAGCTCTTTGAAGAGTTTAAATGACCCACTCTGCTGTTCTGATGATTCTAATCTGGACTGTTGCCCTTGACCAATCAGAGAATCTTTAGATCACACCTTGAACAGTTCATGCTCATGGACTGAAGGTATTGTCCTCAAACTCCGTCACTCTGCTCACTTGTTGGGTCCCTCAAGGCTCCATTTTGAATCTTGTTTTTGTTCTATACACTTATGTAAGATTCTTTTCATTGGTTTGCAGGCTATATACAAATCTACCAGCACACAAAAAGAAAAAGTAAAGACTCAGTGGTGCCCTTTCTGGACAGATCAAAAGTCTTAAAAACCACACAAATTATTTAAAACAAAACAAAAAACAAAAACAGTGAGAAATAGAACATGGAGAAGTTCGTTGGTTGACTTGAGTTCAGTAGAAAATCTTGTTGGTATTTTAAAAGACAAACCTAGAGCAACATAACCCCTCCAGTAAAGAGCATCTGTAGAGAATGGCACAACATCTCTGCAGACATTTGTGCGACACTGGTGTCCTCCATGCTGAGGACTGAGGCTGCCAGCGAAAATAAAGGTGGGCACGGTATTGAATAAATAAAACATTTGAATCTTAGTAATGAAAGGTGTACTCATGTCTTCTACTGAGGACTGCAATTTTCATGTATCTTAATGGAACACAAGGATAATAAGATTTTGTCTCAAACAATTTAAACATTTATTGGTTCACATTACAACAGACAGGAAAATGTGTCAGTGGCAACAGAATACAAAAAACAAGTGAAAGAAGTAGTTTTAGGTTTGGAGTGAAAATGTGTCACATCAACAGTGATACCAAAGCCATGTATCATCAACATTGTATCAGCCAACCTGACTGAAATTACAATTCATCTTATTACAGCACTCACAAAGCAAAACTTCAAGTGTGTTACGACAAAATCATCTGATCTGAACAAACTTCTCTGAAGGAAACTGAAATCTCTCCGGGTTGAATTTTTAAATTAACTGTCTTACAGAAAGCTGAAGCTTTATCTCACATGAAACTAGTCAGGTCTGTTACTTTCAGATGCCACTCAAATACAGAAACTAGTTTAATTTCTTAAAACCACCACAGAAACACAGACTGAAGATGAACTGGACTTCTGCTAATTTACTTACATGAACTCAACGTGAGAATTACTAAATACTTCATTCATGTGTAAACTCATATTCACTACATTAAATCAGACCAACATCTTATATTTATACACAACTATAGAATAAATGATAACCAACATTAAAATACATATTAAGTATTCATCAGAAATGTCTCCAGCTGTCTTTCTTTTGAATATGCAATGTGTTTCTGTAATAGTCGCTATGTATCCATAGGACAGCTTGATCAATGTCTCAATCTGGCATCTTTAAATCTGCAAGACCTATTATTACCCTGAAAGACGTGAATGAATGCATGCTTTTTCAAGCTTTGTTCCCACCGTTGTTCCATGACTACAGAGTCTCACCTGTGTGAGTTTTCATGTGACTTTTCAGTATTGATGCTTTTTTAAATCTCTCCCCACATGTGTTGCAGGGGTAAGGCTTCTCACCTGTGTGAATTCTCATGTGGACAGTCAAATCACTACTTTTACTGAAAGTTTTTCCACATATCTCACAAAAATATGGCTTCTCACCTGTGTGAGATCTCATGTGGACAGTCAGATCACTACTTTTACGGAAAGTTTTTCCACATATCTCACAAAAGTATGGCTTCTCACCTGTGTGAGTTCTCACGTGGGCAGTCAGAATGCTACTTTGACTGAAAGTTTTTCCACATATCTCACAAAAATATGGCTTCTCACCTGTGTGAGTTCTCATGTGCACAGTCAGAATACCTCTTTTATTGAAACTTTTGCCACATGTCTCACAAATATAAGGCTTCTCACCTGTGTGAGTTCTCATATGGACAGTCAGGCTACTACTTCTACTGAAACCTTTTCCACATATTTTGCAAGAAATCAACTTCTCACCTGGGTGAGTTCTCATGTGGATAGTCAGAGTACCACTTTGGTTGAAACTTTTCCCACATCTTTCACAAGAGAACAGCTTCTGACCTGTGTGAGTTCTCATGTGGGACCACAAACACTGATAATAAGGGAAACTTTTCCCACATTTTTCACAGCAATAAGGCTTCTCACCTGTGTGAGTTCTCATGTGGGTAGACAAACCCTGATAGTAAGGGAAACTTTCCCCACATCTTTCACAGGAATAAGGTTTCTCACCTGTGTGAGTTCTCATGTGGACAGTCAGACTACCACGTTGACTGAAACTTTTCTCGCATGTTTTACAAGAATACGGCTTCTCACCTGTGTGAGTTCTCATGTGGACAATCAGATGATTACTTCGGCAGAACCGTTTCCCACATATTTCACAAGAATGCAGTTTGTCACCTTTGTGTAGTCCCATATGGACTGAGTTGTCTACATTGTTACTCTGACTGCTCTTTCTATACTGACTCTTCTTTGGCTTCAGAGCTGCATTTCTAGTTGACCCTGAGTCGACATGCTTACTTCCATCCTGATATGGGCTCTCCGCTACTGGCGAATTATAAGAGAGGAGCTCGTCGCTGATTGGGTCTACTTCACTGTTGTCACTGTCTTCATCGGTAGGAGTCAATAACAAGGTATCAGTTGTGTCCGTTAGTACAATCTGCTCTCCCTGCTGACTGATGCCGAGTTCCTCCTGTTCATCTTTAGTCTGTGGAGGGTCTGGGTCGTTGTGGTCCAGACTAGTGCAGAGTTCCTTTTGTTCCTCTTTAATCTGTGGAGGCTGTGAGTCTGTGTGGTCCAGGCTGGTACAGAGATCTTCCTGTTCCTCTTTAATCTGTGGTGGCTCTGGGTCTTCCTGATCCAGATAAAAGTTTGTCTCCTGGTTACAAAGCTGATTAGCGAGACCAATCCTCTCTTTACACACATGTTGCTGTGGGAGATCTGGAGGGACAGTGGGGCACATGAAAAAGGGTTAGTAACACGATAAAGAAACAAACATCTGAGCAAAGACAGTTAATCCTCTGACCTCCAAGCACTGTCTGGGCAGACACATTTTTCCTCACAGTGGGCTCATACTTTACTGCACTACAAAGTCTTTCACCTCTATGGAAACAGAGCACTGAAATGTCGTCTGTGCAGTATGGCACAGTTCTGAACGATTTAAACAAAACATGAATTTCTTTGACCATTATCTTTACAAAACAACTGAAAAAACTGCTATCAGTACACACATTTCTTTCCAAGTGCCCACAGGTTCAACCAACACTGGAAAACACAGTGACTCTACAAACTATTATAAAGCCTTAAAATATATACAAACAAGAAAAGCACTCAGAGAGCGCAGTGCAGTGCTCTGCCAAGACTGTTCATTCCCTGACCTTGAACACAGGCGTGTTTTATGCATGCGTACATTATGTACAGTGACCAAACTGCCTGACCTAAATATCTAGCAGGCAGCGGGAATTGATGGGACTCAGAAACACCCCCACAATTTAATCAATTGTTCTTTGTATCATTTTCAATAAGTCAGCAATGATGGATTTGTAGTAGGATCACTTGATCATCAGCAGGGAACTGATACAGCGTTCACTTGTTGTCATGGTTACAAGGAAACCGTGCCAGTCGCTGTATCTGGCAATGGGAAATCCTTAACAAATCTGTGAATCCAGACTGTGAGCCGCATCAGTCCTTGTGTCATTTCTGATTTTCCCTGAAAATTTCATCCAAATTGTTGGTCCATTGTTGAGTAATGTTGCACAGGACAGACAGATTCACACACAAACATACGCCGATCGTCACATAACTTCATCATGTTCCTTGTTGGAATAAAAATAAAAATAAATATTGTAGCATTGGATTTGTGTATGATTCTGTTCATTTGCATTTACACTACTTTGTTTATTGTTTGGGTGTTTATTCATGTTGGCTTGGATCTTATTTTGTTGATTATTCGGTCGGATATTTTCAGGGCTTAAAGTGAAAAATAATCCTAAGCCTGAACTGTTTTTGCTTTTGGGGGTGGGGGGTACAACCTAGCTAACTAATAAGAAATTAAGATATCTGTCTTGACAAACTCATACTAAAGAGTATAGTAATACCAAAAAAGATGTGTAAGTCGTGGTAGGTATTCCATCTGACTACAACATGGTGCACATATACTGTTTAGCAACCAATCAGTAAAAGACATTGATTCACCTTTAAACAATATGTGCACCATTTGCACGACATATTCTAAAATACAACTATGTAAACATTTACAGTGCAAAAAAAAAAATCCCTAAATACATAAAAAAAAATCTTATTTATAACTGCAAACTATAGTTCAGTTCATATAATAACAACAATAAACATGACAGTGCTCGAAAAACTGGTAACTTAAATAATCAGAAAAAAATAAGAAAACAGACAATAAACAAACACAGTTTACTACATAAATCTACAGCTCAGCTCAATTAAAAAACATTTACAGTGCTATAAGAACTGGTAAGCTGAATCTTCATTTTATCCTATCTATTTCTTCTTTCTTTCTGATATCTTTTGTAAGTGTTGAGGCATTGCTATAGTTCACTTTTTTGTTTGCCAGATGTTGAGTTACTCTGGCCACATCATCATCAAAAACTGTAACTCATTCAACCTCACATTTGCATGAAAACAGCACAAAAAAAATGTTGTAGTCAGCAACGCATTTCAAAAAGTAACACAAACAGTGAAATGTGAGCAGAGTAGACCGGTGAAGTGAAGATCACATTACACAGTGGTCTACTCTATGTGCAATAAGAGCTTCCTAAGAACTGTTAATTCATCTAAAATCAAAGTTGTATGGACGTCAACTTTAACCATCTGAAATTGACGATAAAATATCCGTACAGAACAGCACCCAATAACAGTAGATCTAAGGGAAACACTGCTGGATTCAAAGAATGGAAGTCAATTTCCCCTGTGTCTTAAACACACTGTAGGGTTCGTGTTGTAGGTTTACAGTTTACAAAAGACATACATTAATGCTATGTATTGCATCTCAAACCTAAATTTCTTTAAAGTCCCTAAAAATAATGTAGAATTCTGATTAGGATCTGACATTAGTCACATTCCTTTGCTAGTTCATTCATTCCATCATAGTTTTACATACCTATTCCATGTAATGCTAGCTGTGGTTTCCAGATGATATCCTTCAGCCTGTGTTGATAAATAATCTCTTCATCGAACTGGCCAAATGTTTTATCGTTAACTCTCAATATTTGTCTGGGTATTCCTTCACATTTGGATTTGCACTGAACCACTATATCAGCCTCTTGCATCTCCTGGTTGCAGGGATTCTCCTCAGCAAGAACATTCTCCTCCTGGACATGTTGCTGTAGAATGTCTGCAGGGCAAAATGACAAAAGAAAAAGGTTTAAAAGGTGACGATAGGTGACGCACATCTGAGCAAGTACAGTTAATCCTCTGAAGCCCAAGCACTGTCTGGGTACTTTTGGCTCCTGTCACATTTTTAGTGCAATATAAAGTCTTGCAACTCTATGGAAACAGCACCACCATGGCCAAAAGTAGAGACAACTCACAAATGTCTTCTGTGCAGTATGACATAGTTTTGACATAAATTACCATTAAAATGGATCCGCTTCATAGTGTTTGTGAAAAATGCTGCATTGATGTTATTGACCTGATATGTTCTATTTTGCTGTCAATCTCTTCTGTTGTCTCTTCAAAAATAGTCTGCATGTCAACTGAAAACTTCATTGAAGAATTTTTGTCATTTGACCGTTGGTCTGAGCCAAGCCAGTCTGTCTTTTGCACTTAGGAGCACAACATTTTTTTCATTAACAATCTGGTACAAACAACGTATTTTTTGGCGAGTATTTGAATGAGACATGTAGAATAGAGTCATTTCAAAGAACTGTGTGTCAGACGACTAGTAGTTTCTGATAAATTGTGCAATCTACGAGATTAATTTTAAAAAGACAACATGTTGGCTTATTTTGCTGGAAATAGACACAGTACTTGTTACAGTACACATATCAAACATAAAAATGGATGAATTCAACCAGAAACCAATATTCTCTTTCTGTACATCTCATGTATATTTAATCACCATATATTACCTATGGATAAAGGAAAACATGGCTTTTTGGCTTTTACACTTCATTAGGACAATTGTTTATATTCAACCACCAGAGTAAGTGAGTTGATGTTTGCCTGATGTCTTTGGGATTATTTTGAACCCTGAAACTTGAAGGCCACCGTGGAGTCGGATGAGAAATGTTAAAGTTCTCCTGCTTTTCATCAACACAAACCGCAGCTCCTCACTTCACTTCTATCAGATCATTCAGACCATCACAGTTCAACAAACCTGTTGTATGTAACTTTATCTCTGGTTTCCAGATGTTATCCAGCAGTCTGCGCTGACGATCGATCTCCTCCTCGTACTGGACGATGGTTTTCTCAAACTCCGTGAATATTTCTTCAGCAGCAGCAGTTAGTCGCTCGTTGATCAACTCCCTCAGATTCTGGACTGAACTCATCTTAATTCAAAGTGAAAAAATATTAATGTGAGATAAGACAAAGAACCGTCAATAAAAACATCCACACATCATTGAAGCTAATGTTTGCAGCGGTCTCACTAAGCTAACGTTAGCATTAGCAACGGTTTGACGTCACTTCCGCCGGATATTTTAATCTATATATTTTTTGCTTCCGCCTTCAAAATAAAATGGAAATAGATGTTTTGATCTGCTTCACGTCTTCATCGATAGTCTTCACCGAACGTTATAGTTTATTTTGAATGATAGCTGTCAGCTGAATGTACTTTAGCTATAAAATGCCATGCCTCTGTAACAACAACAATAATAATAATAATAAAAATGATGATGATTCTATACATCTTTAAATTCATAGCTTGTTTTTAAGTAATGTTAACCTTTAAAACTACAAGTACTTCGACATGAAGTGAAACATTGTGTGGAATACTCCTTTAATGACCCAGTTAAATTAGAAATGATTTGTTTTTTTACACACACACACACACACACACACACACACACACACACACACACACACACACACACACACACATATATATATATATATATATATATATATATATATATATGACTGGAAGTTGCACACTTTTGCGATCATTCACTGCGGTAGTTGTACACCCACGTGTGTTCCTGCCAGTGCAGTCCTGCAAGTCACAAGGTATTGGCCGCTGCAGTCAGGATCATTGGTGTTACACTGCTGCGCTCTAGTGCAATCAACAACACATCACATCATCACAATGATTTCTAGTCACTGCCAAGACTGCAGCGTCAAAGTACTGCTACAAATCCTGCAATACTGTTACTGTATAAGTCCTTCAAACTGCTGCCATCTGCAACAACACACTGCACCCAGCTTTTTCTTACTTGTGCTGCTACTGACAAGACACTACTGCCACTACGGCTGCTTCCTCTGCTACTAATGTAACTACTTCCTCCTCTTTAAAGCTTACCTGGTGTCCTCTACCATGACTGATCCTTGTTTCTTAAGCGCTGGATGGAACCATTGCTCTGGTGTCCGGAAATTACTGGAATTTAGATGTGGATGAACCCAGACTGTTGTTCTTCTCAAAAAGAAAAATGTGGACCCTCTGTTATCTCAAACTTCACGCTAATTTCTAAATTATTTTTCTATTGAAAATCTTGGAGAAAAAAAGTGTTTATTTTTGAATTCAGCTGCATTTTTTTAACCAGAGCATTGATGAAACATTTCTGTCTGGTTTTAAACCACGTCACAGATCTGAAACAGTTCTTTGAAGAGATTGAATGGCCCACTCTGCTGTTCTGGTGCTGTTCCATTCCCAACTACTGCCCTAAACCAATCAGAGAATCCTTAAATCACATCTTGAACAGTACGTGGTCGTGAACTGAAGGTATTGTCCTCAAAATCACTCACTCTGCTCACTTGTTGAGTCCCTCAAGGCTACACTTTGAATCTTGTTTTGTTCTATATGCTTATGTAAGATTCTTTTCATTGGTTTGGAGATGATACACAAATTTATCAGCGCATAAAAAGAAAAAGCAAAGACTCATTGCTGCCCTTTCTGGACTGGTCAAGAGTCTTAAAAGTCACACAGTATTTTTTTTGTATTTTTTTTTTACAGGAGGACAAAGTGAGAAATAAGACATGGCTGATTTAAATCCAGTAGAACATCTTTCAAGTACTTTAAAAGATAAATGAAGAGCAACACAACCCCTCTGGTAAGGAGTGTCTCTGAAGAATGGCACAACATCTCTGCAGACATTTGTATAACTGTGGTGACCTCCATGCTGAGGACTGAGGCTGTCAGATAATATAAAGGTAAGCAAGTACAGACAAAATGAAAGATTTGAAGCTCATTAATGAAAGGTGTACTCATGTTCTTGTACTGAGGCCTATCATTATTATATATCTTAATGGAACACAAGGACAAAAGGACTTTGTCTCAAACAATTTATTGTTTTACTTTAAAACAGACAGGAAAATCTGTCAGCAACAACAACAACAACAAAAAAAAAACAAGTGAAGAAAGCACTTTTATGTTTGGGGATAAAATGTGTCACACAAATAGTCAAGTATCATCAACATTTTATCAGCCAACCAGACTGAAGTTACAATTCATCTCATTACAACACTCATACAGCAAAACTTCAAGTGTGTTACATCAAAGTCATCTGATCTGAATAAACTTCTCTGAAGGAAATTGAAATCGCTACGGGTTGGGCTTTTACATTTAACTGTCTTAGAGAAAGCTGAAGCTTTATCTCACATGAAATTAGTCAGGTCTGTTACTTCCAGAAATGACTACATTACAGAAACTAGTTTAATTTCTTAAAACCACCACAGAAACACTGATTGAAGGTGAACTGGAGTGCAGCTAATTTACATATACATGAACTCAACATGAAAATTACTAAAATAAAATAAAAAAAACATTTATGGGTAAACTCATGTTCACAACATTAAATCAGACCAACATCATCTCTTCCTACTCAACTATATCGGAAATTCATAAACAACACTTTAGCCAGAAGTATGATGTCTCCAGTTGTATTTCAGTTGTAAATGCAATGTGTTTCTGTAAAAGTCGCTATAAAATACATTGGACAGTTTGATAGATTTTATAAGATCCATGTCTCACATGTCTCACAGTCTGACATCCAATAAACTCATAGAACGATTGTTGTAGTGGTATTAATGCACATTAGACCTACTTATACCCTGAACAATGTGAATGAATGCATGTTTTTTCAAGCTTTGTTCCTACCATTGTTCCAGAACTACAGCTTCTCACCTGTGTGAGTTCTCATGCGAGTTTTCAGTGTTGTTGCTTTTTTAAATCTCTCCACACAGGTGATACAGGGGTATGGCTTCTCACCTGTGTGACTTCTCATGTGGACAGTCTGACCACTCATTTGACTGAAAGTTTTTCCAAATAGCTGACAAAAATATGGCTTCTCACCTGTGTGAATTCTCATGTGGACAGCCAGAGTACTCCTTTGACTGAAACTTTTCCCACGTGTTTTACAAGAATATGGTTTCTCACCTGTGTGAATTTTACGGTGGCCGAGACCCGCCATCGCTGCAAATAAAACAAACGCTGCAAATAAAAAGAAACACCACTGCAAATAAAAAAGAAACGCTGCAAATAAAAAGAAACACCGCTGCAAATAAAAAAGAAACGCTGCAAATAAAAAGAAACGCTGCTGCAAATAAAAGAGACTCTGCAAACAAAAAGAAACGCCGCTGCAAATAAAAAAGAAACGCTGCAAATAAAAAAGCCACAACGAAAGTGGATTACTGGGGATTATTTTTGCCGATACACCGGTGTGAGAAGAAGAAGACGAAGAAGTAGAGACAAGAACAGGAGTACGACTTGGAAAACGAACGAGAAAGAAAGTGAAAATGTTAGTGTTTAATGTCACTACGTCTAATTTTTAATGTGTTATCTGGTTAGGCCATGTAGCCCCAGGTTTGAAGGTTTGAAGTTGAACTGGAGGATGCCGGTGTGTTGTTAGCCGTCAGTTGTTTCCACCCGGATGTGTTTTCGTTCCGGACTCATTCATTCTGTCCGCTTGGGCGGACGGGCGCCGGCGGCAAAGGATGGTTCGCCCGGGGCGCAAATCTATCCATGACCGAATCTGTGTGTTTTTCTGGGGTAGACACTGTTCTGGAGTGAGAGCGTGCAGTGGAACATGTTATTGTGTTTTGCTGCATATTGGATTAAAGTTACCAAACTCGATTGTCCTCTCGTTAGCCGAAGCTAACAACACACCGGCATCCTCCAGTTCAACATCAAACCTTGGGCTACATGGCCTAACCAGATAACACATTAAAAACTAGAAAAGCACTCGGAGAGCGCAGACCTCCGCCAGGCCATCTGTCTGTTTGTCTGTTTACAGCATAACTCAAAAAGTTATGGATGGATTTTCACAATTTTTTTACAGAATGCCCGGAAGAGCAAAAGTAACAATCGATTAGATTTTGGAGGTGATCCGGATCACCGTCTGGATCCAGAAAAAAATCCTGGATCCAGATGTTTTTGTTTTTTTCAAAAAAATCCTGGATCCAGACGTGTGGAGGTGTGGATCCAGGTGTGTTGTTAGCTTCGGCTAACGAGAGGACAATCGAGTTTGGTAACTTTACTCCAATATGCAGCAAAACACAGTAGTATGTTCCACTGCACGCTCTCACTCCAGAACAGTGTCTACCCCAGAAAAACACACAGATTCGGTCATGGCTAGATTTGCGCCCCGGGCGAACCATCCTTTGCCGCCTGCGCCCGTCCGCCCGAGCGGACAGAATGAATGAGTCCGGAACGAAAACACATCCGGGTGGAAACAACTGACGGCTAACAACACACCGGCATCCTCCAGTTCAACTTCAAACCTTCAAACCTGGGGCTACATGGCCTAACCAGATAACACATTAAAAATTAGACGTAGTGACATTAAACACTAACATTTTCACTTTCTTTCTCGTTCGTTTTCCAAGTCGTACTCCTGTTCTTGTCTCTACTTCTTCGTCTTCTTCTTCTCACACCGGTGTATCGGCAAAAATAATCCCCAGTAATCCACTTTCGTTGTGGCTTTTTTATTTGCAGTGTTTCTTTTTTATTTGCAGCGGCGTTTCTTTTTGTTTGCAGAGTTTCTTTTATTTGCAGCGGCGTTTCTTTTTATTTGCAGCGTTTCTTTTTTATTTGCAGCGGTGTTTCTTTTTATTTGCAGCGTTTCTTTTTATTTGCAGCAGTGTTTCTTTTATTTGCAGCGTTTGTTTTATTTGCAGCGATGGCGGGTCTCGGCCACCGTAGAATTCTCATGTGGACAGATTAGTCCTGTGACCGAAACTTTTCCCACATGTTTTACAACAATACGGTTTCTCACCTGTGTGAATTCTCATGTGAATAATCAGATGCTTACTTCGGCAGAAACGTTTCCCACATATTTCACAACAATACCATTTGTCACCTTGGTGTCGTCTCATATGGACTGAGTTGTCTACATTGTTACTCTGACTGCTCTTTCTGTACTGACTCTTCTTTGGCTTCAGAGCTACATTTCTAGTTGACTCTGAGTCGACATGCTTACTACCTTGCTGATGTGGGCTGTCCGCGACTGGCGAATTATAAGAGAGGAACTCATCGCTGATTGGGTCTACTTTACTGTTGTTTCTGTCCTCATGAGTTGGAGTCAATAGAAAGGTATCAGTTGTGTCCGTTTGTACAATCTGCTCTCCCTGCTGACTGATGCCGAGTTCCTCCTGTTCCTCTTTAGTTTGTGGAGGCTCTGGGTCTGTGTGGTCCAGACTTAAGCTCATCTCCTGGTTACAGAGCTGCTGGTCAGTCAGACTGTTCCCCTCTTTACAGACATGTTGCTGTGGGAAGTCTGAAGGGACAATGGGGTACATGAAAAACGTAAATAACATGATGATACGGAAACAAACGTGAGCAAAGACATTTAATCCTCTGACCCCCAAGCATTGCGTCTGCAAACACATTTTTCCTCACAGTGGGCTCATCCTTTACTGCAATATACAGTGCCTTGTGAAAGTATTCGGCCCCCTTGAACTTTTCAACCTTTCACTACATTTCAGGCTTCAAACATAAAGATATAAAATTTTAATTTTTCGTCAAGAATCAACAACAAGTGGGACACAATCGTGAAGTGGAACAAAATTTATTGGATATTTTAAACTTTTTTAACAAATAAAAACCTGAAAAGTGGGGCGTGCAATATTATTCGGCCCCCTTGCATTAAAGGCATTAGAGGAGATTTAATTTCCTACGACTTTGAACGTAGCATGCACATGCGCACATACAACCTCTCCCTCACCCCCCTCTAACCTTCCCCCTCTTAACATTTACGAAGAAACGCCCCCCTCCAGAAACTTGCGTAGCACTCGTGAAGGATGCGGCATCTGGTACTTATAGGAACTTCAGATAAGTCACAGCTTTTAAAGATGGTAGAACTTGATGCCAGTGGTTGTCTGGCTGCTTCTGGCTTAATTCTTCTCAGATCCTTTGATGATAACATTCTTCTTTTCATTTCAACTCGCTTTTTCCTGCCATCTTGACTGTTTTTGATATACTTTTTGATGGTCCTAGTATCTCTTCCCAATTTCTTGGCAATTTTATTGGGAGTAAGTTTTTCTGACAGAAACCGAACTATCTGGCTCTTTTCTGTAGCCGTTAAGTCCTTTTTTTGGTCCCATTTTGATGAAAGCTAAAACTTGCCTAATAATTTGGCACGTGCACTTTTGACATATGTGTTGATTTTCTTGCTATAAATGTAATATAACTTGAAATGATGTCTGACAAATACAAAGTCAGCGTAGGAGAAGAGTATTTAAAAGTGGGAAGGCCCAGACTTTTTCTAAGACTATGTTTTGGCCAAAAAACCTACTTGCCTAATAATTTGGCACAGGGTGTAGAATCTGGTGCAAACAGTTTATTTTTTGGTGAATTTTTGAATAACACATGTAAAATAGGGTCATTTCAAAGAACCGTGTGTCAGACGACTAGTTGTTTCTGATAAATTGTGCAATCTATGAGATTTTTTTAAAAGATAACATGTTGGCTTATTTTGCTGGAAACAGACAGTATTTGCTACAATGCACATATCAAACACAAAATGGATGAATTAAACCATTAAATGTTTTATTTCTGAAAATTTCATGTGTATTTAATCACCATATATTACCTATGGATAAAGGAAAACATGGCTTTTACACTTCATTAGGACAATTATTTATATTCAACCACCAAAGTAAGTGAGTTGATGTTTGCCTGATGTCTTTGGGATTATTATGAACCCTGAAATTTAAAGACCACCGTGGATTCGGTAGAAAAATGTGAAAGTTCTCCTGCTTTTCATCCTCACTTTACTTCTGTCAACTCATTCAGACCATCACAGTTCTACAAACCTGTTGTGTGTAACTTTATCTCTGCTTTCCAGATGTTATCCAGCAGTCTGCGCTGACGATCGAGCTCCTCCTCCTCGTACTGGACGATGGTTTTCTCAAACTCTGTGAATATTTCTTCAGCAGCAGCAGTTAGTCGCTCGTTGATCAATTCTCTCAGATTCTGGACTGAACTCATCTTTACCATAAGCGATAAAATATTAAGATATGACAAAACAACACTCTATACAAACTTCCACACATCAGTGAAACTAAAGTTTGCCGCGGTTTTACTAAGCTAATGTTCGCAACGGTTTTGGCTTCGTTTCCGCCGGATGATTATCTTTGTTTTGCTTCCGCCTTCAAATTAAAATGAAAGAAGTAAAGTTTTTCTTTTTATCTGCTTCACGTATTCATCACTAGTCTAACTGAACCTTGTAGTTAATTGTAAATGATAGCTGTCAACTGAATGTACTTTAGCTACAAAATGTCATGACCCCGTAGAAATAATAATAATAATAATAATAATAATAATAATAATAATAATTGAATAAACAGAACACAAGGAACAAGTTTCTGTAAAAATGATATAGGGAGTAAAAGTCTGTAGATTAAAAGTGGGTTTATTTAGGTGACTATTTCCTCCAAGCAGCATTTCAGAACCATGGATCAGCAAATAGATGTGATGATTTAGGGGCTGCAGTGGATGCAGCTGAGGGGATCTTTAAACAGATACCACAGTGATGGAGTCACTGGTGGACAAGTTCACTTTCACAGAACTGAATCTGAAGGACTGAGGTCCACTGGGGGCACATAAAACCGTAGCAGCTAAATTTGACTTTACAGAAACAGACAAACTGCCGTCAACTCTGTCTGATCTGTACAGGTTAGAATTATACATGAAATCTCTGAGTTGTGGACACTCTTTTTAAGTTGATTGGATTTGAATTTCTTCTCTAATTTTACATGTGACTTACTGTATAGCAATGTTGTTGTTGAAAAGTGCCATAAAAAGTTAATAAATAAATCTATTATTATTGTTATTTCTATTGTTGTTGTTATCATTATGTAAATACTGAGACAGAGCTGCAGTGATGTATGAACTGAATCTGTGATTTTATTTTGGAAGAAGGATGTGGAAGGTTTTGATATCCTGTTAATAAATACCGAAAGGAAAATATCAAAAAATCATTCAGATCAATCACATTATTTTCCCCATAGATCCAAATAATGTGATGCATTCAAGTCCAGTGGGATTCATGGCTGCAACAAATGATGTCTTCAAATGAATCAGACATTAAAATACAACTTCTGCTAAATTACATGATTAATGTCATTTGTTTAATTCAGAAATACTTTGTGATTAATGTCTTTATTGATCTGGAGTTGTTGAATTACTTGATTCTTTAAGAGGATTTATTGAACTGATTTAAATGAGAATCAGGGAATTCTGATATTTTCGAAAAAAAAAGAGCTGAGAACTGAAAAGTTGAGGAGAAATTTGTGTATAGGTGAAAAATTATTTCTATTGCATGAACAAATAAATAAAATCAGAGCATCTCTTTAATGCCACTCCTCTTCCTGGAATGAATCTCAGCCTGATAACCCTCCTCTTCATCCTACTGGCAGAAACAACAAGACAGTGAAACTTGCACAGTCACTGTTAGTGAGAGGAGAAATGGCTGAGAAAGGAGTTCAGCTGGACCGAGAAACAATCTCTTGTTCCATCTGTCTGGATCTACTGAAGGATCCGGTGACTCTTTCCTGTGGACACAGCTACTGCATGAAGTGTATTAAAGCCCACTGGGATGGAGAGGATGAGAAGAGAATCTACAGCTGCCCTCAGTGTAGGCAGACCTTCAAACCGAGACCTGTCCTGATGAAAAACATCATGTTAGCAGTTTTAGTGGAGGAGCTGAAGAAGACTGGACTCCAAGCTGCTGCTGCTGATCACTGCTATGCTGGAGATGAAGATGTGTCCTGTGATGTCTGCACTGGGAGGAAACTGAAAGCCTCCAAGTCCTGTTTAGTCTGTCTGGCCTCTTTCTGTGAGAAACACCTTCAGCCTCACTATGATTCACCTCCATTAAAGAAACACAAGCTGGTGGAGCCCTCCAAGAAGCTCCAGGAGAACATCTGCTCTCTCCACGATAAGGTGAAGAAGATGTTCTGCCGCACTGATCAAGATCAAGATCAAGAAATCTTTAATGTCCCCGTGGGGCAATTTTTGGTGCAGCCAGCAGCAGATCAGCAGTCTATCTGTTATCTCTGCTCTGTGGATGAACATAAAGGCCACGACACAGTCTCAGCTGCAGCAGAAAGGACGGAGAGGCAGAGAGAGCTGGAGGTGAGTCGACAAAACATCCAGCAGAGAATCCAGGACAGAGAGAAAGATGTGAAGCTGCTCCAACAGCAGCTGGAGGCCATCAATGGCTCTGCTGATAAAGCAGTGAAGGACAGTGAGGAGATGTTCACCCACATCATCCATCTCATCCAGAAAACAAGGCGAGATGTGGAGCAGCAGATCAGATCCCAGCAGGAGACTGAAGTGAGTGGAGTGAAAGAGCTGAAGGAGAAGCTGGAGCAGGAGATCAGAGATCTGAAGAGGAAAGATGCTGAGCTGAAGCAGCTCTCACACACAGAGGATCACAACCAGTTTCTCCACAACTACCCCTCAGTGTCAGCACTCAGTGAGTCCACACACTCATCCAGCATCAACATCCGTTCTCTGAGACACTTTGAGGAGCTGACAGCAGCTGTGTCAGAGCTCAGAGATCATCTACAGGACATTGTGAGGGACACATGGACAAACATCTCACTGACAGGAACTCAACTGGATGTTTCACTGTCAGATTCACAAGCAGAGCCAAAGACCAGAGCTGGATTCTTGAAATATTCACGTCAAATCACTCTGGATCCAAACACAGCAAACAAGTGGCTGATATTATCTGAAGGGAACAGAAAAGCAACATATACGGATGAACAACAGCCTTATTCTAAACATCCAGACAGATTCACTGAACGTCTTCAAGTCCTGAGTAGAGAGAGTCTGACTGGACGTTGTTACTGGGAGGTGGAGTGGAGAGGAAAAGGAGTTTCTGTAGCAGTCGCATACAAGAATATCAGCAGAGCAAGAAACTGGACTGAATGTGATTTTGGACGTAATGACAAATCTTGGGTATTATGTTGTTCCCCAAACAGTTCTAAATTTCGGTACAACAACATCCAAACTTCTGTCTCAGGTCCTCTGTCCTCCAGAGTTGGAGTGTACCTGGATCACAGTGCAGGTATTCTGTCCTTCTACAGCGTCTCTGAAACCATGACTCTCCTCCACAGAGTCCAGACCACATTCACTCAGCAGATACATGCTGGACTTGGAATTGATTGTTGGCTTGGTACAACTGGGGCAAGTGCTGAGTTTTGTGAAGTGAAGTAGACAGAGGTGACTGAAGGTGCAGTGAGTCTGATTGTGTCTTTGATTCTTTCACTCATTTAGTCTCCATCATTGTTGCTCACAGCTCATTGTTGTTTTATTTCTACACTGCACAGAGATCAGCTGTCAATCAAACAGTGACTGTCAGCACTTGTTCATCTTCTCATTTCTTCATCTTAGTGATGTATTTAAGGATCCAGCTGAGGTGATGGAAAACTAACTTCTATTCAAACACGCACTTTCTTCCTCTGCTCATCTTTGACTTTCTTCCAACTTTCTTCACCAAAAAATGACTTTCATTTGTCTTGATGTTTCCAGCCCAGATGTGGTTTTTGCTCTCAGTCAGTAAAGAGGATTTATTCCACAGGACCAACAAGTGGAAACTGTGATTTGATCCAGTTTGGGTGTGAAGACGTTTTGTTGAGTCCTGACACACATCAGATGTTGTATCGTTGTGGACTTGAGATGGTTTCATGTGTTGTGATGTTGATTTTCATGAAGGAGAAACTTCACCATGAGGCTGTGGTGTTGGTTCAGTGTGAAAGCAGCAACATGTTGAGTCTGATTTTAAAGCCTCAGGACACAATAAGTGATGCTTGATGAAGGTTTCTGTTGTTCCTGACTAGTTCTGACTCGTCACTGAACCACTGAGTGACACAGTTTTTACTGGGGAAATATTTAAAAATCAACAACAAACAGAAAATGTGCATCTGTGTCAGCTTCAGTCATGGAATCATAACATTCATATTTCATTCTTTACATTTTATTTTAAATGTTTCCATGTTTTCACATTTAACCTTCTCATAAACTATTTATATCCTAAAAACTGCATGAAAATGTAACAATATCTGATTTTTAATGCGTTTCTGAGGCTTGTCGTTGCTTTTCTTTGGTCAAAATTCATGTTTTTTCTTTGTCACGTTCAAGATGCATTTAAGGAACCAGCCGAGGTGATGGAAAAATATCTGTTTTTTAAAATGTGTACTTATTTTTTGTATTTACCACATTATTTGTAAAGATTTTGCTGATTTTATGCGTAAGTGTTTTAATTTTGACATATTTTTGCTGAAATATGCATAAAAATGTAACATTTGACTTTTAATGTGTTTCTGCAGCTTGTCTTTGCTTTTCTTTGAATTCGTGTTTATTCAATCTCATGTTTGATACATTTAAGGAACCAGCTGGGGTGATGGAAAACTAACTTTTATTCAAATATGCACTTGATTTGTCTTCACAAGAATATTATGTACAGGATTTGTTGTTTATGTTGGCTATTCTGGTGAAATATAGCTAGTTGGATTTTTATTTCAATCAATAGTTATTTTATTAATCTTATTTGGTGATTTTTCACTTTGTTGATTTGTTTTGTTTCTAGATTCTTGACAAACTTGTGATTCAGCTTCATGTTAATCTGCTAATAAAGGACAATAAATGAACAGAGTTTGGATTCTGGATTCCATCATTTATGCTTAAATTACACATTGAAATGATTATTCTGTCCCTAACTTGAACATTTGTTTGGAATATAACAATTGATCTTCTGAATTAAAGGTCCAGACATGAGGAATCCAACATTTCATGGCTGAAGTTCAGATTTCTACTTGAACTGCTTCTAAACTGGGCCGAGTGCTGACTATAAGACCAGAAGGAGAGAACTTAGTTCATTCATCACTATTCCAACTTTTCTCACTTAACCTGAACTCCACCTCCGGGACAGAACGTGTGCTGGTTGATCTGAAGTGCTGAATGTTGCTTCTCATTTGTCCTTCTGGTGATGATTGACTTTCTGAAGCCTCAGTCCAGTTTTTCCTGGACTTCCTGCAGGTTCACAACTGAAATGTGAAAACTGATGCACAACACAAGAGGGCGCCATCATCCTGATAACTCTTCTTTGTGCCTCGTCAAGTTTTACATCATTTGGAAACAGCTGTTTTTGATATTGTCTGTTGTAAGTTTGGCGACTTCACCACAATATTATTAGGAAACACTGCATACATTTCCGTTGTTATGCAGATGACAGCTACATTTATGACTAGCTCTGGATTTGGAGCTACATTTTAATCTGCAGTCACTCCAATCTCATATAGTTTGTTGCTGTTTGTCCTTTCTCTATCTGCTGTCTGTTCTCTCTCTTTCTTACTCCAATTGGTCGACTTCATTCCAGCTGCTGCAGGAATAAAATCCATCCCTCCTTCACACTGTTGATGTCTCTAAAATAAACTCTTCCAGCTGCTCTTGCTGTTTAAAAACTTTCAACACATTTCTGCAGATAATTATTTCACTTTACTGTGTTTTCAGAGGCAAATCTTGGACTGATGTCAGTCAGGATTTTGTCTTTCTTGCAGCAGGTTATTAGGACACTGCTTTTTTTGGGCAGATTTTCATCAGTTTGCGTTGGATGTTCCTGGTTCGCAGAGGATGAACCTGACATTCACAGTGACCTTTGACCTCTTCTTTAGCACCAACATCTTCAAAGTTCAGCGTTTGATTTTTTATCAACAGTGTGTAAACTTTAAAGCTCCTTAGAAAATGAAGCTTTGACACAGTAAAGGAGCACAAATCAGTATTTTATATTAACTAAAAGGGGAAATTATTTCATGCAATCAAGGTTGACTGTTTGTAGTGACTTTACTTGTAGTCACTGCGAGGGGCTGTTAGTTTCCTTAGTCTGACCAGGCGTGAACTAACCGTGACGTCACCCGTTGGTTTCAAAGCCGAGAAAATGAAGCCCGGATTTTGCTACTTCCTGGTCGCCGTTTTGGATTTTTTGGAGCCAGTGACGTAAAAAGCGTCATCAAACAGACTGGACCGGAGAGCAACTAGGGGCAGGATTGGCTGAAGACTCTCTTATCCCGCCCACATTTTACCACATAGGCTTCTGTTGCTGTCAATCATTCCAGACAAGACTGTCAATCAAGTATAGCCACGCCCCCTGGCTCCGCCAACTTTAACGATTTATTTAAAATTCAGTATTGATTCATTTTAAGATCGGCCACCTGATCTCTCATTTTGACCATGAAAACTAACGGGAAAAAAATCCTGAACTGTAGAAAATCAGTCTATCAAATTTTATTTTTTCCGGTGATGAATTGGGGTCTATGGAGCAAAAGTAGAGTCCCTATATTATCAGAGTATCGACATGACGGGTCCAAAAATTTTGGTCATGTCATCTATAGGCGCCATTTTGTTTCCTATTCATGAACGCCGAGTATGCCTGTTAACGTTGTTTACACCGCAGAGAGTAATTCTAGGTCCCTTTTCGCTTCCTAAATACCTGAAAAACGACGGGCTGTTGTGCCTTTGGGTGCACAAATCGATCGGAGAAGGGATTCCACATGTTTAGATTTCCCAGTAATAGTGAAAGAAGGAAACTGTGGGAAAATAAAGTCCGGAGAGTGGGATGGAAACCGACTTCATCATGATTTTTGTGCCAGGTTAGTCCCATGTATGTACTTTCATGTTATGATGTATGGGTGAATGACAGATAGAAAAGTTTGATGTGATTTTAGGCAGTTGTGGTTATTTTGACTTTGACTAATTTCATGCATGGAGATGCATGAAATACGGGCCCGTTAAACTTCAGCGGCCCGTCTTGAGATGTGCAAACGTATTTTGCTAAATTGACCAAAGCTGCAAACTCGATGACAGAAACATTATACACCCATGGAAAGCTTAGATTCACATGAATCCCCCGGTATAAACCACTTTCAGATGTGATTACCACAGCGGGTAATATAAACACATTTGTCCAACAAACAGCAAATAACATAAACAGCACAACTCACTTTTGAAGGCTCATAACTAGTCACAGATGAAAATATTCCACAAAAAAACGGCCATAATCCAACCTTGGACATCCAGACATAACAAGCCAGTAAAATATTTTGTCCAAAACATGTCTTGAAATCAGTAAGCAATACACAAACAGCTAGCTTTCGTGAATGTGCACCTCACGCTGTGTGTCCCATATTGAGTGAATGGAAACAAAATGGCATCAAATCCCCAGTTGTCGCTACTCTGATAATATAGGGACTCTAAGTAAAAACTTTTTGAAGCCAACCCTACGACGGCGTGATATCGCAAGTTTTTGACACTTCTGGGTGGGCTTCATTTTTGGAGCCAGATGGTACGTCCATCTTTATACACAGTCTATGAGTCTGACGAGTGCGGCTTCAAATTAAAACAGTGTCTCTGCTCATTTGGATATAATGTTCCATTTATTTACAGCAGTTGCAGGTAAGTTTTCATTCAGTTTACACATTAAGTTTCAAATAAATCAAAAGTACAAACTGAAAAAATCAACCTGGCTGACACTGCGTTTACACACGATCCAAAATTGTTTTTTTCCCCCCCAAACTCCACACCTGCCTTCATTCACCCATTAGCAGGTATGTATGTGAACCACCCCCTGCAGCAGACAACCCCGGTGACTACTCAAGCCACACCTACACAGAGTCTTACCGTCACTCATAACAACCAAAACAAAAGAAATTCTGTTTTGGTTCCACCACTGGTCACTGGGAGTACGCAAACAAACCAATATGTCCATCAAGGTAGCATGCTAGCACAAGTGGTGCTTGTTTTTTTCAACCTGCTATATTTTCCATGAATGTAATCTTCATACTTTCATTTCTAACCTTAAAGGAGAAGTCTGAATCTGACATCACCATCTGACAACATTCACATCATCTCCATCTATTTGTTTCAGCTGGGAGTCCCATCTCATTTATCAGATTTTTGTCTTATTACTTTGAACTGCACAAATACTGCACAGGTTATATTTAAAAGGTAATTTATACCATTCAGAATGATGTAATCATTAATCTTAACATATATTACATTGAACATTTAATATATTGAACACACACACACACACATATATATATATCTATATATATATATATATAGGGGCTGCACAGCAGAGTAGTGGTTAGCACTTTCGCCTTACAGCAAGAAGATCCGGGTTGTGCCTGGGATCTTTCTGCATGGAGTTTGCATGTTCTCCCTGTGCATGCATGGGTTTTCTCCGGGTACTCCGGCTTCCTCCCACAGTCCAAAAATATGCTGAGGTTAATTGATTACTCTAAATTGCCCGTAGATGTGAGTGTGCTTGTCTGTCTGTATATGTATCCCTGTGACAGACTGGTGACCTGTCCAGGGTGTCCCCTACCTTCGCTCAAGTCAGCTGGGATAGGCTCCAGCACCCCCCGCGACCCCAGTGAGGATAAAGCGGTGTATAGAGGATGGATGGATGGATATATATATACACATGTGAACACATCACTGTTACTGAATTTAATTAAGTTTAAATTTATGCTGTTGATGCACTGTAATTGATGTCTGTGTTGTCACGATCTGACAAAAGTATTCTGTGATAAACATTTGATATGTTCAATATTCTGTAATTATTGTGTTTTCTGTGAAGATAAATGTCTGTTCATAAAATGTTTAATTCAATTTAATATCATATCTTAATTTTAATAATTTTAAACAAAAAGTGCTGCGATGGTAAATTACGTTCACCGAAAAGATATGGAATGAATAGATCACACCTGAAAGCAGCTACTAATTTGATGGTAGGCTAATTAGGAATTCTGCAGAAATTCTGTTTGCCAAGAAAGAGAATTATGAAAGTTGCACCAAGTTCATAGTGACTGAATGTTATTGGTGTGCATATTATGGTGAAGCAGGAATGATTCTGATGATTGATGGATCCGTTGATGGTGGAGTTGTTCTGATAATGCAGATCAGTGGACAGAGTGGACCTCCTTGTCTGCCTCAAAAAACTCAAAAGGACATATCGAGACGGACTCAAGGTGGTGCTTTCAGGTACGGTATTTCAAAAGACATTTTTGCATTTAATTCCACATATTAATTTAGGAGGGGGTCTGCTGCACTGCTGCCCTCTGCAACTGAAAACACACTGCTTACCTTTTAGCTGCACATGTGACTGCAGAACTAAGAAACAATACTGAAGTGGTTGTCCTAAACTTTTAACACTTGTACTGTTGGATATGTTGATTTAAAATGACCTAAAAGGTTTAGTTTCTAAGTTGGGTAAGAAATTAAGAGCTAATTAAATTATATTTTGAATCAAAAATATTGATAAACAAATGAAACAATTAAATTATTGACAAAAATATATTTAAATTCATGTTTCATGTTAAGATGCCAAACATTTCATAGTTCCTCTTGATCAAATGTGAGGATTTCCTTCACTTAATTTAAATTTTAATTATATTTTATGTGATAATTTTGAGGTTTGGACAGCTGGTTGGACAAAATAAGCAGGACTTTTGGTTCAATTAGTTTCCAATTTCTTTCTCCACCACTGTTAGCGGCTCACTCAAGCTAAGGCTGATGGGAATATCATCAGATAATGCATGCTGAAAAGTCAGAGGATCAGTAGTGTCATCCAGATTCTGAGAACCATGAATTCATCGAAGAAAATCTTTCTGATAATTGTTGATCTGTTGCCATCTGAAAGGGCTCCAATAACTGTAATATCAGGTGCAGGAAATGCCTCTTCTTTGATAATTTTTCATCTATTTGTGTTGGTGTTGTGCCTGTTCAAAGTGTTTTTTCATCTTTGGTTTGTAATCTTGCAGTTATTTGGTGCCTTGTTTTGTCTGCTTCAGTCCATCTTTGGTCTGGTGATTGTTTGGAGTCTCTTTTTGGTTATGTTGCATCTACTTGTGGTTGTTTTTACACATCTTTGAAGCCAAAATGTGTGTCTTTTTGATCACTTGGCATCCCTCTGTAGCTGTTTGAGTGATTTTCAAACAAGAGATCATACCAATCATTTCAAACAGCGGACCTGGACCGGCCTCCTGACTCTTTGGACTCCTGGTTCTGTGGCAGGTCGCTTGTTTCCAGCATCTTGGAGAACTTGCCACAGTTCTTGTGAGGATTCAGTGTGTCTCAGTGTCTCTTCATGTGATCCAAACTGACTCCATGATGCTGAGATCAGGACTCTCTGAGCTCAGACCATCTGCTGCAGGACTCCTGCTTCTTCTTGTGGCTGCAGATGGTTCTTTATAAGTCTGGCTTATTCAGAACAAATCTGGGACCTTCAGTTAACTGCTGACACTGATGGAGAGGAATCCACACATTTACAGTACCTCAACAGTTTGCACACTGCTGTAAATCATTAGTTGTTGATTGTCGGTTGGCTTGAACATGCAGTCTGATCACCATCAGATGAATGAATCATGAAAGTTCTGTGCAGCTCACAGACAGAAGTAGCTGCATTAGCAGCAGCAGAAGAAGCAGCACCCTCAGCAGCAGTAGTGTGTGCTCATAGTAGCAGCAGTAGTAGAAGGCTGGATGCAGTGTGAGTTTGCAGCCACTAGAGGGCAGCAGTGTAACACTGATAATCCTGATGCAGCAGCAGCATCACATGCAGACACTTCTTTATGGACACATGTTGACATGAGACGGCTGGAATGAAAGACATCAATAACAGATGAGGAAAGTGAAATATTGTGTAACTGCAGCAGAATATTCAGATGATTGAAATAAATGAAGAATGACAAACATGTCAGACGGATATGAGGAATTATCAAAGATGTAAAAACATTTAATTTTTACTTTAGGGTGCCTAAAAATACACTGAAGCACTGGATAACTCGTGTTTTTAAATTGTTAATATTGTAGGAAAATGTGTTTTTTAACAGCGCAACTGTGCACAACCAAACTGCAGTCAAATATGTCAAAATAAACACATCAAAACAAAACAAAAAATAAAATATAAATGGAATATTTTGATCAAGAAATTGAGCTCGCACGGAAAACCCAAGTGCTCCTTCGCTTGAACACTTAGACCTCCTCTTTTAAACAAAATTTTTTTTATTAACATTATTGTCATGCTGAGAAAACAGTAAGAAAATCAGACATATTTTCATTTGTAATTTTTAAAAAATTGCACAACCAGCTAACTGTTTTCGTTTTTTTTTTTTTTACTTCAGTTCAGATGTCAAAATTTACAAAAATACCAAATCGTTCTGACTAAATGCCGGCAAATGTTTCTATTATTGTGCGGCCTAAATGAATCAATGAATGAAAAAAGTATATCAAAAATAAATCTACAGAATTGTTGAAAAGTGTTTGTCATGTTATAAAAGTGAAACTATGCTTGAAATCTGATGAGAGTTGAGGAGCTGTGTGGATTTAAAGTTTTCTGTTTTGCTCCCAACAACAGATAACAGTCTGTGTCACTAAACTGACCACCAACCTGAATGTGTTTGTGGGAACATGAATGTTTTGAGTCTTTGTGCATGATGTGAAGCAGATTTAGTGGATCTGCCGTCAGCTTGAAATCCAGAGCATGAAAGCACACAGCAGCTTGAGCTGAGCTGTCAGTCAGCAGCAGCAGCCTTATCTGTGGGCCGCAGGGGCTGATGGGAGCTCTGAGGACCTGATAGAAACCATGTGGTCTCGTCTGCTCTGACAGTTTGTCCTTGTTTGTCCTCAGCTGCATCACAGCTCCACTTGTGCTCAGCTTCTCCAGAGGAAACACCACTGCACAAGATGCTTCTCCTCCCAGCTGCTGCTCTGTGCTGTCTGTGTTCAGGTGAGTGTTTCCAGCCAATCAGGAGGCCAAAAAGTCCACCTGGAACAAACGCTGTCACACTGACCTTCATCTACCTGTGTGTGTCTCTGCAGCGCTGGTTGCCATGGCAGCACAGCTGATTCAGGACGATTTGATTTTGACCAGAAGAGTCGGTGAAACAGCCTCCTTCAGCTGTACACAAACTGATCAGTGTGATGGTTCTAGTGTAGGCTGGCTTCAGAAGACAGAAACAGAAACATTCAGACTAATTCTTGCTATTAACATGAATGATAATAGCAAAAATTCAAATTTCAATCATCCTCAGAAAGATGATTTCTCAGCTGAGAATAAACAGAACGGCTGTGAGTTGAAGATAGAGAAAGTTAAACTTGAACATTCAGCCACCTACTACTGCATCTGTGGGAAGACAGACTCCCACAGTGATGGATTGTGGCTGCAGCCTGTACAAAAACCTACTGATCAACAAACAGTTGTGACATGAAGGCAGCAGTAAACTACAGCCCAGGATCACAGAGTTTATCACACATTTCAGCAGCTTTTATCAGTTTATTTTTTTAAAAAAGGAACATGAATGTGAATAAGTGAGGACACTGTACTTTGAGCTGGATGAGAGTGAAGCTGAGACAGAATCTGTTCACAAAACTACAGTCCACTGTTACACCATCACTAAATTATTTAATCACACTTGTATATTTTCATCTCTAAAAGCATCTTTGAGAACTGAAAGATGTGCTACAGTGTGTAGATCTGAGCAAACATTCAGCAGCAGGTTTTTGTACGACCATTTCTCACTGTGGGAGGAAAGTGGTACAACATCTTTGGCTCTGGAACTAAACTGTATGTAACAGGTAAGAAGAAACTTTTCTTTTCTTCTGCTGTTTTATTGTGAAGCTGAAAATGTGTTTCAAGTCACTTTGTGCTGTTTCAGGCTTTCCATGTTAGTTTTTCCATCATTAGTGGAGGATTCATCTGCAGCCACTGTTCCATCAGAAAAGCTCAATAATGTGTGAAAACATGTTGAAATGTGACTGAACAACTAAAGTTATTCTTTATTTCTGCAAATATCAGTGAGCTTACAAATATTCAGTGTTTTTATTTCTTTACTGTTTGATTCTGTGGCGTCTCTTGGTTTGTGAACAGAAGAAGAAAAGTGATGTTAAACACAATTTAATATTCATGAATAAATGTCTCTGGATTGTGGAGAATAATTAATAAATATTCTCAATTTAGACTGATTAAATTTTTCACATGATATCTGATTAAATGTCAATAAATAAAAAAAGACATGAAATATAATCAGTATTTTTAATGAAAACTATTTATATGTAATGTAAAAACACAAAAGAAAACAGATACTGAATGTGATAATAGACCTTTTTGAATTGAAAGGCAAATTTGCTTTAATATTTTGTTTTGTATCGTATCAGATGTCATTTAATAGCGAACATGCATACATTATTATTTGAATATATGACATATAAAAAATGTGTGATGTTAAACATAATTTGAAATATATAATGAAAGCATTTTCTTTGTTTTATATCAGATATAAACAAAACTCAAACATAGAATTATTTGATTTGATCTTAATTATTCTTATGTTGTGTTCTATAACATGAATTGATGCTGCCCTAAAAATATGTAATTTCATATAATCTGTGATTCTTTATTCTTGTTTGACATTTCTATGTCTTTTTTTACTTTTGAGTTGTCTGAGAAACTTGATTTGAGAAATAAATAATCCAAAATATTTTTTATATTAATGTTTTAATGATCATATTATGATTTCGTCTTTACCTGTTTATAAGAGTATTTGAAAGAAAGTATAACCGATCATTTCATTTTGTCATACAGTCGAAAAAAATAGCATTTGTAAAAATAAAATCAATGATGCTTATTGTTTATATGATGATGTATCTTTTATTAGAAAATACTTTAATATACGAGGAAAACAGACACTGAATATGAAAACTGAACAAACCAAATTGAAGGAAATGTTATTTTTTAATCATTTACATATTGTGGAGAACGTTTTACTGGCAAACAGAAAAGATTTGTTGTAAATAAATGCTACATGAAGTCAAAATGTAAATGAAGCTCAACATAGCTTTAAATGTAGAAAAGTAAATACTCTTTGGAAAATAGCAGGTTGAAAAATGATGCTAGAAATGATTCTTTTATCTGAACTTATGTGATATTTTATTATGTTATGTTATTTTACATTATGTGTCAGCTTGTACAGAGAAAAATATTTGATGTTAAATCATTTGTCATTCCGTCATGTGCAGTAAACTAATAATCCATGAACCACACCTCCTCTATGATTATTATTAGTAGTTCTATTTTCACAACGTACCTTCATTCATCTATCTATCTATCTATCTATCTATCTATCTATCTATCTATCTATCTATCTATCTATCTATCTATCTATCTATCTATCTATCTATCTATCTATCTATCTATCTATCCATCCATCTATCAGATGAGCAGGTAGTGCAGCCCGTGGTGAGCGTGTACCCAGCAGCATCCAGAGTCCACCTGGAGGGGAACAGCTCCCTGCTGTGTCTGGCCTCAGCCATGTTTCCTCCTCTGGTCCGCTTCTCCTGGAAAAGACAGAAGGAGGACGGCCAGCTGGAGGATGTGGACCCTGCTGAGGGAGAGCAGCTGGAGATCAGAGAGCCGGGACGCAGCGCCTCCATCTTGCTGATCCATCAGCAACAGGACAGCACATATAAATACAGCTGCTACGTCCAGCACGAGGGGGGACCAGTGGAGGCCCAGACACAACAAGGTGATGAAGGCTGGATGACTGTGTTCAGCACTGATTCAGCTTCATGTGGAGACGCTGTCAAACACCACTCATGTTTCTCACTGCAGATACAAACATTTCCCTCCTTCTCTGTTTCAGAGCTTCCAGCTCCAGCAGCCTCCTGTCCTCCAGAGAGAGAGCCAGCAGACCTGCCAGCTCTGCAGCAAGCTCACTGTAAGATCAGCTGCTGCCTCTCTGCATGGACAGCTGCAATGTTCTGCTGCACTCAGAGCTGCACATCAGTCTGTTCACTTTCATTGCATCATTCAAGGATTCACTCTAAGTGTCTGTGGACATTTGGACTTAATAATGACCTGTCTGTCTGTCTGTCTGTCTGTCTGTCTGTCTGTCTGTCTGTCTGTCTGTCTGTCTGTCTGTCTGTCTGTCTGTCTGTCTGTCTGTCTGTCTGTCTGTCTGTCAGCCTCCTTCCAGGTGAATCTGCTCTGTCTGCTGTCCACAGTGCTGATAGTGAAGAGTCTGGTGTTCTGCTGTGGACTCTCTCTGCTGATGATCCTCACAAACAAGGGACCGTCCACCAACTGCACACATGCTGACTGACTGTTTGCTGCTGGACTTTTCTCATCGTCACATCTCATCAATACATAATTAAGATGTACAGTGACCAGAAGTGTCAGCTTTGACGTGTTGTCCTTGATCATAAAATACTTCTCTTAATTCACATGTTGGATCTTCATCCTACAAGTGTAATGTCAGATATTCACATATATATTTTCAGTGTTGGAGTTAAAATTCTACAGGACAGTGCTCTTTTCATAATTGAGTCTTATGTTACTTTATGAATTATTCTGTAGAGTGCGACAGGTTTATCAATCAACACAATAAAATTGCAATGTTTATGTTTGTTTAACAAATTTTAATAGCTGTTATAGCAACTGGTAACAAATGTAATTTTTCACATGGGGTTATTTGCTTATAATGTGGAGTTCAGTAGTAAAAGGTTTTTATTAATTTTTACGTTATTTTTAGCTTCTTAATTGAAACATTAATAGATTAAAATCAGTTGAATTATTTGCTGATTTGTCCATATTTCAACATTTAATATCATACGTCTTTCCTCTTGTATTTTTTCCACTATAGAATCAAAATGTTGAAGACTGTTCAAATTAATTCAGCAAAACCTTTTCAATAAAATGAAGATAAAAATGTTGTCTCTATGTGTGGTATGATGATTCCCAAAATACATTTCATGTAGTTTGAAGTTACTGAGTATTAGAAATACAAATATGAGCACACAACTAAACAGGAAGACAAGCTCAACAATTTGATGTGAAGATGAACACAGAGGTTTTCTGTGTGAACTAGCAGGTGTGGATGAAGCACCAGGTTCAGATCTGTGTTCCCCATCATTCACTTTGTGTATTAATCACCTTTTAGAAGTGTGTCAGTGTGGATGTAAACCTCTACGCTGATGACACTGTTGTTTCCACACATGAACAAACAGCAGAGTGGACACAGTCACATCCATCTTTAATCAGTAAAACCTGTAAATCCTCCAAAATGTGAGCAGGACATGAGCTTCAGGTGGTGATTGGGCTCAGTTCAACTCTGTAGGTGGAGGTCTGAGTGGAAACAAGGCTGACAGAAACCAAGAAAGAACACAAACCACAGCGAAGGAGGGGGGCTGATGAGTGTTTCCAGCAGCAGATATGAATCTGTTCTCAGTGTTTTCAGACTGTCGACAGCCAATCAAACTTCTTTTCCTGTGTGGGTTTGTGCTCTGTTGCACCGTTAGCTGTGGCTTTTCACTTTAATAAGTTGCGACTATCAACTCTGCTGAAAGAATCATTGCAGGAAGCATCTGTGTTCTTCATCCGTGAGAGAAACAGATCAAATCCTGAATTCAGAGTGTGAATATATATAGTGAATTATATAGTGCATACTGTAGTTATTTGTAGACAGCTCACACACTCATTCAAAATAATCAATGTGGCCCAGCAATACAATCATCAGACGATGCAAAACCATCAAAATAAAATCCATAATATACTAATTTAAGCTGAAAATCATTACATGGCAGTGTAACGCTTGAATCAAACCCCTAACTCTCTGTAAGTACTGCGCAGTACTGAGGGTACATGTGGTAACTCAGCCTGTTTTCCATCCTTTTGTAAATTACAAATTACACATTAGAACTATGTAACAAGTGCAGCCTTTTTCTGCGTCATAGGAGGTGGTCACAATTAAAACAGAATCATAAATAAGTTAAATACAAAATATACATAAACTGTGTATTAACTCAGAGCTAACAAACTCACCTTGAAGGTAGAAATACAAGAAGAGACGATAAACCTGCTACAGGAGACCTGGTGGTGACCATTGAAAATCAATAAGTGATGAAAAACTAATCAAAGATTCAAAAAGCAAAAAACCCAACATCTAAATACTTCCTCGAGTAAAGTCACCAACATTGATTAATCAACAAAGAACCAATGAACACAAACAATTATCATAACAACAATATAGTTAACAGATAATGTTTTTCATTCTTATGTTTCTATATGATATTTTTCCCTTTCCAATAAAATATCTGGAATATTAATTTGATGTGTGTTAAATATCTGTCATCATCTTAATCGTAAAATTTCTGTAAAAGCAGTAATTGTCAAAACTATGTAGATTTATTTACTTGTGAGAGTTTGAAAGAATGGTAATTTAGCAGTTTAGAGTAAAATCAACACATTACTCATTTTTCCATGATTCAAATTTCAGCTGTGACTGATCAAACTGCTGTAAGATCAAGCTTCAGTTTGTTTTCATATCTCACCTATAATCAGACTCTATTTGATCTACGTGTACAATATCACAGATTCAGAGTCAATGCCATGATCAGAAAAAACAGTGAAAAGTTCAGGCTCTTATTTTTCATAGTTCCTGAAGTATTTTGATTCAAACTGCCTCAATTGTCATTGTGAAAAAACTGCTGAAAGTATGGACCATCAATTCAAAAGAAAAATAGAAAATTTATCCATGAAAGAATTTGATTGAAATGTATTAAACACCTGTCTAAACATCCATATTTTATTCTATAAAAACTGAAGCAAATCGTGACCTGCCAACCAGAAATTATTCCAAAATTATGAGTGTTTGAGATGGCATGACCCAAACATAATTTTACTTGTGAGAGGGCCATTCGACATGTGAATTAAGACATTTTATTTATCAGTCAAGCACAACACATCACAGCTGATATTTCTGATGCCTGATCAAAAAGATCAATAAGATGTATTGGTGAGATGTGATGTTCTAATTTAATACACAGTCTGTGGTCTGCATGTGATGCTGCTGCTGCATCAGGATCATCAGTGTTACACTGCTGCCCTCTAGTGGCTGCAAACACACACTGCATCCAGCCTTCTACTACTGCTGCTACTGTGCTTGTTTACTATGCTTTTATTTTTATTTATCTATTTTGCTTACATTTTTGGGTTTAGTTGGGAGTTTTTGTGGTATTGCTTATTTTTGAGTAGATTTTGGTCTTGTTTCCTCAGTTCACATTTCCATTTTCTGTGTTGGTTTCTGTTCTTTTGGTTAAAATGAACAATTTTCTATATTCCACCAGTCTGCTAGTTTTCTGTATCTGCACCTGGGTTCTCTGACCCCCATAACACCATCAAAAACTCCGTCATATACAACACTTTGTTTAGGATACGTAAAATGCTAGGATTTTTGTCCATCAGAATCAGGAGGAGTTGTTTAGTCATAATTCATCTATTATTTATCAAATTCCCTGTTCCCCACCAACAATCAAAAGCTAAATGATATACAGCACTTTGTCTTAGGCTTTTTAGATGTTTGGATTCTTTTCCATCAGGATGCATCTGATGGCCACAGATTTGTTCTGCAGCATTGCAGTGAGCCCAAACATCCAGTCAAACCAGGGCAAGATTGGAATAAAAATTAAAGCCTGAAATTTGACTTCCTGTGCCACCATGTCCACATGTATCACAAATTGTGTAGGTTAGCTCCAGCATAGCCAGAACCATTTATCTATCATTAATGATGATAAGTAGTCTTCTTTGCAAAACCTGGTTTCATTATTTTGAAACAAAGACCGTCAGTGCTTCAAGAATTGATATTTGTGGAAATATTTTAAACAAAAAATATTTTGTCACCTATTTTTCTCATATCACTCCTGAGTGATATGGTCCTGAGTAGTGCAATGGCCCTCCTGCTGCTCTTTCGTCTATATAGACTATGGGGTCTCCTGATTCAGACTGGTGCAGAGTCCCTGTTTCTCTTTCATCATCGATGTGTGTCCTCCTGTTCCAGACTGGTAACAAACTTAGCTGACCCTACTTGGTCCTGACTACCATCTTTGAAGAAGTGGAAGAGAATCAGGCGTTGTCATCTTGTTGACCCTACAAAAGTCTGGACAAAACGTGGAGTTGTTAGAGGATGTTGACACAAGCAGGCAAAGCGATGTCCCACTGGAAGATGATGGTTCTAGAATTATTACTGACACATATTTAACCTCAGCATCAAGATACTTGTGCTCAGGGGCGCCGTATAGGGTGAAAAGTTAGGACAATTCCAAGGGCCCATGGATGACAGGGGCCCCAAAAAATATGTAGAAAAAAATTAAATTATTAAACTTAATATTAAGCGCAGTATTTTACTATTGTGTGTTTCAAATATAATACAGTTCATATTCGCTATGTTTTTATTGCACTAAAAGTTGAATATCCATTGACAAAAAGTAAACATCTATATTGACTGACCACCCCCCTGTATCTGCATGAAATGGTTTGGTCCGCTATAGCGTCACTCACTAACGGTGCTTAATTGCAATCAGACAGGAGATGCGCCAAACAGACGTCGCTGCTGTGTGGCCACAATGTTGTCAAAAAAACAAAAATCTGGTTACCAGAAGAAGAAGGAAAGGAAAGAGAGAGAGGAGAGAGAAAAGAAAGGCGTACGATCTCAGAGCCAGTTTGTCAATAAGAAAGGTGAGTAGCCTGTAGTCTGTGAATTTAGCCTGTTGGTTTAGGCTAATGTCCATGGTGAAATAAACCAACTAGCTATAGATTAGTGTTAGCTTACATTTTATCAACATTTAGTCAGTGCAGGGAAACGTTTAGGAAGGTATTCATATTAAATCACTGCCCCTGCCCCTTTTAGCAGCTGATGATGATGAGTCAGCAGCACCCCAGTCTCCCCATACCATCACCCCTCCCTGCCCCAGTGAAGAAGGTGAGCAACACTGTGCTAATGACATTGGCATGTCAGTTAGTATCATTGCAGGGAGTCTGTGAGGATTTCTGTCAATCTTGCTCTTTTCACCATTACAAAAAAGAAAATGAAATATTCATTAATGACATAAATTCCAACAAATTATTTTTTATCACATCGTGAGCATTATGAAATGATTTATGAATAAACAAATAACCTTCTGTCTGTACTGGATGATACAAATCACCAGTAGTAAATCTTGCTAGTACTAGTATAGAACTACAAGAAGAAAGACAGTTGCAAGCCTTTAATTAGAGTCATGTAAAGCTTTGATGGGACAGTTAGGTCCTAGAGATGTGGTAACAACGGTAGCGCAGCAGCACAGAGGGGGCCCAATTTAATTTTTTTCATGGGGCCCAAAATTCCTGGCAGCACCCCTGCTTGTGCTTTTTCTGGGTGAACAACACAAAACCTTTTCTTGATAGATTTACAATCCTCCACATCTATCTCATGCTCCACCAACAGTGTGTGAGTCAGCACATCACCAAACAGACATGGATACTGCCTAATCAAATTATTTGATTCCATTTGGACACCTCTAAATGACCCAATCCATCCATATTTAGTAAGACGACCAGAAAGTAAAACTTCATCACATAACTTGGACTTAAAGATTTAGAGCAAACTTTCCAAGGTGTCGTGGCTCTGGACATGACAAACAGCCTGATTGCTGTTTTAAGAAATGTGCAAATAAGGAAGATGAAAAACTTGACCCTTAATCAAACTGAATGACCCTGGAAACACCAAAAACTGTGTCAGTACCTGCACTACAGACCAAGCATGAGAAGGAGCACACTTCAGACTCTGACTGGGCTCACTGGTTAGCTGGCATGTACGGCATGATTAAATGTAAGCAGTCATCTTTCTTCAGTCGAGACCAGAAGACATACCCAAACAGGAAACACTGCTAAGCCTAGCAAGTGAACCTCCTCTACCAGTAGCATGCACACGCTGCTCAACACTTATCTCTTCATGCTTCTGTGACCCAAACTATCACAAGACAACTAAACAATCTCCTCAGCCCACAAACAGAAGAAAACCTGAATTAAAACCGGACACTTCAAAGTACAACTCCAAGAGCACAATCAAATAAACTTTTAAGGTTTGCCAACAACTGAGATGAAAGGGAATCTCCAACATTGTGATATCCGTCTTTATACAGTCATGGTCAAAATTTTACATACACTTGCAAAGAACGTTATGTCATGGCTCTCTTGAGTTTCCAGGTATTCCTACAACTCAGATTTTTCTCTGATAGAGTGATTGGAACAGATACTTCTTTGTCACAAAAACGCTCAGAAAGTTTGGTTCTTTTGTGACTTTATTATGGATTAATAGAAAAAATGACCAAATCTGCTGGGTCAAAAATATACATACAGCAACATGAATTAGCCGTTTTGGTGACTTAGAAAGTTGTTTCAATAAAATGAGCTTCATAGCATTGCCTCTAAACTTCTTGTGAGTGATGATGAGTGACTACAGCTGGTGACTTCTCTGAGGCCATTTAAATAGGGCTCAGTGGATACAAATGCTACAATGGGAAAGTCAAAGGAGCTCAGCACGGATCTGAAAGAGCAAGTCATTGACTTGAACAAGTCAGGAAAGTCACTTGCAGCCGTTTCAAAGCATGCAGCTGCAGGTCCCAAGAGCAACAGTACAAACAACTGTAAGTATAAATAGCATGGCACTGTTTTGTCACTGCCACGATCAGGAAGAAAATGCAAGCTATCACCTGCTGCTGAGAGAAAATTGGTCAGTAGGGTTAAGAGTCAGCCAAGAACCACCAAAAAGCAGATCCACCAAGAATTAGAAGCTGCTGGAACACAGGCGTCAGTGTCCATGGTCAAGCGTGTTTTGCATTGCCATGGACTGAGAGGCTGCCATCCAAGAAGGAAGTCCTTGCTCCAAAAGCGACACTTTAAGGCCACAATGCCCAGCAGTATGTTTGGAGGAGAAAAGGTGAGGCCTCTAACCCTAAGAACACCATGCCTACTATCAAGGCATGTGGGGTGGCTGTGGCTCAGGTGGTGGAGTGGGTCGTCATGATCGAAGGGTCGGTGGTTCGGTTCCCGCTCTCACCTAGTCATGTGCTGCTGTGTCCTTGGGCAAGACACTTTACCCACCTTGCCTCCAGTGCTCTCACACTGGCATGTGAATGTTGGTGGTGGTCAGAGGGGCCGTAGGCGTGGGTTGGCAGCCACGCTTCCATCAGTCTGCCCCAGGGCAGCTGTGGCTACAAATGTAGCTTACCACCATCAGAGTGAGAATGTGTGAGTGAACGAATAATGGATCCATTGTAAAGTGCTTTGGGTGTCTTGAAAAGCACTATATAAATGTAACTATTATTATTATCAAGCACGGTGGTGGTGTATTCCATTGTTTTTTAATGTATTTTTTCTGGCTGCAGACAATTGTTTTGTTTTTTTGACTGATTGTTTTTACAATTTGAAAGTCAAGACTTGCCTGTAACGTCGTCCTGTGAACTCTGGTTGGAAGAACAACTGACTGTAAATTTTTTTGAGATGTGGAAAACTTTCCTCCTCTCTTTTCATACCTACAGAAGTACTCAGTCGTTTATTTACAATATTTAAAATTGTAGATGTTAATCACAGATTCATGGAATACAGTAACTGTGAGCAGACATGTCAGAGGTCATGATTATTGTTGGCTGGGCTGAAACAGCTGCAGGCGACTTCTGCAGATACCAGTCTGTTCTGTGTTTTCACACTGTTGACAGTCAATCGCACTTCTTTTCCTGTGTGGGTTTCATCCTCCACACCGTTAGCTGTAGCTTTTCATTTTATTAGCACAACGAGCATCAACTCTGCAGAAAGAATGATGACAGGAAACATCTGTGGTGTTTATCTGTGAGAGAAACGGGTCAGAGCATCAAGTCAGAGCTGACAAATGAACTCTGATGAGAAAAGCAATGACAAAAGATACAAGGGATTGTGTGTGTGTGTGTGTGTGTGTGTGTGTGTGTGTGTGTGTGTGTGTGTGTGTGTGTGTGTGTGTGTGTGTGTGTGTGTGTGTGTGTGTGTGTGTGTGTGTTCTTGTACTTGCTACATGGTGAGTACCATTTTCTGCATTTAACTATCAAAGTGAGGACATTTTTACAAAGTGAGGACATTTTGGCCGGTCCTCACTTTGAAACAGCCATGTTTGAGGGTGAAGACTTGTTTTTAGAGAACAGGTATGAATTGAGGTTTGGTTAGGGTTAGGGTAAGGATTAGGGTTAGGCAATCAGTTGTGATGGTTAAGGTTAGGGTAAGGCTCTAGGAAATGCATTACGCCTATGGATGTCCTCACTAAGATAGAAGTACAAACGTGTGTGTGTGTGTGTGTGTGTGTGTTCTTGCTGCATGGTGAGGACCATTTTCTGCATTTAACTATCAAAGTGAGGACATTTTGGCCGGTCCTCACTTTGAAACAGCCATGTTTGAGGGTGAAGACTTGTTTTTAGAGAACAGGTATGAATTGAGGTTTGGTTAGGGTTAGGGTAAGGATTAAGTTTAGGTAATCAGTTGTGATGGTTAGGGTAAGGCTCTAGGAAATGCATTACGCTTATGGATGTCATCACTAAGATAGAAGTACAAATGTGTGTGTGTGTGTAAAATGTTGATCATTGTGATCCATGATTTTTAGATGAAATTGTTGTTGCAGTTTTAAAAATTTCAACTGGATGTGTTACATTTGATAGATTTTCATTCAGACTAAAAATGTATCTAAATACATTTTTAGTTTAACACATCCCTCAGTTTTCCAACACTCAGTTTGATCAAACTGCTGTATAAACATTTTTAAAGCAGCTTTAGTTTCAACAAGCAAAAATGATCTTCAAGCCACACGATTTGTTTTCCTTTGTTGTGTTGTTTTTCTGTTTGCTGATATTTCTTTCCTCTCCTCCTCCTCATTCGTTTGTGTCTCTGAGTTGAAGTGTATTAAGAGACACAATCAGGCTTCAATATATTTGGCTGATATAGTTTAATTTGTTTCTCATCATTTGCTGTGAAGTCCATTAAAAAGAAATATTAAACAGATATTGTAAATATGTGAGTTTTGTTTGTGTTTATTGATCAATCTGCTGAACTACATACATTTTTTTTCGAGAGATTACAAGACCAGAACATCAAAGCAACACTGTCCTTCAGAATTTAAGCCCCAAAACGGAAAATATATTTGTGAACATCTGTGTTTACAGGAAGATGATCAAATATGTGAGTTAAGAGAAGCATTTTACAGCCAAGAACAACATGTCAAAGCTAACATTTCTGATCGCTGATCAAAGAGATCAATGAGACGTATTGAGATATGACGGTGAGGAAAGTCCAGCAGCAAACAGTCAGTCAGCATGTGTGCAGTTGGTGGACGGTCCCTTGCTTCTGAGGATCATCAGCAGAGAGAGTCCACAGCAGAACACCAGACTCTTCACTATCAGCATTGTGGACAGCAGACAGAGCAGATTCACCTGAGACTCAGAAGGAACAGAGGCTGCTGGCTCGTTCTCAGCAGGGACAGAGGTTGTTGGAGAATTTGGTGGTTGTTGAAGCTCAGGAAGCTCTGAAACTGAAAAAACACAAAGGTAAGGATGGAGGGAAATGTTTGTAGCTGCAGTGAGAAACATGAGTGGTGTTTGACAGCGTCTCCACATGAAGCTGAATCAGTGCTGAACACAGTCATCCAGCCTTCATCACCTTGTTGTGTCTGGGCCTCCACTGGTCCCCCCTCGTGCTGGACGTAGCAGCTGTATTTATATGTGCTGTCCTGTTGCTGATGGATCAGCAAGATGGAGGCGCTGCGTCCCGGCTCTCTGATCTCCAGCTGCTCTCCCTCAGCAGGGTCCACATCCTCCAGCTGGCCGTCCTCCTTCTGTCTTTTCCAGGAGAAGCGGACCAGAGGAGGAAACATGGCTGAGGCCAGACACAGCAGGGAGCTGTTCCCCTCCAGGTGGACTCTGGATGCTGCTGGGTACACGCTCACCACGGGCTTCACTACCTGCTCATCTGGAGGTGGACAGCAGCAACAAGCAGCACAAACACATTCAGCTTTCATTTATTTTCGTCAAATCATAACACAGATCAGCAGTTACAGTGCATCATATACATAAATTTAAACTAACAATTAAACTCTGTTACAGTGACATGTTCATGTGTAAAAAATATAAAAGTTAAAATGAATGATAACATAATTCCTTATAGTAAAATTTACCATTTAAATATAATCTGTGCAGTTTTTGAAGCATCACATTTACCTCAAAATACTTCTCAAACCGTATTTTCTGACATCAAGAACTATTTATATGCTATATCAAGCAAACACTAACATACATAAGTGATATAATTTTTTACTGCTTTTGAAAAGGTTTCACAGTTTTTATTAATAATTTATTGTCTTCTTTAGCATTTTTTTTTATTGTCGCTCCCTATTGTTTTATATATTTTAATGTTTTGTAAAACATACTGAAACTCCAGTTTTGAATGTACTATGGAAAAAAGATTATGATTATTATCTGAACTTTGTTTCTCTGATTGTAGAACAATGTTTTAGATTTTCAAAAATGCATAATTTCTGTTTGTCATAATATTTTTCAGACTATATTTAAATTTGCATTTTTTTTAGATATTAAAATAGTTTTTAACTGACAGCATGTAAATTTTACTGTTTACAATATTTGCCACGTATCCTTTCCAGCATATTTAAAGTTAAGATTTCTTTTAAATACATTTATCAACATGTATTGTGATTAGTTTAACATCTGTTTTCTTCTTCTGTTCAGAAACCATGAAACAGCACAGAATTCCTGAGATGATCAAATATTAAATATTTGTAAGCTCACTGATATTTGCAGAAATAAAGAATAACTTTAGTTGTTCAGTCACATTTCAACATGTTTTCACACATTATTGAGCTTTTCTGATGGAACAGTGGCTGCAGATGAATCCTCCACTAATGATGGAAAAACTAACATGGAAAGCCTGAAACAGCACAAAGTGACTTGAAACACATTTTCAGCTGCACAATAAAACAGCAGAAGAAAAGAAATGCTTCTTCTTACCTTTTACATACAGTTTAGTTCCAGAGCCAAAGATTCTGATCCAGTTTCCTCCCACAGTGAAAAAGCCTCGTACAAAAACCTGCTGCTGGATGTTTGTGTTGAGATGAACCAGTTCAGCCCACTGACACATTAAAATCAGCTCTACACACTTCTTTTCTTTTCTAATAAATTGATATTTTTGTATTAACTTGTTCTTAAGTTAAAAGCTGCTGAAATGTGTGATAAACTCTGTGATCCTGGGCTGTAGTTTACTGCTGTCTTCATGTCACAAACACTGTTTGTTGATCTGGAGGTTTTTGTACAGGCTGCAGCCACAATCCATCACTGTGGCGACCATAACAAGAGCAGTAGTAGGTGGCTGAATGTCGGTTTTTAACGTTCTCTATCTTCAACCCCCAGCCGTTCTGTTTCTTCACAGCTGAGAAATCGTCTTTCTGAGGATGATTGGAACTTGAATCTATTTTACCATTCCTCCTATCAATACCAATAATAATTCTAAATGCTTCTGTCTCTTTCTTCTGGTACCAGTAGATACACACGTGGACAAAATTGTTGGTACCCCTCAGTTAAAGAAGGAAAAACCCACAATTCTCACTGAAATCACTTGAAACTCACAAAAGTAACAATAAATAAAAATTTATTGAAAATTAAATAATCAAAATCAGCCATCACTTTTGAATTGTTGAGTAACATAATTATTTAAAAAAACAAACTAATGAAATAGGGCTGGACAAAAATGATGGTACCCATAACTTAATATTTTGTTGCACAACCTTTTGAGGCAATCACTGCAATTAAACGATTTCTGTATTTGTCAATGAGCGTTCTGCAGCTGTCAACAGGTATTTTGGCCCACTCCTCATGAGCAAACAGCTCCAGTTGTCTCAGGTTTGATGGGTGTCTTCTCCAAATGGCATGTTTCAGCTCCTTCCACATATGTTCAATGGGATTCAGATCTGGGCTCATAGAAGGCCACTTTAGAATAGTCCAACGCTTTTCTCTCAGCCATTCTTGGGTGTTTTTGGCTGTGTGTTTTGGATGGTTGTCCTGTTGGAAGACCCATGACCTGCGACTGAGACCAAGCTTTCTGACACTAGGCAGCACATTTCTCTCCAGAATGCCTTGATAGTCTTCAGATTTCATCGTACCTTGCACACTTTCAAGACACCCTGTGCCAGATGCAGCAACGCAGCCCCAAAACATTACTGAGCCTCCTCCATGTTTCACCGTAGGGACAGTGTTCTTTTCTTCGTATGCTTGGTTTTTGAGTCTATGAACATAGAGTTGATGTGCCTTACCAAAAAGCTCCAGTTTGGTCTCATCTGTCCAAAGGACATTCTCCCAGAAGCTTTGTGGCTTGTCAACATGCATTTTTGCAAATTCCAGTCTGGCTTTTTTATGAGTTTTTTTCAGCAGTGGTGTCCTCCTTGGTCGTCTCCCATGAAGTCCACTTTGGCTCAAACAACGACGAATGGTGCGATCTGACACTGATGTACCTTGGCCTTGGAGTTCACCTTTAATTTCTTTGGAGGTTGCTCTGGGCTCTTTGGATACAATTCCAACGATCCGTCTCTTCAATTTGTCATCAATTTTCCTCTTGCGGCCACGTCCAGGGAGGTTGGCTACTGTCCCGTGGGTCTTGAACTTCTGAATAATATGAGCCACTGTTGTCACAGGAACTTCAAGCTGTTTAGAGATGGTCTTATAGCCTTTACCTTTAAGATGTTTGTCTATCATTTTTTTTCGGATGTCCTGGGACAATTCTCTCCTTCGCTTTCTGTTGTCCATGTTCAGTGTGGTACACACCTTTTCACCAAACAGCAGGGTGACTACTTGTCTCCCTTTAAATAGGCAGACTGACTGATTATGAGTTTGGAAACACCTGTGATGTCAATTAAATGACACACCTGAGTTAATCATGTCACTCTGGTCAAATAGTTTTCAATCTTTTATAGAGGTACCATCATTTTTGTCCAGGCCTGTTTCATTAGTTTGTTTTTTTAAATAATTATGTTAATCAACAATTCAAAAGCAATGGCTGTTTTTGATTATTTAATTTTCAATAAATTTTATTTATTGTTACTTTTGTGAGTTTCAAGTGATTTCAGTGAGAATTGTGGGTTTTTCCTTCTTTAACTGAGGGGTACCAACAATTTTGTCCACGTGTGTATAATTGCTACCACACTGATCAGTCTGACAGCTGAAGGAGGCTGTTTCACCGACTCTCCTGGTCAAAGTCAAATCGTCCTGAATCAGCTGTGCTGCCATGGCAACCAGCACTGCAGAGACACACACAGGTAGATGAAGGTCAGTGTGACAGCGTTTGTTCCAGGTGGACTTTTTGGCCTCCTGATTGACTGGAAACACTCACCTGAACACAGACAGCACAGAGCAGCAGCTGGGAGGAGAAGCATCTTGTGCAGTGGTGTTTCCTCTGGAGAAGCTGAGCACAAGTGGAGCTGAGATGCAGCTGAGGACAAACAAGGACGAGCTGTGAGAGCAGAGCAGGCCAAGTGCTTTCTAACAGCTCCTCAAAGCTCCCATCAGCCCCTGTTCGTGGCCCACAGATAAGGCTGCTGCTGCTGACTGACAGCTCAGCTCAAGCTGCTGTGTGCTTTCATGCTCTGGATTTCAAGCTGACGGCAGATCCACTAAATCTGCTTCACATCATGCACAAAGACTCAAAACATTCATGTTCCCACAAACACATTCAGGTTGGTGGTCAATTTAGTGACACAGACTGTTATCTGTTGTTGGGAGCAAAACAGAAAAATACAAATCCACACAGCTGTTTTTACAGATTTATTTTTGAAGTACTTTTTGAGTCACTTATTCCACATAATAATAGAAACATTTACCAACATTCAGTGAGATACATTCAGATTTTTTTTTTTAATTTTGGGATCTCAACTAGTGCTTAAATTAATGAAGACAATTAGTTGGACATGTAAATGTCTTGAAATTTGAAAAAAGTCCTTAATTTTATTCCTGTTTTCTCAGCATACCAATAACATAAAATAAATCCATTCTAAATCATATCAACGATGCTAATTTGTTTTTATGAGGAGATCTAGGTGATCAAGTAAAGGAGCAGTTGCTTTTCCTTATGTGCTAGCTCAGTTTCTTGATCAAAATATATAATTTTTTATTTTATGTGAGGCATTTATTTTGGTAAATATGACTGCCTTTTGATTGTGCCTAATTTGCCTGTAAACATATCTTCTTATATAATCAGCAGTTTAAAAACCACCAATAATTCAGTCTTACAGTATATTAGATTGCAGCCTAAATTAAGAAAAAAATTGTATCACTGATAATTCATCATATCCATTTGGCATGTTTGTTGTTCTTCATAATTCGGTCATCTGAATATTCTGCTGCAGTTACACAATATTTCACTTTCCTCATCTGTTATTAATGTCTTTCATTCCAGCCGTCTCATGTCAACATGTGTCCATAAAGAAGTGTCTGCATGTGATGCTGCTGCTGCATCAGGATTATCAGTGCTGCCCTCTAGTGGCTGCAAACACACACTACATCCAGCCTTCTACTACTGCTGCTACTATGAGCACACACTACTGCTGCTGAGGCTGCTGCTTCTTCTGCTGCTACAAAGCAGAGCTGGGTAGTAATGACTTACATTTGAGTAGATTTGTGAAGAAGAAACGCGACTCTTATTCAGTTACACTGGACTACACTCAACTTATTACTTTTTTATTTACCACATTAGATCTGCTTTATGTTGCCGGAGAGATTCCCCAGTGGATCTACCACATGATTGAGTTTCACCAATCAGACAAAGCAACAACAATTACGTAGCTGTGTTTCACCAGGTGTCGTCCTGCAGTCACATGACCACATATGAACTCTGCCCAGATAGCGACACAAACTCTGCACACGTAGCAGACGGAGAATGAAAAAAAATGGAGGCATTTTCAAGAAATTTGATCTTGCTTTGAGTCTGACAACATTAAAATGGTAAATGGTTGTAATTATATAGCGCTTTTATCCAAAGTACTTTACATGATACATTACATTCACACACTGATGGCAGGAGCTGCCATGCAAGGCGCTAACCACAACCCATCAGGAGCAATTAGAGGTTAGGTGTTTTGCTGAGGGACACCTCGACATGAGCACGACAGGCCAAGGATCAAACTGCAACCCTCCAGTTGCAAGACGGCCACTCTACCCACTGAGCTATGCCGCCCCTTAGCATAGTATTATGCAGTTCAGTTGATGTTTGTTGAATTTCGTTGAACAGAAAAACTGGCTTATCCACTCCCAAGTCGTCTTATGGTAAAGGTACAGCTCCCACAAGACTTGCAACTACCTTCAGTTTAAAAGGTCCATCCCACTGTGGAGCAGCCAAAAGCTGTCATCACTAATAAGGACCTTCACAGCTTCAAAAGCCTCCTGACACTCTGATGACCAAGCATACATGACTTTGGACTTGGGTGTTAGAGGATATTGGCACAAGCAGGCAAAGTGATGCCCAACTGAAAGGTGATGGTTCTACAGTACCATTACTGAGCATCTACACACGTGGACAAAATTGTTGGTACCCCTCAGTTAAAGAAGGAAAAACCCACAATTCTCACTGAAATCACTTGAAACTCACAAAAGTAACAATAAATAAAAATTTATTGAAAATTAAATAATCAAAAACAGCCATTACTTTTGAATTGTTGATTAACATAATTATTTAAAAAAACAAACTAATGAAACAGGCCTGGACAAAAATGACGGTACCTCTATAAAAGATTGAAAACTATTTGACCAGAGTGACATGATTAACTCAGGTGTGTCATTTAATTGACATCACAGGTGTTTCCAAACTCATAATCAGTCAGTCTGCCTATTTAAAGGGAGACAAGTAGTCACCCTGCTGTTTGGTGAAAAGGTGTGTACCACACTGAACATGGACAACAGAAAGCGAAGGAGAGAATTGTCCCAGGACATCCGAAAAAAAATTATAGACAAACATCTTAAAGGTAAAGGCTATAAGACCATCTCTAAACAGCTTGAAGTTCCTGTGACAACAGTGGCTCATATTATTCAGATGTTCAAGACCCACGGGACAGTAGCCAACCTCCCTGGACGTGGCCGCAAGAGGAAAATTGATGACAAATTGAAGAGACGGATCGTTGAAATTGTATCCAAAGAGCCCAGAGCAACCTCCAAAGAAATTAAAGGTGAACTCCAAGGCCAAGGTACATCAGTGTCAGATCGCACCATTCGTCGTTGTTTGAGCCAAAGTGGACTTCATGGGAGACGACCAAGGAGGACACCACTGCTGAAAAAAACTCATAAAAAAGCCAGACTGGAATTTGCAAAAATGCATGTTGACAAGCCACAAAGCTTCTGGGAGAATGTCCTTTGGACAGATGAGACCAAACTGGAGCTTTTTGGTAAGGCACATCAACTCTATGTTCATAGACTCAAAAACCAAGCATACGAAGAAAAGAACACTGTCCCTACGGTGAAACATGGAGGAGACTCAGTAATGTTTTGGGGCTGCTTTGCTGCATCTGGCACAGGGTGTCTTGAAAGTGTGCAAGGTACGATGAAATCTGAAGACTATCAAGGCATTCTGGAGAGAAATGTGCTGCCTCGTGTCAGAAAGCTTGGTCTCAGTCGCAGGTCATGGGTCTTCCAACAGGACAACGATCCAAAACACACAGCCAAAAACACCCAAGAATGGCTGAGAGAAAAGCGTTGGACTATTCTAAAGTGGCCTTCTATGAGCCCAGATCTGAATCCCATTGAACATATGTGGAAGGAGCTGAAACATGCCATTTGGAGAAGACACCCATCAAACCTGAGACAACTGGAGCTGTTTGCTCATGAGGAGTGGGCCAAAATACCTGTTGACAGCTGCAGAACGCTCATTGACAAATACAGAAATCGTTTAATTGCAGTGATTGCCTCAAAAGGTTGTGCAACAAAATATTAAGTTATGGGTACCATCATTTTTGTCCAGCCCTATTTCATTAGTTTGTTTTTTAAAATAATTATGTTAATCAACAATTCAAAAGTGATGGCTGATTTTGATTATTTAATTTTCAAAATTTTTTTATTTATTGTTACTTTTGTGAGTTTCGAGTGATTTCAGTGAGAATTGTGGGTTTTTCCTTCTTTAACTGAGGGGTACCAACAATTTTGTCCACGTGTGTACTTAACCTCAGCATCAAGATACTTATGCTTTCCTGGTTAACTAGCATAAAACTTCTGCTTGATATGCTTACAATCCTCTACATCTATTTCATGTTCCACCAAATGTATTTTAGTCAGTACCTCACTAAACAGACATGGATACTGCTCAATCAAATTAATTAATTAATTCCATTTGGACACAACTAAATGCCCTAACAATCAATCCATAATTAGGAAGCACTAAGTTGTTAAGACAACCAGAAAGTAAAGCTTCATCAGGGCCTGACAAGTTCTCCCCACCTTGCTCTGTCACAGCCGGAGGGGACACAGACACTGATAAATGAACCTCCTGATCAGCTGCCTGACATGCAGGAGAACAGTGTGGCTTCAGCAGGTTAAGATGGGAAAGCTGAGTAGCTGACATCTTCAAAACTGAATATGCACCGACAAACTTAGCCTGAAATGGCGAGGTAACAATAGCTAACAGCGCAAGCACCTGATCTCCTGGAAGAAAATTGTAAACCGGCCGATTATAAAGTTTTTTCATTTGGCCCTGTGCACCCAGCAATTTGTCCTTGTCCACTTCCTGTGCTCTGTCCAGTCTATACTTCAAGCCACTGATGCAGTCAATAACGTTTGGTAGTGATTTTTTTCCTCCTTCCAGTTATCTTGCCAAGGCACCCCATAAAGTATGACCAAACACAAGATTACTAGGGCAAAACCCTGTGATCTTGTAGAAAAGTCCCCTTGATGCTAACAACAACCATGGTATATCCTCTTCCCAGTCTGTTTGTTTGGATACAGGATGCATGTAACATGGACTTAAGGGTTTGGTAAAAACACTTCAAGGTGCCGTGGCTCTGGGCATGATAAGCAGATGCCTGATTGTTGCTGGCCTGTGCAAATCAGTAAGATAAAAAAAAAAACTTACTCTTGATTAAAAGGAATTACTCTGGAAATGCCAAAAATGGAGACAAAAAAACCCCCACATCAGTACCTGCACTTCAGACCAAGCTGTAATGCTACACAATGAATAAGGAACTGGTTATTATCTTGTGCACTGGCACATCACTGTGAGCATGTAAGTAGATGAAGGTAATGGACCCACACAGTCAATATTTGATGTTTAAAAGGTTGACTTATGGCTGGTATTGGACACAAAGGAGCACACTTCAGACGGCATGGCTCAGTGGGTAGAGTGGTCGTCTTGTAACCGGAAGGTTGCCGGTTTGATCCTCGGCCTGTCAAGCTCATGTCGAGGTGTCCCTGAGCAAGACACCGAACCCCTAATTGCTCCTGGTGGGTCGTGGTTAGCGCCTTGCATGGCAGCTTCCGCCATCAGTGTGTGAATGGGTGAATGTGATGTATCATGTAAAGCGCTGCATAGCTGGCATGTACGGCATGATTTAATGTGAGCAGACATCTTTCTTCAGTCGAGACCAGAAGACATACCCAAACAGGAAATGCTGCAAAGCCTAGCAAGTGAACCTCTACTACAAGTAGCATGCACACGCTGCTCAGCACTTATCTCTTCATGCTTCTGTGATCCCAAACTATCACAAGACAACTAAACAATCTCCTCAGCCAACAGAAGAAAACCTGAATTCAAACACAGACACCTCAAAGTACACCTTCAAGAACACAATCAAATAACCTTTAAAGGTTTGCCAACAGCTGAGACGAAAGGGAATCTCCAACATTATATCAGCCTCCACAATTTATCTGTCTACCACACAAAACAGCAACATACTGCTGTGCTAACAATGTGTTCAATTGAAATTAGGTTCATACAAACTTACTCAAAGAGAAAGAAACACACTAAACACCAGGCAATACCTCACAATGGACGAGATCCTAATTTGTTATGCCAGGCTCTCAGGTCACAACAAAGGAGGAGATGCACAGAGAGGATTTACAGCAACAAACAGAGATTTGTTAAGAAGAAGCATGACAGCGAGGTGTGGTAGTAAGCATCAGGGGTTTGTGAGGGTGTATGATGGCAGTGATCAATGTGTGGTGCATGTTGTGAATGTAAAACAAATCAGAATGAGAAAGACGCTGGCTGTAAGAGAGAATATGGAGATCTCTGTCTCCACAGGCCGGCTTATAGAACCAGAGACATTAGTCAGGTGTACCAGGTGAGGTGATTGTAGGTCTGCTCAGACAGAGAGCTGCAACAGAAGAGCAAGAGAGAGAAGACCAAGACTCTGGGGCTGTAAAACCCCCCCAAAAACGAGAGAAAACATCTCCAAAAGAAAGATAAAATAAAAAAGTCCATATCAAAAACAATAAATGGGTTTGATATCAGTAAGTAAATATTCATTTACATTTTAATGTCATTTTACAGATTTTCCCTGTGTTGTTAAATCGTAAAACAATGCCTAATAAAATCACAGAAAGAAATCTGTTTGCATATTAATCATAGAAAATAATCTGTCCACATCAGATAATTATTGTTGAATTGCCATGTGTGTATTAAAAAATGTGACCACAAAATGACACAGTTTTCCCTGTATCAAAATTAACAAAAATATATACAATATGTATATTGCATATTAGCTGTCAATCTACAGATAATATAAAATACAGGTGAATTCTGTAATTTAACAAAACAATTTCTTTCTCCTTTCAGGATTAATAAAGGTCTTACAGCTGGTAAAATTGTGGAAAAAAACAAATGCTGACCATAAAAAAGAGCCAAAATTGTACATAATGTCTTCAAAACTCTATAATGTTATCAATAGTAATAGGTTTGTTTTTAATGTGGTACCATAGAACTACACACATAATTTACAACAGGTACAAGTATCATTATTTGACAGATATTTACAATTATCTTTGAAGTATTTAAATAGTATTTCGTTGTTTTTAATGTATTTTTGTGGCTGCAGACAATTGTTTTTGTTTTGTTTTGATTGATTGTTTTTACAATTTGAAAATCAAGACTCGCCTGTAAGTTCTGTGACATCGTTCTGTGAACTCTGGTTGGAAGAACAACTGAACGTAAACTTTTATGAGATGTGGAAAACTTTCCTCCTCTCTTTTCACACCTCGAGAAGTACTCATTCATTTATTTATAATATTTATAAATGTAGATTTTGATCACAGAGGCATGGAATACAGTAACTGTGAGCAGACATGTCAGAGGTCATGATTATTGCTGGCTGGGCTCAAACAGCTGCAGGCGACAGCTGCAGATACCAATCTGTTCTCGGTGTTTTCAGACTGTTGACAGTCAATCGCACTTCTTTTCCTGTGTGGCTTCCTGCAGCCTTCACACCGTTAGCTGTGGCTTTTCATTTTATTAGCACAATGAGCATCAACTCTGCAGAAAGAGTGATCACAGGAAACATCTGTGGTGTTTATCTGCGAGAGAAACAGGTCAGAGCATCAAGTCAGAGCTGACAAATGAACAAATGACAAAAGAGACGAGGAACCTTCTGCAGAAAGTTTGCTGGTGGTCATTAATTCTAAATGAATGAAAGAAATTTAGTGGCAACTGAATTTACTAAAATGTGTAGAACCAATAAAAACATATACAGTAATATCAGTGTTAGATAATATTAATCATCATGATCCCTGTTTTTTAGAAAAAAATTATTTTGGCATTAAAAAAATCTCAACTTTCTCGTGTTTAACATTTTTCATTCATGAAAAAAATGTATGTGAATTAATTTTCAGCTTTACTCATTCACAGAAAAATCTACGTGCCTCAATTTTCCAACGCTTAGTCTGATCAAACTGCTGTATGAACATTTTTAAAGCAGCTTTGGTTTCAACAATCAAAAATTGTCTTCAGGGCACATGATTTGTTCTCCTTCATCACGTTGTTTTTCTGTTTGCTGATATTTCTGCGTCCTCTACATTCATTTGTGTCTCTGAGTAAAAGTGTATTAAGAGACATCAGGAGTCAATATAAATGGCTGATATAGATTAAATTGTTTTCTGATCATTTGCTGTGAAGTTGCTTAAAAATAATTTGTTTGACACAGATACTTATTGGATAATTATTTGAGTTTATTTTGTTTACTGATCAACCTGCTGCACTTTACATACAATCTTATCACGAGATTACAAGACCAGAATATCAAAGCAACACTGTCCTGCAGAATTTAAAATGGAAAACTGAAAATATGTTTGTGAACATCTGTTTACAGGAAGACGATCAAACATGTGAGTTTAGAGAAGCAATTTACAGCCAAGAAAAACACGACAAAGCTATCATTTGTGATCACTGATCAAAGAGATCAGTGAGACGTATTGATGAGATGTGACGGTGAGAAAAGTCCAGCAGCAAACAGTCAGTCAGCATGTGTGCAGCTGGTGGACGATCACTTGTTTCTGAGGATCATCAGCAGAGAGAGTCCACAGCAGAACACCAGACTCTTCACTGTCAGCACTGTGGACAGCAGACAGAGCAGATTCACCTGAGACTGAGAAGGAGCTGCTGGAGAATCTGATGTTTGTTGAAGCCCAAGAACCTCTGAAAAAGGAAAAAGACAAAGGTGAGAGTGGGAGTGAAATGTTTGTAGCTGCAGTGAGAAACATGAGTGGTGTTTGACAGCGTCTCCACATGAAGCTGAATCAGTGCTGAACACAGTCATCCAGCCTTCATCACCTTGTTGTGTCTGGGCCTCCACTGGTCCCCCCTCGTGCTGGACGTAGCAGCTGTATTTATATGTGCTGTCCTGTTGCTGATGGATCAGCAAGATGGAGGCGCTGCGTCCCGGCTCTCTGATCTCCAGCTGCTCTCCCTCAGCAGGGTCCACATCCTCCAGCTGGCCGTCCTCCTTCTGTCTTTTCCAGGAGAAGCGGACCAGAGGAGGAAACATGGCTGAGGCCAGACACAGCAGGGAGCTGTTCCCCTCCAGGTGGACTCTGGATGCTGCTGGGTACACGCTCACCACGGGCTTCACTACCTGCTCATCTGGAGGTGGACAGCAGCAACAAGCAGCACAAACATTCAATCAGTCAACAGCAGCTTCCAGCTCTGAGCTGAATTCAGTCTGATCCTGGAAACTACACGGACTCTGATCAATAAACTCATACAACACAAAGTTCAGCACAGACGCTGAATTCAGCTTCATATCAAACATAAAATAAGAACAAAATTTACCTTCATATGACAATTTTCCCTTCATTATATATATATATACACACACACATTCTACTAATATACATATTATATTTATCTAATATGTGTCTAAACTCAGTTACAGTGATGTGTTCACATGTAAAAAGACATTAAAAATTCAACAGAATATGTTAAGATTGATGTTAAAATCACTAATAATAGTAACATGTATCACTTAAATATACTCTGTGCAGTATCTGATATGTGGCTTTTATCTCCAAATATTTTTCAAACTGTATTTTATTATATCAAATATTGTTTATATTCTATATTAGACACACATTAAAATACATAGAAGTGATGATATTTGATTTCTTTTTTAAAAGTTTCACTTTTTTTTTACTAATAATTTATTGTATTCGTCATCTTTTAAATTGTCACTCTCTATTGTCTTATGGATTGCTCTGAGGTTTCAGACATATGGGTTCTGTGAAGCGTCTTGAGGCAATTTGAACTGTAATTGGAGCTCTGTATATACAAAATTGAATTCAACTGAATTAAATTATTGTCTTGTATACTTTAATGTTTTATAAAGTACACTGTAGGTTCAGTTTTAAAAGGTGCTACAGAAATAAAATTAATTGTCATTGCTCCCTGAAGATTGCTTCTCTAATTATGTATACATGTTTCAGTAAATAAAAGTAAATTTTATATATATATATATATATATATATATATATATATATATATATATATATATATATACATTTTTTAGATCTTATAATTGATTTTAATTGACAGAATGCAAATTTTACTTTTTACAATATTTGTCATAAATCTTTTTCAACATATTTAAAGTTAAGATTTCTTTTAAATACATTTATCAACATGTATTGTGTTTTATTTAACATCTGTTTTCTTCTTCTGTTCAGAAACCATGAAACAGCACAGAATTCCTGAGATGATCAAACATTAAATATTTGTAAGCTCACTGATATTTGCAGAAATAAAGAATCACTTTAGTTGTTCAGTCACATTTCAACATGTTTTCACACATTATTGAGCTTTTCTGATGGAACAGTGGCTGCAGATGAATCCTCCACTAATGATGGAAAAACTAACATGGAAAGCCTGAAACAGCACAAAGTGACTTGAAACACATTTTCAGCTTCACAATAAAACAGCAGAAGAAAAGAAATGTTTCTTCTTACCTTTTACATACAGTTTAGTTCCAGAGCCAAAGCTGAGGTACGATTGTCCTCTCACAGTGAAAAAGCCTCGTACAAAAACCTGCTGCTGAAAGTTTGAGCTGAGATGAACCAGTCCAACCCACTGACACATTACAATCAGCTCTACACACTGTAGCACATCTTTCAGTTCTTAAAGATGCTTTTAGACATGAAAATGTACAAATATGAATAAATAATGAAGTGATGGTGTAACAGTGGACTTTAGTTCTCTGAACAGATTCTGTCTCAGCTTCACTCTCATCCAGCTCAGAATCTCTCTAATTAACTACAGCCCACTTTTACACACAAAACTCAAATATTATATTTGTGTATTTAGTGCATCGCTGATACATTGTAACCATTTATTCATGTTGTATGTTTTTGTCTTTTACATGTTTCCTTAAAGCACCATGTCCTCAGTTCTTCTCATTCCCACACCCTCATATTCACTTTTCTTTTGTTTTGGTTAATAAATTGCTATTTTCTGCTTACTTGTTTTTTGTGTTGAAAGCTGCTGAAATGTGTGATAAACGATGTGAGCCTGGGCTGTAGTTTACTGCTGTCTTCATGTCACAAACACTGTTTGTTCATGTGGAGGTTTTTGTACAGGCTGCAGCCACAGCGGATCACTGTGGCGACCCTCACAGGCGCAGTAGTAGGTGGCTGCATGTCGGAGTTTAACTTTTTCTATCTTCAACCCCCAGTCGTTCTCTTTTTTCTCGTTCTCTTTTTTCCCGACTGAGAAATCATCTTTCTGAGGATGTTTGTAATTTGAATCTTTTTTACCACTCCTCCAATCAATTTGAAGAATAATTCTGAATGCTTCCATCTCTTTCTTCTGGTACCAGGAGATATAATTGCTACCACAATGATCAATTTGACAGCTGAAGAAGGCTGTTTCACCGATTTTCCTGGTCAAAGTCACATCGTCCTGAATCAGCTGTGCTGCCATGGCAACCAGCGCTGCAGAGACACACACAGGTAGATGAAGGTCAGTGTGACAGCGTTTGTTCCAGGTGGACTTTTTGGCCTCCTGATTGGCTGGAAACACTCACCTGAACACAGACAGCACAGAGCAGCAGCTGGGAGGAGAAGCATCTTGTGCAGTGGTGTTTCCTCTGGAGAAGCTGAGCACAAGTGGAGCTGTGATGCAGCTGAGGCCAAACAAGGACAAACTGTCAGAGCAGACGAGACCACATGGTTTCTATCAGGTCCTCAGAGCTCCCATCAGCCCCTGCGGCCCACAGATAAGGCTGCTGCTGCTGACTGACAGCTCAGCTCAAGCTGCTGTGTGCTTTCACAGTCTGGACAGTCATGCTCCCACTAACACACTCAGGTTGGTGGTGAATTTAGCAACACAGACTGTCTTCTGTTGTTGAACGCTACAAATCCATACAACTCTTCATCTCTGAATTTCTTTCATTTAATACTGTCCCACAACTCTCTGTACTTTTTGTTGTGATTCTTTGTATTTATTTCTGCTGACATTTTCCAACTTTCAGTCATTTTCAGTCACTTTGTTTTTATACATTAAGTCTTGTCAATCTGCAGTTTGCTAATGCTTCAGTGAACAGTTAAAATATGTTTTTCTTACAATGTAAACTGTCATGAAACCTCCAATAATCCCTGTATTAATTTAGATGAGCATTTAACTAAGAACATGTCAGGTAGCATATTGCGTCTGTTTAACCTGTTTTTCATACTTCATTACAGTTGTGCTCAGAAGTTTACATACCCTGGCAGAATTTAGGATTTCTTGGCCATTTTTCAGAGAGTATGAATGCTAACAGGAAAGCCTTTCTTTCACTCGTGGTTAGGGGTTGGGTGAAGACATTTATGATCAAATGGCTGTGTTTACTCTTTTTAATCATAATGACAACAGAAACTACCCAAATGACCCTGATCAAAATTGTACATAACCCAGTTATTAAAGGGGAACTTCGGTTTTTTTCAACCTGGGGTCTGTTTTCATGTCATTTCATACATGTGAGTGATGGAGAAATGAATTTTCGACATAGCTCCAGTATTTAGCCAGGCAGGCAGCTTAGCAGCTCAGCTAGCAGCTCAGCTAGCAAAAAGTATGGGGCAATTTGCCCCCCCCCCCCGCGTTAAAGTCCGCCCTAAGGTGCTTTTTTCCCCACACTGACCAGCTCGGACAGTCTCAATGAGTGTCCCACAACATACTAGAGATGAGAAGTGAACGAAAACCTCCACATTACCTGGCGATCGCTCTTTGTTGTGGTCTGTATCCAAATGTCAGGATGCTAGAAAGCAAAGTATGTTGTGGGACACTCGTTGAGACTATCCGAGCCGGTCAGTGTGGGAAAAAAGCACGTTAGGGCGGACTTTGACGCGGGGGAGAGGGGGGGGGGCAAGTTGTCCCATACTTTTCGCTAGCTGAGCTGCTAAGCTGCCTGCCTGGCTAAATACTGGAGCTATGTCGAAAATTCATTTCTCCATCACTCACATGTATGAAATGACATATGGAAACAGACCCCAGGTTGAAAAAAAACAAAGTTCCCCTTTAATACCATGTACTGCTCCCTTTAACATCAATGACAGCTTGAAGTCTTTTGTGGTAGTTTTGGATGAGGCTCTTTATTTTCTCAGATGGTGAAGCCCTCTTCTTGGCAAAAGCCTCCAGTTCTTATAAATTCCTGGGCTGTCTTGCATGAACTGCACATTTGAGATCTCCCCAGAGTGGCTCAATGACACTGAGGTCAGGAGACTGAGATGGCCACTCCAGAACCTTTACTTTATTCTGCTGTAACCAGCAGCTTTCTCGCTGATCAGTGTAAATTTTCCTCCAGTATTTTCTGATAACATGCTGCATTCATCTTGCCATCAATTTTGACCAAGTTTCCTGTGCCTCTGTATCTCACACATCCCCAGACACCAGCGATCCACCTCCGTGTTTCACAGTAGGAATGATGTACCTTCAGCATAGGGCTTGTTGACTCCTCTCCACATGTTAATGGTTCTGGCCACAAAGTTAAATTTTGGTCTCATCACTCTGAACGACTCTGTTCCAGATGTTTTGAGACTTGTCTCTGTGCTGTTTCACGTACTATAAATGGGATGATTTGTGGCATTTGTGTAGAAATGGCTTTCATCTGGCAACTTGACCATGCAGCCCAGTTTTCTTTAAATGCCTCCTTATTGTGTATCCTGAAACAGCCACATCACTTTTTTTCAGAGTCCTGTATTTCAGCTGACGTTATTTGTGGGTTTTTTGTTGCATTCCGAACAATTTTCCTGGCAGTTGTGGCAGAAATTGTTGTTGTTATACCTGACCGTGGTTTGGTTTCAACAGAATCCCTCATTTTGCACCTCTTAATTAGAGTTTGAACACTGTTAATTAACATTCTCAAGTCCTTGAATATCTTTTTTATATCCCTTTCCTGTTTTAAATAGTTCAATTGCCTTTTTACTCAGATCCTTTGACAATTATTTTCTTTTCCCCATGACTCAGAATTTACAAACTTCAGTACAGCCCTGGATGAAAGATGCAAGGGTCTGTAAGAAGCCCAGAAACTCACTGACCTTTTATACTTGAACACTGATTACAAGTAAAAAGATCACAGGTGAGGATGGTTACCTTTAGTAGCCATTCAAACCCATTTGTGTCGACTTGTGTGCAGGTTATCAGGCCAAAATCACCAGGGTATGTGAACTTTTGATCAGGCTTGTTTGGGTAGTTTCTGTCATCATTATGATTAAAAAGAGTAAACACAGATGACAATAAATGGCTTCACCCAACCACTAACCATGAGTGAAAAAATAAGTTTTTCTCTTATCATTGATATTAACTGAAAAATGGCCAAAAAAATCACATTTTGCCAGAGTATGTAAACTTATGAGTACAACTGCATTTCACTCATCTGAATATTCTGCTGCTTTAATCTCCTGAGCTTTTATTAACATTTTTAATTCCACCTATCATCATCCAGCAGTCATACACCAGTCAGCCACAACATTATGACCAATGACAGGTGAAGTGAGTAACTTTCATTATGTTGGTACTATGTTGTGTTCTGCTGGCAAACCCTTGACTTTGGCGTCTGTGTTGATGAGATTTAGACACTCAAATAAACGTTGTCCTAGAACAAGCACACGCCTTCATGCAAATGGAAATCCCAAATGTCACTGGCCTACCCCTGCAGGAAAATGCACCCCACCACACTTCTAAAAGATCAAATAATCAGGAACATCTTGAGAAATATGTCCAAGATGTTGATTTGACTTCCAAACTTCCTAGACCACATTCTGATCAAGCATCAACAGGATGCAATGAAACAAGTTTGATTGTCAGAGGTCCCACTGCACAACCCAGAGCACCCAAAGATCCACTGCAACGTCCTGGTACCAGACCCCAAAGAACACCCTGAGAGGTCCTCTGGTCCAGGCCCAATGGTTCAGAGCATTTTTGATGACATAAGGGGACCAACACAATATTAGACAGGTGGTCATAATGTTGTGCCTGATCAGTGTATTGCAATATGTGTCCACGAAGAAGTGCCTGCATGTGATGCTGCATCAGGATTATCAGTGTTACACTGCTGCTCTCTAGTGGATGCAAACACACATCATATCATCATAATGATTTCCATTTATAATCATTGCTACAACTATTAGAGTACCCGGAGAAAACCCACGCATGCACAGGGAGAACATGCAAACTCCATGCAGAAAGATCCCGGGTTCAGGCTGGGACTTGAACCAGGGATCTTCTTGCTGCAAGGCAAACGTGCTAATCACTTTCCCACTGTGCAGCCCCAACATAACACAGAGAGATGAAAAACTACCACAAGATGCAAAATAACCAAGAAGACATTTGAAACAATCACAAAACCAGAAGAGAAAGAAAACTGTAGCGAAATTGCCAATAATAATACCTTCTGAGTATCTTAAAGAGAGATGTAGAGGAATGCAATCCCCCCAGGAAGGAGTCAGCTCAACTGAAACTGCCTCTAAAGAATGGCAGAACATTTTTGCAGAAGTTGGTATCCTTCCATCCTGAAGAGGTTGAATCTGTCATCAAAAGTGAAAGTGGAAATATGAAGTATTGACAAAACAAGACAGCAAGATGCTATCTTTTTCAATAGAATTGCACAGACCTTCATAATGTTAAATATCAGCTGCTTTTTTAAATAAGACAGTCTAATTTTTAAAAAGTTAACATGCAGAGACCTCAGTCTGCCTCCTGCCGGATTTACAGCTGTTTTAGCTTTTCAGTGTAATGTAAGGTTGACAGGGTTTGAGGGAAATTTGGCTAAATCATCATATCTGTAAAAAAAAATGTCCTATGCTGATATTCATCATGACATCCATCTGTCTTTCACTTGTTCAAGGCGACAATTCAAATAATAAATATTCACAGAGCGATTACATGATCAGATGATACCATGATATGTTTCTGTCATTTAAAAGTGTTCAGTATTTTCACTTTGACCAATACAATACCAAATGCAATTTCACTTTTGTCTGAAGCTTAATTTTTGTTGAAAAATCGAAACCATTATCTGCTTGAAATACACTGCCATAAAATAATTTTTTTCTTAATCACAAACATGTTTAATTTTGTAACAGACAAACAGAAAAATAAGAGATGACAAAATACAAGAACAAGTAAAGGCAAACATTTTAATTTTGGAGTTAAAATTTCAGCACATATGCAAACAGCGCTGTGGAAGTTGCGTATCAGTCATAGACACACATATAAATAAATAAATAAATAAATAAATATATATGCTTCCCCTGGGGATTGTCATCAGGAGGCACGGCATCAGCTTCCATAGTTATGCTGATGATACACAACTGTACATCTCCATGTCTCCTGATGACACAGGGCCGATTGATGCCCTTTTTCACTGTATTTTAGACATCAACTCATGGATGGCAGCAAACTTCCTGCAGCTCAACCGGGACAAAACAGAGGTTTTAGTTATTGATCCCGAACGCCAGAGAGAGAAACTTTTACCAAAACTGAAGGATTTTAAACCTTCACAATCTGTTAAAAATTTGGGCATAATTTTTGACTCTGAGCTTTCTTTTATTCCACATATTAAAAACATAAAAAAGATTGTTTTTTATCATCTTAAGAATATAGCCAGAGTCCGCCCGTTTCTCTCTCAGGCGAGCACAGAGGTGCTGATGCATGCTTTTATAACTTGGCGTTTGGATTACTGTTATGCCCTGCTCTCTGGTCTTCCCAAAAGTATATTGAATCTTCAATCATTACAAAATTCAGCCGCACAAGTGCTGACCAGGACCAGAGGGCGGGAGCATATTACACCAGTTTTAAAATTGCGGTATTGGCTCCCCGTGCGCTTCAGGATCGATTTTAAGGTTCTTTTATGAGTTTACAAATGTTTTAATGGTCTTGGGCCTTCTTATTTATCAGACTTACTTTTACCATATTAACCCTGGCAAGCCCTGAGGTCCTCTGGCACAGGCCTTTTATCTATACCACGAGTTAGATCTAAAACACACGAAGAGACGACATTCGGTTACTATGGTCCCCGTTTGTGGAACAGCCTGCCAGAGAACCTCAGGGCTGCAGAGACTGTTGATATTTTTAAACAGAGGCTCAAGACTCATCTTTTTAACCAGGCTTTCAACTTGTTCTGATAATTCTGAACCCTTCTTCTTATGCTTTTTATTATTATTATTATTTATTATTACTCAATCTTTGAACGTTCAGGGTTTTATGGTTTTACATGTTTTAACCTTTATTTTAACTTATTTTTATTTTATTTATTTATTTCAGTTCTAGTGTTTTAATTCTGGGCTGCACAGTGGTCAGTGGTTAGCACTTTCACCTTGCTGGAGGCAAAAGAGGAAGCCCGCGGCCGTGACCGAAAGGCGAAAGACTGAGGGACTAGGCTCTATCAACTTTTCTAAAATGTCGTCCTGCTGTGTTTCTGGATGCCAGAATAGGAGGAATTACATTGGCGAACGCAAATTAAAGTTTTATAGGATTCTACCGAACACTCGTGCTCAGAGGGAACGAAGACAGCTGTGGTTAAATGTACTGAGGCGAAAAGACTGGACAGAGACGATGAGCTGCAGTCAATTCCAGCCATTTTCAGTACAAAAAAATCGCTAATATTCTATTTGTAAATAAAAAATATTCAATTCAATTCAGTTCAGTTCAGCTTTATTCCAGACACTGGGTCCAAATACACACACCATAAGAACAAGGACACAACAAGACACAGAAAAAAATACAATCAAAAACAATAACCCGTTAAATATGACGAGAAATACAGGGAATATTGGACGCACATCGCGAGGTGCATGTCCTTCAAAACGACCGATTCGTGGATTATATACCGACTTCAAGACATGTTTTGGACAAAATAGTTTACTGGCTTGTTTTGTCTGGATGTCCAAGGTTGGATTATGGCCGTTTTTTGTGGAATATTTTCATCTGTGTGTAATAATGAACCCGGAAATGTCAGTCGCGCTGTGTACGTTGAAGCCGTGTATAGAGAAAGGATGGATGGATATTCGTTGTTTGTCGGACAAATGTGTTTATATCACCCGCTGTGGTAATCACATCTGAAAGTGGTTTATACCAGCGGATTCATGAGAATCTAAGCTTTCCATCGGCGTATAGTGTTTATATAATCGCGTTTGCAGTTTTCGGACATTCTTTAAATTCCTATGCAAATTAGTAAGTGTACCGCCGGCGGTACACTGAAGTTTAACGGGCTAAAAATGCTCGAGTTTGCAGCGCAAACTCCCAGCGCAAACTATATACTCCCACTCCAGCATAAGCCCCGCCCACAAAAAAACGTCACAATGTTTGTAAACAAATAAAGGGTCTATATGTAGGGAGGGTGGGAGAGTCGGGTTTTTCATTTTTAAATTGTATTTTTTTTTTGTCTTCTTTGTTTTTAATTGCTTGTGAAGCACTTTGTGTTGTTCTTGCATGAAAAGTGCTATACAAATGAAGTTTGAGTTTAGATACATCTGGATTACAATACATGTCATTAGTGCAGTACTCAAAGTAAAACTTCAAAGATGTTGCAAGTCTTGTCTGACCTGAACAACTGAAGCAAATTGAAGTTGCTACATGTCGATTTAAAAAAAAAAATCTATTAAAAAAAAAGCTGAATTTGTGTTGGATATGAATCACTGTAAATGTCTTTGCAGTTCTTTGCAAAAAAGATGTCATGTTCTTTTCAAACAGTTTGTTAGTTGAGTCATGATTGCTGCTTCCAAATGTTCCTGCAAAGGAAATGTTTTATTTTCTTTATACAACAAATGTACAAAGAACCACCACAGGAATATGGATTTTAACTCAACAGGACTGCAAATAATTTACATATTGGCTTAACATGACATTTTCTAACATACTTAATTGAAAAAAAATTAAATTACATTGAAACTTCTGCTTATTACATTAAATCAGGTAGCACCATCATGATGTCATGTCAAGTAAAACAGAGATTGATAATCAATACAAAATTATTTATAAAGAACTACATCTTAAGTTTGAAACATTTCAAATTTCCTCTTTTGCAAATTGAATCTGCTTTTGATAGTCACCACAGGGGTTCCAACCTGTGGAGCTTCCTGAATGGGCAATCAAATTCCTACATAGACGAAAACTTTCAAAGTTTTCACAGAATTAAATCTATTCACCTGTGCGAGTTCTCATGTGGTACAACAGATGAGTATGTTGAGTGAAACGTTTTCCACACGTTTCACAAGAATACGGCTTCTCACCTGTGTGGGTTCTCTCATGATGTAACAAATGAACACGCTGAATAAAACTTTTTCCGCACGTTTCACAAGAATATGGCCTCTCTCCTGTGTGAGTTCTCAAGTGGTGCAACAAACTACCGTAGCGAGTGAAATTTTTCCCACAAGTTTGACAAGAATATGGTTTCTCTCCTGTGTGAGTTCTCAAGTGGGCAGTCAAACCACCACTACCACTGAAACTTTTCCCACAAGTTTCACAAGAATACGGCTTCTCACCTGTATGCGTTCTCAAATGGGCAGTTAGACTACTATTTATACTGAAACTTTTACCGCATGTTTGACAAGAATACGGCTTCTCACCTGAATGAGTTCTTAAGTGGTACAATAAATTGCCACGCTGGCAGAAAGTTTTCCCACAAGTTTGGCAACAATACGGTTTCTCACCTGTGTGAATTCTCATGTGACTTTTCAGACCCGATGTGTCTTTAAATCTTTCCCCACATGTATTACAGGGATAGGGCTTCTCACCAGTGTGAGATCTCATGTGGACAGTCAAATTGCTATTATCAATGAAACTTTTCCCACACGTTTCACATGAATATGGCTTCTCGCCTGTGTGAGATCTCATGTGGCCCAACAAACGATCACGACGACTGAAACTTTTGTCACATGTTTCACAAGAATATTGTTTCTCACCCGTGTGAATCATCATGTGGACTTTCAGCCGAGAACTAAAGCTAAAACTTTTCCCACATGTTTCGCAAACATGTGCTTTCACACGTGTGTGGATTCTGTGATGTCTCTTCATTTGTGGCTTACTCTTAAAGGTTTTTCCACAAACATCACACATTGCAGGGTTTTTACCTGTGTCCGTATCACACTGAGCTTTTAGCATGGAAGAACCGTCTTCATTGTTACTGTGACTGCTTTTAGAATGATGACTCTTCTTTAGCTTTAGTTCTATATTACTCATTGATTCTGTATCTATATAGCTGCTTCCTCCCTGATGTGGGCTCTTGGCTACAAGAGAATTCTGAGAGACGAGGTAGTCACAGTTTGGTTCTGGTTCACTGTGGTCACTGTCCTCATAAGTAGAAATCACCATAAAGGTATCAGTCTCCTTCTTCAGCACAACTTGCACTCCCTCATGACTGATGCAGAGTTCTTCCTGTTCCCCTTTCATCTGAGGAGAATCTGGGTTCTCCTGGTTCAGACTGGTGCAGGGTTGCTCCTGTTCCTCTTTGATCTGCAGAACCTCTGGGTCCTTCTGGTCCAGAGTGGTGCTGAGTTCCTCCTGTTCCTCTTTGATCTGCAAAGGTTGGTCGTCCTGCTGCAGGCTGGAGCAGAGTTCCTCTTGTTCCACTTTAATCTGTGGCCGCTCTGGGTCATTTTGGTCCAGATATAAGTTAATTTTCTGGTTACAGAGCTGCTGTTCAGCCAGAAACTCCTCCTCCTTACAGACATGTTGCTTGGGAATGTCTGTAAGGATGAAGAGACAAAAGAAAAAGGTTAATAATGCAGTAATAGGAAAACACACACCTGAGAGAATATGTTCAAATCTAATTTTCAAAACACCCATCTATAGACCTAAAAATCACTGTAACGGAGTTTTACACACCTATTGTATGCAACTTTATTTCAGGTGTCCTGATGATCTCCAGCAGTCTGCATTGGCAATCGATCCGTTTCTCGTACTGGATGAGTGTTTTTTCAAAGACTTTGAATATTTCTCTGGAGAATTCTTCACATTTGGACTTACACTGCATTAGCATATCAGTCTTCTGTCTCAGTACAAGCTCCTGACTGTGGCAGAGTTCCTCCTGTTCCTCTTTAATCTGTGGAGGCTCTTCCTGGTCCAGACTGGAGTTCCTCTCCTGGTCAACAAGGACCTCCTCGTGCTTACAAACATGCTGCTGTGGGAGATCTGGATGGACAAGGGGACATAAAGTAAGGGTTACTAATGTGTTGACAGAACAACACACATCCATTCAATCATCATCTTCTTCCTCTTAGCCATAACTGGGTTACAGGATTCTATGCAGGCATTCCACATGTCAGCAATGTTTTCTACTTCCTCCTGGGAGATCCTGAGCTGTTCCCAAGTCCAATGAGATACATAATATAGTAGACTGAATATAATGGTTAAACTGAAAACTGTATGTATCGTTGTTACGGGCGTTGCCATATTTGGGGTTTCTCCTCCTTTGAGTGCTTGTGTGGTGTGTATGTGAGTGTTCATGTTCTATCGCTCCCAGGCTAATGACAACTCGGTTCACCTGGGCTGGAGTAATCAGAAACAGCTGCGGCATGAGAATCAGCCAATCTGGTGCTGTGGTGGATGAGTATAAAGCCGCCAGTCAGCCTGAGGACGACGAGCTTGCTGCTGTAACCAGCCCTGCTCCAGTGCCTTCGTTTAGTAGAACTTTGTTAGCGATCTGGAAAACTGTTGTACTCTGTTTAGGCTTTAGTGTTTTGTTAACTCTTGTGAAATCTGTGATTGTGGAGGCACTAGTTTTTCGTTTGGTTCTGTCACACACCATTAGGATATTTTGGTTGATAATTCTAGAGTCTCTTTTTGTTGCCGTTTGTATTTTACTTTACATTTATCTATTGCTGCCTCTTTTTTTGTTTATTATTGTACCTTTTATTTTATATATATAAAACATTTAAACGCCGAATTCCATCTGGGCTTATTATGTTACACCTTTACCCACATAACGAGCTAGGGTCGTAACAATCGTGTATTGTAGATGCAGGCTGACTGGATTAACAAAAAAAAAAATGCTGGAATGAGATACTGCAATTGAATTTTGCAATTTTTTAAACTATAACCAAAAATTTCAATAACCTCCATTTGAAATGTCAATAACAACATAACACCAACATTTCTGTTTTTGCTTTGTTTCATTTAGGTCGTATCTGTTCAATTTGGATGACACTACATGCTACAACCCCACTGTCTAAAAAGAGCTAAGGTAATAAAACAGCTTCTGGCCACTGTTTAAGCAAGATTTAATCATGATCTGTTATTAAAAATAAGGTAAATAACACTAAAATACACAGCAGCGGGTCACTTATTTTTAAAATGAATCAGATTTGTGGTTACTTTTATGTAGCAGCTTAGGAAACACTGCCATTTTTTGTTTAAAAAAACAGACTTTTGCACAGACTGCCGTAGCCGCTACACTGAAAGGAATAAACTGTGATTTCTTTAATTGGCCGATTGTCTGCTGCCTTATTTTGTTATTTTTACTTCAAAGATAAGTTCCTCTCTTGCAGCAGTGTGCCCACGATTTCACTCAAACACTGCATGATAGGATTTAAGTAGCAAAATTGACATCTCTAACTTTCTTGTGGCATGTCAGACAGTTTTAGCTTTATTCTTTTAGCGGTTTGGTGGCAATAAACAGTCTTGGGAGTAAGTAAAGAACAAATATTAACATGTCACTCAAACTCATAAGTAGACTAATTGCAAATCTTAGAAAGTTAAAAAGCTGTAAGGCTTTAGTATTTAAATAAGTTTCTGTTTTAGGATTTAATCACTTGTTTTAAGGACTCTAACGATTCGTCTCATGAACTGCACAATGAGCTCCACAGGATCTACCAGAAATTGAGGTGTTTTTATATACATTGACCTGTTGTCTAGAAAGTGAAGTTTGTCAGCATAAGTTAAAATGAAGATGTAATCAGTAACAAACAAGTGAACTAGCCCTGAAAATCCAAAGTTAAACCAGAAGTTACCTGGCTTATGCCTTAAATCCGGATTTGCAGTACAGGCCTGAGTAAACAGTAAACAGTGTGGGGACAGTTTGGATCCTGTTGCTGTTTCATGAAGTCCAACAAAACATGGCGACTTCTTACATTAGATATTTATTTTATAACAACACAGCCTGAAAACAGAGTTGGAGAGCTCAGTGAGTTAATGTGTAGTTAGCTCAGTGGGCCCAACTGAAGCCCGTTAGCTCGTCAGCTGTCAGGCAGCGTTAGCTTTGCTAGTTAGCCTGTTAGCATGCTAGTTCTTGATGTTTCTGTTAGCTCCCAGTTCCATGTCATGTTTCTGGACTGTAGCGACCTAAAAGTTGTGTTTTTCTGTCTTCTGCACTCAGATCATCACAGTTCCACAAACCTGTTGTGTGTAACTTTATCTCAGGTTTCCCCAGCAGTCTGCGCTGACGATCGATCTCCTCTTGGTACTGGACGACGGTTTTCTCAAACTCCGTGAATATTTCTTCAGCAGCAGCAGTTAGTCGCTCGCTGATCAACTCTCTCAGATTCTGGACTGAACTCATCGTTACTCCGGCTGATGACATATTATTTAAACACTACTACGATTGAGAAATACATCTGTGAAGATACCGTTGCTGGCGTCTTCTCATCATTTACATCCGTCGGTTGTCACACTGAAGTTCCGGCCCGAAACCTCCGGGAGAAACGCTGAGTTCCTTAGTTCCGCCTTTATAACAGCTGGTCAAAGTGGAATTATTTTTAATTATTATTATTATTATTATTTAGATTTTTACCTAATTCACCCACTTAATGATAGTTTGACAAGACTGATATGTAGTTGAATTGTGTCAATATCAGAGTGTAGAAATATTCAGTTACATGGAAGGGTCCTGCATTCAAAGTTTTCTTAAGCACAAAAGTACACGTACCAAAATCTATTGTATATATATATAGTACATATATATCAGAAGTAAATATGCATTATGTAGAATGAAACATTCCAGAATAATGAATGTTATTGGAATATATTAAATGCATCTATGAGTTGCAAGTGGTAAAGATGAAATTGTTTTTTTTGCCTTACTGTTGGGTATTTTGTATGTTTTCCACTGCTTGGGGAAACAATAAAATCAATAATAAATGAATCAAGACGTTGTCCACAAAAATAATGAGGTTCCTCTCTGTTGCAAATTCATTGTGCTTTTGTAAGAGTCACCACATATCAGATTGACTGTTCAGTCTGACACAGATGGAAATTAGATTTTATTAGATCAACCTCTCACAGTGTCATGTGTAATAAAGTCACATGATCAATAAATCATGAAAATCTACCTGTAACCTGAAAGTCATATGACAGATTTTTCTAAACTCGGCTTTGTCACACACACTTCTGGACTATAGCTTCTCACCTGTGTGAGTATTGAAGTCACTTCAAAGTGTTGATGTGTATTTAAATCTTTTCACATCTAGTTGACAGGTAAATTCCTACTTAAACTGAAACTTATCCACCATGATTCACAAGAAGATAGCTATTCACCTGTGTGAGTTCTCATGTGGTACAACAAATGAATACGTTGAGTGAAGCATTTTCCACATTTTGCAGGAATACGACTTCTCGCCTGTGTGGGATCTTTCGTGGTGCTCCAAATAAATAAGTCAAGTAAAACCCTTTTAAACATGTTTCAAATAATATGGGCTCTCATCAGTTTGAACTGTCATGTGCAGCATAAAACAACTATAGTGTGTAACTCTGGTTGAGTCTACATGCTTACTTCCTCCCTGATCTTGGCTCTCAAATACAGGAGAGTTATGGGAAAGGATCTGGTGACTGTTTGGTTCTAGTTCACTGTGGTTACTTTACTCTTAAGTCGGTATCACCAAAAAGGCATCACACTCTTCCTTCTGACTGATAGAGTTTCTCCTGTTCCTCATTGATCTGTAGAGACTCTGGGTTGTCCTAGTCCAGACTGACACAGAGTTTCTCTTGTTCCTCTTTGGTCTGCAGACTCTGGGTCGTCTTGGCATGGACTGGGGTGCGGAGTTCTTCTTGTTCCTCTTTGATCTGCAGAGGCTGTAGGTCTTCCTGGTCCAGACTGGTGCAGAGTGTCTCCTGTTCCTCTCTACTCTGTGCAGACTCTGGGTCATCCTGGTCCAGAGTGGTGAAGAGTTTTTCTGTTCCTCTTTAATCTGTTGTTGTTCTGGGACTTCCTGCTCCCTCCTGTTCAGAAAGTGTGTGTATATTTATATATATATATATATATATATATTAATTACACTGTTATTTTTGAAAATGAATCCACTGCACCCAACAACAACAAGAACATAATCTTACTCTTTATTCAAAATTTTCCTACTTTGTGAAATTACAGGGGAAAAATGTCCACAATTTGTTAAAAAAATTTACAATGTGTTTTACAATATTTAATTAAATGACACTACTATGCTGTATTTAAATCTACTCCCACAACTACTACTAATAATAAGAATAACAATAATTCTTGTCCAGATTTTCCGTGATTTGTTAAATCACCATCAAAATTCCAATTCTGCAATGTCTTTTACAACATTGTGAAAAATTACTCAGTTTTGCTGTATTGAAATCCACAAGAAAAACAACAACGAATAAACAAAACAAAACAAAACAAAAAAACATCACTACTTAAAGTTTTAGCAGTTTTAAAACACTATGTGATTCCACTGTTTTTTAAAATGTTTTTCTGACATGCTCACCGACAGAATTTTAGTTTTTGCATGTTGCAGAGCTAGACAACAACAAAAACAATAATAACAACAACAATAAAAATAACTATAATAATAAAAGTACTACTACTACTACTACTACTACTACTAATAATAATAATAATAATTATCAACATTATTATTATTATTATTATTATTATTATTATTTAAACGTAATTATCACTCACTGTTTGTGGTCGGCTGCATAGTGCCGTAGTGGTTGGCACTTTCGCCTTGCATCAAGTCAAATCCCGACCTGGGATCTTTCTGCATTGAGTTTGCATGTTCTCCCTGAGCATGCATGGGTTTTCTCCGGGCACTCCGGCTTCCTCTCACAGTCCAAAAATATGCTGAGGTTAATTGATTACTCTAAATTGCCCGTAGGTGTGAATGTGAGTGTGATTGTTTGTCTGTATATGCAGCCCTGCGACAGACTAGCGACCTGTCCAGGGTGTCCCCTGCCTTCGCCCGAGTCAGCTGGGATAGGCTCCAGCACCCCCCGCGACCCTAGTGAGGATAAAGTGGTGAGAATGGATGGATGGATGTTTGTCCGGGTAAAGATCCCTGCCAAGCTGCAAGTTATAGACCCATAGCTTTAACATCACATGTGGGAAAGCTGATGGAAAAAATGATCAATAATAGACTACTGTTCTTCCTTGAGAGTAATGAGTTATTAAAAGGTCACCAATATGGGTTTAGGAAAGGTAGAAGCACAGTAGACCCTTCGTTAATTTTAGAAGAGGAGGTCCGGAAGGCCCAAGGTAACAAAGAATGTGTGGCTGCCGTGTTCTTTGATGTTGAGAAAGCATATGATATGATGTGGAGGGAGGGTTTGATCATTAGGCTACATCAGATGGGTCTACGAGGAAGGATTTTAAGGTGGGTTAGGGACTTTCTATCAGGAAGAACAATAGCTGTACGAGTAGGGGGGGATGTTAGTTCGGAGTATGTCGTTGAAAATGGAACACCACAGGGTAGCATTGTTAGTCCAGTAATTTTTTCTATTATGATTAATGAAATTTTTTGTAACGTGGAGTCCTCGGTTGGAGTGTCACTATTTGCTGATGATGGTGTAATGTGGAAAAGAGGTAGGAACATCAAGTATATAGTTAAAAAAGTACAACAAGGTATCAATAAGGTAGAAAGCTGGGCATTAAAGTGGGGTTTTAGATTTTCTGTAGATAAAACTAAGGTCATGTTTCTAACTAGAAAGAGAGTAAGCAATGATATTAAGTTGACATTATATGGGCAAAACTTGGAAAGAGTGAATGAGTTTAAATATTTAGGACTATGGTTTGATAGCAGGCTGACTTGGAGGTTGCATATTCGGAAAACTGAGGAGAGATGTAAGAAGGTAGTGAATGTGATGAGATGCCTTAGAGGGCGGGACTGGGGAGCAAGTCGAGTATGCTTAAAAATAGTGTACACAGCATTAATCAGATCTGTTATTGATTTTGGATGTGTAGTATATAATTCGGCAGCACAAAGTAATTTAATGAAATTAGATGTAGTGCAGAGCCAGGCGCTGAGGATTTGTTGTGGAGCAATGAAGTCAACTCCAGTGTCTGCCCTTCAGGTAGAGTTAGGAGAGATGCCTCTAAAATATAGAAGACTGCAGCTACTGTTGTCATATTGGGCAGGTCTTAGGGGTCATAAAAGTAATCATCCAGGTTTAAAACTGTTATGTAGTTGTCAAGAAGGGGAGCGAGCTCAGCTGAACAGTTTTGGGTGGATAAGTAGACGAAAAGCTCGAGACTTTGGTATTGCACAGATGGATGTTAGTCCTGCTGTTCCGATCTCTGTAGTCCCCCCATGGATATTGAAAAGGCCTGATGTAGATCTTGAGCTACAGGGAAAGAAATGTAGTAGTAGTAGTGTAACAGGATATATAGAGAAGAGGTTTTCCTCCTGGCTATCAATATATACAGATGCGTCAAGGTTAGAAGATGGGAGGGTTGGGATTGCTTTTGTTATTCCAAGTCTTGACATTAGAGTTTTTAAAAGGGTAAATGATAATATAGCAGTGTTTACGGGAGAGTTAGTGGCAATTTTGTTTGCGTTACACTGGGTAGAAGAAAGTGCAGCAATGGAAGTAGTTATAGCATCTGATTCCAGTAGTGCATTAATGAGTGTACAAAATATGAGGTCTGAGTCGAGGCAAGATATAGTATACGATATATTACAAGTGGTTTATCGAATAAACGTGTCTGGAAAACAATTAGTTTTTCTTTGGGTACCAGCATACATAGGAGTTGAAGGGAATGAGCTGGCAGATGCCTATGCAAAGAGAGGGGCAAGAAAAGAGATGGTGGATTCTCAAATTAAGTACAGCAAGGCTGAAATTAAGAGCATAGTTAAAAAGAAGTTAGAGAGTGAATGGCAGAGAGATTGGGATGAGGAGGTAAAGGGACGGTTTTATTATTCATTTCAAAAGAAGATTAGGGGGCCAGGGGTTGGGGGTCTGTTGGCAAGGAAGGAAGAAGATGTAGTAGCGAGATTGAGATTTGGACATACACGATTGAATAGTACTCTGAAACTGATTGGAAAGCATCCTACGGGGCAGTGTGAAAATTGTGAGGAGAATGAGACAGTTGAGCATGTTTTGATGAGATGCAGGAAGTATGAACAGCAAAGAAGAGTTTTAAGTAGACGTTTGGAGAATAGAGGGTTAATCTTTTCTTTGGGGACTGTTTTGCAGAGAGACTCTACGTTCGATGTATATAAAGAGCTGCTGACGTTTCTTCGTGTCACTGGGTTAATTAGGAGAGTTTAAGAAGATGTTGAATGCTGGGGCCTTCCTGGCCCACACTCCTTACCGGAAGGTGGCGGTAAATGCAACCTAAAGTTTTTTGCCAACCGCCATAAAACAAAAAGAAGAAGAAGAAGAAGAAGAAGATGGATGTTTGTCGTCGTTTCTTTGGGCCGCCAGGTGGCGCCCAGGCCCGCTGCTGTGTTCGAGCTTTGAAGCTCCCTCCCTGGCGGAGGCTGACCTCTTTCCCGCGATGACAGTTTCCTGCGGGCTCGCCGAGACGGGCTGGTCGGACGAACCGAGCAGAGTAGAGGGCTGTCGGAGTTTCTGCGGTCGGCATGCAGTGGAGCGGACCGGCGGAGTGAGTTTTACTTTATTTTCCAGGGAAGAGCGAATGTCGCAGGCGGATACCGGTGAGCGTGCTGCCGGTTTGACGGTAAGCGAAGAAGAAGAAGAAGTAGTTGTTTTTTTTCCCCCTCTGTGGTGTTTGGTGTACGCAGTAGCCCTAATACGTGTCACTTTGTGGCGTCACGACGGACTCCGTTCAAAAAATCCTCCAAATAAGAGTTGCTCTGCTCAACCGTACATTTGCACGCATCGCAACCAGCATTTTAAGTATATTCCAGCTGCAGTAGAAGGTGATCTTTTATTCGGCGTATATATAGTCAGATATAACTATTCTTATGTCAGTATAATCTCATGTTTCGGAACCACTTCCCGCTTGTCGTCGCCATCCACAGCGGTATGTTTTGGCAGGGGAAAATCAGGATGAGACACTTTTCAAAGTTGAAATACTTCTTTAAAAGAGCACGTAGGTGTAGTGAAAGTATGCCGAATTAGAGAGTGCATCTAGTCGTTTACCAACAAGTCTTTAACTCGATTCTTTCCAGCAGTTTCTGTGTCAGAAATACAGATAATTAAAAGTGGACATTTTTCCAAAGGGGATTCGTATGACGTATTGGAGCGACACCTCAGCCTTCAGTCTGTATGATTCAGTGTTGGCAGCGACAAAAAACTTTATTATCATTTATTTCACAGATGAAATAAAGATGTCGTGTTTGGTCTAATTGCAGCTTTGTTGTATTTGCATAACACATTTTTACTACACTTGTTGAAGGGAAGTTACTATAATATGGAGAGTTTAGAATGAACCTGTTACTACAGAAATATTTTTTTTTTATTTACCAGGACTTAAGATAAATTCACTTTTAAGCTTTTCAGTTACATGCACTTGTTTTGTCCACTTCAAAATTTTATGACAACCTTAATAAACCTAAATTCTACAAACTTATAGATATAGTTGTAGATAGTTATAGTAGCTATAGTTTGATGTTTGTTTTTGATTTCTTTGGGTCACGGGAAGGGAAACGATATATATTTCTCACAAGATTGCACTTCTTTTCAAGTCCAGCTCCAATTAAATCACTTGTACTACATGGAGTATTGTGGTATGTTTGTGGGGTTTAGTATTTAGCTTGTTGTGACACTTTCAAGCGTCATGTTGATGTGTTCCCACGGATAAAACTCCAGCCAGTCTGTGCTATAGTTGCTTGTGAAGATAGAAATCTTGCAGCCTTGAGGCCTCTGCTTTGTTGTGATGAAACACTTGCAGCCTTTGCGTGTGACATCTGCATTAAGTGACTGTCGAAAAATGTCTTTCCAGGGGGGAAATGAGTAACAGGATGGAGGGTACGGCGGGACCAGGAGCCAGGACCAACGGACCCGTCTCGGCGCCCAGCAGCCCGGTGGGGTCAGCCGTGGGTCCGCCTCTGTCCCCAGAGGAGCTGGACGAAGAGCAGCAGTCCTCACTGACAGATGTCACTCAAATGTGGATTAAATTTGCCAAGACGTTCGCCATCATCTTCCCCATCTACGTCTTGGGATACTTTGAGTTCAGTTTCAGCTGGGTTCTGATCGGACTTGCCATGCTCTTCTACTGGAGGAAGAACCACGGCACCAAGGACTACAGGATAAACCGAGCCTTGGCATTCCTGGAGCATGAGGAGAAAGCAGTGAGGCAAAGTGTGCCGACCACTGAGCTGCCACCATGGGTGAGTCCTCCAGCAGTAATACATCCCTGCTGTTAACACCATCCTAACATCTTTGCTTTGTATTTTGAGTCCAAGTCAAACATTCGTTTGGGCGTTCTCACAGTTAACATAGGATGTCAGTGTTGACTGGTTACCTACCAAATGACCTGGTAGAGTTTTCCTGACCAAGTCTTCCCTGTGATTACCCTCAGTGTCTTTCCCCAAAACACTTAAACAAGAATCTTCAGGAAAGTTAATCTTCATCTTCTGTCATAGAAAAACACTACAAACTCCTACTCTTGCATGTCGGATAAATTAAAGGACCAGACGAGCACCCAGTAATTTGTGGTGGAGGTTAACTTTTCCCAACGCACGTGAAGTGGAAAACAGACTTGCTAGTGGCATTTTTTGAGACTTACGGCATTTGATCTCATTTTCTCATATGTTCATTACTGCAGTTCAGCTCAGAGAAAATAAATAGTTTACACAGGGACCGGAAGTATGAGGCTCTAAGCTGTCTCTAGAAGATTCTCTGAATTTGACTTAACTGCCTTGTGAGTTAATGAAGTAGCATCCGTGTCTGAATTAGGGATGTGCGCGACTAGTCGTTTAATCGTTTAACCGCCGTTTAACTCATTTATTAAACGTTTAGTATTTTACTAGTCGGTTAAACGCTGCATTAAGCATCATGCACCTTGTTCTTCACGCCTCCGCCTCGGCTTCTTTGTAAACAGGCTGAGCAGCCAGGGAGAGAGTTGCTCCTCCTTCCCTCCCCTCACACGCACACGTAGCAGGGGGCGGGGCCACACAGTTTGGGGAAGAAAGTTGAGGGGGGGTCTAGCATTCTTAGGCGGGAGGTCTGCAGCCAGACTCTCCTGGGGAAAGTTTGGAAAGGTAAAGTGGGAAGATGGCGACGCTCCCGTGTAAGAAAATCAGCACCGTTTGGCAGTATTTTGACGCAGCAGATGACAAGGTCGCTTGTTGGCTGTGTAAGCAGACACCAGTGTTGCCAACTTAGCGACTTTCTCGCTAAATCTAGCGACTTTCCAAAGCATCCTAGCGACTTTTTTTGTCAAAAGCGACTAGCGACAAATCTAGCGACTTTTTCTGCCGTTTTGGAGACTCTGACAGGAAAACTCGGATCATTCTGCAGTTACTGTTTTCAACAAGCAGCAGGTGCTGCTGTGAGCTTATCCCCGTCCCAGAGCACAGGCTCAGTCCAGTAACCCCGCAGCAGTCCCAGTGTCTGATCACTCCGCGGCCAGGTCTGGGCTACTTTATACATGACAAGTCGCTACCATTTCTTCCTCGTCATGTCCATGTTTCAAAAGAGAAAAACGCCAAACATGAGGCTTCAAAACAGTCATCCACAAACCAATAAGTGACGTCAAGGTGGCTACATCCATCTTTTCTATACAGTGTATGATCTACACCCTGAATTACAGCTCCCAAACATTTCATTGACTGAAAGGAGCACAATTCAAGCCTGCTGGGTCTTTATTGGCCCCAGGTGCTATGTTGAATTTTAAGATGCAACGAGTATGAGATAGGATCTTTCCATAATTAATTAATTAAGCAAATCTTAGCTTAAGTTAGACTAGGTTCATGTGTAATTCCTTTTTTTAACCAAATCAGTTTTAACATTGCCATGGTTGCCAGACAGTAAAATCAGGATGTGCAAGTTAGAAACCATCCTGACCTAAATGTAAAACAGACTGTGCATATAATATCTCTTTTCGTTGCTTTTAATAATCTTGCGCTAGGTATTTCTTAGAGGGTCCACTGGAGGATGACAACAGCAGCCAGGCAAAAACACAGCAACGTGTCTGACATTTGATATCCCAACAAACAAACTTTGCTGCTTGTTAATGAGGATCTCATAAATAGCCACTGGAAAGGTCACATATTCTGCACTATTGTCGACAGTCTACAAGTTCAGTATCAGTTCCAGGATTTAATCAGACTCATTTCTATCCCGTTAACCCTTCAAAAGGAGCTGACGCCCTCGGTCAGTTGCGCTCATGTGCCATCCGAGGCTGTTGGGGCTCCTGAGGCTGGCAGAGGAGTCATCAAACCCGTTCAAATTTTCACTTTCTGCATTAATTCCTGCGGTGTTTGGTGTGGTCGCCCATCACTGTGCAGTCAGGCTACAATAAAGAGTGGAAGGTGGAGGCAGACCGGCCACACACCTTTCACATAGCTGCCATTCTCTCCCCGTCAACGTGTTCCTTCGTAATGACGTGTGGCAAACTCCACCTGCCAATATTACAAGTTCCCCAGCATGCTAAGAATGGCCATTGGGCGTGTACACAAAGGATGTAGTGTATACCTGAGGCAGCCGTTGCCAAGTCTGCAAATGAGTTCTTTTGGCCTGAGGTGGCAGGTAATCCATAAGAGCACCTTGAATTCCTGAAAAAACGTTGGTTCTTTAAGGTATGGCTGCTCGTTTTCTGTTTTTCAAGCTTCGTGAAATCAGGCAATACCCAGAGTGGAACTAATTTAGGAATTTTCTATGCCCGATAAGGCCAAACGGTCACTTCTTTTCACGTGTTCAGATTGTGGAATATTAGGGCTTAGAGTTGTTTTAACTGATTATCTAGTAGGAATACCCTTTGATGATAGATAGTTATGCTTGACTGCAATTAGAAAATCAACAATCCGAAATAGTACAACATTAAAGATCAAATTGGAACAGGAGGAACTCTGCACCAGTCTGGGCCAGGACAACCCAGAGTCTCTGCAGATCAAAGAGGAACAGTATATACAACATTAAAGACCTTACCTCTTGTCCAATATTTTCATTTTCAAAATCATTTATTTTGTTCATGCATAGGAACAGCAGAACTGGACAACTTACTCCTTCTAATTATCTTTTCATGTCACTTAATAGAAAAAGAATTAAAAGAAAGCTAGATGAAGAGAGCTGGTTCCTTCTAATTACAGGAAGTTCAAGAAAAATCAGACCTCATGGGTTTTACATACTCAGCTGTTTAGTCCAGATCTGATGAAACTTTTTGCACTCTTAGGAAGAATGTCAACTCTTCCATAATGCAAACCTCATGTACAACGTCAATCCATTCCTCTGTAGTGAGTGGTTCTATGTTAAACCATTTTACATACAGTAATGTACATGAGTAAGTTTCTGTCGTTATTATGCGAATTTTCAAATCATATATCCCCTAAATACATAGATTTACATTTTTTTGGAAAGAATAAGCAGATTTCCTAAAAGACTCACTGGCAAATTTATTAGCATTTTACCATATTTCATTGGCTTTTGCCATAATCTTAATTCTTGATTTGTTATTGTAGTTTAATTGCTTATTTCAGCATTATTCTAAAGATGAACAGCTGGAAACTTTGAACTCACAGCAGCCAAATTTACAAGCAACACTCAATCTGTGTCAGACTTTGCAGTTGTTCCTAAACTTTGAACCTTTTATATAATTATGACACTTTTCCGCACTTGTGAGCTTTATGCAGACACTTGACGACTCCGTGACGAGGAGGTTTCCATTTCTGCCGTCTCATTTTCTGTTATCGATGGTGATGCCGGAGTAGGAGACCGAGTGGATGGCAGGAGGCCAGGTAGACCCCTCCCGTCACAGAGAAGCTCGTCAACACATCCATTATCACACAGACCTTGAGAAAAATGGTGCTCAGCAATGACAGACATAATAAAATAGGAAAAGCTTTGCCGTCAGCACAGCGGCGTAGAGCACCTCGATGTTCCACGTTTGACCACGTTTAGTTTACAGATGTTTTAACCCCTCAGCGGCGTGGATAATGAAGTCTAACTGAGCTGATCCATGGCCCACTGTGTGCCTGATCAAACTGGGAAACCAGTGAAAGGATGCTAAAGGACTAACGTGTCCTTCTGATAACAATGTCAAACAATCAGCAGGGAACTTTGGCCCCTGAGGACATTCAGACTGTCCCCGTCCATCGTTCAAGATACTTTATCAGCTTCACCTCTGCCTCACTGACCTCACAGCTCAATAATCAGAAGCTCACTGAAAGACTCAGAGTGATCAGCTCTTAACTAAATCTAAACTCTGCATGGAAATAACTGTCATTATTGAGTTCTTCTGCTCTACTTATTTTTTTTATCATAACATATATTTAATTTGTTAATAAAAAAATTTCAGACATGCCACAGTATCATGAAGGCAAAAATAAAATACACGAAACACAAAACCAACCAAATCAAATCCAAAACCTAAAATAAGAAGACATTTATTTTATTAACCTGCTACATATTTGTACAGCTTATATCTTACTGTTTACTGTTAGCATCAAACCTATATATTTATTTTTTGCATCTTTACGGACTCAGAGAACACATTTACTGTTCCATATTACATATTATTACACTTTTCAAATAATCTTTTTGGTATTTTTTCTTAAGTTGTTTACAGTTCTGCTCATTTTGAGAATGTTCCGTCACCCAACTTTCAACACATTCACTCACAACATTGAAAATATACGAGATATTTGAGCAAAGACATCTTAGGAAATTCAGAAAATATTAAATCTGCCTATATATATATATATATATATATATATATATATATATAATTTTATGTCCTTGGTAAAGTTTAGAGAACATCTTTCAAACTTCAGAACTCTTTCCTACTTGGATTAGGTTGTTTAACAATATTTTAGTTTTTGTGGTACAGCTTGTTATACCTGCTCAATTGGTTATAACAATAAATATTATCATTCAAGCAGCCTCAAATTTCAACGTGAGTGTGCTAAAAGTGGGTTGACAGGCAATGATTAAAAAGCAAAGATCTTGGAAAGTATTTTAAATATGTATGTAAAATTTTACATGTTTTTTAAAATATACATATTTGATGCTTTCCAAATTCCAGATAATCAGAAACAGACGAGCAGAAATTGTTGATATAATAAAAGGATCCTATTGTGCTATAATTGGTGAAATTAATTGCCTAACAAACGTCACAGGGTCACAGAGCACGAGGGGAAATCGTCAAATTGTTTCTTTGGGTCAGCAGACCAAAAAATCCAGTCATTTCAGAAAATGAGAATAAGGCTGAATAACTGATTAACCACCTGACTATGTGCGACCAATGACCAGTATCTGACAGCACAGTCAAGTCAGTTTCATTATCAATACTGAAATTAACTACATTCTCAGAAAATAATGGAATCTCTGAATTATGAAATTAGCTTTGTAGGATTTCAGAATCAGAGAATGATTTGTAATTTGTTGAATACAAGGGAAATGGACGGCTTTATTGTCAAACTCATCTCGGGAAAATATTGAGGTTAAATTTTTTGTTGCTTATTGTGATCAGATTTGTTATGTAACATTTTAAAGTAAAGTTTCAGTTTAATGTTCACTGTGTAATAGATTTAAAACATGGGACGGAGCATTACCACATAAGGCACAAGAGTCTGACATGACAGTTTGAACTGTGGCTTCGGCTCACTGCAGTAAATATATCCTAATTGTTTCAAATCACAGTTTCTATTTGAACTTCATTACTTGTTTGGCCCAAACTACAGCTACAGATGAATTATTTGGTATGTAAAACACCGAAAATAATGAAAAGTGCAAGTAAAATTGCCCGATGAACACAGTAAAACCCCAAATCGTTACATTTCTAATGACATGAAACAGAGAAATGGAGCAAATTCACACATTCAGTGAGCTTGAACATGAGTCCCGGTTTTGTTTGTGGCAGTATGTGGTCGATTTAATTGAACATTGGACAGAGTGGAGTTTCACGCCATGAATCGCATCAGCGGAAAACCAGCTGCGATGGTAGTTTTTGGTGGAGCTGCTCTTGGCTTCTCAGCAAATATGCCTGGAATGAGGCTTGATTGTCGGTGTGGGCAGCAGCTCGTAGTTAGCAGGCCAAGAACGCCTGAGGTAATGGTGCAGTTTCATCTTTCTGAAGACAAACCAACACCCTGCCGCCTCCCTCACTGCTGTCAGACACAGAAACACACTTCTGCTGAATGTTTTTCTCTTTTGTTCAGCAAGAGTTGACATACTTGTTGTCTTGTTTTGTACAGGATTGAACACACTTTAATGCAGGCATGAATTTTAAAGGATTTTTTTATTTACCGGCAAACAGGCGTCTCTCATGTTTGTGTCACTTTAGCTGGATTTCAGCTTTTCTGTTTTCCACTGCGATGTAGGATTTGACCACTCTGAGTGGAACAAAGCGCTTTAAATACAAAAAACAGGCTTCTCTTTCGAATAACATTGAGCATTAGCTTTCTAGCTAAATGTAGAATATCAGCTGCACCAGTACAGTGCTGTTTGCCAGTCCAGTTTTAGCTTTCTAGCTAATGTAAAGACTGCAACATGACAAATTTAATGTTTTCTTTTAGCTTTTCTGCTGTTTGACATCAGCTGTTCTTCACTTTATTTGGAATAAATGCTTCTGTATATTGAACAGTATTTGACCTGTGGCTGGATGGATGGAGCTAATGTCTCTATTTGTGGATGTTCAAAGAAAAACAAAAAAGAGAAAATCAATCATCTTTGAAGTCACGCCTTGCTAATCACATTAGGAGCTTTAAAGGTTGCAGACAGGATTGTTGCTCTGCTTATCTTCGCTCTGTTTGGAGAAAACTTTTTTGATTTTCCGGCTTATACGGATCAAAGGATTATAGAGCAATCGAGTAATCAGAGAAGGACATGCTGAGTTGCAGGAGAACACGAGCTGAAGACACCACATGTGGCTGCATTCAAAAAAAAAAAAAAAACCTCATACTTGCTTTTCAGTGTAGTGTTGCTTAAGACCAACAATGTGTGCTTTTAGGAGGCATAAAAGCTGAAATATCATCAGTCTGGAATAAAACAGGCAAAAATGTGTTAACAACCAAAGTGATTTTATTCATTTTTTTGTAATATTTCAAATTGTGAGGACCCTTTGCCTTTGTATTTTTTTCTTTCATAAATCTGTAAAATCATTATATTTTTGCTGATTTAAATATGTTTAAAATAGTCTAATAATAATCGTTTGTTGTAAAAGAGCATATTACAATCAGTAAAAAGACTGATTATTTGATGTGGATGTTATTTACGGATTTAGGATTGTTTTTTACAATTAAATGAATACTTTTTTTGTGATTTAAAAAAAAAATGCAATTCTGTAAAATTACAGTTACAAATATTATGTAATATTTTTCAAGTCCAATTATTTGACAAACGTGTTAATAACTGGTGCATTAATAGTTTTTTTTCCAGTGACTTTGCGAGTTGCTATCTGTAATTTTACAAAACACAAAAATTCGTAAAACAGCTGCATTGCATCGTGCGTACAGTACAGTTAATAAACTAACTTTTCCAGTGTAGGTTGGAACCTGCAGATGAGCTCGGGTAGGCTTTGAGTCAGAGTAGTTTGGTGGTGTTAGGTAACTCTTGGGTGTGACCTCGAAGCTGGGTGGAGGTGGAAACTCTGAAGCTCGAACAAGCTGGTGTGAAGCATGTCTCACTGCGTTGGGCCTCTTGCACGACCGACAGCATTGTGGTTTCTCTCCTCTTCCTCCCCTCTCTTCGTCTCTCTGCCCTCGTATGACATGGCATGGTTGGGGATTCCCTGTTGAGGGTGGAGATTAGCTCTGCAGCAGAGAATAGAAACAATGTGGAAAAACAGAAAGGCCTCGAGGCAACCCTGTCCTGCTTTTACCTGCCCAAGTTTCTGGATCTGAAAGAAACAGTGACTTTCAACTTCATTTGTGGCCATTTGGATCCACATTATTGCATTTATGCCGGAAATACAAACATGTCGGAACACTCATTAAAGCTAAAAGTCAACCTCACTGTTACTGTTTCCATTTAGCATGTGGAGATTAGTGCATGCTAACATCAATCCAGTGCTACACTCTAAAAAAAAAAAAAAAAAAGAAAAGAAAAAGACAGTCTTTGGGTTTAACAGCAACCAAAAAAAACCAATCTGTCAGTCTTTTTGACTTCAAACAGCTTCTAATGAATTTATGTTCAACCAATGAGCAATACTCCTGAGTAAAAGGAACTCGTTTTTCCTTTGCAGTCAAAGCTATAGTTAATTACCACTCACATAATGACCGGTAGTATTAATACAAGTTCAATTGCTCCAACTAGTATCTCTAGTATTTCTACTAAGGAATGTTTTCATGCTTATATAATTATGAATTTAAGTTTTTAATTTGACACATGCAGCTTTGGGCTTTTCAGGTTTTGTTCATGTAGTAACTTTAATAAATTAACTCAACAACAAACAATAATTGCTCACCAGTTGTTCTTTGTAGTTCCTTTTCGATATTGTCAAATTCAGTGCTTTAGTCGAATTCATTTGGACAAGACTTGATACTCACCAGATTTCTGATTTTGTCTAGACACGTTTAGTAGGTAGGGCAGCAAACTTGAAATCCAAATAAGTTATCAAGTCAGTTTTACTTTCTACAGTTTGACTTGGTTTTAAAAAGCTGAATGTTCAGTCGTGATGGTGGTATCGGAATATTTATTTTGAGATCTGATTATTCGGATTAATATTCAAATATTCGACATTTCTGGACATCACAGATTGACTACAGACTCAGGATGTTATTGATCATCAGTTATGCAATTCATTGCTGTTAATAATTTATCTCATTAAAAATATACATGCATATCAGAAAATGTATTGTCAATTAAAATGCTGTTTGTGCCATGAGGCCGGCCTTCCTAATGTTTTAACCCTGCATTGACCCGAGGAGGCGGAGTTTGGCTAGCAACGGGCACCATGACAAAGTCTTCTGTGATGCTTAATGCTAGAGTTCTACTTTTGTAAGAGTTGGTGGCTATGTTGGTTGTCCATAGACTTAACTTTATGTTGTTGATTATTGATTAATAAGGTTGCCGATTATTGCTTTAAAAAACTGGCTTAAACATTGTATCCCTACTGCAAACGGAGAGTGGCGGCTGCATTAGAGTTAAAGTCACACGTTTCTAAAGTAAATTATGTCGTCTGGAAATGGCTTGAAACAAAACAATGATGCAGATTATTGTAAGGATCAGATAATAAAGTAAATACTGAGATAACTCCTCAGCTGCTTAGTGGAGATGCAGAGAATGAAGTCACTGTGTGTGTTGTAATATGAGCTCCTGTGTTCTACGTTTTGGCAGCCGGTCATGCCATGTGCCTGCATGTCAGTGCATGTCCTCGTATTTGCAAAGAGACCGATATCCCACACTGCATTTTAGCAAGATGGCATTGCAGAGCACTTAACTGGAGGGGACTTTCCATATTTTAAAGGCCTCTAACAAACAAAAGCATCAAACTGGGCTTGAAGTTGTTTGCCTTTGCAGAAAAACCCAGTCAGCTGACCAAAGCTAACGTTATAATGTGGGCCTCGGCATGCCAGGATGAGCTGACGCTGTGCTGCCGATCATTGTGGTTGGAGGAATGCTAACGGAGGAAGAACATTTGTTTGGATCTGAGATGCTGGTGGCACAGTGGTTCAAAATATCCTTTATTGACCACTTGAAGGCAGCTTTCTGCAGTCATCGTTTCTACCTATTATTAACCCCCGCCTCCACGTAGTGGAAAAGGGGGATATAGGTTTGGCCTCCGTCTGTACGTCCGTCCATCCGTCCGTGCGTCCGACATGAAGGGGACAGCTTTTCTCGGAAACTGTTACAGCTAGGATTACGAAATTTAGTGTGTAGCTTCACACCATGGACACCTTGATCAAGTTCGAAAATGAGACCTGTGCGATAATATTTAACAGAGTTATGGCCCTTCATCACTATTTTGGATATAGACTCATAGACATCACATGTGGCGGGGGATATTGATGACCATGTCGTCTTGTTGCAAATCTGTATTTAATGCTTAATAAGAATAAAACTTTTTTTTTTCTTGTGAAGAGAAAGAAGAGTTGTTGAATGCACAAACATTAAGGTGAGAGAAGCACTAGTAACACTTTAAAACTTTTAATTTCAGGTATTTGTAGCTCAGAAGATGTTAATACTTTTGAGAGCTGCATCAGTATGAAGCAAACCTTGTTGATGACCATCTTTTGTCACGTCTTTGCATCCTCATGCTGCAAAAATGGGTTAAATCAGATCAAATTTGGGTTTCTGAAAACTGCAGACAACATTTCAAGCATCAGCACCTGTTCTTACCTAATCTGCTGAGGTGAATCAGCAAATTGGGGAGCATTATATGTGTCATGTCTACGTGTGTGTAGAGGCTGAAAAGATGGCCGAAGGTGAGTGGGATAAGATGCTGGAGAAAATTTCGTTTTCATTTAAATGCATTCAAACTACTGGGACTCCTGAGGGAAATTTAGCTTGTCGTGTTCAGTAAAAGCTCTGTGAGTGAAGAAGAGTTCTCCACAACGTGATTTAATGTGTACACATTGCTTATTTAGATATCTTTTACTTGTCTCACTTCATAGAAAGAATGTTGCTGTTTTAAACAGAAATTGCAGTGTTTATTGTCTCTAAGCTTTTTGCTAAAGTTTCATTTTTAAAGCTCAACACATCTCAAAAACATTAGAAATATTTTAAGGGACAATTTTGGGGGTTTTGTGTGTAAACTGAGCTCAGAGTCAGTTTGTGGGCGTTTGTTTTTGCCGTGTTTAATCTTCTGAACCTCCGTTTGTGCCAGCATGTTTAAAAGACGATATCTTTTTAAAAATCAGGAAAATCATGCCGTTGCTGTGGATTTTCAAACTTCTGACAGTCCTTGAACTGATCATGTGTGATATGAGATTAGATCGGGAAAATAACTAAATCTCAGCGTGAAATTAGCAAATTTACAGGGTTATTCAAAAAGAATGAATTGATTTCATTATGCAATATTTTAATAAGGAAAAGCAATAGAAAATCCAGCAAAGTCACAAATGTTCTACTCACACCAGCATTTATTTGATGTTTAAGGTCATCGAATGACATCGGATAACAACAACAATCAGCTCAGTGGATCGTGATGTGCTGATACGCGTCTGGGAGGAGTTCTCTTATCGCATAGATGTTCCCCGTGCTGCATCTGGGGGCCACATTGAACACTTGTAAGACAGGAAATAAAAGTTGATTGTGACTAGACTACTTGAGACTTGGCTGGAGTTTTCTATTGCTTTTCCTTATTAAAATATTGCATAATGAAATTGGTTCATTCTTTTTGAATAACTCTGTACTCATTTTCCAAAAAAATGTAATTCAACTTCAGTTTTTTCTTTTTAATGATCTATGGCATTCTGACTGTGCCAGACTGCACAAAATAAATGTCTAGTCATTGATTATGCTGTTTCCATAGAGGTGCGGGACTTTATATTGCAGTGAAAAATGAGACAATTGAAGAAAAATGTGACAAGATCATAAAAATGTCCCAAAACTAATCAAGGTTTATAGAATTATGAGGCAACTTTGTAGGTTCTATGTGTAAATTTGATCTAAAAAGTCAGTTTACAAGAGTTTGTTTTACCCCCTCTGAAACCCCCAAACTGCATGCAAAATCGCACCATTTGTCAACTGTAAAAAACAAAAACAAATCTGTATATTTTCCACCTTCTGGTGGTTCTTGAACTAATCAAGTGTGACGTGAGTTTCTGTCAGAATTAAACAGCTTAATCTAACCTTAAAATTGTGTACACTTTTCTGTACATGTCTCATTTAACATGAAACACGTAGATTCACTAAAACACCCAATATTCTGTGTTTCTGTCATAGCAAGGAGGCAATAGGGACATTTTTGGCTAAATTGCAGACAGAACATGGGGACTGTTTTGTGGGTCTAGAATAGAATAGAATAGAATAAAATTACTTCATTAATCCCTCAGGGGATATTTGGTTGTTACAGCAGAAAGAGTGCAGTTCCCACCACCACAAATTGAGATAAATAAGCAAAAACATTCAGTAAATAAACAGTAAGAAAATTGGAAAATGCAACATGCCCTATTTAAATAAACACGCTCCGCTTAAAACATCCCCCGCCTTATATATAGTGCCTCTGAGTGCAAGAAATAATAATATATACTGGACGATACACCTACAAAATGATACATCTTCACTACAATGAAAACAATCAGGTCAAGGTCATGCACCAAAAAAGGCAGATCTACATTATGCACAGGTGACGTTGGTGCAACATGCATGAAATACTTCAGGTAGTTTCTGACATATGCTCCAGAAACGGAATCAAAAAATATTTGAAGTGCCTCACACTGACCTTGAAAATCAGGTCAAGGTCATGCACCCCAAAAGGCACATCTACATTACCAACAGGCTTAGTGTGCGCAATATGAGTGAAATCCCTCAAGTAGTTTCTGAGGTATGATCCGGAAACCAAAAAATATTTGAAGTGCCTCACTGTGACCTTAAAAATGAGGTCAAGGTCATGCACCCCAAAAGGCACATCTACACACGTGGACAAAATTGTTGGTACCCCTCAGTTAAAGAAGGAAAAACCCACAATTCTCACTGAAATCACTTGAAACTCACAAAAGTAACAATAAATAAAAATTTATTGAAAATTAAATAATCAAAAACAGCCATCACTTTTGAATTGTTGATTAACATAATTATTTAAAAAAACAAACTAATGAAACAGGCCTGGACAAAAATGATGGTACCTCTATAAAAGATTGAAAAGTATTTGACCAGAGTGACATGATTAACTCAGGTGTGTCATTTAATTGACATCACAGGTGTTTCCAAACTCATTATCAGTCAGTCTGCCTATTTAAAGGGAGACAAGTAGTCACCCTGCTGTTTGGTGAAAAGGTGTGTACCACACTGAACATGGACAACAGAAAGCGAAGGAGAGAATTGTCCCAGGACATCCGAAAAAAAATGATAGACAAACATCTTAAAGGTAAAGGCTATAAGACCATCTCTAAACAGCTTGAAGTTCCTGTGACAACAGTGGCTCATATTATTCAGAAGTTCAAGACCCACGGGACAGTAGCCAACCTCCCTGGACGTGGCCGCAAGAGGAAAATTGATGACAAATTGAAGAGACGGATCGTTGGAATTGTATCCAAAGAGCCCAGAGCAACCTCCAAAGAAATTAAAGGTGAACTCCAAGGCCAAGGTACATCAGTGTCAGATCGCACCATTCGTCGTTGTTTGAGCCAAAGTGGACTTCATGGGAGACGACCAAGGAGGACACCACTGCTGAAAAAAACTCATAAAAAAGCCAGACTGGAATTTGCAAAAATGCATGTTGACAAGCCACAAAGCTTCTGGGAGAATGTCCTTTGGACAGATGAGACCAAACTGGAGCTTTTTGGTAAGGCACATCAACTCTATGTTCATAGACTGAAAAACCAAGCATACGAAGAAAAGAACACTGTCCCTACGGTGAAACATGGAGGAGGCTCAGTAATGTTTTGGGGCTGCTTTGCTGCATCTGGCACAGGGTGTCTTGAAAGTGTGCAAGGTACGATGAAATCTGAAGACTATCAAGGCATTCTGGAGAGAAATGTGCTGCCTCGTGTCAGAAAGCTTGGTCTCAGTCGCAGGTCATGGCTCTTCCAACAGGACAACGATCCAAAACACACAGCCAAAAACACCCAAGAATGGCTGAGAGAAAAGCATTGGACTATTCTAAAGTGGCCTTCTATGAGCCCAGATCTGAATCCCATTGAACATATGTGGAAGGAGCTGAAACATGCCATTTGGAGAAGACACCCATCAAACCTGAGACAACTGGAGCTGTTTGCTCATGAGGAGTGGGCCAAAATACCTGTTGACAGCTGCAGAACGCTCATTGACAAATACAGAAACCGTTTAATTGCAGTGATTGCCTCAAAAGGTTGTGCAACAAAATATTAAGTTATGGGTACCATCATTTTGTCCAGCCCTATTTCATTAGTTTGTTTTTTTAAATAATTATGTTAATCAACAATTCAAAAGCGACTATCTCTCCCATGCTCTTTTTAGTGTCCTCACTCTCAGATCAACACAGCCCACCTCCAGAGATAGCAACAGCCTCCTCACCAATCCTCTCAACAGAAGCTTTTCCCATCAGGTCAAACCCCCCCCCTCCCAACAAAGATATGCGGTGATGCCATGTTACATTCTTAATGAATATGGGTTTCTACAATTAACCAGTTACACACGTGGACAAAATTGTTGGTACCCCTCAGTTAAAGAAGGAAAAACCCACAATTCTCACTGAAATCACTTGAAACTCACAAAAGTAACAATAAATAAAAATGTATTGAAAATTAAATAATCAAAAACAGCCATTACTTTTGAATTGTTGATTAACATAATTATTTAAAAAAACAAACTAATGAAACAGGCCTGGACAAAAATGATGGTACCCTTAACTTAATATTTTGTTGCACAACCTTTTGAGGCAATCACTGCAATTAAACGATTTCTGTATTTGTCAATGAGCGTTCTGCAGCTGTCAACTGAGACCAAGCTTTCTGACACTAGGCAGCACATTTCTCTCCAGAATGCCTTGATAGTCTTCAGATTTCATCGTACCTTGCACACTTTCAAGACACCCTGTGCCAGATGCAGCAAAGCAGCCCCAAAACATTACTGAGCCTCCTCCATGTTTCACCGTAGGGACAGTGTTCTTTTCTTCGTATGCTTGGTTTTTGAGTCTATGAACATAGAGTTGATGTGCCTTACCAAAAAGCTCCAGTTTGGTCTCATCTGTCCAAAGGACATTCTCCCAGAAGCTTTGTGGCTTGTCAACATGCATTTTTGCAAATTCCAGTCTGGCTTTTTTATGAGTTTTTTTCAGCAGTGGTGTCCTCCTTGGTCGTCTCCCATGAAGTCCACTTTGGCTCAAACAGCGACGAATGGTGCGATCTGACACTGATGTACCTTGGCCTTGGAGTTCACCTTTAATTTCTTTGGAGGTTGCTCTGGGCTCTTTGGATACAATTCCAACGATCCGTCTCTTCAATTTGTCATCAATTTTCCTCTTGCGGCCACGTCCAGGGAGGTTGGCTACTGTCCCGTGGGTCTTGAACTTCTGAATAATATGAGCCACTGTTGTCACAGGAACTTCAAGCTGTTTAGAGATGGTCTTATAGCCTTTACCTTTAAGATGTTTGTCTATCATTTTTTTTCGGATGTCCTGGGACAATTCTCTCCTTCGCTTTCTGTTGTCCATGTTCAGTGTGGTACACACCTTTTCACCAAACAGCAGGGTGACTACTTGTCTCCCTTTAAATAGGCAGACTGACTGATTATGAGTTTGGAAACACCTGTGATGTCAATTAAATGACACACCTGAGTTAATCATGTCACTCTGGTCAAATAGTTTTCAATCTTTTATAGAGGTACCATCATTTTTGTCCAGGCCTGTTTCATTAGTTTGTTTTTTTAAATAATTATGTTAATCAACAATTCAAAAGTGATGGCTGATTTTGATTATTTAATTTTCAATAAATTTTTATTTATTGTTACTTTTGTGAGTTTCAAGTGATTTCAGTGAGAATTGTGGGTTTTTCCTTCTTTAACTGAGGGGTACCAACAATTTTGTCCACGTGTGTATACTATATAGAGATGGCCTGGGTGCAATATGAATGAAATCCCTCAAGTAGTTTCTGAGATATGCTGCGGACACGAAATGTGGACATACGGACGGACATGCCCACGCCAATACCCCCCTCCGTGCCTACGGCCGGCGGGGGATAAAAATGTACAAATGTTAAAGTGTTTTATATGTAGTGCAAACAGTGTGCAAGAGTAAACAAAAAAGAAATGTGCAATTTCAAATTTCAGAATCAGAACCAGATGCTACAAGACAGAGAGCTCTCTGACAGCCAGGGTTGAAATATTTTATGTATAAATTGCACTTAAAAATGTCTAAAATGTATTCAGAATAAGCTAACATTGAGTTTAAGTGTTTACGGCATGCAGTAGACACCATTGTGTATGATTTAAATCGAATTTAGGACACTCTGGCTGACTACAAATGGATTTTTTTCAGGCTGTCACATCACAGTCTATTAAAGTGTAGTTTGTACTCTCCTGGATGTTCCTCTCATATCCTCGACTGCTATCTTTCTCTCTGGCTAAATATAGACGTCAGCGGCAGTGGAGCAGCCGTCCTGTAATATAGGCTTCCTGTATCGGCACCTTTCAACGCCTCCTGCAGTTTAAAGACAATCTGACTGAGCAGGTTTCCTTGTTTTTGTCGTCACGTTGGAAGGAAGAGTCCGTATCCTGACGGAGAGCGAGGTTGATTTTTAGTCCACAGGCAGTGATGAAGCAAGAAAATTTAGGGCAGTGACACAAAAAACTTCTTCTTTTTACTTTAAGTGAACGCTTCATACACATGCTTTGTGTTGGGGTGTGGCCGTAGGGGAGGGTTAGGATTTCCAAACAGCTGTTACATAGTTGGACTGCGATGCTCCCGTCCTCTGCTGATCTCCAACTGGTTTGTGTAGCAGCTTTTCAGTGACTCATTCGATGTAAGAGGCCTTGAGTCTGATCCGTTTGCTGTTGTTTTTTTTTTTGTTTTTTTTGAGGTTGGAAGGGCTCTGAGATGGAAAACAGGTCTGAGTCGGTGTGTTGCTGCAGGCAGATGAAACACAATCCACAGAGGACTGCTTGTGTAATACAGCCATGAGTTTTGCAGGGAAATTATGCACCTTGCAGAGGCTGTACAGCAGTTTATGATGGGGTTTTACGAGTCTGGATAGATAAGGTGGTGCTGATCTCGATGGCTGAAAGCTAAATGGTTGAAGTTGCTTTTCTTGTCCTTTCAAGCGCAGTGATCTGATTGGAATGAATGAGAAGGCTGCATTTTCTGATACAGTGCTAATTGCAGCATCATAATGTGAAGCACGGTGGTGGCAGCACCATGAGGTGAAGCATGGTGGTGGCAGCATCATGATGTGAAACACAGTGGTGGCAGCATCATGATGTGAAGCACGGTGGTGGCAGCATCATGATGTGAAGCACGGTGGTGGCAGCATCATGATGTGAAGCACGGTGGTGGCAGCGTCATGATGTATAGCATGGTGGTGGCAGCGTCATGATGTGAAGCACGGTGGTGGCAGCGTCATGATGTGAAGCACGGTGGTGGCAGCGTCATGATGTGAAGCACGGTGGTGGCAGCGTCATGATGTGAAGCACGGTGGTGGCAGCATCATGATGTGAAGCACGGTGGCGGCAGCATCATGATGTGAAGTATGGTGGTGGAAGTATCATGATGTGAAGCATGGTGGTGGAAGTATCATGATGTGAAGCATGGTGGTGGCAGCGTCATGATGTGAAGCACGGTGGTGGCAGCGTCATGATGTGAAGCACGGTGGTGGCAGCGTCATGATGTGAAGCACGGTGGTGGCAGCGTCATGATGTGAAGTATGGTGGTGGAAGTATCATGATGTGAAGTATGGTGGTGGCGGCATCATGATGTGAAGCATGGTGGTGGCGGCATCATGATGTGAAGCACGGTGGCGGCGGCATCATGATGTGAAGCACGGTGGCGGCGGCATCATGATGTGAAGCACGGTGGCGGCGGCATCATCATGATGTGAAGCACGGTGGCGGCGGCATCATCGTGATGTGAAGCACGGTGGTAGCTGCAGCATCATAATGCATAGCATGGTGGCTGCAGCATCGTGATGTGAAGCAAATTGTATGTTTATACATCCTGTAGTCCTGTCGCCATTTGGTGCGATCTAGAATTTTCATCATTTCTTCAAAGTTTTATTAAAGCTGTATTATGAAATATGTTTTCATTAAAATGCCTAAATACAAACAGATTACTGTCAAGTATTTCCAATATGTTCTTAAAATCAGCTCTCCGAAAATGAGCGCAAACTGTTCTAAATTAATTTAGAGCTGCAACGATTGACAGAAAACTCTGACAAGTGAATATTTAAGTAAACTACAGCAGTTTATTAACACAAATTTCCCAAAACTCTCACTTCTCCAGTTTTCCTACGTTTTACTGAACTGTAAACCAACTATTTTGCAACTTCTGAATGTTTTTTTTTTTTTTGACAAAACGATACATAAAACAAAGCTACCGAAGAGTGTGATGGGTGGTTTTTAGCAGCAGTTTGTGCATGTTCTAGTTTCTCTGCTTGAACATCAGCAAGTGGTTGATTCTAGAGGGTTAGATTATGCTGTAAACACATATGAAGCTCTTGTGCATCCAAGAAAAGATTTTTTTTTTTAATCTGCATTTGTCTTCAATGCAAGAAAAAAAATTTCCTCTCCATTTTCAAAGGCCCATTATTAAAAATGTGGCCTGAGCTGGAGCAATTCTGTCACGTAAATCTGCTGGAAACAATTTTGTCTGTCTTCAATGTACTTCATGACTTTAGGAGTAACATTTTAGAGATATAGGATGTTTTTCGAGGCTAAATTGCCAAAAAATCCTAAATCTGCGCGTCTCAAAATTCAGCCTAAATGTTTCACAGAACTTTCTTTGGGTTGCAAATATCAAACAAACACATTAAACAAAATCTGAAGCGATGCAGCAACAGATTTTCCTAATTATGTCTGAGTTGAGCCTTAAGGGAAATTGTTTAAATTTCCCAGGTGAATTTATCTTCATAATAGTATAACTAGTGCTCCAAAAACTCACTAGTAAACAAAGATGCTAGAACATTATTTCTGATCTTTTACGATGAATTCATGATGGTGTTTCGTCCACCTTGGATACCAAAGCAGCATGCAGGTTTAGAATATTTAAGAAAATCGATTTTACTGAAGGCAAATATCAGCTCCTCATTGAGCTTTTGCAGAGCGAGACATTGTTTCTTCAGGGATTTTGTGGAAAATCTGCTGGAAGATGAACTGAGCTCAAGTTTTAAGAGTTTCTGATGAGGCTGACGCTTTAAGGGCTGAATAACAGTTTAAAAGAGTGAGATGATTTCAGTTTATTGAGGAAATGAATCAGTTTCCTTGCTTTGTCACTCTCGGCTTCATTTATACCAAAGTAAACACCATCGAATACGTGACAAAAATACATGCATTTGTTTATTTTGGTCCTCTCACTCGGTCTCATTTGTCGTTTCTCTGATGTGGGCTCCTTTAATCCACTTTAATCTCAAACTTCCTGCTGAGTCCTTCTTTCTCTTTTGCGCCGTCACACATTTGGTTCCTCTTCTGCTCAGAGTTTTTGAGTTTTATCCTCATTTTTGTCTCCAGCGCTGAGTCACGTTGGCTTGTTTGTTCATACCCAGCTTAAATGTAATATCCTGTTTGCTTCGTGTGTCGCCCGCTGTTTTAGCTGCCACTGCTCTCTGCTTTCTGTGTCTGTTGTTTGTTTTGTTTTTGTACCCGTCAGGTTTGCAGACGGTTTATTTGGCAGATGCGTTTGGCGTCAGGTTCCCCTGAACAATGCAGCAGTCACGTCAGCTGCAGCTTCGCCTTTAGCTCAACGTGAAACTGGCAGACTGTCGCCATGCACGGCCGTCGATTTGTGTTTCATTTACATGTTTGGCTGCCGTCCAGGGCCGGTGTGACTTCTCCTGTCCTCTAAGCTCAGTAGGATGCAGTGATGATAGTTTATGTTTGTCGTCGGAATTTCGGGCTGGAGGTATCGCTGAAAACAATGTCACAATAAAATGTTTAATTTTAGTTAAGTTTAGTTTAGATAATTTTCAGCAACCTATTGTTAATAAAGACCACGAGAAGTAGCCTGTTTATCACGGTGATAACTTTACCGTCAGTACTACAATGAAAAACACACAAATTACTGCATTTACACACATAAAAATATGTAAGACTGTAGGAATTATATGAACTTGATGTACACTGAGCCTCTCAACCACATCAGAAGGATTTTTTTTTTATTAACTACTGCTGGAAAACTAACTGTGAAAACAGGATGAATAGTCAGATTTTCAACTTTTTGATGGCCCTTGAACTAACCATGTGAGACTTTCATCTGGAAAATTATCTAAACCCAAGCTAAAAAAAAAAGAAGCAATATTTCATTAATTCATTCTGCCAAAAATAAATCATTTGCAGTAATAACAACAGTCACCAGAGGAAAAAAAAATCATAAATCAGGGATTTTTTGATGTTTACATAAAGCAGAGAGGAGGAAAATATGAAAACAAGTGCAACATCTAAGTAGTAAGATGAATAGCTATCATTGTTGACCATTGTTTTTTCCAGTGTGGGCTCTTGGAAAAATGTTGCACATGGTAACCCCAGTTTTTTTCAATTTCCAAACTTATCCAAGCGAGCAAGAAAATATAATATTTGATTTTTGACCAAATAGTTCCTCAGGTAATCCAGAAAATGTAGAAAATATGTAGTCACTGCTTTATCTTTATGAATCATTTTCAGTTTAAATGTACTCAATTGTATATATAATATTTAGAAAAATATTTCTGTATAAATGCCATATGGTGTTTGGTTATAGGCGGCCATGTTGATTTTAGGCCTGAAAACAGCAAAAATGTCAACTATGATATCTGTCAGCTATGTTACAAAAAGTCCTGCAATTCTATGTTGACCCAGTAAACGTGTTCCCTGACCTTCTACCATGATTTGTTCTGTTTCCATAGAGATGTGGCACTTTATAGAGAAAAATGAACCCACAGTGAATAAAAGTGTGATTGAAGCATTTTAACATTCATTGATTAAGGGAGGATTTGTTGCATTTGTTTTACTTAAACTTAATTGGACACATCTAATAAACTAGCAAATACAGAAACGATGCGTTACCTGATTTTGTTACAGAGGCAGAAAAAATATTTCTTATATTTTTTTCCAGCGACTGCCGCTCCGACATTACCGTTTATCTCTGAACACGTAAAACTGTTTTTCGACATTTTGCAGTTTTCAGAGAGAAAATGCAGACAGGTTAACCTGAAACAGTCTGGACAACAAGACCTAATAATGCTTTAAGATCTGGGTCTTAATGGGAGATAAAAGTGATCGATCAGTGAAAGATTGAGAGAACAGAGAAGAAAAACGGGAGACAAACTGATCAATGTCTTGATCACCAATAATCAATATCTCAGTATTGACCTTAGAGTGGAAAAAAAAAAAGTTAATATCGGTCGATCCCAACTTGTTGCCGCCGTGTTGTTTTCTAACCTGCAGCTGGTGGACTTCAGTGTTTGTGATTTGACGGCAAACGTGCTTCAACAGTGTCCGAAACAGAAGCCAGACTTTACATTTGAGCTGTTTGCATGAATGTAAATCGTGATTCTAACCTCCTGTGTTTCATTCCAGGTCCATTATCCAGATGTGGAGCGAGTGGAGTGGCTGAATAAGGTACGACCACTGACTTTATCCGATTCGCCCACTGCCCTGTATCTTCTACAGCAGCCTGTTAGCCAGCAGAGGCTGGCAGGTAGGGTTTATAAATAGGACGCGAATGTGGAGCTCTCAGAGACCCTGACCTCCCTGGAGAGAGAAAAGAGAAAGATGGAGTTGAAGAGAAAGCAATGTATGAAGAGATCCAGAGAGATGGATGGCATCAGGCCCACTTACCATAAATGTTCAGAGATGCTTCCAGTAAAAAGTTAATGGATGTGGATGAGCAGGAAAATAGCTTTTTAATGTCCGAACCTTTCTCGTCGATGCTCATGTTTATAGTCAGGTTGTATCTGTCTGCTGGGGTTGTTTACGGGTGCAGAGAGTCTGATCTAAAGGGACAATAAAAATGATAGATGCTCCTTTAAAGCACAGCATCACAAGGACTCGTGATCGGTGTCGCCGATAACTCCAGCTGACTCCACTTTAAAACTACAGATGGGCTTGAAAATGTGAAAACAAATCTCCTCTATGTTTATGATTAATAAATAATAATGAAGATTACATATCCAGAACCGTTAGTCTGTACACGTCTGTAGATCTTTGAATCTTTTTTGGAAAAATATTTGAGCTTTTAAGTTTTTCTTTTTCTTCAACAGTGACGAGATGAATAATTATCTGAACCACAGGACCCATCGGCTGGTTTGAGATGCATGTTGTCCTTTAAAAATCGGCAAAAACACCTTTAGTCACAGTAAAAACTGAAATAGTTACCAGATTTTCAACTTTCTTATTGTCTGTGAACTAACCATGTGCTGTTCTGTCAGGAAATTTACCCAAATCTGAGCTTAAAATTTCAAAATCATAGTATTTGAAATGTCTCATTTGAACATTTGCCAAAAATAAGGCATTTGCAGCAATCGTATTTAGCAAAAAAAGAAAAAAAAAAAAGGAAACTTCTGTGTTCTTTGTTGCGACTGTGAAGCCATCAGTTGTTCATCTGTGACAAACGGTCAGGTGGCAGAAATTCAGGGACTTTATGTCAATTAAAAGGTGAAAAAGCATGCAGATGAGGCGACATTTGTGCAGTGGATACCACAAAGACATTAAACGACAAAAGAAATAATCTAATACGAGTTACAGTCTTGTCTTTTTTTTGTCCTCTAATATATACAGTGGATGTATTATTAAGTGCAAGTACAGAACAGTTTATCTGAATTAGTATTTTGCAACAGAAACCAAATCTGCATTTTTCAAGAGCATCTGAAGAGCTTCAGGCCGAGGCGTATCTGTCGGATTCTTCCCCCCTGCTTCATTTTTCCGCCTTCTTTCTGTCTCTAGACGGTGAAGCAGATGTGGCCGTTCATCTGCCAGTTCGTGGACAAGCTGTTCAGAGAGACCATCGAGCCGGCGGTGAAGGGCGCCAACCCTCATCTCAGCTCCTTCTGCTTCACCAAGATCGACATGGGCGACAAGGTGACCAGCAGACGACAGCGGGATTCACAGAAAGACACCAAATTACCGCTGGGTTTAATTGTATTTTTGTAGCTGTCTGGTCAAAATATAAAACACATGTTTAGTATAAGTGGAAGATCTCGGTTGTTTGTGCTAAAACCTGGAGAAACAACTGTTGTGGACCTTCAACTGTACTGCTCCGAGGCTCTAACGGAGCGTAGGCGTTCGCAACTTTCATTGTTTCTATTCTCGTCTGTTTTGTTGCCGTTGCACTTTGACGGCTCACACAAACAGTTTTTAATCAGAGCTGAAAAGTTTTTCCTCCTCCTCTGCAGCTGAGTGGATTTTTTAAGAATTGCATGTGGATGAGGAAACAGCAAACATGGAAAGTTTTAAACAGGAGAAAACATTTGTATGTAATCTGGAGATGAAATAAATGAGCCGCCTGCTGGCATAAATAGCCTAAATGAATTATAAAAAACATGTTTGCAGCACATTAAGTTGTTTTAACCTTGTTATTTTACACTGAAGTGCTAAGAACTGGTTGCTCATATTCATATGATTCCATCAACTGGTGATCGCAGCACAAGAACTAGTGAGGAACAGAACAAGTTAGCTGCTGGTTTTCTGCCATGTTGGCTGTTGAGCTGTGATTCACAAGCTGCTTAAAATTCAACTGTTTGTCTGTTTGGACAAACTGCAACCAATCCAGTGATTTCTTTAGTTCGTGACGCGAGATACAGGAAAAAAACGATTACTCTGATACGTATTGCTGGATGAAAACAATCAGAAATAACTGTAAAAAATTCAAAAAGAGCTGAAAAAAGACATTTGGAAACTTTTCCCACATGCTGTAGTGCTGGAAATGCTGATCTGAAATCATCAAATTTTCACTTTTGATTCTGCTCAACCATCTCTGATTTGCCTGAAGTTCTTATAGCATAAAATCTGGATATTTATAAAGATATTTGTGATATTTATGTACACATAAATTACATTTTTTTTCTCAGAGATAAATCCTTTTTTAAAGTTAGCTGTCAGCCCACTTCCCTGATATTTTGCTCATTTCAATTTGAGGCTGTTTGAACAATGATATCTCAGGAAAAACTGAAGATAAAAGCCTGAAATCTTTATTGTTATTTCTCATCGTGTCATTGATTGTAGAAGTTCTGATACTGGACAAGTAGCTCAAATATCTTAAGTTAATATATATATATATAAAAAATTGAAGCTGTCTTGAAATAACCCTTTTTCGAGCACGTATTAAAAAAACAACTGATGATGCAACTGATAGTCAACTAGCGAAACTTTCTGAACTATGAAGCCACACATCCAGTAATACTAAACAAAATGTGAAATATTTGTAATATGAAATACTTATTTTTGTTTTTTCATACTTGAGCTCACCCATAAAGAGACATGATTTAATCTACTTGTCTAATATGGTGGGTTCTGAATCAATAATTTGATGAGAAATAATAATTTCAAGCTTTTATCTTCTACAATTTCAGTGTACGAAAAATCCTACTGAAAGTGAATCAACAGGCCGTTTAGAAAAAGACATTTGATATGTTAATCTAAAATTCCAAAGATACCCTTTTAAATATTAATAGTTTATGATAAATCCGAGACGATCAAGCAGAAGACCCTTGACGATTTTTAATTTAATAACTTAAATAGTTTTTGCATTTATTTCAAACAAACTGGTTGTGTTGCCTCATGTGGTGACAAAAGTTGCCAGAAACTGCAGACAGAGCAACTGTTTTTGGTCGACGGTATCCTGAAATCTGATTTCCGTTTCAGTTTTTGCACCCAAACCTTCCTTTTCAACGTTTCTCTCTTGTTTGTTGCTCATTATGTTTCGAACATGTGGAGTCGGTATGCCATGAAAACTGAATACACTAAGTTTTATCAGATGTACTTCTTGCATAGAGCAGTCATGGAAAATCTGACATTGTGCAGCTCTGGTTTCATTTACTTAAGAGGCGAGTAAACATTAAGTTGAATAAGTTCAGACCCAGCAGCCTCCATTAGATTGGACCAGTTCAAACATGAAGGTGTTCACAGGTTCACGTCAAAAATAACCCTGGAAGCCTGTTGATGTGGTTCTTTTCTCCTTATTAAACCAACACTGTCTGAATAATGAGAATTTGTTCTGTTGAGAGAACATCAACCAGATTAATAGTTTTACCTGTGATTTCTGTGTTTCTGCAGCCGCTGAGAGTGAACGGTGTGAAAGTTTACACGGAAAATGTGGACAAGAGGCAGGTCATCATGGACCTGCAGATCAGGTAAACCTCTCACAAACCATAACCTTACCTGATCTCCTTTTGTTTTAGTTCCGTTTATCTCTTTCAGATTATTATGCATTCATCCCAGACTCACTTTACAAGCAGAAAATGGGCCTCCACATCTTATCAAGCTGAGACTTGCAAGAAAGTTTAGATTCATATCTGACATCCAACACCAAAGATAAAATTTACATCTGAATCCATTTACGAACAGGCAAGAAGAAACATTTATCTCATCATCTGTAAAACTCTGTTAGAAATGCTCACCAGAATACCGCTGAAAATAGTCCTGAACTTTTTACTACTTTCTGTGTGTAAAAATGGCTGAGCTGTTTCTAAAATTTACAGTCTGTTGAATATTTTATACACAAACAGAGAAGAACTCATTGTTGGATTTCTTTAATAGTGTTTCTGCTGTTGTTGTATTGGGATGAATGTACCGTATACACCGATCAGTCACAACATTAAAAGCATCAACAACTAAAGTGTACATGTACGACCTACCTAAACCTTGTTCCAGACCAAGAACACTGCTTTGTGGTAACAACATTCGTCCAGTATGACAATGTGCCCCACTACACTTCAAAAACTTGCTCGAGGAACATAACCAAGAGCTCCAGGCACTGACGCAGCCTCCAAACTCCCTAAATCCCAATCCAATGGATAATCAATGGGATGCTTCGGAACAAGTCCAATCCATTGAGGCCGAAGCCAAACACTGCGACATACAGGACCCAAACGATCTGCTAGCTTCCTGATGCCACCACCAGAGATCCTGTATCTTTGCCCCAAATGGTCTATATTAATATAGCGCTTTACTATACCTGCAAGGTACCCAAAGTGCTTTACAAGATACGTCACATTCACCCATTCACACACACACTGCCATGCAAAGCGCTAACCATGACCCACTAGGAGCAATTAGGGGTTAGGTGTCTTGCTCAGGGACACCTCGACATGAGCACGACAGGCCGAGGATCTAACCGGCAACCCTCCGGTTGCAAGACGGCCACTCTACCCACTGAGCCATGCCGCCCCATTGACGTGTTAGAGCTGTTGTGGTTGCATGAAGAACCCCTACGCAAATGTTATGCCGGTGGTTTTAATGTTGTGGCTGATCGTTGTATTTATATATTATCTTCTTCCCTCTCCTGCTGTCATGCTAATCTGCATTTTTCTTGCCCTTCTCCTCAGTTTCGTCGGGAATACAGAGATCGACGTGGACATCAAGAAGTACTACTGCAGGGCTGGAATCAAAAGTATACAAGTAAGACTGCAGTGTGGATGTAATGTGTTTAACACACTTTTAATTCCAGCTTCACGCAAGGAGAAAGGTCCTGTTTGTGCTGTACTTACTTTAATTAATGAACATATTAGTTTATTATTGAATAGTTAAGTCACAGAAAATGATTGGACAACAAATCTGAGAGGTGTTGAATCATTTCAAGTTGATCAACGAACAAAAATGAGAAGGATATTTGAGAATTTTAGTATTTTGTCTGCTTTATATCACTGTAAGCTGAAATCAAGCCACATTAGGAGTTGTCCTAAACCTTTCTTTCTGGTATTTAAAACATTTAAAACTCTCCAAACTAGCTCATTTGTAAATGAAGTAGTAATAATTTTTTGTTGTTTTTTTAGATGCCTATTTAAGATATTTAAGATGCCTATTTTTCTAAATAGTCAGTATTGTCAAATATGTCCCAATATTTTGACCTTTTTTTTGGGAAGAAAAATGATTCATTCCATTGGTTAGTTGTCACAATTGTTGCTTAGTAACTGATCTGAACTCGTCTTTAGTCGTTGCAGCTCTATTTGAGGCTTTGCTTTAATCAATGTGAAATTTAGCAGTTCAAGTTGCTGCTGCAGACGCCACCATAAAAACTTCAAGCATAATTTTGCCTAAATTTCAGCTTCTACAGACTGGCGCAGTATTCTCCTATGTGCGTATACTTTTTACTTGACTACGTCTTAGAGTAACCAAAGATATGAAAGCAGATCATCTAAAACAAATAGAAATACGTTTCAAGATTTAGTTATTTTGTGAAAACCGTTTCTGTTAACTTAGTGCAAATTCTCATTTACAAAACAAGTGAACCTCCTGAAAACTTGACCTACTGACCCCCTCTGACTGCACCTTCGATGACAGGAAAAATCAAAACGAGTGCGGCGGTACTTTCATGCTGACTCTACTGGCGCAAGACCCTCATTCGTTCGACCGGTGACCTCCAGCGTTTACCTCAGCAGAGAGGCTTTTACATAATGTGTTGACACGGGGGCTGATAAAGGAGACGGTATCCACTCAGCTGTTGGCACAGGATCAGGCCATATTTGCCGTTCAGAGATCAGAGCGGCAGAGAAAGTGAGCGGGGAAAGGACTCGGGAGGGAGAATCGGCTGTGTATTATGAAGCGAAGCCAATATTTGCCTTTTGTGTGTGGCTCAGGTTTTAAGGCTTCACTGTGTGTGTCAGCGCTCCATCGGCCCGCTGAAGACATAAGAAGCTCAGACTCAGAAGTTGGAGCTCATCAAGAATCATGAGTCATACGGTTTCTCACAGTTTCCACTCACTGGCTGTCTGACTGTCATCTTGTTACTTTTTTTTTCATAAAAGACATCCTCTCCTTCCCAGCGGGCCTCTGATAGAGTTTATCTATCAGAAAGCATCCTCCCTCGGGCAGCGCTGGCAGCAACAAACAAGAGGCTATCTTCGATCTTTCCACTGCGCCCATTTTGATGAGTAAAATGTTGGTATTTGATTACTCACAGCGAGCCGCGACCAAATTTGGTGCTGCAGAGGGGCAGTCCACATATCTGAGGTTTGAGTCACTGCAGCCGCTGAGAGAGCTGCGTCACTAAACGACGAACAGCTCTGGACTCTTGGAGTTTATTTGCTTCCATTGCGGTTTTCAGACGAGACCCGTGTACCGACGGTTGATCAGAATGGCAGATTTCTTTCCTCCTCGTGACATTTAGCACCACAGAGGTTTTGTAATGTCGCCATGTAACAGTCTGATAGCACTGGAGACAGCCAAATGTCAAATTAAGAAAAAAAAATCACAAGGCCAGAATGTGGCAAATTACATCACAGAATCAGGATGAAATTACAAAACATAAAACAAGGAACAGGGACAGAAATGATTGTTGGATGCTTAGAAATAGAATGGAAAAAGGACTAAAAGTTTGCTGGGTATACACTACCATTCAAAAGTTTGGGCTCACACAGACAATTTCATGTTTTCAATATAAACTCACACTTTTATTCATGTGCTAACATAACTGCACAAGGGTTTTCTAATCATCAATGAGCCTTTCAGCACCATTAGCTAACACAATGTAGCATTAGAACACAGGAGTGATGGTTGCTGGAAATGTTCCTCTGTACCCCTATGGAGATATTCCATTAAAAATCAGCCTTTTCCAGCTAGAACAGTCATTTACCACATTAACAATGTCTAGACTTTATTTCTAATAAATTTAATGTTATCTTCATTAAAAAAAAAAGATTTTCTTTCAAAATTAAGGATGTTTGTAAGTGAGCCCAAACTTTTAAACGGTAGTTTACATTACAGGGTTGTCATTTGTACATTCTTTGCATTGGACGTTTTGCATTTTATATTTTTCCTCATTGTTTATTTTTATTTACGGCACATTTCTGCATTTGTGGTGGTGGGAACTGTACCCTTTCTGCTACTAAGTTCCCCACTAAGGAATTAATGAAGTACTTATATTTTATTCTATTCTATTAAGCAGAATTAGCTAATTGCAGGAAACAACAACCTGTGAGCAGCGACCTACATGCTGAAAATGCCAAATTTTAAGCAAGATTTAGGTTGTCCGATAAGACAGACCTGCTCAGTTCTTTCAATTAATTAGTCGTTTTAAATTCCCTCCATCACTGTCACTATTTTGCACCATCACTGCATCCTGGGCTTAGCACCGCCAAAGATGACTGTGATTGGTTTAAAGAAATGCAAAAAATCCTGCGTTTTTTTCCCGTTTGTATAACAGGATATTATAAAAAAGAAATTCTACAGTCCTGACAGACCTGTGGAGCTGGTTTGACTATGCTAGATGATTGCTTCTGCAGACTTTAACTTTGAATACTTTAGTTTTTGGGTTTGAACTTCAAGTGATGACATTCCTCAATGTTCAGAACAATGCTAATCGTGGTTGGTGTTTTGGAGGTCATTACGTTGTCTCCTAGAGAGAACCAGTTCTGTTCTGGTTGTTTAACATCCATTTAATCTGTTCTGCATGTTTCCAGCAGCAAAACAAGGAGGTTTGCAGCCTGAAAGTTAAATATTACAACCCAAAGCATGAGCTGTGAGGTTGTAATCAGTAGGCGTGTCTCATTTTAAAAGGAAAGACAATGAAAAGTTGTGCAAATTAAAATGTTTTGCTTTGCATTGATGCAATAAATACGGCCTGAGTTTCACACCTCTGTGTCATTTGTGTTTAAAAACTGTCCAGTTCAGAAAAATGTGTCATACTTGTCATCTTGTTTGTGTAGTTTTTAATCAGATAGTGCCAGATGTTAATACAGATTTCCCCAATTTTCTTTATATGTACGAGCTCAGGAACCCCTTTCATTATTGAAAGATTTATGTTGTTTTTATGTTTTTAGCGAAAAGATGCAATTTTTTTTTCCTAATTAATCGTCAGTGTCAAATATGTCTTCAGCTATACTCGTGTCCCAGAATGAAAGACACGATGCCAGAAGTTTGATGTCTGTGACGCCTTTAAGAAGCTGTGGTTGTTGACTGAACCCAGCAGTCAAATTTGCCTGCTTTTTGCCTCGTCATGAAAAATCAGAAGGCCAAATTTGTTGGGATTCAACACATAAATTGACGTGTTTAGAAAAGACACCACGATCACCTCACCTGATAGAGCACAAAAACAACTCATTTCGACCTGGTGACTGTCACAGACCCTTGATGAGCTCTAAAAGTCAGTCTGACAGTAAATTAAACAGCAGACTGACTGATAATGTTGTTTGTCTTGTCTGTGCAGCTTCATGGAGTGATGAGAGTGGTGATGGAGCCTCTGCTGGGGGACATGCCGCTCATCGGAGCCCTCTCTGTCTTTTTCCTCAAGAAACCGGTGAGTACCTTCAGCTTTGACCTCAGACTTTCTCATGAGATGTTTCAATTCAATTCAGTTTGATTTCTATAGTGGCAATTCTCAGCATATGTCATCTCATAGCACTTCACATAGTGAAGTAAAGACTTTACGAATGTTAGACAAGGAAACCAACAACCTTTCCAGCAAGCAGTCAGTGATGGTACCAAAACAAAGTTTTAATGGGGAAGGAAAAATAAATCCTCTGGCAGAACCAGGCTCAGGGAAGACGATCATCTGCCTCAAGTGGTTGGGGTGAGAGTGTGAATGAGTGGGGAATTCATCTCATCTAAAATATTTGTTTAAGCTTTTACACTGGGGATTTACACTCTGCGTGTAGAAACCTGCTGCCACAGAGAGTCTGCAGTCAACATGTTTGCATCATTTTTCTGTAGTTTTATTCTTTAAAGAACTCCAATGCATGTTCTGGTTCTCAGACAGACGCATGTGTCAAAAATGTGTCATAATGCACACAAACTGACTGTTTTTCAAGCTTTTTGCATGCATTTCTGAGACTTGCAGAGTTTGTCAGTAGCATTCACCCATCGCTGAACTCTTACTGTATGTATTTGGCTGATTTTGGGCCTGCTGGCACTGCACGCTTCTACCAACCGCAGCATTTTCAGTCTTCCTGAATCCTCCTTTATCAGTGCATTCCTTCTCCCTGACTGCTGTCTTCCTTCCTGCGCTTCGGCAGAGTTTATCTTCCCAATTCAGGCTTTGATACCGACGCCCAGAGGAAAAGAATCACCATCTAAAGCTTCAAACACAAACTTACTCCTTCTTCACTGAACATGCATTTTCTGCTGAAATTTGCAAAGAGAGGTGCCACGTTCCTTTGTGCGGAAAACTCCAGCTTGTGAATCTGACTCCAACCAAAAAGAAGTGCAGGAGATTTTATCTTTTTCTTCTGTTATCAGCTGTAGGGCAGGTGTGGAGATCTCAGGCAGGTGTTTGCTGAGGTAGAGCATACATCATCAAACACATGTTGAAAATGTAAGACAGACTTTTTTTTTGGTACCAAAATTGTGTTCTGCTCACTCGTCTGTGAGGCTGTATCATTTGTATGTTCTGCATGTGGGTGGAGTTCACCAACATGCTCCTTTTTAAACCTGCCTTTTGCAGTATTTTAAACAAAGGAACCAACATCGATGCTCTGTCTTTAGGCAGGTTCACCCTGAGCTGTCTGAGGCCTGCTCTGGAACTATTGATTACTTTGATTATCGCCTCTAAAATGTTGTTGAGTTGCCTAAAATTTGGGAAAATCTAAGAGCCGAGCTTGTTGGACATCATGCCACATGATGAAGTAAAGCACAAAATGTTTTTGACTTTTTTTTTTTGCATAAAAAATGACTCATTCAATTCGTTAGTTATGACAATAGTAGCGGATTAATTCTGGAGTGATTCATCTAATAATCGTTGCAGCTCTCTCTGCCTTTAATCACTGTTGAGTTTCGAGGTTCAGGTGCAGCTGCAGACGCCATAATAAAGCTTTAAGTATTTATGATTAGTACAATTTTTCTTCAATATGAGCTTCTATAGAGTAGAACAGTATACTCCTGTACATGTTCTGACCGATTAATGCAGCTATACTCTGGCTTGTTTGTCAAAAATCAATTATTTTTACCTCATTGTTAACACATTTTTAGTCTCTTGCACCACAGTCTCCCAAATCAAAGCTTTTTTTATTGAATTAGCTGCATGCTGCTACTGGGATTAGTCCTCATTGGTGATTTTTGACACAACAACCTGAAAGTTGTTGAGGAAAGTTTTCAGCATAAAACAAATCATGCATTTTGCAGCCACATAATGATGAAATCATGTCCTGCTGTAAGTTTTCAACTAGTGAATGCACTGATGCAATAAGTTGAAACCTAACTTTTCAGATATTGTCACTAGCTTTAGTCTGAGACAGAGAAGTTTGACACATTAAAGCCACCTGTCTGACATTGTGTAGGTCCCTGTTCTGCTTCGATGTCTGGAACCAGGAAGAAGAATAATAATTTTTGTTTAGGACCATCTTTTAAAAATCCAGCTCACAAAGTGCTTTCCAATGTAGCGAAATAAAATCATCAGAATACAGAAAAACAACATGGAGCATAAAACCAACAGTGTTAGAAAATTGGAAAAAAAAAAAAATCATGAAAAGCAATTAAGACAGTTCAAAAATATAAAATCAGAGAAAAATCTCTAGTACTCAGCTGACCTGATTTCCTAAAAATGCATAAAGTACCTAAAGGTCAGAAATATAACTAGAATAGGAGCTATGAGGAGCCCTAAAAGTAATCTGTAAAATCTAGAAATCTCCCCTAAAACATCCACGGAGTCAGTACATAGAGGCTGATACAGGAGTGATGTGTTCATGTGTCTTATTTCTAGTTAAAAGATGCTCCATCATTTTGAGATCTGGGAACTTTGGAGGCATCAACATCTTAGGCTCTTAGTCACTCTCCTCGAGTTGTTCCTAAGCAGGTTTTGTGCTTGTCCTGCTGGGAATCTGCCTTTGTCATTAGAGGATATGTGTATTTTTTTTAGGGATAGACAGATTGTCAGCCTAGTTGGTTATTGTGACGAAAATTTGGCATTTTACCAGTCATCATATTGGTAAATTATTGACAGATTGATAAATTAAATACCTCAGGTGGGATGTAGCCTTCTCATTCTGTCTGTCATCACTTTGTGGTCTCAGAAATTCGTCTCAAGCAACAAAAAACTGAACAAGAAACACAAGCTGTTGCCACAATCAGGAAATTGGCTTGTCTCACAGTGGTTACGGTTATGCTAACAGCTGGCGGCTAAGTTGGAAGGCAGCCACAGATTGACCTGACACAGATTCTAGAAAACAATCTCAGTCGATCTCACATAAACAGACTCTACATATGCAGTCATAGTCACCTTTATTAATAAAGAACCCAAGTTCTGAATGGCAGGTTCTCTGCTACAACACGCTGTTTAAACATTACATGCAATGTAAAACAAATTTCGCTTAGTAATGCCAGATTTCCAAAAACCAGCATCAGTATTGGTTGATAGTCAGGACCAAAGGTTTCCCAGCAGAACATTGCATTGTAATAATTACTTTTCCTGTCAGTGGTTTTAAAGTCGGTGCTGTTTGCTGTATATTGACCATTGAAAAAGCAAGAACACAACAGCAGATCAGTATAGTTTCATATTCCGACATCATAACTTCAAAATCTGCTGCATTTTTCTTTCCAACATCCATGTGATGGAACGTTGATTAGAAACACTTTCCTTTTTGTGCATTAACTTACTTTAGAGATACCCCGGAGCCAAACGCTAATTTGTAGTTTTCAACCAAAGACGGTGAGGTCAAACCTCATCTGTCAACATTTCCTGAACAGGAAGTTAGCTCTCCTCCCTGTAAGTCACTTTGAACAGATCCGCTCATTTTCCTAAACAGGTGCTTTGGTGTGAATAGAAACAGATGACTAATACAAAGATGTATTGTTGGAGCAAGGAAGGAAGTTTCAACCCAAAGCCCTTTAGTGGATTGTAGACTTTAAACTCCACCATTAATTTACAACCTTTCATTCTGAAGTGTTTGGTCCATAAACTCTGACACTGAAGTAGATATAAGTCAGTGTTAATTTACACAAGTGTCATATGATAACTTTAAATTTCCATTCCACGCACACTGAGAATGGACTTTGAGTGAAATATAAGACTTGTTTTGTTTGATTTCTAAATGAAAGAAATGGAGCAAACGTAATCTACCAGATAATTCAACATTATTAAGTAATTAAACATGTCCAGGGAGTTTTGTCCATTTCCTTCGGGGTCTGGTAGGTTGCTCTCAAAATTCACCAACAGTTTAAAATTCAAATCTAATCCTCTGAACTCCAAGCATGTTTGTGGACCTGTTTTTTTTTTTTAATGTCCTCCGGTCATGTTTTCGCTGCAATGTTAAGTCCTGCTCCTCTATGGAAACAAGAAAACTACGTCGAGAAGTAGAGAGAACTCAGGAAAGTCTTGTGCATGCAACACTGCAAGCTTTGTATAGGCAGCTTTAGTGTGTAGTTAGAAAAACACAAAAAGCATTCTGTTTGGGATGCATGGGTTGTTTAAGGCTAAAACTATATATAAAAAATTATGGCTGGGAGGCTGCAGGAATCCCTTTACTTGCCCTGAGTTGGCTCGTAACAATGGAGGGTTGTTGTGGTGTGTTGTTTCAGTGACATCACAGACTCGCATACCAGCCACGGTCTGGTTATAATCTGGTCTGCATTATCTGAACGTCTTGCTGCTACGGCTGCCAGCAGCTAGAAGAAGAAGAACGCTTTCACTCTGTATGAGGAATGTGTGAGGTCATGTGTAAAGATCCGACTACTTTCTATACAGAGGTGTGCTACTGAAGTGCTGCTTTGGTTTAATATGAACTCTGTGCAGCGATAGTTCCACGTCGCATCATTAGATTATGTGGTTGCCAATGCATTTTGCCCTTGTGGGCCAGCAGAGAATGTGTTTTGCAGCTTTGACAGAAAGCTTCTTTTTCTGTCTGTGCTGGGAAAATGAAACATTTGTCCTTTGGGGATTTTTGTGACACAAGAACTTGAGGGAGGCAGTTTGATTATTTGGAACAGCTACTTACTTGATTCCGCAATAGATTTTGACAACATGTCATTGTCTTTAGAAGCAGATGGAGTTCACGTAGTTTAAAGTGTTTATTTTTGTAATCTTTGAAGCATTATTCTCACTTTCCTGTCTGCACCGGCTGACCGTGATTGTGAGATGTAGCTGCAATCTCACAATTACAGTATTTTAGATATTGAAATAGTGCAACTGATTCACAAAAAAAGGTCTTACAGGAATCCTCATCATCATGTTTTATTCAAATAAAACCGTAAAGAAATCGTTGTGACGAGACGTTCAGAGACGATTTCAGGCATTGAGATCAAGGCCGATCAGTTGGCAGGAACCAAAGCCTGATGTGATGTTTACACTTGCTGTCACATGACAAAACTTTGAATAATTCTCTTAATGAAAGCATCATCGTCAAAGAATAATTAACTCATTCGCTGCCATTGACGTCTATAGACGTCAATCATGTTTTTTGACTGGGGGGGCTGCAGGACAGTCTGGCGGAGCTTGTCGGTGAAAATCCTGGAGTTTTGGAACGTGAGAGTGTTGCGGTGGGCCAAAAAAATGACAAAGACAGTGACCATGGTGGGCCGACAGCAAAAAGTGCCGTTGACAACAGCCGCTGGCGATCAAAGCCGCGCTAGGTTTCGGTTTCGGTTTCGCCACCACCGCTCTCTTGAGCTCATCTGACGAAGCCGAGTCAAATGAGTTTAGAGAGAGCACACATACACACACAGACACACAACACACACACACACACACACCTAAAAATGTTTTGTTTAAATTTTGTAAGATGTATTGTTCTGAACCAAAATGTTGACTTGTGTTGTTTGTTTGTAAATAAATGATTTAGCTAACAAAAGGTTAAAAAGTTGACCTCAAAATGCTTTTTCCGAGTTATTCTTGTTGTTTCATTTGAGTAAACAACTGTTCAGTTGTGTGGGATGTCACTAAACCAAAAAATATTGGCATCAAAGTGATTGATGTGCCTCTCTGCAAAAAAAGCTCGTTTTCTCTGTTTTTTGGTCAAAAACAGGTGTTTTTGCTGAAACTACCCTATGTTCTGCTGCCGATAACTTTAGAACCGAAAATGCTAGAAACAAACTTTTTTTTCCTGATGAAAGAAGAGAATCTACACTTTCTTTCGATAGTTTCAATGTTTATGTAGTCTAAAAACTTGATATTCTGTAGGTCTTGAAAAATCTGTCAAAATTCTTAAAAACTCTGGCAGTAGGGGGCTCTTTGCTCTGAAAACGGCTGGCAGCCAATGAGTTAATTGATTAATAAAGCAAATTCACTACAGTTGATATTTGTCTTGTCCTGGTCAATCCTGCTTTGTCTTAAGCACACAAACTCTGGCTGGAGACCATTAAGTGTCACAGAAGGCTTTGTCGGTCCGTGTACTTTACGGCCATCCGTTTTCCGGATTGATATGGGTAAACGAAAAACGGGAAACCATCCGATTTTCGATTTCCATTTGGATGAAGGTAAACGAAAATCAAAAAACGGAAAACGAGCCTATATCTGATTTTCTACTGTGGGTTTATTTCACACAAGTCGGGAAATAAAATACAAACATCATTCCCTTTCGTGTGTCTCATTTTGCCTTGGACAGGTGTTGTGCCAAAGTAGTTACCCCCGATAGAAATTGTATCCCCTGCCGCGGGAGCGCGCATGCATTCAGAAGGGTGGAGTTATAATCCTGTGTTTAGATATCAGTGTAGTTTATTAATAAAACAAAACGTGGATTGTTATGATCATGCTTTGATTGTCAAACATGTTTGGTAATGCAGCATGTGACATTTCTGTCTAAATAAATGCTTTTGCTATACATTGCGTGTTGCTCAGTTAAAAGTATTCATCGTGCTGCCTAACAATGTCTTTTCCTTCTCCTTTTTGTAATAAAGTGTGATGTTGCTACTCGATCACCCTGCTAACTAAACGTAGGCTCAGTACACTCTGGGTGGGAACTAGATTCAAACGCGCTGTAATTCAATCTTTAGAGCAATCTGTCCAAATTCTGATACAGTAAAATCGACACCACTGTGAGCATTTTATCACACTGCCAGACTCAATTCCACCAGGGTATCTTATCTTCAGATATTGGCGTTTTTGTTTTGTTTGTTTTTGGTTAAATCCCCCCTCTGTTCATCATCAGAACTTCATAGCATTTATTCAGAAATTCTCAACACAGACAAACGATACAGGAGGATCTACCAGAACATGTTATGAGGGGAATACACATTATTTCAGCCTCATTGTCTGCACTGTCCAAGGCAAAGCGAGACACACGAAAGGGAATGGGGTTTGTATTTTATTTCCCGACTTGTGTGAAATAAACCCACAGTAGAAAATCAGATATAGGCTCGTTTTCCGTTTTTTGATTTTCGATTTCCAAACGAAAAACGGGACACGGCTCGTTTCCCGTTTTTCGTTTACCTTCATCCAAACGGAAATCGAAAATCGGATGGTTTCCTGTTTTTCGTTTACCCATATCAATCCGGAAAACGGATGGCCGTAAAGTACACAGACCTTTGTCATGGTGGCCCATTATTTAGCTAAACCCCCACAATCCTCTCTGTTTATTAATATACAGACTTGCCTGTAGTCTGAGTGACATTCCCTGGAGTCGTTACAGTATTAAACAGTTAGAGGCTCCACCTGGTGGCAAAACGAGGTATTCCAGCTAATCTATTAATTAGGAAACTGGTATCATACCAACAGATGCGAAATAATTAATGACTTGGATTTGATCGGCAAAACTAAAAAACTTGATGAGGACATCCTTTGTAGTGCCATAAGGAAACATCTCTGTAAACCGGACTTGGTTGATTATACTTCTGTTTCCAGAGCTGTATTTGGATAATATAATAACTAAGAAAAACAAGCCTTCTAGTTTTAGTCTCTGCACTGAAAACCTGTAGATTGATGCCCACAGAGAAACCTACAAACACCAGTAGGTCAGAACTTAAATCAGGTAAATTGAATAATAATCAGAGGACCTATGAAAGAGCATGACAGCACAAGTTTTCCTATGTTTTCCTTTTCATGTTGGAATCAAAAGCATTATTGACTCTCGTGTAATGTTAATTTTTTTTTCAGTGATAGTGTTTTTCTTGTGTGAAATCCCCCACTGCGTTTATTCTCTTCCTGTGCCAACCTGGCAAAGCAGCACTGTGGTCCACCACAGTCTACATCAAGAGCGCTAACTAGGCCACAGAAAGACATTGGCCTGCTTCACTGTATTCTACATTTCCTTTGTTCGTCAGTGTAAGATTTCTCTAAAAAGCAGGAAAGAAACTCAAGCTTCTTATGGAGGAATTTCACATCAGCAATACAGTTCAACAAGCTTAAATGTCATTATTATGTTTACTCACTGAACAGTATTACACTCATTTGATTTGAAGTTATGCTCAAAACACGTATCATCTCATGAGAGACATATTTATCTTAATACATGCAGAAAATTCAGCAGTTTAGAGCGTCAGTTTTCCTCATCGTTCTTCATCTGCTTTATAATGGCGGCTCCCAGCATTTGACATTTTAAGCCTCTTTCGTAACCTTTTCCAGCTTCACAGTCCCTCTTAATCTCAGACATGCTGACACATACACACACTTTTCTCTCTTGATTCTCGCATATGCCGATTGGTGAGCGCATACTTTCGTCTATAATAACGTGTAGTAAAAGCACTGCCATCAGGTCGTTCCTATGTAAGTCTACATATATGTTAACCTTAACACCTGGCACTCTGCTCACGCTCCTTTTATGGTCCGTGGACTGGTGTTATTTTGAGCCAGCCGCCTTCCCAGCATTAGTCTGGTGATTGTCCTGTGAACTGGACGGTTCAGAGTGTATGTGTGATGATGAACACTGACTAGCAGTCAGTGAACATTTGCTGCAGGAGCACTGCAGGCTGAGACGGCCTCTCAGTGTATTGCTGCTGCTCAGTTCTGATTGATTTGTTTACTCTCTGAAAATCAAGTCATTCTGATTACCGGGATAAAGCCGCCCTCTGTCTCAGCCTGTTTCAACCAGATCTGGTAGTAGCTGCTTGTTTCTGCCTCCTTGGCTTCATGCCGGTGATGATGAAATGCATCTTTTTAGCTGATTTTATGATTTTTAATTATAATGAATTACTGAATTAATGGCCATTTTTCATTGTAGTGGTTAAGCCAATCTTAAGCACAGAAAATTGGCGTTTGTTGAGTGTTGTCCTGGTAAACATGGGCTTGTTTCCTGTATAAAAACATTGGTTGGAAGCCATTACCTGCTACAGAAGTCTCTGTCATGGTGGTCCAATGCTAGCTAAACTCCCACAATGCTGTCGGATGCGATAGCATTGAGGGGAAACAACTTCTTTTGTCCACAGCAATCAAAACTCAAACACAACAAAACTGAAAAACTAATCACAAAACTATTCACTTGTGTTTCAACATTAGTATTCCTGCTGTTTATTGCACTTGCCAACATGGAACCACTATTAGATGTAGCGTTTGTCTCCTAGTGTTGCTACAGTGCTAGTCTTAGCCAGTTCATTCAACTGCATGATCTAAATCCTTAAAACTTTAAGCACATTAGGCTGATACTCAGAGGTTGTTGTTGTTCCAGGCTGCAAAATGGATTTTGAGAAGTGTAAAATGCAGATAGCAAAAGATGAGATGAGAGTAAATGTGAGAGGCTCCACTGGGTGGTGCAATTAGGTATTACAGCTAGACTTAGCTACATGCATGTCCCTCATCTTCTGTCTTATCACCTTATATGTTTTTTTAAATGGTTAACAACAAAACGAACAAGAAAAGCAAAACATAAAGTCCGTCAGTGTTGTAGCAAAATTTAATTTGTACTTGGATGAACTGTATTTGTAATGTGACAAACGGTTGTGTCACAAAATGTCAATAAGTTCAGTAGGGCTGGACCTGAATATCCGAATATTCGTTCGCTACGGCGGTGTCCGGATATTAATTTTGGTATCCGAATATTCGTGAATAACATGAAATGCGGGACTTAACAGTTTTCCAAAAGAATGGGTAGAACAAAGCTACATCCTCTCTTCTATTTTATAACATTGTCAGCCGTGATTGAATGTCTGACTCTACCTCATGCAACCCTGTTATGCATATTATTAGCATTAAAATAAATTATTTTTACTTTTTTCTATCCGTACGTTTGTCTTCTTGCTCAGCAGTAAATATCCTGCTTCTACTCCTGAGAAAAAGCTAACATTAGCATGGATTAGCAATTCTGTTATTGTGATTAGAGCAGGGTTAGCAAACAAAAAAATAAAACATGAAATAAAAATGGTACCACTGACATGTAAGCTGAGCCAATGAATCATTTGATAGTTTATTACCTATTTTGTTGAATACTTAGTAGAACATTGTAAAAGAAAAGATTTATTTTTCAACAATTGTAATTGTGGAATGACACATTCGTTGTCTGAACACGAGCCTGGTGTCGGAGCTGGAATATTCGCTCTGTGTTTCCCATCGTTATTATTCACTGTTACTCCTTTCATTCTTTAATAAATTACAAAGACAAATACCGTTGCGCCTCGACTGTTTTCACTACGGCTCATCCAGATTTTCCACAACAGTCATCTCTGAAATTTCTGCCAAGAGAGCAGTGCTAGTTTTAACTCTGCTTCCTCTACCTGCTGTAGTCACGGCTGTCTGCAGAGAGGCTGCTTGTTTAGCTGATCTGGCTGTGATATAATATTCATTTCATATCAGGGTGTGTCAGGTATGTGTGCCGTGATTCAGCCCAGCTAAGTACAGCAACCGTAATATGTTCAGCATGTGGCTCCTCCAGACCCTCAGGTAGCCAGTGCCACTATACAGTCCTGGTAACTGGGTTAGAAAACCAGGTTAAGCCCCCATTCTGAGTGCAAGAATCCTGATTAACCTTCCTTTGCGATTCCTCTGAGGAATCTGTAGCGGTGTGAAGGGAACGTGTTGCTGCGTGCAGCGTTGGCTTTCGTCATCTGAGCAAACTTGCGACATGTAATGGCAACATAAAGCAGCTCCCTGCAGCGAGGATTACGTCCGTCCATAATGTTCACTGTGTACTTTGTGTGCAACTCAGAGGCTCGGTGTTAACCGCTTATCAGCAATACCAGAACCGCTGAAAGCTGCTGGATTTGTCTTTCTTTTTTGCTATGTATGCCAAAAGGTCGTGGAGTCACTGTTTGAATGAGAGTAGAGATGGACCTGAATGTGAATCCAGCTTTTAGAATCCAAGTCCTTTTGAATCTCTTCTCGAATCCTTGGAACTACTGGGGAATAAAAACAACTGCCTGGTTTAACCAGCTTAACCCTTTCAATTCAAAGCAGTTTCTGGGTCTTTTTTTTTATTGTGTTTTGGGCTCCTGTCGCATTTTTCCTCACTTTCCTCCACTCTTTTGGAGACTCAAGTGATATTTAAGTAAGAATTATTACATATATTTACTCATGACATTCAGTTTATGCATTTATTTATTACCTACTACCCTCTTAATGTGCTGTGTAGGTAATTATTCTGCATGGTCCCTGTCAAACAGACAAATACAGTTAATTTAATCGTTTTAATGTCAGAAGGTGCCACAAAAAATATTTTTTCACAGCCCACTATCAAAAGTTTTCACAATTACCATCTATTGTGAATGTAACAAAGTCAAATCTGCTGTCAAGGAAACGGATGTTATCAGTTTATTTTTTTTAAAAAGCTTTAGAAATGACGCTTTCTGACAAAACTGACCGAAATCCTGCAAAGTTTCACTTCAAAATTGCTGTAGTTTTGCAGAATTTTTGTATATTTCTCACACATTTTTATCAGAAATCACTAAACGTTCAGAAATGTTGCTCCAACTTGACATTTCTGGATTAAATTTGGCTGATTTTCTCATTGACAGGAGCTTTTTTTGACACCTTTTAAACTCGAAACAGCACTATTTTTCTTTTTCTTCCTCTTTTTTTGCCTTTCTTATCTTAAATCTAAATCGGACTTCTTCTCTGTCTTGCAGTTGCTGGACATCAATTGGACGGGACTCACAAACATGTTGGACATTCCCGGTGTCAAGTAAGTAACACAGTGTGACAATAATTTATACTTCCTAAAAATTGTCCCTGTGGTTGCTGACAATTGAATCGTCCTGCTGGCTTTATTTCCATGTTGTTCTGGGTTCCAATTTGGCACATATGCAGTTTTTAAAACACATTTCTGTCTCAGACTTGCAAGAAAAACACAGTTTCTAGTTGCTCTGTTTTAACACAAAAGCCAAATTGCTCACAAAGCTGGTAAACGATAGGAAAATGAAAGATCATTCTCCAGAAAAAGACTCAGATTTACAAACCTCTATTTAATGTTGAAAATCCAGCAGTTTCTGGCCGTTTTTTCTGGGCCACTGTAGACTCATTTTTCCTGCAATAGAAAATCCTTCACCTCTATGGAAACATACAACCATGACTAAAAGCAGAGAGAACTCAGGAATGTCTTCTTTGCCGTGTGACACACTTAAGGGCCAAAAAAATGTAAAACCTCGAATCAACATGTGCTCCATTTTTCCAAGTACTTACCAAAGTCGTGTTACAATACTGGAGAAAATGTTGGCTCCACGTAAACACAGTTCAGCTGAAATGTCTGAATTTTTACCACAAGACCTCATTACTCGTGAAAAGTTGAGGCAACACATTGCATTGTGGGAATATTTCAGGCTTAGAATAGGCTGGATTGAAGTTTTAATAAGGGTTAACTTCGGCAGGTTCTAACTGAAACCTGCTTTTCCATGCAAATGTTGGGCACATTATCAGAGCCCGAGCACATGAATTTAAAATCCACATTCAAATGAAATCCACAGTTTGCTGAACATGTTTCCCTTTTCACCCTGTGATCCACTGACAAAGAGGCACCTTGAGCTTTATTCTGTGCTATTAAATGCTGATGACTCTCAAAAACACAGATTCAGGTTCCCAGGAACCTCAAGAAAAAATAAATCACCAAAATGGCACCATTTATCCCAGCCAGACACTGTACAAAACAAAAAAGAATTGTCAGTTTTGTGAGTTTCAACTTTCAGATGGTGCTTGAACCACTCGTCTGTGACGTGGTGTTACTTAAAATTGTGATATTTTATTAAAACCACTTTATTGTACATGTCTCCTAGTAAAATTTGGTAAATGTAAACTGTTTTCATTATAAAGCAAAAACAATTTGCACTCCTTGATGGAACCATGTGTGACAAACAGTCATGACAAAATTCAGGGATTCTCGGCTGAGTTGGGGTCAGTGTTTTTACGTAACAGATAGGAAACAAGTATGGAAATGTATTAGACATTTAAATATTTATAGTATGTAGAACCACATTTTTTGTTGGTAACATCTGTGGAAACTTTGGAAAATGTTGTGGATGTGAATTCTGTTTTGTTTTGTTTTTCTCAATGTATGTGAAATACATGATACCAGAAATTCAACTTTGGTTTTTCCATTTTTATGATTTCTGTGGCTATAACTTTGTTTTGCTGCACAGATCACATTTCAGAGTTCTCTCAGCTTCTAGTCATGGTTTTTCTGTTTCCATAGAGGTTCAGGACTTCACATTGCAGAAACAAATGAGCCCACAATGATGACAAATGTGACACAAATTAAAAAATTACTGTATTGAGTTCGGAGGATTAAAGCCAGAAACTGCTAGGAAGCTCTTCCAACATTTTTAAAAGCTTGTCAGAATTATCACCCCTGAAGCCGAGCTCTTAGAGCCTTTTTCTGTTCAGTATGATGAGAAAATGAAGCTTTGAAGGGCCGATCCCGGTGGACTCTCAGGCTGAGTGGCCTGCCAGGCCCTCGGGCTCTGCTGCTGAAACCATTACATTAACCACCGGATCACAGAATGGATTATGACCTTTACTTTTCCCCGCTAAGTGTTGGTATTTTTAGTAACATGATTATAAAAAGGAGAGTTGCCGCAGACAGTGATGTGATGTTGGGGTGGATTCAGGAGAAGCATTTTACAGATGGGACTTCATTCACTGCTTGAGGAAGCTTTTTTCAGTTTTTATGTTTTAGAGCTCTTTGTTCCACATTAAAGTGGAAAATGGTGCCTGCTAAACCCAGTCAGCTGGCCATCATTGGTCATTCTTGTAGAGTGGAAAAGTTTGTTCAACAGAAATATACACACAATGAATGCTTTATCACTACACACCCTCCACTTTGGTCATTGTTTTTGTGTTTGCCAATTGGTTAACTTTACATCCCTACAGCTTTTCAATCTGTCTCACACATATTAAAGTCAGGACATTGCATGGTCCAAGTTAAAGAAAGAACTGTTGCCTTTGTCATGACTTCTACAGTAGTTTTAGAGCAGGAAACTGGTGCTCTTTGTCCTCTTTAAGTTTAACCAATCACCGCTGCGGCCCACCCAACTGTTGTTTTTTTTTCAGAATAGAAGAATAGAATAGAATTTATTGCCATTTGCACAGGTACATCACAGTACAGGTACACTGGAATTCTTGTATGTGACTCAAAATAATAATAATTTAGCAACAGTTAAAACGAAACAGGAACCCTGAACTACATCACACTAAAGTTGAAATAAAATTAAATACAGATATTAGCATAAATTGATTTAACGCTTTAAGCTTCAGTCAATTCCAGCCGTTTTCAGTACAAAAAATCGCTAATATTCTATTTTTAAATAAAAAAAAAATACGAAAAATACGGGGAATATTGGACACGCATTGCGAGGTGCATTTCCTTGAAAACGACCGATTCGTGGATTTTATACCGACTTCAGGACATGTTTTGGACAAAATAGTTTACTGGCTTGTGTCATCTGATGTAAAAGGTTGGATTATGGCCGTTTTTTGTGGAATCTTTTTTTTTTGTGTGTAATAATAAACCCGGAAATGTGAGTCGCGCTGTGTGCGTTGAAGCCGTGTATAGAGAACGGATGGATGAATATTCGTTTTTGTCGGACAAATGTGTTTTTCTCACCCGCTGTGGTAATCGCATCTGAAAGTGGTTTATACCGGCGGATTCATGAGAATCTAAGCTTTCCACTGGCGTATAGTGTTTGTATAATCGTGTTTGCAGCCGTCGGACATTCTTGAAATTCCTATGCAAATTAGTAGGTGTACCGCCGGCGGTACACTGAAGCTTACGGGGTTAAAAAAAAAACACACAACAATCAATAAGGGCAATCGGGACAGCTCCAAAATACCTTCTCCAGAGTAGTTACTTTTTTAGGCCGTCTTTAAATGCACCACAGATTCCTGCAGTGGACGTCAGCATATTGTGGTGTTTCACTAAAAATTATGAATCTCTGCCCCATGGTGGCATCAGAGGAAAGATTGGGGGAACAGCTGGCATTCGGATTTACCCTCTGGGAGCGTGTTTGGGTCCCTCTTCCTAGCAACCTTTTCCATCTCTTTCTGGACATTGCAAGGCAGTCCCGGGCCAGATGAGATACGTAATTCCTCCAGTAAACTGTGGGTCTACAACATTCCCCTCCAGGTGGACATGCTGTGAAAACCCCCAAAGGAAGGCATCATAATCAGATGCCCCGAACACCTCAGCTGCTTCCTCTCAAAGTGAAAGCTCCCTCCGGATTTCTGAGCTCCTCTGAAAAACCAGCATGGAGTCATTTCCAACTGTTCCCACCACCTCCTGGGATAGGTGAAGGGGTCGGGTGGTATGTAGGCCTTCTTATGACCACCAGCCTAATATTGTGTTAGTCTCCTTTGCACTGCTAAAACTTCTCTGACCCAGTGGTGCATGGACTCAGGACCTCTGGGGATGTCTAGTGAATTCTGTGGGTTGCAGGGTGGGACCTACCTGGATCAGGCTTATCCTGCTCAATAAGATTTGGATCTGGGGAGTGTGGAACCCGGGTGAACACTTCACCTCTGTTGCGTTCCCCGGGTCACTCCTGAGCAATTTTTGTGATGTCGGGGTGCATTGTCCTGCTGAGGATGCTGACTGGCATCAAGGACTGCTGTTGCCATGGGAAGTGGGGGGTTGAGGGGTTCCTTGACCTGCAATGTTTAGATGGGTGGTACATGTCAAACATCCACATGGATGTCAGGACTCAACATTAGAACATGATCGGTGTTATTCACTTCACCTGTTTTTTTTTTCGTCCTTGAAGTTTTGTTGCCCCTGTAGTAGACTGGTGACCTGTCCAGGGCACACTGTGGTAATGGTCTAGACTTATATAGCACCTTTCTGCCTTATTGGTACTCAAAGCTGTTTTCAACCCATTCACACACATTCACACACCAATGGTGACAGAGCTTCCATGCCTTTTCCATGCAAGGTGCCTGCCTGCCATTGGTAGCAAACCAGGGGCACCTTGGAATGCTGGGGATCGAACCGCCAACCTTGCGATCAGTGGACAACCCACTACAGTCGCCCTTCAGTCAGTTGTGATAGACTCCACCCCTCCCTTAACCTACAAAGGATTAAGCGGTGTATCGATAATGTATGGAAATTTTTTTGCACCTCCAAGCCTACTTTATACATACATCACTTCTGGCACAGAACCTAAAGGAGGTTAACTCCCCTCCCATGCTGCTAACTCGGTTACTCCTCCTGTAATAGTTTCCTGTTGTTTTTTTTGTGTGTGTTTGTTTTCAGTAGAGAAACTCTCTGCGGTTTTAAAGACTCCACCCTGAGAAATGTAGCTTTCCTCGTTCAACAAGTTTGAAGGAAATCGTTTGTGTGTGCCGCTGCAGACCTGCACTTGCCCCACCCTCCTCTTTCTTTCCCTGAATACGAGGACACTCATATTTCCTCAATCGTATTTGCATTTTGCCCTGAAACATCAGGAGAACCTGAAGTCACCCTCAGCTGCTCTCTTTGGGAAATGCAGCAACACACACAGAGTTTGTTCCAATACAAAAACGAGCTCCTTTTATAGGCATGAGTGGAAACCTCAGTGGGTGTTTTTAATGACAGGACAGGCGGCAGACCAGCACCATAGAACTCTCATCTGGTCGTGGTTATGTGCTCAGTGAACAAGCAGTTCAGGAATCAGCACATCAACACAAAAACCAACTGTGCATTCGCGGGAAATCCCGGAGTAAAACTGACCCCGAATCAGCTCTTGCAGGGGGGATTAATTCCAGTAGTGAAGCTACTGAAGCTTCTCTGATGCAGGACGCTGCTGCCATCTAGAGGTGAAGCAACAGCAAATATCCATAGCAGTATATTCGTGTATCACCTTTCATGCAACATGAGCAGCTTAAACTGCTTTAATAATAGAAATAATGTAAAATAAAGCATAAAAATGATGAATAATTCTAAAACAAAATAAAAGCAATTAAACTTCCTCACATATATTGTAGCAGGTGGTACTAGAAGAAGGCTTGGTTGAAAAAGGTATGTGTTGAAGTGCAGTTTGAGCCTGTCTCCCTCTGATTTCTTTGCTATACCACAACTTGGTAGCATCAGTGAAGGAATGTCTGGGTTTCAGTTTGGTATAGTTTCATAAAGCAGCAGTAAAAGATCGTGGTGGGTTGAAGGCAGCAGGGAATCTGGGATTTTAGTGGAATTTAAGGTTAAGTGCTTTGTATACAAGTAGAAAGACCAGATAAGCTGCAGCCTCCTAATGGATTTTTTAAGGCCTGTAAAGGGGGCGTTACAATATTCCAAAGCATTATTGATTTTGCTGCATCTTTCTTTTGTCTTTTCATCTGAGATGAGTGAATGCCACCTTTGTTTGTGTTGGGCATGAAGCCTAAATTAGAATCTAGAGTAACACTCAGATTTGTGACCTCATTTTTTACTATCATTGTTTAATTAACTGGATGATGCTTTTATTTTGAAAGGGTCTGTTCAGTGCAGCTTGACTCGCCCAGAAACATTTTCTCAAACGGTTTTAATTGGAAGTACTTTCAACCTACGACAGAAGACATATAAAGCAGTTAGAGCTTATTCAGAACAGTTTCAGATCCAGCTTTAACCTTATAAAATAAATGAACAAATACTCAAAGAAATTCAAGTTTCTTTATGATTTCATGCGTTATAGCCGTGTTTTTAGCTGTGTCTCCTTTAGGCCATACTTGTGTTGTTTCTATAGAGGTGCAGGACTTCATATTGCAGTGAAAACTAGCCAGAAACTGCAAAGATTCTTCCTTAAGCTCAAATCTGTAGATGTGTTTATGAACATCAGTGTTTACTGTAGGTGATATGATGAAAAAAGTCTCTGGTGCAGTTGATCCCTCAGATAATAAGATTTTGTTGCTCGCTGCACCAAAAACTAAAGCAAAAGCATACAGTGAAGCAGTCTTTTGGTTAATTTGGACCCAAACTGTGTTTTTTTTTCTGAATCTGAAGTCAGTTATCATCACCACCAGTCAGGATGTGGGAGTCATGTCCATAGAAAACACAAACCGAGCAGTCGGCTCACTCACCAGTGTCACAGTATCACATGTCAGTGTTCCTGAACAGCAGCTGGGATTGAGTATTTATATACATCCTGGTTGTTCAGTGAGCATTTGTCTTTCAGCCTGTTTCTCAGCCCATGACTCTCATATAAATAGTTCTTGAAACCAAAGACGAGCACGCTGCTTTGTGCACACATAGAAAGCTGCAAACGTCGAAGCATTCTACAGGTGAAAACGAAACTAAACGAGTGATGACCAAGGTAAGATTCTAAGTCTATCTATCTACCGAGCCTCTTTTAATTCACCTCTCTTTATTTGTTCTCAGCGGTTTGTGTGACGGCATCATCCAGGACATCATCTACAGCTACCTGGTGCTGCCCAACCGCATCACCATCCCTCTGGTGGGAGAGGCCCAGCTGGCCCAGCTCCGCTTCCCCGTTCCCAAGGTAACGCAGCTCAAGTTGTGAAAAAACAAGTCAAATGATCAGCCTGGTCAAGCAATGACATGTATTTTTGGCAGCAAAAACACCAAACACTCCCTGGTCCCTGCCTCTCAAATGTCATAGTTTGCTGCTGATCTCAGTTTTTAATTGTCATGTAGTGAATGTGAATCGTGAAAAAATCATCATTATGTGTCTAATTATTGCAGGTGAGTTTCTTACGGATAATTCTAGTTTGGTTTCATCACTGACCAATTTATCATTAATGTCTCTACTCTGTGTCATATCGTATCTTATTGTATCGTATTTGATTGTAGCGTATGTTATCTTGTGGTATCTTTTCATATCTTGTCTTGTTGTACCATGCTTTATCTTAACTTTTTGTACCTTTTCACATCTTATCGTATCTTACCTTAAGGTATGTGTCCAAAGGATCCGTCAGTTTCTCACTTCCCATTATTGTTTTTAATTTTTTATGTGAAATGCGCCTCGTTGCATGCTGGTTTTGTTGTGGCGCGTTTTGAGCTGCGTTGTCGTTATTTTTCTACAAATGAGCAGCTCATTTGCATAAAGTAGTTTGACTTCTACCTTATGAGCAGAGCGGAGGTCCGACGCCTCACAAAACTTTTGTAAAACGTCTGAACCAGCCGTCATTGAACTAAAACAAGGACAGATTCAGCAGCTTATTTCTCACCTCAAAATGCTTCAGAGACACTTTTCACCAAACTGTTTTTGTATTAAAAGAGAAAGTTTGCGATGGAGCCGCCATGTTGGTCTGACGCTTCTACAGGACTAAAGGTCTGAAGGGCTAAATGTGACCACCTGTTGGGCCACTAGTGCACGCCCACCAAGCGGGCAATATTCAGATGAAGTGTGTTTCCATTCAAGGAAAACACCCCTGTGGAAACGCATTAATATCTCATCTTATTTTATTTTATCATATGTTGTCATACCTTATTGTATCGTATGTTATTGTACCTTACCATATCGTTCCATATCTTACCGTACTGTCTCTTATCTTATCTTATGACTGAAGTTTTGCCACATTAACTTGTGCTACTGTGTTAGAGTTCCTTTATAACATCGCAGCTTCGATTCCCACTGCACTTATTTTCACACATGCATCAAAATCTCTTTTTTGAATGAACTTTCTATCCCATTTTTAATGAGAAATTATTCTTGTTTTACCTCTATTGCTACACAAGCTACCAGACGGTCTGTGAGTTGACCTGCAGACTGTTCTTTGTCCCAGTTTCACCCACGTTTGGTGTCAGATTTTGCCACCTTGGAAAAAAGTCTTGCATCATTGTTTCGCTCCCTCATTGCAAAAACAAGGAAGAAAAGGGCTGGAGGTAGAGTCGATGATATGTAGGACGGTCCTGTTGTTGGCTTTGAAAACTTCTCACCCAGACCTCCGTTACCTGCAGGGCCTACTGAGGATCCACTTCATCGAGGCCCAGGACCTGCTGGGTAAAGACAAGTTCCTGGGAGGGCTGATCAAAGGCAAGTCTGACCCGTACGGAGTCATCAAGGTTGGGACAGAGCTGTTCCAGAGTAAAGTGATCCACGAGACGGTCCACCCGAAATGGAACGAAGTGTACGAGGTGAGCGACGCAGCGTTCAACAGTATTCTGCATATTTAGCATCTTTTTTATTTCTTTGATTTAGTTTTGACTTTCTACAGCTGCACCACAAACTAAAGACACCTTCAGTGACTCATTTCACTGCGACACTGAGTGTTCAAACCTCCGTCTTAAATAGGCCGATATTCACGTTATGATTCAAAAAGTCACAATTTTTTAATATCAGTTAAATATTTGAATATTTGGTTCCACTGGTTAAATACCATTATTGCCTAAACTTGAAAAAGCTTTTAAGAATTTGTCCTGGAAACTTCAAATTCTTAATATTCTACAAGTGAACAGCTGTGTTTTTACAATGAAGACATTTTACTCAAATAACCATGTGTACACGCACATTTACAGCAATACAAATGGCTCAAATGTAGAGATTTAAAGTTTATCCTGAAACTGAAAAGTCCCAAGTAAGCAGGAAATCATCTTCATCATCGAGTTTTTAAACAAAAATTCCTGGTGGTCAGTCTAAGCAACGTCTCTCCATGAGGCTTTGTCAGATTGCATTTTAGATTATTACCCTTACATCTGGCTTAATTAGTTACCCAAAATTTTTTTTTCCTGCGTTTTTGTCAGAAACTCACCAAAAACTTGACGCTGAAAGATGTGAAATATTGTTCCAGAAAATGGGAAGTCACTGACTTGTTCCCCATCGTATTTTGGTCACGAGTTTCCTTGTTTCCAGGCTTTGGTGTACGAGCCCTCAGGACAGAATCTGGGGATTCAGCTGTTTGATGAAGACACCGATAAAGACGACTTCCTGGGAAGGTAACGCTGCCTTGTTTTTGTTTTTCAACATTTATCTTGAACCTAAATGATTTCTGTTTAACTTTTCACGAATAGGTGGGCCTTGGAGTTCTGGTGAACAAACTCTGGATGATTTAATCAAATCTCTGAGACCTTAAAGATTGAATTTTCCATTTTAAGAATTTCAAATGAGTTGACACTTTCTTCCTCTTGATTTTTGTCAATGTTAAGATTCTCCAAGTATATTCTGAAATGATCGAATGAATATTTCATCAAACATGCAGCCAAAACGCAAAACATCTTCTTATTTCAGCTCCTCAGACATGAAGATGTCCAACTTTTCTCTGGGCTGCGTCAGTTTATTTGAGTATGTGGGCGTATTTTGGACTTGTGTTCAGAAACAAATGCAACATTTCAAGACATCACCTTGTAGTTCTCACTAATGTTGGACATTTTAAACTTCAAAGATTAATTAAATACTGACTTTCTGAGATACAGGCCTGAACAGCTAAAGAAAACCTGAGATTTGGTCATTAACAGATTCTGTATATTAAGGTTTTCATGTCGAGACCGTGTCTTAAATTTTGTCCTTTGCATCACATTTGATGGACCAGACAACAGTTCTGAGCTTTTACACTGAATTCTTTGTCTGACTTTGATTTTCTACTGTTAACTCTGCAGCCAAATGTGCCGTGACGAGTCAGCGTCCTTCTTAAACCCTCAAATTCCTTCTAGAAACAGTAAACAGAACCTGACTCAGAACTACAGCCGATTGATTATTTTTTCTGTAAATTTCCAAACAGCCACCGTTTCCATGGTGAAGATTTACAATTTTTCTGTGTTTCATGTGAAGAAAAATGAATGTTTTTCATTTTGAGACATTTGAAGATGTCACCAGCATGTTTGGATAATAATAATATCTTAAATAATACTCTTATTTAAACATATTCAAACAGAATAATTTCTGATTTGTTTTCCAGTCTGGTGATCAATGTGGCCGAGGTCCAGAAGGAACAGAAGGTCGATGAGGTGATCTGCATCTTTTCTCCTCTGAGCTGTTTTCATCTTGCTGCTGTTTTAGTAAATCTAAAATGCATCACTCAGTCATTTCTTTTCACAGATCATATATTTTGTAAGTGTTTGATTCAGCACGTTGGTTGCTGCATTTACAAGATGATGTCTGTCCGAGATTCTGTTTGTTTCTTTTGGAGTTTCTGTTGATAAAGTTTTTGCAGGCGTACACCTTCCCACACTTAACACTCAGCTCTTTTTGTTTTTACCTAAATATTTTTTCCACTTAAATCTGAAATATAATTTTGACATATTTTTCATCTTTTCTTTTTCAAAATGAACAGCCAACCACGAGACATGCATCAATCTATTGCCATATAAATAAAGTTGATTGATTTGATTAATGGTCACATTATATAAAAAACAAATAACTTTGATATCAAACAAGTCATGAATTATGAATAAAGTGGTTTAAAATAAGAAAAGTATTTTTGTAAATTTATGTAAATGTGTCTGTTCTTTCCGCTACAAGAAGAGACATTTCTGTAATTTTTAATTAAATATGGTATAAAATGGCAAATAGGCCATTTTTACACAACAAAATATACCCTGGCATGTTTGAACAGCCATTTAGAAAATTTATTCCATCTTCATCTTCATCACTCTTCTTTTTATGGGCTGAAGATAAGCTGAATTGTTGTTGTGCTACAAAAATCTTTGATAAAGAGAGGGAAAAATTATGTTTATCATCACATATACATGCCCTTACTTAATACTCTACTCTTTTTCACTTAGTGGTTTTCCTTACATCAGGAATATAATTTTTTACATTTTTTGTTTTTGTTCAAATGAGCAACCACCCAGGAGACATCCATTCATTGCATTATTACCCACATTATATAAAAACAATATCACAGAAGTTATGAAATATAAATTCAACAGTTTAAAGTAATTAAAGTATACATTTTTGTTATTTAAATCCCTTTAAACAGTTCACATTTAATTACGCATATAGGTAAATGTGTGTTTTTATTACTAAAGAGCAAATTAAATACAAAAAATGGACTATTTTCACAGCGCAAAATATGTCCTAACAGCCATTTAAAAGCTTTATTCCATCTTCATCTTTACAAAAATTGTATATAAGCAGCACAGTGATGTCACATAGGTCATGAAATATATAAATAAAACTGCTTAAAATATTTTTTAAAAAGTATTTTTTTGTAATTTAAATTCTTTTAAATATTTTGCATACTAATTTATTAATAGATGTAATATCTAATTAAATCTGAAATAAAAAGATAAAATGACCTCTTCTTTTAAGGTCAGTATAAGCTGGATTTAGAGTGAATTATTGCTATGCTATAAAAATCACTGATAAAGACTTGAAATAAACGGACATATATTATCATGAGAAGGGGGAAAATAGTTTCTTCTTAATTGTCAAGTCAAAATGTCTGCTATGAGGGGGGAAAATGGAGAATTATTAACCTTCCTGTTATGTGCGTTTCTCAGGTTAATTACCAAAAAAATGTCATAAACCAAAAAATCCCAATAAACATTGTTTATTTCTCATTATTAACTCCATTACTAACCATTTCTATCAATATTTAGTGCAGTGGCATTCTTTACCTCTCTCAGATCAAAGTTTAATGGAGATGATTCACTCGAGTTTCATTAAAAATGCATGTTAAAACCTTTATTTAAATAACATTCCAATGATGTACATATAAAGTACTGTAGTTTTACATGACATTGATTTTTAAAATTTTTTATTTTGCATTTTGAATTTTTTATTTTTTATTTTTATGGAATGATGTTGATAACAACACTTCAGTTCAGAGTCAAACTGACCTGCTGACTTGGCACTCTGTCCCATTTTCATTGTATATGTTCATTACACTTATTAAGCCAAGCAAAAGAAGTGCCATGCTGAAAGAATGCTTTTAACGTTTTTTTTTTTTACTTTAAAATGGGTCAATTTAACCCGCAACATAACAGGAGGGTCAGGGTGTTTTTCATATTATTAACATCAGTCGTTTCTGTCCCCAGTGGTTCGTAATGGAAGACGTGGCTACAGGGAAGCTGCACCTCAAACTGGAGTGGCTGTCTCTGCTGAACACACCTGAGAAGCTGGACCAGGTACGCCAGCACACCTTTGCTTTTTTGTTATTTTTTTTTAATACGAGCTCAAGACAGACCTCGACTAGAACCTGGAAAGTCACTGTGACCTTCGTTTCTTCGCAGGTGCTTACGAGCATCAGGGCCGACCGCGGTCACGCCAACGACGGCCTTTCGTCAGCGCTGCTCGTCGTCTTCCTGGATTCGGCCAGAAATCTGCCGGTGAGTCCGACCAGCAGCCGCCTGTTTGCAGATTCCTCGCATAAGTTATCAGAAAAGGAAATAATCAGGGAGAAAACACGAGAATCACCCTTCTAAAAGTGTCTAATAAAATGAGTGCTTTGCAGGAATTAAAAGCAGAGAAGAAGCATCGAAAAGGCAGCAAATCAGACGTCTGGTTTAGAATCTGACTTTACTGTGAGCATTTTTATGGATTTGGAGTGAATCTCGTTTATTTGCTTTTTTTTTAACAAGTGTTGGTTTTAGTGATTAAATGTTTTATTTAATTTATCTTTTGTTGTTCAAAGACGTTTAAAACAAACCCTCAGTAAGTTCGGGAATCGGTTTGTTTTGTTGGTTTCGTTGGAGTCGCTTCATTTTCTTGCTGATCTCTTTTCTGAACTTCTTTCCCGCTCTTCACTCCACCTCACCTTAAAGACAAACAGACTGTCAGGAATTCTGCTGTGATAGTTCTGCATCATTTATTTTGTTTATTTAAGTGTCACGCCTTTATGCTTCAGAGTCAGAGCTCCATTACTAATACATGTGTGCGTAGCTGTAACAAAAACTTATTTCTTTACGCTGTACTGCATTGTCAAACAGTAAAACGTTGACGCCACAGTTCAAATAATTAATTCACATAACTACTACAAACAAATGAGACCTTTTTTAATGATCGTGCGTGGTTTTCACAGCTCTTGTTAGTAGATGTAAAGGAAGTAGTGTTTCTTTAGAGCTCCTTCTGTGAGCTATTATAAGAGCGTCTCAAAACTTTTCTTCTCTGTTGTCAGAGTTTGAGACCTGATTATGAACACTCTAAAATTTTTATTCATTTTTTAAAAATAACAACAGCACAAGAAGTAGAGCTTTTATATACACAGTTTAAAGGGCAGTAAAGTGTAGATTCTGTTTGGATATTAAGCATATTTTGTGATTTAAAGATAATTAATCCCAAAAGAAATTCTTGAAATGTAAAACCATACCACTGTTATGTTGTTTTTTAGCCATCCTCCAATAAAATATTTATGTATTTATTTATCCTTTATTCAACCAAGTAAGTTAGCTGAGAACTGATTATCATTTTCAACAACAATGAAACCCTTTTACGATATCTCTACTCACAATCTGTGGTCTCGAGCCCTGATTGGTTACACATCTAATCAACGCTGGAGTATAAATGTTGAATTTTTTTTTCTTTAAATGAAAAGATCCCACATGGTGATAATCTTTTTTTTTTAATTATTATTTTTGTGTTTTGTAGCTGGCGTTTACTTCTTCCTTACAATTAGCCTCCCAACTTCACTAGCCAGTGAGAACTCACCTTTCACAACACCTAACTAGCCAATAGCTGACGCAGAGAGAGTTTTCTTCCTGAAGGGACCGGAACAGCAGCAGCTCATTGCTGTTTAGAGCGAAACGGAACATTTAGAAAACCATTTGTTATGCAGTCATGGTGAAATGAACCATCTTTGCAGCATTTGGCCTGGAAAACTAGAAACAACGCTGTAAAATGGCACCTCTAACGTCAAATAGCCTCAATAAATGACGCATGCAAGTTAACTGTCCGAGTTTGACAGAAGTTACTGTAAGACATGTTCTCTCTTTAATTACTAATACTCACTCTATAGAACCACATTATTTCTATAGATTCACTCATCATTGGTCTCATTTGTTTGGGCTCAGTACAGTCTGTAATAAGGAAGTCTGCCTTGTGTTTTCTAATGTAAAGAACTTTGCCTATGGTTGACTTCTGTAGCACAGGCTTCACCTTCCTCTTTTCAGCCTCCTCCTGTTCTTCTTCTTTGCTTCTCCCCTGTCGCTCCTCACCTCCTTCCCCCCTCCGAAGAGCGTCTTCGAGGGGAACTTGGGCTCTGGATACTTAAAAGAGAGGCGGGCAGCGGGCCTGGTGTTTTGTGAGAACACTGCTTCTCTCTATAGGACACTATTTGTGAGTCCGCCGGCTGTTTTCTGCATCCTAGAGTACTAGAGCTGCATCCTAGAGCTCGTGTGTTGTTTTGTTTTGAAGAGAAAAGCAACGGTTTTAACTGCCTGCCTCGTGAGCATGAATCCCTGCAAGTGCATGGGTTGACTGGACTCCCTAATGTCATTTTTAATATTATTGTCAGCTTAAGGACAGTCAAAGGCATCCTTCCTCCTCTATGGTCAGACTTGTTCGCTCAGGATTAGGAGACGCATTGATCATTGTTGTCACTCATTTATCAGGTTTATCACGAGTTATGTTCGATGCATCAGTGGCTCAGTTTTCTATCTAGCGGATTACATTTTAACAGAGAAATGGACTTTTGAAAGGGTAAAAAATCAATAAGGCTCTATTGATGCTGTTACAAAATAATTAAGATTTTTATGTTATAAAGAAACATAAAAAATATTGGACAAATATTAAAGTCAGTTTCTTAAGTGTTCATGTAGTTTCAGAATTAGTTTTATCAATGCTGTGGGATCAAAAGTTAATATGAGATTCCGATTACATTGCTTCCATTTTACATGTCACCTCAAATCAAACTATAACAAGTCTGTGAATTCCTCGAGACTCTTACTTCTGATTCCTGACAGGGAGTGGTAGTTTCTTTTCCACGTTTGAGCAAAGATCGTGACAAAAGTCCGCATGTGGTTCTGTACAGATAAATCAAAACTGGATTGGTTGGTGGAAATCATACAGCTTTAACACGTTGTTTCTTATTTATCCAACGTCATACTTACAGCAACACGAACCACTAGTCCTGCTGTCGTATCAAACAATCCGAGTGTTACCTGAAACATGCCTTTTTGTTGTCCAGCAAGAGCTCTCCTAGCAGTAGTCAAACCGTTGTCCGATGGAGACAGCAGTTCCTGCAGTGGAAAATGGCAAAAACAATCGTGCTACTTTCTGTTTTATTTGCCATTTTGCTGCATTGTGAACAAAACTTTTATTCACTCTGCAGGATGTTCTTGTTACCTACAACATCAACTGGGTTTGTCGTACTTGCCTTTAAATTCAGCAGATTTCATCCTAGTGCAAGATCTTTATGCAGTAAATGTTACCCAGTTGTTCGTCTCATCCTCATTTACCTGTTTTCTCCATGTCGTTCACTGACTCCCATCTTAATGCTGCGGGATTAAGACCAGCGTTTTCTGGCAGACGTGTTAAACTGATACAAATATTAGTAGAAATCCATTACAAACAGCATTTTATAAATGTTGTATGTGCTGCAAAATAGTAAAATAAAATCCTTTAAGGCATTATTTGTATTTAAAATGGGCATGTTTTTCCAAATGCATGTCTGCCAGATTCCAGCGCTGGTCGAGGTCTCGTTTTAACCTCATGTTTAACCTCAGGTTTAATTAGGGAATGACATTAACCATGTGATCATCCATGTTGTCTCTCCATGTGCGTGTCTTTGTGTGGTGCATCCCGACGGTTTGGTGATGCCGGCGGTGCTGGTGTGTTGTCGTTCTCTTCCACCCTGCATGCTTCTCTCTTCCCCCTCCCCAAATAACCTGCTGGTGTGTGTGTTTGTGTGTTTTGTTTGCTCTCTCCTGCCTTGTCCTTTGGCGAAAATCAAAGCGCAATCCGTTAGAGTTCAACCAAGCGGGGCTGAAGAAGGCCTCGGTCAGTAAGGCCATAAAGGTAACGAAGCACACCATGCCGCTCAGGGGGGAAATGCAAACACTCAGCTCACACTTCCACTATGCAACCAAAAGTTTGTGGACACTCGACTTCGCAGGCCACGCTTGAATGGGTCTTTTCAGAACGGCGGCCGTCAATCTGCTTCACTAACAGCCGCTTCTTTTCCAGTTGAATCCGTCCACATGAAGCGAGCTACAGGAACATGTTGATAAAAAATTGCACCAAATCAAACGAAAGATGCAGAAACTTGGTGGTGAAATTAGAAATACATAAGACCAATAGAGTAAATAGAGAGTGTGCCAATGCAGCCTCTGCAGGTTAATATGTCCTTGCTTTAATTGTGCATAAGTTATCAATTATATAAGCACATTTTATTTGGATAAACTTTAATGCAGACATATAAACGGCATCCATGGGTTTAAGAGTTACAGTGGATGCATGAATGTATCAAATGCCACCCACCAAACAGATCTAGAGAGACTTTAAACCCAACAAACTCTCTCACCTCCATATCTGAACAATCACAGGGCAACATTGATGTAATCAGACTGTATCTCAAACTAATCTAGCACCTAAAGCTGTCCAAATATCCTCCAGTTCTTCTCAAGCTCCTCCGAAGGAAATCATTTCTTCATGGAGATTGTTGTCTCCGAGTTTAAGAACATCTTTGTCTAAAACGTTCATGAGTTTTCCCGTTTTTGGAATTAAGGGGCTTTGACGAAACCACGAACACGAAGGGTTGTCCACATACTTTTAGTTGCTGTAAATTCAGAGAAATAAGTTCCTCTGTAGCCATATGCTCTTATTTTTGTCACTCAAACTCTTCAATTGTATTTTTTGAAAGATTCTTCAACTCCTGATTTGAAACAGAAAAGGAAAGCCATGTTTGGGTTTGGGTTTTTAACTTCAGGGCTGTTTTGTACCAAACTGAAGACCAGATGTTTTTTTTTTTTTTTAAATATGCTCAGGCACCATATTTGGGTGAAGTTTGGAGAAACCTTTTGAGAACCCTGTTGCTGAAATATAGTCGCATCAGGGAGTGTATGTGAACCAAGAATTACATTTAAAAGATTTACGTGAACAGGATACGTCTGTTCAGAAACGGACACCACGCCCCTGTTTCTCAGGAGGATCCACAAACCTCGCTATGAACACTTTTCGCCAGAACTACTTTCCACTAAAGAAAATAGTTCCTTTAAAAGTGGCCGGCACTGAGGTCTGTGTGGATTTAGTTTCAGCAAAGACGTGCTGCTCGTGAATGTTTTTAATGTAATTTCTTGATGCTCTGAGCGCCATGAACTAAAATCTGAAAGCAGAAATCAGATCTCAAATCTCAATCTAAAATATTAAAGATCCTTTGGTGACTTTCCCATCAGGGGGCGCCATTGCAGCATCTAAAACAGCTCCATTTACTGACTGTTGTGAACTCATTAACAAACTCCACTAATCGCAGTGTTCCACAGCTAAAAATGTTTCTAACAGTGTGTGTTGTAAATAACAGCAGTGTTGTCTGAACTGAACTGATCTTTTCTTTTAAATCAATCTGGTGTGTTTTTCTACATTTCATGGTTCAGAGAACTTAAACACTTTACCCTCAAGTGCTTTTCTTCTTAATTATTTCCCAGAGTAGTCTGCTGTAGCTTCCCAAAAATGACGCTACATGCTCAGAATGCACAAAATTCACGGTGTAGCTGCATTCAATGTTAAGGGCAAAGTTGGAAGAATATTTGCCAGGATATTTTTTTGAAGTTTTTGCAGTGACTGAAGATGTTTTAATTAGAGTAAAGCTTTATTAACCCTCTGGACCACTAAAAGTTTTGGCTTTTTTTTAAGCTCCCATCACATTTGCATTCACTTTGGGCTCATTTTTCACTGCAAAATGAATTCCTACACCTCTATAGAAACAGCACAACCACAAAGAAAAATTAATAAAAGATAACTTTTTTTTTTCACAGAATCTGGTTACTACAAAGAGTTAAATTTTGACATTTTTAAAAAATTAAACATGTAGAATAAAGCGATTTTCATTACATATTTAAATTTTCATCTTCAGTTTGGTTAATATTCCTGTATTATGGATGAGTAGTTCAAGGACCATTGGAAAAGTGGATAATCTGACGATGTTTCCAGTTTTTATCATTTCTGGCTCTAATAAATGGTACAACTTGAGTGATCTTAGTTATTTTTGGTGTTCAGAGGGTTAAAGCAGTTTGTTGCAGATGAGCTCTAAAGAAGCTTTTGTCACCCTGATTTTCAAGTAAATTTTTAAGAAAGCATCAGCATCAAAATGAAAGATCTTACTTACTCGTGTATAAAACTTGTTCTTGTTCTGCTGCAGTCGGGTAAAAAAGTGACCAGCGATCCCAGTCCGTTTGTCCAGTTCACAGTGGGACACAAGTCTTTTGAGAGCAAGGTGAGTGAACATTTACACTCATTTTTATTGCTTAATTCATTCTGAAAATTGTGTGTATGCAGTCTGTTTTCTGCAGAGAAACTACTTTGTGAGCCCATGTCCTTAAAACAACTGCCTGCTAGCTATAAAATCTGCAGTTTGTGTCCTGAAGATTTATGTGCAGTTTGTTGTCTTGATGTTTTCATTAGAAATGGCATGAGCCCTTAGACTTCTTTCCCCTTCCTGTGTCCTTTTCCAGACCAGATATAAGACCAATGAACCGGTGTGGGAGGAAACATTCACCTTCCTCATCCACAACCCCAAAACCCAAGAGCTGGAGGTTGAGGTAAGGAGGCGTCCGGTCCAGTCAAATTTTTATAAGCAGTTAAACCTGGGAGGCATCTAATGTCTGTGTTGTATCTTTTAGGTGAAAGATGAGAAACACGATTGTTCTTTGGGCACGTTGACGCTGCCTCTGAGTAAGCTGCTGGAGGCCGAGGACATGACGCTGAACCAGCGCTTCCCCCTCAGGAACTCTGGACCGAGCTGCACCCTCAAGATGAAGATGGCTCTGCGGGTAGGTTGCTCACACTCCGAGCCGTTGCAAGCTTTTTGGGAGTCACTTCGAGGCAGTAAGATTACCCTTCTGGTTTGAGATCATATAGGATTAAGCTTTTAAGGAGCCCACAATCTGCTTTTTAGGTTGTTCTCGTTCCTTAATAGTGTGTAGTTTTTTGTAGAAGGTATGCAAACTGACACAGCTAACCTCAAAGGGAGTTATTTTCTTCCACAGCATTTGTGTTGCACCTTTATAACATGAGCTGGGTCCGACAAAGTGCCTTATAATGTGTTTTGCGCAAGGACTTTTCGATTTTGCAAAAATTGGCGCATTTGAGGTGATTTTTTTGGACACCATTTCTGAATTAGTTCGGAACATTTAACTATCGTTACCGATCTGCTGTTGACACTTTTTTCACTGTCTTCATCTCCAGAAACAAATTCAATACCAGCTGCCATGAAAGAATAATAACACAATGCCTGATTTTAAACAATTCCTGAAGACTCCGCTCCTTCTTTCTCTAATGAATAACCAAAGTGTTGTTTGTTTCGTCTTCTTTTTCAAGGTTTATTGTTGACTGTCTGGTTTTCTTTACAGCTTCTTCTACTCTGTAAATTGCAGCCAGGTGTAATGTAGCCTATAGTTTACTTGTTCCAAAGCAGTAAATGGAAACAAACTCATATTTTCAAAGTTTTTTGTGACATTTCAAAAGATTCACTGATTATATTCAAACATGGATACGGACGGATGAAAGGCAGCCTGAGCTAACTAACCATGATGACTATTTAAGCTTTTGTAGTTCTGACTTTCACCCCTGTGAGTTATACATGGATCAAATTAGTCTTTTTGCATCTAAAAGTGTTTTTTCTATATCACAATAATTAAGAGCAGCTCTCCATATCAACATCAATAATTAAACTTCTGGTCTGCTTCCAGTTGCAAACGACTGAATAAGCACTAATTTGATAGCTTTTGTTTGTTACATGAGCTACATTTGAAGAAACCAGATGCTCCTTTTAGTGCTTTTGTGTTAAAATGTCATAAATTATTCATTAAATACATGTAAGGGTGTCAGTTACGTGCTTGCATCTTAAAATAGTGTATTCATACAACTGGAAATGAAATAATAGTTATATCATTATTGAATTAAACTAAATACACTAAACTGGCTGTTACATGTTTTCCACCAGAAGAAGCAACAAATAAGCTCAGTTATGGTGAAATAGAAATATCATTATTGTTAGTTTCCAGGAACAAAGTTTTCTGTTTTGATTGTTTGCATATGTTGCATAACTTTTACTGCATTTATTTGACAGAGCTGCAAAATGATATCAAGATCCACTCACTAACTTCTTCCGAAGCTTTAGCCACATCTGATGGTCTTCCTCAGTCGCTCTCTCATTTTTACTTCTTTTTGTTGTTTTTTCTGTGCCATTTTTCTGATTTCAGGTGTTGTACCTGGATAAAGACTCCTCGTCCTCAAATTCCACCCCGTCCTCAGTGCAAGTCCGCAAATCCAGCTCCTCCAACCCGACCCCGCGACCCTCCGTCTCCTCTGACTCCCCCAAGCCTCCATCCTCCACCTCCGACATCCCTCGATCGGCCTCCGTGTCGGCCCAGGACCTGCTGAACCGGCGGAGGGAAGCCGAGGAGTCTGCGAGGTCGGCGGGAAGCACGGACTTTGGGTCGGGAGGTGGAGGTCAGAGCCTGGCGGAAACCGGGAGGAGCACCTCTAACCTGGCCATCTCGGGCTCCCAGCAGTACCTGGCCGGAGGCAAGGAGCCGACGCCCAGCATCGCATCTGACATCTCTAACCCCTACGCCGCTCAGGAGCTGCAGCACCGACTCCAGCAGCTGCAGAAGTACCTATTTATCTCTACATTTATTTACACATCTGCCAATCTTGATCTTAAAAGAATGTTTTTGACTTTTTCCATTGCAGAAAGATTCTTTTGAGACAAATCACGTTTTAACCGTCAAAGTGTGACCACAGAACACTTAAAATTAGCACTGAGCAATGATTAATGAATAATATTCTCAGGCAATAAAGACAAAGGAGAAGCTTGAAAGGCATTTTTAATTTGCAATGACCACACACTGAACAGGAGGACGTCAGAGAGAGATGTAAGAAAATATATTGAGATAAAGGTTGAACATTTTAGAAATAATTTTATATCAGTCTGTTTCAAATCAAGGACTGCTCTGCTCTTCAAATTCAAAACACAGTATGGACATTTGTTTAAAGTTAAGATCTCAATATGACTACCTGACAGTTCCCCTCACCATATAAATAGTATGATGCCACTGACATGTTTAATTTTGTGGAAATAGTAATAAAAAAAATAAGAGCAGTGACTCCTCCTTGGCTAGTTAGAGTTAGCTAGTGAGTTAGCCTGAAGCTAATTTAATAATTTTTTTGTATTTAAAAATACATTTTGATCTTCCAACATGTTGGTAACTAAGTTTTATCAACACAAAATAATGTGTTGTCAAACTGACTTAAAATGGAGAAAAAAATGAGATAAATTATTGATGCTATAAACTAACAAGCTTAGCTGTACGGCGTAGTTGACATGTGGCTGTAAATTTTATTTGACTGAACGTTCTCTAACCATATATTTACATTTAATAAATAAAAAATACCTTAAACTATACCATCATACTTTTAAAACACCTTTAAATGTTTTTTATGACTTTTCAATGCAGCAAAATCTTATATTTAAGCAACTTTTGGCTAGCATGACAGCGGCTAGCCTAGCTGCTTTGTAAGGGACCAGTTTGTTTAATCAGAAACAGGCTAAAACCATGAAACCACATTCCATGAATTTAAGTAATACATTTTCATCCACTGGATTTGATGACATAGATGACCAGATATTAGCCTAGCTTCACAGGCTAACAGCAGCTGTCACATCTGCAGCCAATGACTTATGATGTGACTTGTTAGAGCTAATCATAAATATGAAAATTTTGAAATAATGAAAGCAGTAAACTACCTCAAGTTGTTCAAATAAACAAGAAAGATATGAGGTACATGTTTTCTCTGTAGATAGTCAGTGGCAGCCATATCAATCAGCCTTAATTAACCTAAAGTTTATGTTTTACACTTTTAGATCTGTTAAATGCTTTGACTAAATGAAAAAAAATAACCTAGAGAGAATTTATAGTTTGCACAAAATGAGAGTTGCTACATTACAAAGATTTGTACCAGACGTTACAGCTCAGTATGTTCAAGTATGATGAGGATCTAAATATTTCAAACTTGCACTGGATTATAAATGGACCTCTCACTCTGTGCAGTGGTTCAGGCCCCAGTCATTTCCCGCTGGGTGAGGTCCAGCTGACGGTCCGACACAGCTCCCAGAGGAACAAGCTGATCGTAGTCGTTCACGCCTGCAGGTACGCATCAATATGACCGAGACATTTCTTTCCCAAAACACGCCATGTCTTCGCTCTCCAGTAAATATCCTTCTGTCGACCTCCACAGAAACCTGATCGCGTTCACTGATCACGGCTCCGATCCTTACGTCCGTCTGTACCTGCTTCCTGACAAACGGCGGTCAGGCAGGAGGAAAACTCACACCTTCAAGAAAACCCTCAACCCAGTTTACGATCAGACGTGAGTGCAGCCGCCTCGCTGTGTTCAAGCTGCTGATTAATGGGAGCGAAACTGGTGTGAACTCACTGTGTTGTTGCTCCTGCTCAGGTTCGAGTTCAGCGTTTCCCTCGTCGAGCTCCACAGACGGACTCTGGATGTTGCGGTGAAGAACGGCGGAGGTCTGCTCTCCAAACACAAGGGCCTTCTCGGAAAGGTGCTGACTTGAAATATGTTTAGCAAAGTAAAGTCAGTGAAGTGGGGAATGGTATTCCTGCTTCTAAGAAAACTAGTTCAGCAAAATTATTGTGTATTTTGTCCACATAGAATCCTTTGCTTTTTATAGTTGTGAATCTGCTTAAATAAAAGCTTATAATTGGTTTAATTAGACAGTATAGCTTCAAGTATGGTGTATTATTCCCTAAATGTTGTTGTTTCTCATCAGGTTCTGGTGGATTTGACTCATGAAGATATCACCAAAGGCTGGACACAATGGTTAGTCCTTCTTCTACTTCTGAAAATGTCTTTGATAACACGAAGGCAAACAGAACGTGTTTCTCGTCATTTTATATTGAACTCTATCTTTTCATGAGGATGAATTACAGTCAGTTCTTCTAATCAGTAACAGATGGATAGCACCATCTAGATCAATGGTGTCAAACTCATTTTAGTTTAGGGGCCACATTCAGCCCAATTTGGTCTCAACTGGGCCGGTCCAGTAAAGTCGGAGAACAATAAGTTATCAATAACCACAACTCCAAAAGTTTCCCTTTGTGCAAAAAGATACATTCTGAAATGCAATTTACAGACCAGCGTGTCTACAAAGGCACACAACATTTAGTCACATGTATCTGGAACTGAACAATATAGTATTTAACTTGTATGATCAAAAGAGCTTGTGAAGATCAAGAGACTATTTTAAATTTACAAACATTTAAAACATCTGTTTAGTAATCCTGACACACCACATCATGCAAACTAAAGTGGGAACTATTAAGGATGAAGGTTAAGTTGTTCTCATGACCCATAAATGTATTATTTATTTGTGGTAGTACATGAACAGAGCATTCCACCAAATCAAACTCTGTTGCACTGAAGCTGCTGACTGACATCATGTTGCACAATGTTCAGCACAATGTTCAGGGTCTTGAAAGATGTCCACAGCAACTATTTTCACAGAACAATATTCTTCAGGGTGCAAAAATGTCTGAAGCAGCGTTTTACATTAAGTCAGCTTCATTTGCTCCTGAAACTTGGCATCTTTTTACACTTTACAAAGTCGTCCTGCAGGCCGGATTGGACCCTCTGGACCCGTGGTTTGAAATTAGACAAACATTTTGTGTTCTATGAATTTAACTGTCTGCAACTATTTTAGCCTGCTGCAACACGGTCTCACGGGGATTCGTGAAACTGTCACGTCAGTTTTTGTTTCGGTTTCGTGCGCACCAACACGATGTCGTCATGTTTTTCATGCCGCTCACCACGAGCGAAACCCGCTGTGGTAATCACATCTGAAAGTGGTTTATACCGGCGGATTCATGACGATCTAAGCTGTCCATCGGCGTTTGCGGCCGCCGCTTCGGCCGCCAGACATTCTTTAAATTCCTATGCAAATTCGGCGGATTCATGACGATCTAAGCTGTCCATCCGCGTTTGCAGCCACCGCCGCGGCCGCCATTGCGGCCGCCGGACAGCGGCCGGATCACATCTGAAAGTGGTTTATACCGGCGGATTCATGACGATTTAAGCTGTCCATCAGCGTTTGCGGCTGTGGCTGGATGTCCGGCGGCCGCAATGGCGGCCGCGGCGGCAGCTGCAAACGCGGATGGACAGCTTAGATCGTCATGAATCCGCCGGTATAAACCACTTTCAGATGTGATTACCACAGCGGGTTTCGCTCGTGGTGAGCGGCACGAAAAACATGACGACATCGTGTTGGTGCGCACGAAACCGAAACAAAAACTGACGTGACAGTTTCACGAATCCCCGTGAGACCGGGCTGTATGAATACATGCTAAACACGAGCTGATTGTAATAATTGTAATAATAGCACAGACTTAATGCCTAAATTTTAGGGCTGGTTCACTTTTATTTACTCTAATTACTGGTGATCAGTTGTGTGTCCATAGGTGAAAATAGAAACCGTTCATTAACGTGAAGAGAAGTTGAGGTAGAATTTGTTTTCTAGTGTTGCGCTGTAGTGTGAAATTTGAGTTTTGCTGTTGGCTGCGTGTTTTCTATTTAACCCTCTGAAACACAAAACCGTTACATCCGTGCCAGAAACGTCCTCTCTGCGATTGTCCTTGAACTAATCATTCGTGATGAGCATTTCCATCAGGAAAATGAACCGTATCGAAACCTGAAATCTACATGTCTTGTTTAAAACTTTGACCAAAAATTAAGTGTTTGCACCAGATCATGTGAGCAAAAAATATTGTTCTGCAAGCAACATTACGAGATAAAAATCTGATGAACTGCGGGCAAGTATGTAAACAAAGTGAGGCGCGATAAAATAAATGAAGCTTCAAAGGTTCAAAAGTGGTGTACAGTGGAGTAAATTGCAAGCTGGTTCTTGGAAGATACATTCAGCATGGTGAAGCATTGTTCTACAGTTGATGTGTTTGAGCAGAGAGTGAAAAATGCCTAATTCCGAGAGAATTTAATAATAAATGTAACAAAATATGTAACTAGTGCATGTAGGATCACCATGTTTTTCCAATATAAATAACACTCCCCCCCCCCCCCCCCCCACCTCTGTTTCTGCAAAAAAAAATTCAGAAATTAAACTTTTCTTTTTCTCATTTTTGTGTTTTATGGCTTTTAAACTTTATTATACTCCACAAAATACCTTATTGAGCTGTGTCTCCTTCTAGTTGTCATTGTACTGTTTCCAGAAAGACTCAAGAGTTCATTTTGTAGTGAAAAATGAGCCCACAGTGAGAAAAAATGTGACGTGAGCAAGAAAAAGAAGCTACTTTGGGTTCAGGAGTTGAAAAGGTTGCTATTATTATCCCTCCAAAAGGAAAAAAAACAACATATATTAAAGGAATTTGTGCACTTAAAATGAGACTGACTCCAAAAGCTTTCAAACTCTGTACGTCAGCACATCACAAAAATTTGTTCTCCCCCTGCAGGTTTGAGCTGAGCGAAGACGGCCTGACGAGGCCGCACCAACTATAAGAAGTCTTCATCGCCATCATTGGTATCATCATATCGCCACACTTCCACTTCATACACTTCCACTTTAACCTGCAGACCGCCATGTTTTGGGTTTTCTTTTCATTATTTGTAACCGTAAAGGAACTGATTGAGAAAAGCAGCTTTTGACGCTCATTTAATCACATCAGTCGCAAGGCAAGCCTCCCCTTTAAGAAGTGAGTGAGGGACTGTATACTCGTAGAGAACTGTGTATTACATAATGTACCGCTATGGAAGTCTGAATTCCATATTTGTAGAAGAAACTATAACAATTTTTTTTTTGGTGTTGTAGCAGAGTTTCCACAAAGAATGACAATGTACAAGTGTAAATAATGTACGATGATGCTGGAGAAAACAGAGTATGGTGTGTGTTCTGCAAACGAGAGAGCGGTGTGGCGTCTTACTTGGCCAAATGATTGTTGGTAATTTTATTTAGTTTGATTCATTTTTTTTCCTTTTTTTTAAATGAAAAACATTCTGGACAGCTTCTGAAGCAGAGCAGGCGGGCAATCGCACCAAAGAAACGAGGAGTGTTTTATGATTTTGCCCTGGTGGGTTTTGGTAACACAACTACACGCTGGCTTTATTCCAGTGTCATAACCGGAGTGTATTAACCAAGTGGAAAACTAAACAAAATAACTGTACGAGCACCCGTTGTTACACTGAAATAAGGCCATTGTTGAGTGTTGCTTGTTTGTTTTGTTATTTTAAAAAAAAAAAACTGAATATGAATATTTGCACATATGTTTTTTTTAATCTGTCGGGGATCATGTGTATTCAGTGTAAACGTTGCCTAAAGTCGTCTAAGGAACCGTTTTGGGTTTTTTTGTAATAAATACAAAACTAAAAAAATGTAAGCATCAAATTGTCTAATAATATAAATCAATTAAAGAAATAATTTAATATTTTGTCTCAATTAAATATAAAGACACTTCCAGGAGATCGCGAGCTTAGCTTAGCACAGCGACTTGACACAGAGGGAAACCGCAAGCCTGACTCTGTATGAAGGGAAATAAATCAACCCACCAGCACTTGTGAAGCTCACAAATTAATGCAATACATTTTCTTTGCTTAAATTGTACGAAATAATAGTGTTAGTGGACTTACTGAAAGCTGATTAGGCCAAGCCAACAAACAGTCGGGTACAAAACCCCAGTTAAAGCACTATCTGGACAATCCCAGTGAGCTTTACAGGTCCTGATTGTGGATTTTCTTACCTTCAAAGCACCACAGTATGCTAAGCTAAGCTAAGCTAAGCTAAGCTAAGTTTTCCCAAAATGTTTAACTACTCCATCGTTGAAGAGATTCAGTTGTCAAACACGTTTTCCTCATGTTGATAAAGCCACTCTGTGTAGAATAAATTCTCATGATGTACCTCAAATCAGAGTAAACCAATTTCCGCTGTTACACGGGCAACTTAATAAAATTGTTTTCTGATGTTTAAATCATCTGTGTCATTATATAGTTATGTCATATTTTACTCACTGTTGCTCAAATACATTTTGTCATTCCATTTTTTTACTTTTTTTTTCTTTTTACAATGAATCTTAACCTAATACGGCAGTTTAAATCTTCCAAAGTTCCCTTTGTTTGTAACCCGTGAATGTCAGAAAAGCAAACTGTACAAGAGAAACTTAAATAACAGTACTTTATGTGTTAATATTGCCTAAGACTGTTTTTCAACAAGACCACCATTTACATGAGAATTAAACACCTGTACAGGTTAAATGAGACTGGAAGGATGGCAACAAATTTCAGATTTCAGACATTTGTGGATTATATGAAAGATGCTTTAATCAGCGAAGACATCTGCACATAGTGGCTTTAAGAAGTTGAGAAATATTTTCTTGCAGAATAAAGGTTTTTAATTGCAATGGAGTGGAGCTTGTCATTGCGGCAGTGACATTAATGTAAGCTCTGCTGCTCACATTTTATTTCTGAATCAACTTTAGTCTTAACTTGGCATCAAGTGTAATTTTTGACATGAGAGAAAGCAGACTAATGGTGAGAATGATGTTGACTTTTTAAACAAAATGTATGTACACGCACATCATATTAAACACTGCTTTGACGTTACAACACTTATCAGAAGGGAATTATATCTGCAACAGAAACACAGGATATGCAGCTCTTGATATTAAACACATTAAATAAATGCATTTGTTGTCTATGTGGCTCTAAACAGCCAAAGAGCAGCAGTTTTGTGTTGATAATGAGGTGGTTAGCGTGACCTCTGACCTTCACATCATGACATGTAGACCTTTGCCTTGTTGTGTTCGCATCAACAAAGTATTTTACATATCTGTATGCAAACTGCAAATTGATGTCTTTCCATGTTTTTTATTTGTGTTTTCCAGCTCTCGTCCTCTTTGTCTGGTCTCTTGTTTTCTTTTGTAAGAAACCACAAGTTTGTGTGTAAGCCATCAGATCTGAAAGCTAAGCCTCTGGGGTAGAGTTCGTCCTCTGAAAGGCGGGTTTTCTTCTCCGTCTTCTTAATTTATATTGTGCCTTACGATTCACACGACCCAGAGATATTTACGTGAACGAGAAGAAGCGACAAAGTGTTCCAATGATTCCCCATGTTTCAGAATGTCTTCGAAATGTCTTTTAAAATGAATAAAGAGCTTTAGCTGGCTTTAGCAGCATGAAGCTGTGCAGCAGTGTGGTTTCACTTCTCTTTATTTTTTATGACTGTGGATACCATTAAAGTGATGTGAATTAATCATGTTGGGACTATTTCTGTAATCCAGCCTTTTGCCAGTCATAATGGAGCTGAAGGTTTCGAGCAACGATGTGGATATTTGTGTATAACTGTTAAGTATACAATTGTAAACAAAAGTTACATGCACTTGTAAAGAAAATGCTTATTGTAGCAATCTTGAATTTGCAATGACCCCTATAACTCTTAATTGTCTATGGTAGAATCATTCAAACACAAGTGTCATCAGAAAAAAGCAATCATGCATTTTGGCTCTTTAATAAATTTAATTATAGCTCTTCCAGAAATATACATGCAGCAATGATAATGTGTGGTTAAATGTCCATTTTCACCTCAGTTAGGTGCGTTTGTTAGCTGTACAAAAACTTCTGGTTGTATCTTTGACCATTTGACAGAATTGTGCAGTTTGATTAGATTTCTTATCTTTCTGACATGGACTTGGTTCATCACAGTCCACATACAGCAACTTTTGGCAAATTTCAAGAGTACCCATTTCATCCATTCATTAAACTCAGCCCCAAACACTACAGAGGGAAAATCTATGGAACTTGGTACAGATCTGATTAGGCAAATTATTGACTTAAACGTGTCAGGAAAGTTACTGGGAGGGAGCCATTTCAAAGATGTTTTAGATCCCAAAACCAACTGTGCAAACAACTATGAGTATAAAGTTCATAGTCCAGTTCAGTCACTGCCACAGTCAGGAAGAAAATATCACCTGCTGATGAGAGACAATTGGTCAGGACGGGCAAGAGTGAACTGAAAATCACCAAACAGCAGGTCTACAATGAATTGGAAGCTGCTGGAACACGGCTGTCAGTGTCCACAGTGTTTTACGTCATGAGCTGAGAGGCTCATGACGTAAGTTCTTCCTTGAGAACCAAAACCTTAAAGCTCCACTGAAGTTTGCTGCTGATGAAGTGGACAAAGAAAGTACCTTCTGGAGGAAAATTCTGTGGTCTGATGGAACAAAAACGGAAAAGAAATCTGTTTGGAGGAGAGAGGGTGAGGCCTTTAACCTCAAGAACGGCACCCCTAGCATCGAGCATGGTGGTGGCAGTATCTTGCTCTGTGGAACTTTAAATTTACTGAGGTGGAAATGGACATTTTACCGCATATTATTATTGTTGTATATATATTTTCAACCCACAAGATCTGTCATATTTCCAGAAGATCTAAAATAAAGTAAATGGAATACCTAGACATTTCTCAGGAAACACTAAATCATAAGCCAGAAGGTTGGATCTTGGACACACTGTTCCAACAAGGCAATGAGCCCGAACATGCATCAAAAGTGAAGAAGAAATGGCTCAATCAGGACACAATTACAGTTTTAGACTGGTATCCCCAAAGCCATGACCTAAACCTATGACTATGGACTATGATGAAGAAACAAGTCTGTGTCAGAAAGACAACAAATTTATTTTGACTGAGCCAATTCTGTCAGGAAAGGCAGGTTGAAGGTACAAACAGAGGACTACATGAGTCAAAGAATCAAAGACACAATCAGACTCACTGCAACTTCAGTTACCTCGGTCTACTTCAGGTTGCACAACTCTGCACTTGTGCCTGAATGAAGATAAACTCCAAGTCCAGCAAGTAACGGCTGATTGAATGTGGTCTGGACTCTGTGGAGGAGAGTCATGGTTTCAGAGACGCTGTAGAAGGACAGAATACCTGCACTGTGATCCAGGTACACTCCAACTCTGGAGGACTGAGGACCTGAGACGGGAGTTTGGATGTTGTTGTACCGAAATTCATAACTGTTTTGGTAACAATCTAATGCCCAAGATTTGTCATTCAGTCCAAATTCACATTCAGTCCCACTTGTTCTGCTGATATTCTTGTATGCGACTGCTACATAAACTCCTTCTCCTCTCCACTCCACCTCCCAGTAACAACGTCCAGTCAGACTCTCTCTACTCAGGACCTGAAGACGTTCAGTGAATCTGTCTGGATGATCAGAATAAGACTGTTGTTGATCCATATATGTTGCTTTTCTGTTCCCTTCAGATAATATCAGCCACTTGTTTGCTGTGTTTGGATCCAGAATGATTTGACGTGAATATTTCAAGAATTCAGCTCTGGTCTTTGGCTCTGCTTGTGAATCTGACAGTGAAACATCCAGTTGAGTTCCTGTCAGTGAGATGTTTGTCCATGTGTCCCTCACAATGTCCTGTAGATGATCTCTGAGCTCTGACACAGCTGCTGTCACCTCCTCAAAGTGTCTCTGACGACGGATGTTGATGCTGGATGAGTGTGTGGACTCACTGAGTGCTGACACTGAGGGGTAGTTGTGGAGAAACTGGTTGTGATCCTCTGTGTGTGAGAGCTGCTTCAGCTCAGCGTCTTTCCTCTTCAGATCTCTGATCTCCTGCTCCAGCTTCTCCTTCAGCTCTTTCACTCCACTCACTTCAGTCTCCTGCTGGGATCTGATCTGCTGCTCCACATCTCGGCTTGTTTTCTGGATGAGATGGATGATGTGGGTGAACATCTCCTCACTGTCCTTCACTGCTTTATCAGCAGAGCCATTGATGGCCTCCATCTGCTGTTGGAGCAGCTTCACATCTTTCTCTCTGTCCTGGATTCTCTGCTGGATGTTTTGTCGACTCACCTCCAGCTCTCTCTGCCTCTCCGTCCTTTCTGCTGCAGCTGAGACTGTGTCGTGGCCTTTATGTTCATCCACAGGGCACAGATAACAGATAGACTGCTGATCAGTGCGACAGAACATCTTCTTCACCTCATTGTGGCGAGAGCAGATGTTCTCCTGGAGGTTCTTGGAGGGCTCCACCAGCTTGTGTTTCTTTAATGGAGGTGAATCATAGTGAGGCTGAAGGTGTTTCTCACAGAAAGAGGCCAGACAGACTAAACAGGACTTGGAGGCTTTCAGTTTCCTCCCAGTGCAGACATCACAGGACACATCTTCATCTCCAGCATAGCAGTGATCAGCAGCAGCAGCTTGGAGTCCAGTCTTCTTCAGCTCCTCCACTAAAACTGCTAACATGATGTTTTTCATCAGGACAGGCCTTGGTTTGAAGGTCTTCCTGCACTGAGGGCAGCTGTAGATTCTCTTCTCATCCTCTCCATTCCAGTGGGCTTTAATACACTTCATGCAGTAGCTGTGTCCACAGGAAAGAGTCACCGGATCCTTCAGTAGATCCAGACAGACGGAACAAGAGATTGTTTCTCGGTCCAGCTGAACTCCTTTCTCAGCCATTTCTCCTCTCAGTAACAATGACGGTCATCTAACAGCTTCTGCACTCTGAACATTTTATATGAACAACGAGTCTGACCAACAACAGTGAAGGATTATCAGACTTTAACTTGTTTGAGGAGGAGGAGCGACCTGAAAGAATATAATCAATCAAATTGTAACACATTAACTTAAAACAAGTTTGATTCAACATGAAGTGATCACACCAGTACAAAGTACAAGTCACAGAGATCACCAGTCATGCAAATGTTGTATAGTTTTACCATATTAAAGTTAAACATTAATTACAATCAAGACAACCACCTTTTTTCTGCTAACTGTATTTTTGAGGCTACAAACCTACAAACATCCATACATGTTCCAGAAAAGATGAGAAGGTGAAATGAAGATCACTGAGTCCAAGATCTCCAAAAAACAGCCCAACTTAAGTGATCTCAACCTGAACATGCTGACAGATCCTGGTGGTTGTTCCTGATGACTGATTCCACCAGAACCAAAAGACTAATGTTCTCTTAAAGACAAATCAAGTGCGCATTTCAAGGTACTTTTCCATCACCTCAACTAGTTCCTTAAATGCATCACTAACATGGCACTGAATAAACAATGAAACAGTTGAAATCAAAGAAAAGCAAACACAAGACTCAGAAACACATTAAATGTCAGATATTGTTACATTTTCATGCAGTTTTTAGGATATAAATAGTTTCTGAGACGATTAAATGTGAAAACATGGAAACATTTACAATAATATGTAAAGAATGAAATATGAATGTTATGATTTCATGTCTGAAGCTGATACAGATGTACATTTTCTGTTTGATGTTTAAAAATTTCACCTGTAAAAACTGTGTCACTCAGTGGTTCAGTCACGAGTCAGAGAACTAGTCAGGAACAACAGAAACCTTCATCAAGCATCACTTATTGTGTCCTGATGCTTTAAAATCAGACTCAACATGTTGCTGCTTTCACACTGAACCAACACCACAGCCTCATGGTGAAGTTTCTCCTTCATGAAAATCAACATCACAACACATGAAACCATCTCAAGTCCACAACGATGCAACATCTGTTGTCCGATGTGTGTCAGGACTCAACAAAACGTCTTCACACCCAAACTGGATCAAATCACAGTTTCCACTTGTTGGTCCTGTGGAATAAATCCTCTTGACTGACTGAGAGCAAAAACTACATCTGGGCTAGAAAGTCAGAGATGAGCAGAAGAAGAAATGAGAAGATGAACAAGTGCTGACAGTCACTGTTTGATTGACAGTTGATCTCTGTGCAGTGTAGAAATAAAACAACAATGAGCTGTGAGCAACAATGATGGAGACTAAATGAGTGAAAGAATCAAAGACACAATCAGACTCACTGCACCTTCAGTCACCTCTGTCTACTTCAATTTACACAACTCAGCACTTGTTCCAAAACAATGATAAACTCCAAGTCCAGCATGTATCTGCTGAGTGAATGTGGTCTGGACTCTGTGGAGGAGAGTCATGGTTTCAGAGACGCTGTAGAAGGACAGAATACCTGCACTGTGATCCAGGTACACTCCAACTCTGGAGGACTGAGGACCTGAGACAGAAGTTTGGATGTTGTTGTACCAAAACTGATAACTGTTTTGGTCACATTCTAATGCCCAAGATCTGTCATAACTTCCAAGTCCACAGTTCCTAAAGCTTCCTGTTCTGCTGATATTCTTGTATGCGACTGCTACAGAAACTCCTTCTCCTCTCCACTCCACCTCCCAGTAACAACGTCCAGTCAGACTCTCTCTACTCAGGACCTGAAGATATCTAGTAAATCTGTCTGGATGATCAGAATAAGACTGTTGTTGATTCATTGATGTTACTTTTCTGTTCCCATCAGATAATAACAGCTTTCTGTGTGCTGTGTTTGGATCCAGAGTGATTTGACGTGAATATTTCAAGAATCCAGCTCTGGTCTTTGGCTCTGCTTGTGAATCTGACAGTGAAACATCCAGTTGAGTTCCTGTCAGTGAGATGTTTGTCCATGTGTCCCTCACAATGTCCTGTAGATGATCTCTGAGCTCTGACACAGCTGCTGTCACCTCCTCAAAGTGTCTCAGAGGACAGATGTTGATGCTGGTTGAGTGTGTGGACTCACTGAGTGCTGACACTGAGGGGTAGTTGTGGAGAAACTGGTTGTGATCCTCTGTGTGTGAGAGCTGCTTCAGCTCAGCGTCTTTCCTCTTCAGATCTCTGATCTCCTGCTCCAGCTTCTCCTTCAGCTCTTTCACTCCACTCACTTCAGTCTCCTGCTGGGATCTGATCTGCTGCTCCACATCTCGCCTTGTTTTCTGGATGAGATGGATGATGTGGGTGAACATCTCCTCACTGTCCTTCACTGCTTTATCAGCAGAGCCATTGATGGCCTCCATCTGCTGTTGGAGCAGCTTCACATCTTTCTCTCTGTCCTGGATTCTCTGCTGGATGTTTTGTCGACTCACCTCCAGCTCTCTCTGCCTCTCCGTCCTTTCTGCTGCAGCTGAGACTGTGTCGTGGCCTTTATGTTCATCCACAGAGCAGAGATAACAGATAGACTGCTGATCAGTGCGGCAGAACATTTCCATCTCCTTGTCATGATGAGAGCAGATGTTCTCCTGGAGGTTCTTGGACGGCTCCACCAGCTTGTGTTTCTTTAATGGAGGTGAATCATAGTGAGGCTGAAGGTGTTTCTCACAGAAAGAGGCCAGACAGACTAAACAGGACTTGAAGGCTTTCAGTTTCCTCCCAGTGCAGACATCACAGGACACATCTTCATCTCCAGCATAGCATTGATCAGCAGCAGCAGCTTGGAGTCCAGTCTTCTTCAGCTCCTCCACTAAAACTGCTAACATGATGTTTTTCATCAGGACAGGCCTTGGTTTGAAGGTCTTCCTGCACTGAGGGCAGCTGTAGATTCTCTTCTCATCCTCTCCATCCCAGTGGGCTTTAATACACTTCATGCAGTAGCTGTGTCCACAGGAAAGAGTCACCGGATCCTTTAGTAGATCCAGACAGACAGAACAAGAGATTGTTTCTCGGTCCAGTTGAACTCCTTTCTCAGCCATTTCTCCTCTCAGTAACAATGACTGTGCGAGTTTCACTGTCTGGCTGTGTCTGTAAGCAGGAAGAAGAGGAGGGTTATCAGGCAGAGATTCATTCCAGGAAGAGGAGTGGCATTAAAGAGATGCTCTAATATTTTTTTTTTTATGTATACAGCAAAAATCACTTCTCAAATAAAAAAAAAAATATTCAAGTCAAAGTTTTAGTTGTCAGCTCTTTTTTTGAAAATGTCAGAATTCAAAGATTATCATTTAAATCAGTTTCAAAAATCCTCTTAATGAATAAAATCATTCAAAAAGTGCAGATTAAGAAAGATACTAATCACAAAGTATTTTTGAATTTAATAAATTTCATGAATACTGTAATATAATTTTCAGTACAAGTTGTATTTTAATGTCAGATTCATTTGAAGACATCATTTGCTGCAGCTGTGAATCCCACAGGGCTTGAATGCATCACATTATTTGGATCTACGGTGAAATTGATGTGATCTGAATGACTGATTTTCTATTGGGCAGCTATTTGTCCACAGGATATAAAAACCTTCCACATCCTCCTTCCAAAATAATGTTACAGATTCATTTTGTCCGTGTCTGCAGCTCTGTCTCAGTATTTACATCAATAATGCTAATGCCAAAATAATAATGCTAATAATGCTAATAATTATAATATTAATAATAATTAGAAGTGGAAGAAGAGGAACAAGAAAATGAACAGAAAGAAGAAGGAAGTCCTTTACAGCAAGTCACTGGAAAAGTTAGAAAACAAATTCAAATCCAACCAACTTAAACAGTGTCAGTGACTCAGAGATTTCCATGTATAATTCTAACCTGTACAGATCAGACAGCTGACGACAGCAGTTCAGAGTACTCGGCTTTCTTGGAGTCTGTGGGTGGTGTCCTGGAAGAGGTACTGCCTGGGGACTCCATAGTTCTCCTGGGGGACTTTATTTGTTTCCAGAGAAGCAACAGCTGAAAAGCCAATCTCACATAGATTGGATGAGGCAGTGGCTGAGCTTTAACCTTCAGTCTCAAAGCGGATTCAGACATCATCTCAGTGTAACTGTAATTAATTGCATATTAAACACATGAAAATTTTGTTTTACAACAATCTATTCCAGTTAGCAAGCAGCATACATGCAACATAAATAAAAGGTATGTAGATGACAAATAGTCATAATTTTTGGGAGGGGGGACTGGAGCACCTGCCCTTTTGCCCCTTGATGCCCAAAGTGCCCTTTTCTCAAAGTTGTTTTTTAAAAATTTTTTATTTAATATTATTTTATATTTGTAAGTGTGTGTGTGAAAGTCTTTGTGGCCCAAAATAATAAATAAAACAAAAATAAAAATAATTCAGATCTACTCTCGGTCGGTCACATGATCCACATCAGAGGTCGCTCACTGCCCTGAATAGCCTAGCTGCGCTAGACAACCCACGGCAACGAATTTAATTCTCTGCCAGGGTGGGTCTAGTTACCCTTGGTAAGCCTCGAGGTTGGATGCTCCTAAAACTGGCCGACGAATCACCATGAAGTGTAGAGTCAGAAGGAGGGCGTAACTAAGTGACGACAGAGGCGCAATGATTTTGACAGAAACAACCGGAAACAACTAGCCTAGCCACGCTAGACAACCCACGGCAATGAATTAAATTCTCTGCTAGGGTCGACAACAAAAACGACAACAGTCTGTCATGATCCTCCTGCTCTGGTGCTCTGGCTCAATCAGCCAGATGATGAACAGCTGTGTGGAGAGTGCAGCTGGCTTGAATAGACAATCACTGCAGTATATAAGCCGGTGTTGTGCCGTAGAAAGCACCCCTGCTGGGAAATGCACCCCCCCCTTAATTTTTTTTTCTGATGGTCCCAGCATCTAATGCTTTGGATTGAATATATTGAATATCTTGCATGTAGGTTGTATAGGCTACAGGTCAATCCAATTAAACGTGCATACTTTTGTACTAAGATATTGCAGTGAAAGCTTGATTTTATTTAGCCTTGTGAAACGCAAGTCCAATGAATTAAAGTTGCTCCTTAAATCAATTTATTTCATTTTGTAATTATGTCTGGGTTATATTTTCAAAGAACATACTATAAGGTGTTAGTTTGCGTTCATTATTATCCGACTTTTATCCGACTCTGAGTTGAAAAGAACATCTGTTATTTACACTCTTTAGAGGAGCTTTAGAGACTGTAAGCAACCGATGTTCTTCTCTCCTAATCTCCTTAACAAATAATTAAATCGTAAAATAGTGTTCTCCCCTGCGTTTGTCTGCGATGGCGCTTCACTTCCCCTACAGATGAGTGGTGAGTGCGCGCTCCCGCGAGGGGGTGCATTTCCCGGCAGGGGTGCTTTCTACGGCACAACACCGGCCTTTTTACACAGTTCACTGCCGGCTCATTGTTTCCATGTTCTCATTTCCAAGCCCACGACGCACTTCGCTGGACCCTGCACATTGCTCCTCGTTTTCTTCACTCAGCTTTCTGGACTAAATCCCCTTTGGGCTTTTTATCTGTTTCCCTGCCCTCGCCATGTCTCCCATTTTGCTCCATCTGTTTGCCCGCTTCCACCATCTCACCCTGGACATGTTGTAAGTCTCCCTTTTCCGGTTACTTAGTTCTGTTTTATGTTTAGTTTAAATCGGCCTTCGGGTCCGCCCTGTGTTAGTTTAGTTGCGTTTATTTTATAGTTTTTACCTCGGTCCCCGATCCTTCTTTAGTTTGTTAGATTCTGTTTAGTTCTCCCTCCTGCTCTTCCCTCACCTGTGTTATTTAAGAGACGTTTCTGTTTGTCTACATTCTTTAATTTCATTAAATCATCATTAATTTCACCCTTTTGTCTGTGCCTGCTGCTTGGGTTCACCTCTGAATCGTGACACAGTCATTGAGCTCCATTAGCACCGACTCTGAATAATCTTTCTGTTAACATGTCTGTAATATACTTGAGCTTCACCCATTGACTGTATAAATAAGGCTTCACCGAACTCCCGCATCCTCTGATTTCCGGCGCTCTAGGAACTACGTCAGCCTATTCGTTGTGCTGATTGGTTGTATACCTACCCAATTGCTGCAGAGTGATTTGAAAGACAACCTTTTAGCCCGCCTTCCTTCCTGTCGAGAGCCGCGCTAGACCCTTGTGTCTTCAGAGCTGGGTCTAGCACGGCTAGGCTATGCCCTGAAGTGACCAGACATGCCGTGCAGCTCAGTGGTACCACTGCTAGTCTGGCAACCGAAGATCTGAGGGAGGATTTCAACAATTGATGGTCCGGTGAGGAGGTTCTGCAGCAGAACTGGTTTGTGTACGGTGTAGTCTAGATGACTGACCAAGTGGAGTGAGCATCTTGTGTGTGTGTCTGACTCTACTCACACCTTTCAGAAGTTATAGCTGCTAATTAACCACACAGCGTACTGAGAGGAAACAGTATGCCAGGGTTCTTTTTGTTTGTATACGTTTCTTTTGTCATGGGCAAAGTGCATCAGAGAGATGTATTACTTTACTGTCAAATGAGTTGTAGTGTGTTTCCTGTTTCTAGAGGCAATCAGGCATAGGTTATTTATTTCACTAAGACTGTGTACATGCAGATTCACTTAATGTTGGACTATTACAGTATAAATACAATAACAACAATAATTAGAAGAATTTGAATTGAGATTTTCTCTCATTTAAACATATCAGTACTGTACTTGTTTTTAACATTTGTATAAATAGACACAAATTAAATATAATATGCATAAATATAAATGTACAACTTTTATAACCTTGCTGTTAAACTGAATAAAAGCATGGATACATTTAAATACATGATTTCTATATCATTTAATTATATTTACCTTATTATTGGCACTATGAATAATAAAGTGCAGATTATGAATCAGCTCCATGGAGCAAATTCATACCTATACAGCGTATGTCTGGAAAAGGCATGAAATTAAAAGCAAACAGCAACAGTTCAACAGTCCAGTGTCTAATGGTGATCTAAATTCAACTTAATACATTATCTTCCCATGTCCTAAATTGATGCACAGCTTGAATTATTGCTTTGTGGTATAGGCTCTACCTCCACCCCTTCTTTATTTTGGTCCCTCATTAATGTTCCCCTTTTAGTTTATGAAAGAGCGACTAGTTCTGTTTAGTTCAGTCAGCCTTGGAGTTTCCTACAAACAATCAGCAGGATCGCAGGTCCCAGTCAGCCATTTTCAGTGTCAGTTATCTTTGCATCTTGTCATGATCACATATAACACTTGTTTAATCAGCGACTATCTCTCCCATGCTCTTTTTAGTGTCCTCACTCTCAGATCAACACAGCCCACCTCCAGAGATAGCAGCAGCAGCAGCAACAGCCTCCTCACCAATCCTCTCAACAGAAGCTTTTCCCATCAGGTCAAACCCCTCCCAACAAAGATATGCGGTGATGCCATGTTACATTCTTCATGAATATGGGTTTCTACAATTAACCAGTTATATGGTAAGGTATGTTTCTGGATGGTGTTTCAAATTCGTGCTCTATGTGCCTCCTTTTAACTTTGGTCAAAAGAATGTGTCTTATTCTGATAATATGCAGAACAGTTGCATGAGATAAAGTGAGACATTCAATCAAGGCTGACAATGTCATGAAAATATGAAAAATAGGAGAGAGGATGTACCTTTGCTCTACCCATTCTCTTGGAAAGCAGTTTGATGATATTAATTCTAGCATATCATGTCATTCACTGTTTTCTTCTTCTACCAGCTAAAACGGTTATGCTGACAGGGTTGTTGTGGGACACACGTGCCATGTATAATGATTGTTATTGAAAATATTGTGTTGATTGAAAAAGTTTTCCCACAATTGCAAGAAACATCAATGAAAAAAATAATACCAAAAAAGAAGGATTCAGTTTCATTTTAACAGTTTCATTTGAGGTTCAATTTGGTCATCTTCGGGATAGGACAAGAGAAAAATGGCATTTTAAGGGGAAAGCCAGAATTATTTGGTATTTTTAAAACTATTTTCAACATTACAACAATAGTTCACCTAATTAATTACATGTAGATGGACCTTTTCCTCTCTGACATGCCTCTGCGCCACACACTTTGAGAAACACTGATCTAAATTAACCCCAGTTCACTCACTCCCAAAGGAACTTGTTTCCTGTGTTCTGCAGAAAGCAAATAATTAAACTCGTCTGCAGAAACTCGTCTATCTTCACACTGAAAGCTTTAGATTCACTTCATGACTCAGCTCTCACATTTATGCACCAGGACAAAGTTGTTGGTAACCCCCTGTAAAAGGAAATAAAAAACCACAATGGTCACTGAGATGAACTGTTATCTCAGTTACTGCTGTTGAAACTGACAACAGTAATAATAAATTAGGATTAGCTGGAAATCAACTCATGAAAATCATACATGAATGAATTAAATTATATTCATATTTTAACATAATTTCCATTGTGATGGATTATATGTCCAACTAATCCTGCACATATATATCTCTATTAACGAAAAACAAAGTGCATTGCTGTTCTTTTTCCATCACCGAAACTGGTTCCTTGCGTTCATCACTGACTTGAAAATGCATAAACACTCATTTGAAGCAGAGAAAAGCAAAAATAAAACACAGAAACACATCAAAGTCAGATACAGTTTCATGCAGTTTGAACTGAGTTTCTGCTGTGAATCTGCAGCTACACTACATGTGCATCTAGTAATTGTCTCTTTAATTCAAGTCTTGCAGTGAAGACACTTAAACAGGAGCTATAATACACACTGAGGCACATGTATCCAAACTGAAATCAGACAATATCAAAAACAGCTGTTTCCAAATGATGTAAAACTTGATGAGGCACAAAGAAGACTTATAAGGATGATGGCGCCCTCTTGTGTTGTGCATCAGTTTTCACATTTCAGTTGTGAACCTGCAGGAAGTCCAGTAAAAACTGGACTGAGGCTTCAGAAAGTCAACCATCACCAGAAGGACAAATGAGAAGCAACACTCAGCACTTCAGATCAACCAGCACACGTTCTGTCCCGGAGGTGGAGTTCAGGTTAAATGAGTTAGAAAAGTTGGAATAGTGATGAATGAACTAAGTTCTCTCCTTCTGGTGTCACTCAGCACTGGTACTGCCCAGTTTAGAAGCAGCTCAGCCATGAAATGTTGGATTCTTCCTGTCTGGACCTCTTATTCAGAAGATCAGTTGTGATTTTACAAACGAACGACCAAGTTAGGGACAAAATAATCATTTCAATGTGTAATTTATGCATAAATGATGAAATCCAGAATCCAGACTCATTTATTGAGTCATTGAACCAATGAATCATTCATTTATTGTCCTTTATTAGCAGATTACCATGAAGCTGAATCACAAGTTTGTCAACAATCTAGAAACAAAACAAATCAACAAAGTGAAAAATCACCAAATAACAGTAATCAAATAGGTAGTGTCTACAGATACGGACCCGTACCCGTAGCCTGTGGCCTACGGATACGGCACTTTCCCTTATCATAAATATTAATGAGACGTACATGAATATTAATGAGCCAGCTGATGAACGCGCTTTGTGATTGGCTGGTAATCCGACGCACATAAATATTAATGAGCCGGCTTCGTAATCCGAGTGATGAAGGCGCTTCCGTGATTCGAGGTGAATCTGCGTGCCGAGCCTGTCATGTCAGTCATCTGCTGTTCTCTTTTCTATCATGCATAATGTCTTATAAATATCATTATCTGACTTTTTCACGGACAGCGATTTGGGGGTTGAAATCAGCACTACTATCAAAAATAGCAAAACTTTTTATCCACGTGACCCTGTTCTAATAAAGCACAAACAGCAAACAAAACAAATGGCGGAACTAACAGCCAGCAAACTACAAGTATTTTTTTACCTTCAAAAGTAGCGACAGACTATTACATATTAACAACCTAAACAAAACCCTGACGTATTTTCTACGTCTGTCAACACAGACAATGCACGTCAGTCACTTTAATGTTAGCGGACTCTGTTGAATGGCTAAGTTACATAACCACAAACAAATCTCACAATATCACAGTAAATCGAGTTTGTGTTTTTTTTTAAATTCATGCCGAATTAAAGAGCTGCTCCTCACCATTCACGAGTGTTTGTTTCATATTCGACATCCTTAACTTTATCTTGTAAATTAGCGTCCGAAATTAAATGGGAACATTTGCAATGGAGTTCGTCAGCCGCTTCCACCACTGAACGCGGTAAACTACTTAATAGGAACTGGGCTTCAAACAATTTAGACACGGCGTCTAAAAGCGTAAAAACTGCAATGTCTAAAGTGTGAGAGGAGACGGTGTATTTTTGGTTAAATTATACAATGTTCGCCGTCAAAGTCATTCATATAAACTGCCTGTAATGTGCAGCAAATAGTAGTTAACCGGCGCCAGCTCTTCAGTGACCTTAACGGTCCGTACCTAGCATCAACCAATAAAATAACTATTGAATAGAATCAAATATTATTATATTCTCCAGAACATCCAACATAAACAACAGATCCTTTATATAATATTTTCTTCAAGACAACTCAAATACATATTTGAACGTGGAAATATTTACAATAAAATGTAAATAGTGAAACATGAATGTTATGATTTCATAGTTGAAGCTGATACAGATGCACATTTTCTGGTTGATGTTTGAATATCTTAGCAACAAAAACTAAGCCACTCAGTGGTTCAGTGTAGAAATAAAACAACAATGAGCTGTGAGCAACGATGATGGAGTGAAATGAGTCAAAGAATCAAAGACACAATCAGACTCACTGCACCTTCAGTCACCTCTGTCTACTTCAGTTTACACAACTCAGCACTTGGTAGAGATGAACATTTAACTCCAAGTCCAGCATGTATCTGCTGAGTGAATGTGGTCTGGACTCTGTGGAGGAGAGTCATGGTTTCAGAGACGCTGTAGAAGGACAGAATACCTGCACTGTGATCCAGGTACACTCCAACTCTGGAGGACAGAGGACCTGAGATGGGAGTTTGGATGTTGTTGTACCAAAACTGAAAACTGTTTTGATAACAACGTAAGGTCCAAGATTTGTCATTATATCCAAATCCACATTCAGTCCTACTTCCTGCTCTGCTGATATTCTTGTATGTGACTGCTACAGAAACACCTTCTGCTCTCCACTCCACCTCCCAGTAACAACGTCCAGTCAGACTCTCTCTACTCATGACCTGAAGGCGTTTAGTGAATCTGTCTTGATGATCAGAATAAGACTGTTGTTTGTAAGTAAATTTTATTTTTCTGTTCCCTTCAGATAATAACAGCTTTCTGTGTGCTGTGTTTGGATCCAGAGTGATTTGATGTGAATATTTCAAGAATCCAGCTCTGGTCTTTGGCTCTGCTTGTGAATCTGACAGTGAAACATCCAGTTGAGTTCCTGTCAGTGAGATGTTTGTCCATGTGTCCCTCACAATGTCCTGTAGATGATCTCTGAGCTCTGACACAGCTGCTGTCACCTCCTCAAAGTGTCTCAGAGAATGGATGACGATGCAGGATGAGTGTGTGGACTCACTGAGTGCTGACACTGAGGGGTAGTTGTGGAGAAACTGGTTGTGATCCTCTGTGTGTGAGAGCTGCTTCAGCTCAGCGTCTTTCCTCTTCAGATCTCTGATCTCCTGCTCCAACTTCTCCTTCAGCTCTTTCACTCCACTCACTTCAGTCTCCTGCTGGGATCTGATCTGCTGCTCCACATCTCGGCTTGTTTTCTGGATGAGATGGATGATGTGGGTGAACATCTCCTCACTGTCCTTCACTGCTTTATCAGCAGAGCCATTGATGGCCTCCATCTGCTGTTGGAGCAGCTTCACATCTTTCTCTCTGTCCTGGATTCTCTGCTGGATGTTTTGTCGACTCACCTCCAGCTCTCTCTGCCTCTCCGTCCTTTCTGCTGCAGCTGAGACTGTGTCATGGCCTTTATGTTCATCCACAGAGCAGAGATAACAGATAGACTGCTGATCAGTGCGGCAGAAAATTTCCATCACTTTGTCATGATGAGAGCAGATGTTCTTCTGGAGCTTCTTGGAGGGCTCCACCAGCTTGTGTTTCTTTAATGGAGGTGAATCATAGTGAGGCTGAAGGTGTTTCTCACAGAAAGAGGCCAGACAGACTAAACAGGACTTGGAGGCTTTCAGTTTCCTCCCAGTGCAGACATCACAGGGTACATCTTCATCTCCAGCATAGCAGTGATCAGCAGCAGCAGCTTGGAGTCCAGTCTTCTTCAGCTCCTCCACTAACTCTGCTAACATGGTGCTTTTCTCCAGGACAGGCCGTGGTGTGAAGGTCTTCCTGCACTGAGGGCAGCTGTAGATTCTCTTCTCATCCTCTCCATCCCAGTGGGCTTTAATACACTTCATGCAGTAGCTGTGTCCACAGGAAAGAGTCACCGGATCCTTTAGTAGATCCAGACAGATGGAACAAGAGATTGTTTCTCGGTTCAACTGAACTCCTTTCTCAGCCATTTCTCCTCTCTGTAACAGCGACTGTGTGTCACTTCCTCCTTCCTGAAACTAGTCTGAAATCTGATCCACAATTCATGTGTTCCTGCAGTAAAAGGGGCCTGTCAGCTCTTCCACGTCACCACATGTTGGTTCCACCCATCTTCACAGTGCAGATCTGAAGGGGAGGAAACCAGGAAATGTGAGAACAGAGTTGAGCTGCTGTGTTTGGAAGCAGGAAGAAGAGGAAGGCTATCAGGCTGAGATTCATTCCAGGAAGAGGAGAGACACGCTGAGTGTTTAACCGTTTTCACAGCAGAGCTCATTTATTTCTCATTTAACCCTCAGATGGGAATTTGAAAAAGTTGATTTCACAATAACAACATCCTCCTCATAAAAACTTTCATGAAAATATCAGGTAATGACATTTTTTTTCACTTTCATTGAGTGACTGTTTAAACCAACATCATTCCTGATCAACACTGACACATTTAACCCTTTAAATGCCAGTTAGTTTACATGATGTCGGTTTTATCCAAACCCTAAAACACACAGAAATATCAATATTTTCCATATAGCAATTGATAAAAGCATTTCTTGTTATTCTCATCGTTTCGGAAACATCAGAAGCAACAACATTACTCTCACCTATGTTCATCATTCTCCTCTCTGACATCATTCTGTTGTATTTAAAAACTTTTTACTGATTTACAAATGAATGAATCTAACTCTGCAGTTTATCACGTTAAAAATCTCCCAACTTTTATCGTTTTTTTGCAGGATTTGATGTAATCTAAACTGTAGAGGTGAAACCAGAACAACAGGACGGTCCTTTATACAGACGATCTTTTTATGTTGTCCCAAGCTGTTTGTTGAGGCTACACCAGCATTTACATGAGAATTAAACACTTGCACAGGTAAATGGGACTGAAAGATTCTCAAGGAGTCACCAGATCTCCCAGAGATTTCTAGATTATATGAAAGATGTTTTAACTGGTAAAGACATCTTCACACAGTGGCTTTCAGAAGTTATCTGGCAGAATTTTATTAAATAATTTTTACATCTAAACTTTTTCTTGTGGAGTTTGTTGTTGCTCCAGAATAAAACTAAATGTAAACTCTGCTGCTCACATTTTACTTCTGAATCCACTTTAGTCAGAACTGGCCACCAAGTGTCATTTTCAAGATGAGAGAAAGCAGACTAGTGTTGAAAATGACTTTTTTTATTGTTTTTATGTGCAGTGCTGTGGAAAAGTTTCCCTCATGTCTTCTATTTTTGTATATTCCTCACACTGAAGTGTTCCAGATCATCAAACTATTTATATTTATTTGATATTAGACAGAGATGAACCTCAAAACACAAAATGTGGTTTTTAAATGATGACTTTTCAAGATTTACTGAAACCTTTATCACCCAGGAGGTGTGTTATTAAGAACAATACAGACAACTGAGGGGATTAAAAGCTAATGGGTGCTATCGAAAACAAAGAACTAAGCACAACAAAAAGTGAGCTTTACTCTGAAGCCGATAGTAAAATAACTGAGAAAAAAGTAACAAAACAAATAACTAACACCAACCAAAAATACACGACAGCAGCATCTTTAACTGAAATATAAAATAAATACCCTGACTTGTCTAGTTTTACAGGCCAAAAAACAAAACACTCACTAGCCCTTAGCCCCTCACACACATTAACCACAAACAAAACTTCTTACAGCTTTTTTTGATTGTATAAACACTAAAATCAGAAGTATTGCACAGTTATCAAACCTTACACTCAAGGAGCAAAACACTGGACCAGAATATCACAACTATAAGCACAATGTCAGCTTCACACTTCTTGCATACCAATGCACAGTGAATTTTTATTTTATTTAATGTTTATTTAACAGGGACGATACATACAACATTGCCACAATGGGAAAATGTGAATGTATATACGAGGGGCATTCAATAAGTAATGCCCCTGACCCACTTCCAGTTGTCTGAGAAATTTTGTATGTGCAATGATTTATATCTCTATGGGTTATGTGACAAATTACAGCTGTGAACTAGTTGTGATTTCTGATTTATACATCTTTGAACTGAGTCAAGTGTGAAATTGAGCCTATCGGGTTTTGTGCAGTTATCCGGTTTTTGTATTTGAAAGGACGCACACCACAGAAGACTTTTGATGAAATGAAAGAAACTTATGGTGATGATGCCCCATCATATGACCTTGTAAAACACTGGCATCGTGAATTCAAACATGGTTGGATCTCTGTAGAAACAGCTCCCAGACCTGGTCGCCCTCCTTCTGGGGGCGACCAGGGGGGCGACCAGGTCTGGGAGCTGTTTCTACAGAGTTCCACTTCAGGTTGTGATCCTCTGTGTGTGAGAGCTGCTTCAGCTCAGTGTCTTTCCTCTTCAGATCTCTGATCTCCTGCTCCAGCTTCTCCTTCAGCTCTTTCAGAAAAGCATCATGTTAGCAGAGTTAGTGGAGGGGCTGAAGAAGACTGGACTCCAATCTGCTGCTGCTGATCACTGCTATGCTGGAGATGAAGATGTGTCCTGTGGTGTGACAAACATCTCACTGACAGGGACTCAACTGGATGTTTCACTGTCAGATTCACAAGCAGAACCAAAGACCAGAGCTGGATTCTTGAAATATTCACGTCAAATCACTCTGGATCCAAACACAGCATTCAAAACCATGTTATTATCTGAAGGAAACAGAAGAGTAACATCAATGGGTGCTCCAAAACAGCCTTATTCTAAACATCCAGACAGATTCACTGGATGTCATCAGGTCCTGAGCAGAGAGAGTCTGACTGGACGTTGTTACTGGGAGGTGGAGTGGAAAGGAAGAGGAACGGTTTCTGTAGCAGTCACATACAAGAATATCAGCAGAACAGGAAGCTTTAGGAACTGTGGACTTGGAAGTTATGATAGATCTTGGGCATTACATTGTTCCTTAAAGGGTTACAAATTTTGGTACAACGGTGTCAAAACCCGCGTCTCAGGTCCTCAGTCCTCCAGAGTTGGAGTGTACCTGGATCACAGTGCAGGTATTCTGTCCTTCTACAGCGTCTCTGAAACCATGACTCTCCTCCACAGAGTCCAGACCACATTCACTGAGCCTCTACATGCAGGGTTTGGGTTTTATGGGTTTTTGGTTTATTCTGGAACAAGTGCTGAGTTGTGTGAAGTGAAGTAGACAGAGGTGACTGAAGGTGCAGTGAGTCTGATTGTGTCTTTGATTCTTTCACTCATTTAGTCTCCATCATTGTTGCTCACAGCTCATTGTTGTTTTATTTCTACACTGCACAGAGATCAACTGTCAATCAAACAGTGACTGTCAGCACTTGTTTATCTTCTCATTTCTTCTTCTGCTCATCTCTGACTTTCTAGCCCAGATGTAGTTTGTGCTCTCAGTCAGTCAAGAGGATTTATTCAACAGAACCAACAAGTGGAAACTGTGATTTGATCCAGTTTGGGCGTGAAGACGTTTTGTTGAGTCCTGACACACATCAGACAACAGATGTTGTATCGTTGTGGACTTGAGATGGTTTCATGTGTTGTGATGTTGATTTTCATGGAGGAGAAACTTCACCATGAGGCTGTGGTGTTGGTTCAGTGTGAAAGCAGCAACATGTTGAGTCTGATTTTAAAGCCTCAGGACACAATAAGTGATGTTTGATGGAGGTTTCTGTTGTTCCTGACAAGTTCTGACTCGTCACTGAACCACTGAGTGACACAGTTCTTACAGGTGAAATATTTAAACATCAACAACTAACAGAAAATGTGCATCTGTATCAGCTTCAGATGTGAAATCAGAACATTCCTGTTTCAGTCTTTATATGTTATTGTAAATATTTCCATGTTTTCACATTTAACCTTCTCAGAATCTATTTACATCCTAAAAACTGCATGAACATGCAACAATATCTGAATTTTAATGTGTTTCTGAGTCTTGACTTTGCCTTTCTTTGATTTAAACTGTTTAAAAGTTTATTCAGTGTCATGTTCATGATGCATTTAAGGAACCAGTTGAGGTGATATTTGTTCCTCAAATGCACCTTTTTTTTTTGTGCTTCTTTGGCATCTTGTCCCGTGTCAGTAATTCAAACACACTAAGGCATTTCATGTAAATTTGGAAATTGCAAAAAAAAAAAAAAAAAAAAAAAAATCGGATCTGTGTCGTTCAGACTGTCATGAAAAGATCAGATACAGGTCACATAGGGGCAAAAAAAAAAAATCAAATTTGGATCACTTTAGCCTGCAGTGTGAACGTAGCCTTAGTCTGGCCCCCTGTTCTCACTCCACTTACAATTCTCAGAGTTTAATTTGGATTGGACCAGGCAGAGTTAGAAGGCTGATTCACACAGCATTTGTCAGCGATTCTGTGTAGAAGAAGTAGAGCCGCCCAGTGAACTGTTACGATTTTGAATTGAGGGCCCAGTTTTTCAAAACACTACACACAATTATCAGAACACCTCAGATCCTTTGCAAAATGAAATACTCTTGTGAAAACTATACACTGCTTTAAAAAAGATATTTTGTTACCATATGAAAACACACATTTCATATGACTTAATTCTGTCTGAACCAGTTACACACTGCTGTGCTTAACCTAAAACACTTTCAGCATTTCTACTTCTCAGTGATTTGAGTAATCTAAGTACACAGAGAAAGTGCAAATAAACCATATAGAAAATTCACCAAATACAACACAAGACCAATACTGCAGAATGATGAAAATATAATTCATCTCTATGTACCTAAATCAGTCAAAATTTCAACAAGAGATGACCATGCTACAACAGCGCTGTGCATAACACTAAAAAATAAAATTACACACACTACCAAAAAAAATGACAAAAAAGACTAGGAAATCCAGCAGAGAAAACATTTTTTGGGATCATCTTTGCTGAGCTGGATCAGGCCGGAGAATTTCACTGACATCACAGACGATATCTTCATTAGCAAGACAATGAAGGAAGAACCGCCGTGCATGTTGAATCCATCCTTGAATGGCGCCAATCTGGTCACAGGCCTCCTCCATGGCGTGAATGAGGGGCACCTGAGCCTGAGCTGGAGATCATAAACCTTCCACTGGCATGCTGAGAAGAACTCCTCGATTGGATTGAGAAATGGAGAGTATGGTGGAAGGTACAGCACAGAAAACTGAGGACTGTGCTGAAACCAGTTGTGGACCTGTGCAGAGCGGTGGAATGACAATGTGCAGCATCTGTTGTATTTGGTTCACTGTGAGGACGTCGTGCAATTGGTCCAGAAATGTCAGAATGTGAGGTGTGCTATCAGTGCCCATATTGGCATGATGGAGGAGGACCCCATTCTGTGTAAAGGCAGAGCAGAGGGTGATGTTACCCCCACGCTGCCCTGGGACATCGATTATCGCCCTCTGGCCAATGATGTTTGTAAGGGCTCCTCTGCTGTTGTGTTGTGTTTCTTTCCCTCTCTCTCTCCCCATTTTCTCTCCCCGGCTGTGGCTGTGTGGGGACAGTCACACGGCTGGCTTCACTCAGTAATCAGCGTCCCTCCAGATCTCGAGCAGCTGAGCGTCAGTCAATCTACACACCTGCAATAAAAGACCAGTTCCTGCATCCACACCCTGCCAGGTTGTAAACTCTGCTTGTGCAGTTAGTTTCCCTCTCGCCACGTACGTATTCTGTGATTAAGATTTCATGTTACCAATTCCTGCCTGTCCTCCCTTCCATGCAGTTGGAACCAGCTGCTCGGATCGTCTCCTGCCTCTGTTGGATTAATCTGTGTGTTACCTTGGATTCCTGGTTCCGTCCTTTGTCTGCCAGACCGGACCCCCTGTCTCCCAGCTCTACCGACTATGGGCTTCTCTTCTCCGGCAACCAAGCTCCCACCCTGTCTGCCTCCGCCGAGTCTCCAGGCCGCCACTCCGCTCACCTCCGCCAGCTCCCAGCCACCACTCTCGCCCTTCCACGGCGACCACCAGCCGTCGTCCCTGGCTCCGCTGCCCTCGCCTTCAGCCCAGAAGCCAGCTGATTCCCCAGGACCCAATTTCCCCTCCCTCATCTCCCCCTGAATTCTCCATTAAATCTGGTAAATCCTGTCTCAGCCTTTTCTGTGTGCTCTCTGCTTGGGTTCAACAAAAGAGAGCTTCTCAACAATGTTTCTGCCTCTCCTTGATTTTGTGAGGTTAAACCCTGCCTCATCAATGGACATAAACTAGTGTGAGAATTCTTAGATTAGATAAACTTTATTGTCCCACTAGGGAAATTTGTCTTGGGCAAAGTGCTACAGTCCACATCAACATTAAAAAAGACAAGACAACATAAAACAGTAGCAGTAAAGTACAGCATTTTAGAAGAACACTGGCATGTAGGATACACACTCCTGTTAAGCAACACAAGAAAAACACTAAGTGCAGGTATATCAGTCCTGTGGTAGCTGGTAGCAGGTACCCTATTTGGAGCTGTGCACTATATGCCAGCTGTTCAGTAGTACAATAGAAACAGGAATGGAGAATTTAAAACTGTTACTCTTACAGCAGGGATGTGAAACTCATTCCACAAAGGGCCGGCATGGCTGCAGACCTGACTCATTTAATCAACCGATCTCAGTCTCCAGACAAGTGATTGGTCAGACTGTGTGCTGTAGATATGTTGGAACTAAATGCTGTAGCCTAGAGCAGTGGTTCTCAACCCTGTTCCTCAGGACCCAATGTCCTGCGTGTCTTAGATGCTTCCCTGCTCCAACACACCTGATTCAAATGATCAGCTTGTCATCAGGCTTCTGCAGAGGCTTGATAACGAGCTGATCATTTGAATCAGGTTTGTTGGAGCAGGGAAGCATCTAAAACATGCAGGACAGTAGGTCCTGAGGAACAGGGTTGAGAACCACTGGCCAAGAGCACACAGTCTGACCTGTTTTACCTGTTTTCTTGTCAAATGTCCTCATCACAGATGCCACTGTGTATCAGATAAGATTTGGCTGAACTCTCAGTCCAGCCTCCCTCAGTGTCAGTCCGTGTTTCACCACATGGTCAACTAATGTTCCCCGAATTTCATTTGACAAATTTGGTCCTCTCCTTCTTAGAGCATGTATTCCTGCTTCAGGTCTTCCTCCACCTCGACCTCTGGCTGAGCCGCTGCCTCCGCCTCCTTCTCGTTGTATTCCTCCTCTCATTCTTGCTCTTCCTCGTCTTGCTTGTTACATTTTGGTTGAAGACAGGTGAACTCACCTGCTGCCTTTTTATGGTGCTTAAACCTGATTGGTGTGTCTACAATTAAGCAATCATGTGTTTGTGCACCTGACTGTTGCGTTGAACCAATTGACTAATGGGTGTGGTCATTTGAAAGTCATCCATCCATCCTCTATACACCGCTTTATCCTCATTAGGTGCTGGAGCCTATCCCAGCTGACTTGGGCGAAGGCAGGGGACACCCAGGTCGCCAGTCTGTCCCAGGGCTACATACACAGACGAACAATCACACTCGCATTCACACCTATGGGCAATTTAGAGTACTCAGTTAACCTCAACATATTTTTGGACTGTGGGAGGAAGCCGGAGTGCCCGGAGAAAACCCACGCATGCACAGGGAGAACATGCAAACTCCATGCAGAAAGATCCCAGGCCCACCCCGGGATTTGAACCAGGGATCTTCTTGCTGCAAGGCGAAAGTGCTAACCACTACCCCACTGAGCAGCCCCATTTGAAAGTCAGTGCTTTGGAATTTGCAAGGAAATGACATCATGATATGCATCTGTGTCTAATGTATACGAGTATGTTTAGTCTGTTGCAATTCACTGTGTGCATTGGTTTGCAACAAGTGTGAAGCTGACATTGTGCTTATAGTTGTGATATTCTGGTCCAGTGTTTTGCTCCTTGAGTGTAAGGTTTGATAACTGTGTAATACTTCTGATTTTAGTGGTTCTACAATAAAAAAACTGTAAGAAGTTTTGTTTGTGGTTAATGTGTGAGGGGCTAAGGGCTAGTGAGTGTTTTGTTTTTTGGCCTGTAAAACTAGACAAGTCAGGGTATTCGTTATATTTCAGTTAAAGATGCTGCTGCCGTGTATTTTTGGTTGGTGTTAGTTATTTGTTTTGTTACTTTTTTCTCAGTTATTTTACTATCGGCTTCAGAGTAAAGCTCACTTTTTGTTGTGCTTAGTTCTTTGTTTTCGATAGCACCCATTAGCTTTTAATCCCCTCAGTTGTCTGTATTGTTCTTAATAACACACCTCGGTTTTCAGTAAATCTTAAATAGTCATTATTTAAACACTGCATTTTGTGTGTTGTGGGTCATCTCTGTGTAATATCAAATAAATATAATAGTTTGATGATCTGGAACACTTCTTTTTATTGTTTTTATGTGCAGTGCTGTGGAAAGGTTTTCCTCATGTCTTCTATTTTTGTATATTCCTCACACTGAAGTGTTCCAGATCATCAAACTATTTATATTTATTTGACATGAGACAGAGATGACACACAAAATGTAACACAAAACGAAACACAAAATGTAGTTTTTAAATGATGATTTTTAAGATTTATTGAAAACCTTTATCACCTCTGTGAAAAATTAATTGCCCCCCCGAACCTGATGACTGGTTGTTCCTTTGGCAGCAACAACTGCAGTTAAATGTTTGTGATAACTTGTGATCAGTCTTTTACATCACCATGGAGGAATGTTGGTCCACTCTTCTCTGCAGAATAGTTTTACATGAAATGGTTTTTAAGCACTAACTGCCCTTTCAAGGTCTTGCCACAGCATCTCAGCGAGATTCAAGTCCAGACTCTGTCTCGGCCACTCCAAAACCTCCATTTAGCTCTTTTTGAGCTACTCAGAGGTGGACTTGTTTGTGTGCTTTGGGTATTTCATCAACAATGAGAGATTTATACATCTGTAATGTCACACTGCAAGTTTTACAACAGGAGTCACAGATTGATGTTGCTTTCAGGGACCATAGGAAAAATGAAAGAGTTTTAAGATATTCATCACATCAGTCTTCAAGTTGTAAAAGGTTTTTGGGAAAGTGAAATGTCAAACTCTGAAAATGTGTCCAGTAAAATGGAACAAAAACACAAATTATGTCTCCGTGTGCAGAACTGGAGAGTTTTTCTTTTTATACTTTGGCACCATCTGTTGGTGGCATCAAGAATGACACTGAATAACTGTGTGACAGAAATTCAACACATTATCTGAAACTGTAAAGACAGATAATGACTGAGAACTTTAATATGCCAGTCTCCATTATCATTTACGTATTTACCTCGTGCAGTTAAACAAAACATTGTCTTTCAGTTTTTTCCATCTTCACTCAGCACAAATCCCATCAATCAAGTCAGGGCTCATTGTCCTGTATGAACTTACATGCAGTATCTCAGCATATTTGAATTACTGACACAGGGTGAGGTATCTAAGAAACCAAAAAAAGAAAAAAACTAATCTCTTTTGTAGATCCTCTCCACCATCATCACAGGCTTTAGCAGTCAGACCTGTAGAATCCAGATTCCAGACTCTATTCATTTATTGCTATTTATTTACAGATGAACATGAAGCTGAATCACAAGTTTGTCAAACATTTTAAAAACAAAACAGATCAGAAAAATGAAAATCACCAAGTCATATGATTAAAATTACTACTTAGTACGAAAAGTATGTTTCTAATTCTGCAGAATAGCCAGCATAAACAACAGTCCTGCAAACATTATTCTCTTGAAGACAAACCAGGTGCAAATTTGAATAAAAGCTCATTTTTCCATCGTCTCATGGTTCCTTAAATGCATCACAGTCATGACATTGACCAAATAGGAATTTACATGAAAGAAAAGCAAAGAAAAGACTCAGAAACACATTAAAAGTCAGATATTGATCAATTTTCATGAATATTTCAGGATGCAAATAATTTCTGAGATGACAAAATGTCAACAAAATCAAAATATTTGCCCACAAATACAACAAAATCTTTACATATATCTCTCGAAATACCAAAAATTAAAACTCATTTGCAAAATGTTAATGTTTCCATCACCTCAGTTGTCATTTTTTAGCCAAGAAAGTTGGAAGAAAGTCAAAGATAAGCAGAAGAAGAAATGAGAAGATAAACAAGTGCTGACAGTCACTGTTTGACAGTTGATCTCTGTGCAGTGTAGAAATAAAACAACAATGAGCTGTGAGCAACAATGATGGAGACTAAATGAGTCAAAGACACAATCAGACTCACTGCACCTTCAGTCACCTCTGTCTACTTCAATTTACACAACTCAGCACTTGTTCCAGACCCACCAAAGTCACTATCAACTCCAAGTCCAGCATGTATCTGCTGAGTGAATGTGGTCTGGACTCTGTGGAGGAGAGTCATGGTTTCAGAGATGCTGTAGAAGGACAGAATACCTGCACTGTGATCCAGGTACACTCCAACTCTGGAGGACAGAGGACCTGAGACATAAGTTCGGATGTTGTTGTACCTGAATTCATAACTATTTTGGTAACAACATAATGCCCAAGATTTGTCATTACTTCCAAATACACATTCAGTCCAGCTTCCTGTTCTGCTGATATTCTTGTATGCGACTGATACAAGTATTTCTCCTCCTTCTGCTCTCCACTCCACCTCCCAGTAACAACGTCCAGTCAGACTCTCTCTACTCAGGACCTGCTGACGTTTAGTGAATCTGTCTGGATGATCAGAATAAGACTGTTGTCGACTTGTATGTGTTATTTTTCTGTTCCCTTCAGATAATAACAGCTTTCTGTGTGCTGTGTTTGGATCCAGAGTGATTTGACGTGAATATTTCAAGAATCCAGCTCTGGTCTTTGGCTCTGCTTGTGAATCTGACAGTGAAACATCCAGTTGAGTTCCTGTCAGTGAGATGTTTGTCCATGTGTCCCTCACAATGTCCTGTAGATGATCTCTGAGCTTTGACACAGCTGCTGTCACCTCCTCAAAGTGTCTCAGAGAATGGATGACGATGCAGGATGAGTGTGTGGACTCACTGAGTGCTGACACTGAGGGGTAGTTGTGGAGAAACTGGTTGTGATCCTCTGTGTGTGAGAGCTGCTTCAGCTCAGCGTCTTTCCTCTTCAGATCTCTGATCTCCTGCTCCAACTTCTCCTTCAGCTCTTTCACTCCACTCACTTCAGTCTCCTGCTGGGATCTGATCTGCTGCTCCACATCTCGGCTTGTTTTCTGGATGAGATGGATGATGTGGGTGAACATCTCCTCACTGTCCTTCACTGCTTTATCAGCAGAGCCATTGATGGCCTCCATCTGCTGTTGGAGCAGCTTCACATCTTTCTCTCTGTCCTGGATTCTCTGCTGGATGTTTTGTCGACTCACCTCCAGCTCTCTCTGCCTCTCCGTCCTTTCTGCTGCAGCTGAGACTGTGTCGTGGCCTTTATGTTCCTCCACAGAGCAGAGATAACAGATAGACTGCTGATCAGTGCGACAGAACATCTTCTTCACCTCATTGTGGCGAGAGCAGATGTTCTCCTGGAGCTTCTTGGAGGGCTCCACCAGCTTGTGTTTCTTTAATGGAGGTGAATCATAGTGAGGCTGAAGGTGTTTCTCACAGAAAGAGGCCAGACAGACTAAACAGGACTTGGAGGCTTTCAGTTTCCTCCCAGTGCAGACATCACAGGACACATCTTCATCTCCAGCATAGCAGTGATCAGCAGCAGCATCTTGGAGTCCAATTTTCTTCAGCCCCTCCACTAACTCTGCTAACATGGTGCTTTTCTCCAGGACAGGCCTCGGTGTGAAGGTCTTCCTGCACTGAGGGCAGCTGTAGATTCTCTTCTCATCCTCTCCATCCCAGTGGGCTTTAATACACTTCATGCAGTAGCTGTGTCCACAGGAAAGAGTCACCGGATCCTTCAGTGGATCCAGACAGACAGAACAAGAGATTGTTTCTCGGTTCAGCTGAACTTCTTTCTCAGCCATTTCTCCTCTCACTAACAGCGACTGTGTGTCACTTCCTCCTTCTTGAAACTAGTGTGAAATCTGATCCACAATTCATGTGTTCCTGCAGTAAAAGGGGCCTGTCAGCTCTTCCACGTCACCACATGTTGGTTCCACCCATCTTCACAGTTCAGATCTGAAGGGGAGGAAACCAGGAAATGTGTGAACAGAGTTGAGCTGCTGTGTTTGGAAGCAGGAAGAAGAGGAAGACTATCAGGCTGAGATTCATTCCAGGAAGAGGAGAGAGACGCTGAGTGTTTAACCTTTTCACAGCAGAGCTCATTTATTTCTCATTTAATCCTCGGACAGCAGTTTGAAAAGTTCCACAGAAAACCTTCAGATAATATCCTCATCATAAAAACTGCCATGAATACATATTATATATTAATATTATCTTCTGGGCCTGGGATCTTTCTGCATGGAGTTAGCATGTTCTCCCTGTGCATGTGTGGGTTTTCTCCGGGTACTCTGGCTTCCTCCCACAGTCCAAAAACATGCTGAGGTTAATTATAACTCTAAATTGCCCGTAGGTGTGAATGTGAGTGTGATTGTTTGTCTGTATATGTAGCCCTGCGACAGACCGGCGACCTGTCCAGGATGTCCCCTGCCTTCGCCCGAGTCAGCTGGGATTGGCTGACCCTAGCTAGGATAAAGCGGTGTATAGAGAATGGATGGAAGGATGGATATTATTTTCCGCTTTCAATGAGTTGCAGTTTTAACCAACATCGGTCCTGATCAACACTGACACGTTTAAACATTTAAATGCCAGTTTGTTTACATGATTTCACTGATAACTTTAATGAAAACACACATGTAAGGAAATAATTCAATACAATACAAGGTAAGTGTAAAATACTTTCTTGTGAAATCTGAAATTTGTCAATGGTTTTTGACACACTAAGGACATTCGGCGCAAAAACATCCTCATCAAAGAAGCTGCAATCAAGCATGTTGTATTTATAATATTTTCTACTTAAAATTGAGTTTTATTTTTTTTTTCTAAATAAGTCCTGATCATAACTAATAAATGTTCATTCATTTTCAGGAGCTTAACCCTTTTAATGCCTGTTTGTTGGCATGATGTCAGTTTTACTCAAACACACTAAAACACACAGAAATATCAATATTTTTCTTATAACGATTGATGAAAGCTTTTCTTGTTATTCTCACCCTCTGGGAAATGTCAGAAGCAACAACATTACTTTCACTCATGCTCATCATTGCTCCTCTCTGACATCATTCTGTTGTATTTAGAAATTCATTTTACTTTTTCTCATTTAGCAAATGAATGAACCAAACTCTGCAATTCATCACGTTAAAAATCTCTCAGTGTTGTTCCCGGATAGCTCAGCTGGCGGGGCGGGCGACCCATGAATAGAGGCTATAGTCCCTGACACAGCGGTCATGAGTTTGAGTCCAGCTCATGGCAATTTACTGCATGTCATTCCCCCACTCTTCTACCCATGTTTCCTGCTTCATGTTTCCAGGTTCTCACTGCCCTATTTAGTAAAGTCAAAAAATGCCCCCCCAAAAATAAATCTCCCAACTGTTATTTTGTTTGTGGGATAAACTGTAGAGGTGAAACCAGAACAACAGGACGGTCCTTTATACAGACGATCTTTTTATGTTGTCCCAAGCTGTTTGTTGAGGCTACACCAGCATTTACATGAGAATTAAACACCTGCACAGGTAAATGGGACTGAAAGATTCACAAGAGTCACCAGATCTTCCAGAGATTTCTAGATTATATGAAAGATGGTTTAACTGGTAAAGACATCTTCATAAAGTGGCATTCAGAAGTTATCTGGCAGCATTTTTTAGTTAAATACATTTTACATCTAAACTTTATCTTGTGATTCTCTCAGTGGAGTTTGTTGTTACTCCAAAATAAAACTAAATGTAAACTCTGCTGCTCACATTTTCCTTCTGAATCCAATTTAGTCTGAATTTGGTATCATGTCACACTGAAGTGAGAGAGATGTAATAAACCATCTTTTGTCATATTTTAACAGGAGCTGCCACATCACAACCGGAAGTCCCGCCCAACATGCCCTCAACAAATGTTCGTTACTGGAAGTCCTGCCTTCCCCTCCTCTAATCTGCCTAGCAACCCAAATCTGCCTGGCAACTCATGCCACCTCACAACCGAAAGTCCCTCCCTAATTGACCCTAACTGCCCCTAACTGCCAGAAGTTTATCTGAGCAGAACCAGCCGGACGTCCCTCCTAACTGACAGAGGTTTATCTAATCAGAACCAGACATGTCTGTGAACAAAAGTTCTGCATTCTTATAGACTCTTCTGTTGTCCATCCTCATACAAAGTTTTTTTTTTAACAGTCTTTGAGAGAGAAAAGCGGGATTTGAACAAATTTGAACATTTGAACAAATATTCTGGATCAGCTTTCCCCCTATCCCCTCTCTTTCTTCCAATGACAGAGGTTTATCACTCTAAGTGGTGAACCTAGGAATGTTGAACAAATATTCTGGATGGGTTTTCCACCCCACCCACCCCTGCATCCTCTCAGGAGGACCATACGTGTCCCCTCTATCACCTCCCTTTCTTCCAATGACAGAGGTTTATCAGTCTGGGTGGGAGAGGTGGGAAATTTGAACAAATATTCTGGATCAGTGTGTCTCCATGCCCTGCATCCTCACTGCCACCATCTCCAGCTTTCCTCCCACCCGTTCCCCACACCCCTAAACAAAGACTTTAGATTCAGATTTTGAATTAAAATTAAGATTAGGGTACCATAACTACCTATTCCTCAAGCATAATGATGAAACAGCTTTGTCTTTGTATTTGTGTGACATCCAGATACTTTATGGACCTGACAGATGCAGACAGGTCGGCTCCCAAACTCTGAAGAGAGAGCAGGGTCACACTCTGGCCATAGTGCTATATGAACACACATAGTTTTGTTTACCAGTTGTTCATTTTTGTGTTGTCTTTTTAGACAAGACACACATACATCAACCTAAGGTTGATGAATGTTATATCGTTACTATCATTACATTTGTGCTTTACATTATATATATATATATATATATATATATATATATATATATATATATATATATACCCAGGACCTCGTTTTACCAACGTTTTAAATTTGTCAGATGCCTCACAACGTGCTACTGAATGCTAGCAGCTAGTTGCAGCAGCTCGCTTTGCATACAGAACAAGTAGCAGCTACCTCCAGTTGCCTGCAGCTACAATTGAAACGATTCACATAATCTGGCTAATAACTGCATGAGGAGTGCCGGCTTGAAATTGCCACATTAATTATGTGACTGTTTGTTAGCGTAAAATCGACCTGAAGCCGGCATTCAGCCGAGATATTTGATAGCCGTACTTCCGGTTTTTGTCGTCGGAGGTTTGAAATGCATTATGGGAAACGTAGTAGTATACTACAGTGTGAACGGTCGGCATTCTAATCATACTTATAGTACGTAGTATACAGTATATACTCATTGAGAATGTAGTATGTAGTACGTTAGTATGCGATTTCGGACACAGCCAATGTCTATAGAGTTCAGCTGTGGCTCCTCAGCTGAGCTCAGCCCAGTCTTATGTGGTAAGAGAACTCATGCAGTTCCTGGAGGATGAAGGAACTGATACCATTAGCTGGCCCCCATGCTCACCTGACCTGAATCCAATAGAACACCTTTGGAACATTATGTTTTGTTCCATCCAACACCATCAGGTTGCTCCTCAGACTGTCCGGGAGCTCAGCGATGCCCTGGTCCAGTTCTGGGAGGAGACACCCCAGGACACCATCTGTCATCTCATTCAGAGCTTGTCCTGGCATCGTCAGTCATGCATACAAGCACATGGAGGCCATACAAACTACTGAATACCATTCTGAGTTGCTGCCAAGGAATTTCAGCAAGATGGACTAGCCTGCCACATCAGTTTTTCACTTTGATTTTGGGGTGTCTTGAATTTAGCCCTCCTGGTTGATAATTTTCATTCCCATCAAACAATGTGGCACTTTTCATTCCTAACTCATTATCCAGTCCATATCAATGCTAAGATCCAGTTTGTTTCCCCCCCGTACTGAAATATGATGTATTTTCAAAGTGTTCCTTTAAATTTTTTGAGTAGTGTATATACATAGGCAATTGTATATATATATATATATATATATATATATATATGTGTATTAAATAAAAGTTAAACACACAAAAGTACATTTGCTCGATGACTCACGCTGTGAAGTCTCTGATCCCTCAACCTCCTGATGGACACACACACACACACACACACACACACACACACACACACACACACACAGACACACACACAGACACACACACACACACACACACACACACACACACACACACCCTGTATATGTCTGTATTTGAAGACAAATCAAGTGCACATTTGAATAAAAAGAAATTTTCCATCACCTCAGCTGGTTCCTTAAACACATCTCGAACACAATATTGAATAGAAATGAATTTAACGGAAAGAAAAGCAACAAGACTCAGAAACACATTGAAAGTCAGATATTGTTACATTTTCATGCAATTTTCAGGATGTAAATAGTTTCTGAGAAGAAGATTAAAGAAGAAGATTAAATGTGAAACATGAAAATATTTACAATAAAATGCAAAGAATAAATATGCATTTCATGATTTAATTTCTGAAGCTGATACAGATGCACATTTTCTGTTTGTTGTTGATATTTAAATATTTCACCTGTAAAAACTGTGTCACTCAGTGGTTCAGTGACGAGTCAGAGAACTCGTCAGGAACAACAGAAACCTCCATCAAGCATTACTTATTGTGTCCTGAGGCTTTAAAATCAGACTCAACATGTTCCTGCTTTCACACTGAACCAACACCACAGCCTCATGGTGAAGTTTCTCCTTCATGAAAATCAACATCACAACACATGAAACCATCTCAAGTCCACAACGATGCAACATCTGTTGTCTGATGTGTGTCAGGACTCAACAAAACGTCTTCACACCCAAACTGGATCAAATCACAGTTTCCACTTGTTGGTTCTGTGGAATAAATCCTCTTTACTGACTGAGAGCAAAAACTACATCTGGGCTAGAAAGTCAGAGATGAGCAGAAGAAGAAATGAGAAGATGAACGAGTGCTGACAGTTTGGTTGACAGTTGATCTCTGTGCAGTGTAGAAATAAAACAACAATGAGCTGTGAGCAACAATGATGGAGACTAAATGAGTGAAAGAGTCAAAGACACAATCAGACTCACTGCACCTTCAGTCACCTCTGTCTACCTCACTTCACACAACTCAGCACTTGATCCAGGATGAACAAACAACCCATTAACTCCAAGTCCAGCATGTATCTGCTGAGTGAATGTGGTCTGGACTCTGTGGAGGAGAGTCATGGTTTCAGAGACGCTGTAGAAGGACAGAATACCTGCACTGTGATCCAGGTACACTCCAACTCTGGAGGACCAAGGACCTGAGACGGAAATTTGGATGTTGTTGTACCAAAATGTATAACTGTTTTGGTCACATTCTAATGCCCAAGATTTGCCATTACCTCCAAATCCACATTCAGTCCAGCCTCCTGCTCTGTTGATATTCTTGTATGTGACTGCTACAGAAAAGGTTCCTATTGCTCTCCACTCCACCTCCCAGTAACAACGTCCAGTCAGACTCTCTCTGCTCAGGACCTGCCACCATCCGGTGAATCTGTCTGGATGATCAGAATAAGACTGTTGTTGATCCATTAATGTTACGTTTCTGTTTCTTTCAGATAATCACAGGTTTCTGTGTGCTGTGTTTGGATCCAGAGTGATTTGACGTGAATATTTCAAGAATCCAGCTCTGGTCTTTGGCTCTGGTATAAAAGGACAAAGGACAAGATGAACAAGCCAATGTGAGTCTTGTCATTGCACATTTTTTTCAAACGGGGTCACAGGCTTGATACGGCCACTCTCAAGTCATGTCCAATGTTGAGCATGGATCTGTACTTTGTTTTCAGAAAAGCAACCGCTGAAAAGCCAATTTCTCATAGATAGGATGTGTGTTGACCTGTGGCAGTACTGGCCTGAGGACAGGGCCGCTGGTCCAGCTCTCTGGTTGTAGGGTTAGGTTCCACCAGCCCAGAGGGTCTAACCCTAATGGGTTCTGGGGACCAGCAGAAACTGGGGTCAAGGAAAGTCACCTAGTTTCTGACTGCCTTAATCCAGATACCTATCCATCTTACTCTAATAGTTAACTTAACCGAGTAGCCTTCATAGTTAACACCTGTTAACGGCAGCTTTCCTCTAAATGGATCTGGCTCTTAGTGAACTGCTACGTTATGATTTAGAGATCAGGAAAGGGAGACCCCAGAGATAAATTCATGATTCTTTTTCACTTCTTTAACTAGAACAACCTTTAAGAACCGTTGAATTCTCATGCACATAATCACCTAGCTTTTTACTATCATCAAACTTTAGTAACAATGTGATGATTAATTGATAGTTCAGACAACAGTCTTTAAATGCAGAATAAATGTTTATTTTAATATTTTAGCAGGAGCACAGCAACGATTCTAAATTACGAATATTTCTCAAAACATGATCCGAGTAAATCAGTTTGGTTAATAAAATGGAATTGAACTTTTCTAAACAATTTGTCTGATAGTATAATCCAGAGAGAGTAGACAGCTTGGCCTAAGTTGGCAACTTCAGTCCTGATCTAACACATGGAGACCCTCCTGCAGTGGTTAGGGAACCCAACACAGGGCCCAGCTCCCCAAAGCAAAGACTCTCCTTTGTTCAGTGGGGTAGAGGAGTCCCAGTTCTGATGAAGTCCACAAATATCCTTTTTCCATTTGGTTAGAATAGGTAAAATCCATATTTATAATTCCAGAAGGGTAGGTTGTGATATCCTTGTTAGTCTAATCGTACAGTCTAGGAACAATCCTTTATCCCTTTCCAAAAGGGTAGGGGTGAATGGATCCATCTTCTGTTTACTTCAAACAGGGCAAAGAAAATATTCCTTTGCTCCTCCTGAGCAAAATTGCAGACCGATCAGGGCTTCTCTTGTTGCAAAGTATAAAGATCCCACTCCAGAGACGTCCTGCAAAGAACTCCATCTAAAATGTCTGTCATGCATTTGCATACTTCACTAACATCCCCATAGACACACATGGATTACACACATCCCCACCTCCCCACTTATACACATTACTTTTAGCTCAATCATGATAACTTGCCATTTCTAGAGTCATGATGAATTGTGATTTCTAATACTGAAAAACAACTCCTTGTGAGAAAATGCAGCGGTTTTGAGGCCTCGTAGTTACATCCTGTTTACCACATTCCTTTTCCAGCTATGCAGTTAAACTTTACTTGGTCAGACAGGATCATTTTGAATCATTCAATATCAGGATACTTAACTCAAAATAAAGCATATAATCATTAGGTTATAGTACTTTCTAACATACAGTCCTGTTTTCTGCTCATTCCATACCAGAATCCCGCTTTAATGGCTGCTCCTGGGATCTCAAATCTTAACTACACTTGACATGTGGCAAAGGGAAGAAGGATGGCCACCGCTCTCTCCCTATGAGTGGATGATCCCTCTCCACACCAAGCCAGAATGCACTCAGTGTCTGAACTTTAAACCTTCAACTTCAGGGTGGAGTCAGATGTCATCTCAACAAGTCGTTCTTGTTCAGCAGAGCTGAAATCGGCAGGTGCTGCAGAAAGACACTTCATCTGTAATGAATTGCATATTAAACCAACAAAATTTAGTTTTACAACAATCTGTTCCAGATAGTAAGCAGCATACATACACCGTAAATAAAATGTATGTAGATCACAAATAGTAATAATTAGTCAGTCATTAAAATAAAATACCAACCTGCTGCATTGAATGGATCTATCACCCAGTCATACTGAAAACTGTTGTTTGGGAAGTATTTCTGGAAAAATCCTCTCAGTGAAGAGATGTGTTGCTTGAGATGGGATCAATGTGATGACTTCACAATCACTGCTCTCAACGAATTCTGTCACATTCTCAAAGGAATCAGTATTTCCTTGATCAAAGCGCCTGCACCACGCCTCCAGCTTTCCAGTGAATGCACTGATGTTGTGTGCCAGGTCAGGTGGGTCCTTGTCTTTGCCTTGAAGCTGAATATTTCATTCATTCAGTTTTCCAAATACATCACTGAGATTCATCAGGAACTGTTCATCACTGAATTTGCTTGCAGCTTTGTGCTAGCTCTCCTCCAAGAACACCCAAATCTCCTCTCTGAGTTCAAAGACTTGCGATGACATCTTCCCTCGTGAGAGCCACCTTGCCTCGCTGTGAAACAGCAGAATGTTTAGCTCCCATCTCCTCACAAAATGCAAAGAACAGGTGCACACTGAAGGTTCAGATTTTAATGAAGTTGATCACACAAATAACTTCGGTCAAAACCTCATTTAGCTCAGGGCTAAACTGTCTCGACACTCTCTATGAATGATGCAATGCAGTCCATTGCGCATTTGGCGAGAAGTGACCGCAGTGCAGTCTTTCTCCTGCCATGGTCTGTGTGCCATCTGAGCAAAATCCCACACAGTTATCCCATTTCAGTCCAAGTTCTGTCAGCTCACTCTCAAGAGTATTGAAGAGCTCATCAGCTGTTGCTCTGTCTTTGATGTACTGGCAAAACAACAAATCTTCACTCAATGACTCGGAGTTGAAAAGGGTCATTCCAGAATTGTATGACATTTGGGCTTCAAATTCTTTGGAAACTAAACCTTCTCTTTTCCAATTTTCTGCTCCATATTCATCAATAATAGGAAATAAACTCTCAAAGGCTTGATTGGCTCAGCTTACATATCAATGGTACGGTTATAATTCCATGTTTTATGTGTTGTTTGCTAACCCTACTCTGATTACAGCAACAGGGTTGCTAATCCATGCTAATGTTATCCTTTTCTCAGGAGTAGAAGCTAGATATTTAGCTAGCTGTTACTGCTAAGCAAGAAGACAAAACTATTGATGTAAAAAAAAGTAAAAAGAATGAGTATTTTCCTGATCATTCAAAGCAAAGAAAAGCAAAGACAAAACTCAGAAACACATCAGATATTGTTACATTTTCATGCAGTTTTAAGGATATAAATAGTTTCTGAGAAGGTTAAATGTGAAAACGTGGAAATATTTACAGTGAAATGTAAAGAATGACGTGAATTTTATGATTTCATGTTTGAAACTGACAAGGATAAACTATAAACCTCCATCAAACATCACTTATTGTGTCCTCATGCTTTAAAATCAGACTCAACATGTTGCTGCTTTCACACTGAACCAACACCACAGCCTCATGGTGAAGTTTCACTTTCATGAAAATCAATATCACAATACATGAAACCATCTCAAGTCCACAACGATGCAACATCTGTTGTCTGATGTGTGTCAGGACTCAACAAAACGTCTTCACACCCAAACTGGATCAAATCACAGTTTCCACTTGTTGGTCCTGTTGGAATAAATCCTCTTTACTGACTGAGAGCAAAAACTACATCTGGGCTGGAAAGTGAAAGATGAGCAGAAGAAGAAATGAGAAGATAAACGAGTGCTGACAGTCACTGTTTGGTTGACAGTTGATCTCTGTGCAGTGTAGAAATAAAACAACAATGAGCTGTGAGCAACAATGATGGAGACTAAATGAGTCAAAGAATCAAAGACACAATCAGACTCACTGCACCTTCAGTCACCTCTGTCTACTTCAATTTACACAACTCAGCACTTGTTCCAGTACCATAAACTCCAAGTCCAGCATGTATCTGCTGAGTGAATGTGGTCTGGACTCTGTGGAGGAGAGTCATGGTTTCAGAGACGCTGTAGAAGGACAGAATACCTGCACTGTGATCCAGGTACACTCCAACTCTGGAGGACAGAGGACCTGAGACGGGAGTTTGGATGTTGTTAGACCAAAATGTATAATTGTTTTGGAAACAATGTAATGCCCAGGATTTGTCATTACGTCCAAATCCACATTCAGTCCCAATTCCTGCTCTGCTGATATTCTTGTATGCGACTGCTACATAAACTGTTCTTCCTCTCCACTCCACCTCCCAGTAACAACGTCCAGTCAGACTCTCTCTACTCAGGACCTGCCACCATCCAGTGAATCTGTCTGGATGATCAGAATAAGACTGTTGTTGATCCATATATGTTGCTTTTCTGTTTCTTTCAGATAATAACAGGTTTCTGTGTGCTGTGTTTGGATCCAGAGTGATTTGACGTGAATATTTCAAGAATCCAGCTCTGGTCTTTGGCTCTGCTTGTGAATCTGACAGTGAAACATCCAGTTGAGTTCCTGTCAGTGAGATGTTTGTCCATGTGTCCCTCACAATGTCCTGTAGATGATCTCTGAGCTTTGACACAGCTGCTGTCACCTCCTCAAAGTGTCTCAGAGGACGGATGTTGATGCTGGATGAATGTGTGGACTCACTGAGTGCTGACACTGAGGGGTCGTTGTGGAGAAACTGGTTGTGATCCTCTGTGTGTGAGAGCTGCTTCTGCTCAGCGTCTTTCCTCTTCAGATCTCTGATCTCCTGCTCCAGCTTCTCCTTCAGCTCTTTCACTCCACTCACTTCAGTCTCCTGCTGGGATCTGATCTGCTGCTCCACATCTCGGCTTGTTTTCTGGATCAGATGGATGATGTGGGTGAACATCTCCTCACTGTCCTTCACTGCTTTATCAGCAGAGCCATTGATGGCCTCCATCTGCTGTTGGAGCAGCTTCACATCTTTCTCTCTGTCCTGGATTCTCTGCTGGATGTTTTGTCGACTCACCTCCAGCTCTCTCTGACTCTCTGTCCTTTCTGCTGCAGCTGAGACTGTGTCGTGGCCTTTATGTTCATCCACAGAGCAGAGATAACAGATAGACTGCTGATCAGTGCGACAGAAAATTTCCATCTCCTTGTCATAATGAGAACAGATGTTCTTCTGGAGCTTCTTGGAGGGCTCCACCAGCTTGTGTTTCTTTAATGGAGGTGAATCATAGTGGGGCTGAAGGTGTTTCTCACAGAAAGAGGCCAGACAGACTAAACAGGACTTGGAGGCTTTCAGTTTCCTCCCAGTGCAGACATCACAGGACACGTCTTCATCTCCAGCATAGCAGTGATCAGCAGCAGCAGCTTGGAGTCCAGTCTTCTTCAGCTCCTCCACTAAAACTGCTAACATGATGTTTTTCTCCAGGACAGGTCTCGGTGTGAAGATCTTCCTGCACTGAGGGCAGCTGTAGATTCTCTTCTTATCCTCTCCATCCCAGTGGGCTTTAATACACTTCATGCAGTAGCTGTGTCCACAGGAAAGAGTCACCGGATCCTTCAGTAGATCCAGACAGATGGAACAAGAGATTGTTTCTCGGTCCAACTGAACTCCTTTCTCAGCCATTTCTCCTCTCTGTAACAGCGACTGTGTGCCACTTCCTCCTTCTTGAAACTAGTCTGAAATCTGATCCACAATTCACGTGTTCCTGCAGTAAAAGGGGCCTGTCAGCTCTTCCACGTCACCACATGTTGGTTCCACCCATCTTCACAGTGCAGATCTGAAGGGGAGGAAACCAGGAAATGTGTTGACAGAGTTGAGCTGCTGTGTTTGGAAGCAGGAAGAAGAGGAAGACTATCAGGCTGAGATTCATTCCAGGAAGAGGAGAGACACGCTGAGTGTTTAACCTTTTCACAGCAGAGCTCATTTATTTCTCATTTAACCCTCACATAGCAATTTGAAAACGTTGATTTCACGATAACAACATCCTCCTCATGAAAACTTTCATGAAAATATGAACATAATTTTTCACTTTCACTAAGTTTTACACCAACAGCCCTCCTGATCAACACTGACACATTTAACCCTTTAAATGCCAGTTAGTTTACATGATGTTGGTTTTATCCAAACCCTAAAACACACAGAAATATCAATATTTTCCATATAGCAATTGATAAAAGCATTTCTTGTTATTCTCATCGTCTCGGAAATGTCAGAAGCAACAACATTACTCTCACCTATGTTCATCATTCTCCTCTCCAACATCATTATGTTGCATTTAGAAACTTTTTACTGATTTTACAAATGAATGAATCTAACTCTGCAGTTTATCACGTTAAAAATCTCCCAACTTTCACTTGGATTACAGGATTTCATGTATTCAAAGCTGTAGAGGTGAAACTAGAGCAACAGGACGGTCCTCTATACAGACGCTCTTGTTGTCTTAAGCTGTTTGCTGAGGCTACACCAGCATTTACATGAGAATTAAGCAGGTAAATGGGACTGGAAGATTCACAAAGACTTACCACATCTCCCAGAGATTTCTCGATTATATGAAAAGTGCTGTAATTCGTAAAGACATCTTCACACAGTGGCTTTCAGAAGTTATCTGGCAGCATTTTCCTTTGGTTCAACAAATCTTACATCTAAACTTTATCTTGTGATTCTCACAGTGGAGTTTGTTGTTGCTCCAATTTCAAACTAAATGTAAACTCTGCTGCTCACATTTTACTTGTGAATCAACTTTAGTCTGAACTTGGCACCAAGTGTCATTTTCAACATGAGAGAAAACAGACCAGTGTTGTAAAATGACTTTTTGTTGTTGTTTTTATGGACAGTGCTGTGTAAAAGTTTTCCTCATGTCTTCTATTTTGATGAATTTATGGTTCCATCAGTGATGAGAAGTCGTCCAAGTCCTCCAACCATCACACTACCACCACCATGTCGCACTGCTGGTATCATGTTCTTCTTGTGGAATGCAGTATTAGCTTTAAACTAGATATACCAGACTCATGTCTTCCAAAAAGTTCCGCCTTTGACTCATCAGTCCACAGGATGTTATCCCAACAGTCTTTGGGCTCATCCAGATATGGTTTTATTTTTTGTCAGTGTCAGATGAACCTTTATGTTCTTTTTGGTCAGCAGTGGTTTGATCCTTCCACCTCTCCCATGGATCCATTTCCTCCCAGAGTCTTCCTTACTGTGGAATCATGTATACGGACCTTAACTGAGGCCAGTGAGGTCTGCAGATCTTCCGATGCCCATCTGGGTTCTTTTGGGACTCCTGGATTAGATATCGAAGCTCTTAGAGAAATATTAGTCAGTGCTGCACTCCTGGGAAGGTTCACCACTGTTCCATGTTTCTCCATTTGTGAATACTGTCTCTCACCGTGGCTCTCTGGAGTTCCAGAGCCTCAGCAATGGCTTTACAACAATTTCCAGATAAATGTCAATGATTTTTTTTCTCATCTGTTCTTGAATCTCTTTAGAACGTGGCATCATTTCCAGATAAATGTCAATGATTTTTTTTCTCATCTGTTCTTGAATCTCTTTAGAACGTGGCATCATGAGTTACTTTTTGAGACCCTTTAGCGACAATGTCTATCATAAGTATTCACCCCGTTTGATGTTTTACCCTTTTATTGCTTTCATAAATCAATCATGGTCAATAAAATGTAGCTTTTTAAACAAAAAAATTATTGGAAAAAACTCTTTAATGTCAAAGTGAAAACAGATTTCTAAAAAGTAATGTTAATGAAAGAAAATTATATAAATAAAAATAATTGTTTGCATAATTATTCACCCCCTTTTTAATTTAATAGTCTAATTCAATAGAGGTCCATCAAATTGTTGATAGTAGTCTCACAATTAGTGAAATGAAGATCACCTGAGTGGTGTGGGTGTGTTTCAAGTGATTGAGTTGTAAAACACCTGTGTCTGAAGGGTCCAGAGAGTGGTTGATCAGTATTCCTGGCTACCATTACACCATGAAGACAGAAGAACACTCTAAGCAACTCAGGGAAAGGGTTATTGAGAAGTACAATTCAGGGGATGGTTACAAAAAAATTTCCAAGGCACTGAACATCCCCCGGAGTTCAGTGAAATCAATTATCAAGAAATGGAAGAAATATGGCACTTGTGTGAATCTGCCTAGATCAGGCCGCCCTCGTAAACTGAGTGACCTACAAGTAGGAGACTAGTGAGAGAAGCCACCAAGACCCCTACAACTACTCTGAAGGAATTACAAGCTTCAGCTGCTGAGATGGGAGAGACTGTGGATGTAGCAACTGCTGCCCGGGTTCTTCACCCGTTAAAGCTTTACGGGAGAGTAGCAATGAGAAAGCCACTGTTGAAGAAAAGTCATATTAGATCTCGACTAGAGTTTCCCAAAAAGCACGTGGAAGACTCCATGGTCAAGTGGAAGAAGATTCTTTGGTCTGATGAGACCAAAATTGAGCTTTTTGGCCATCAGACAAGACGTCATGTTTGGCGGAAACCAGACACTGCACATCACCAAAAACACACCATCCCCACTGTGAAGCATGGTGGTGGCAGCATCATGCTGTGGGGATGTTTCTCAGCAACTGGACCTGGAAGGCTTGTAAGGATAGAGGGCAGAATGAATGCTGCAAAATACACTGAAATTCTGGGGGACAATCTTTTTCAGTCTGCAAGAGAACTACGTCTTGGGAGAAGATTTATTTTCCAGCAAGACAATGATCCAAAACATACTGCAAAGGCTACACAGGAATGGTTAACTCGTTAAGCTTCAGTGTCCCACCCGCGGAACACTTGAGAAGAATTTAAAGAATTTAAAGAATGTCCGAAAGAATGTCCGAAGCTGCAAACGCGATTATAGAAACACTATACACTCATGGAAAGCTTAGAGTCTCATGAATCTGCCGGTAAAAACCACTTTCAGATGTGATTACCACAGCGGGTAATATAAACACATTTTTCCAACAAACAACAAAAATTTAAAGGGACACATAAAGGGCATAACTCACCTTTGGACGCTCTATTACTGGTCAACGATGAAAATAATCCACAAAAACCGGCCATAATCCAAGCGTAGTCATCCAGACAATACTAGCAAGTATCATATTTTGTCCAAAACATGTCTGGAAATAAGTAAAATAATCCACAAATAGCTCGGCTCCGTGCGCGTCCACGCAGCACATGGTGGCGCTGCGCGTTCCATAATTCGCTGTATTTATGCCCATAATTTTATTCCCCGTGCAAAAATCCATGTGCTCTAGGACTCAAAATGGCGACTGAAGTCTTTTCGTGATGTTTACACGCGTTTCAACCAATCAAGTGACTCTGGTCTGCCTACGAGCCCTAAACGGCCAACCGTAGCCGAGACTGACCGATCTGGACCTACCTATTTTCGTCAGTAAATTCTGATCAAATCACGTCGGAGAAAACGTTTGACTGACAGGGCTTGTAGCCAATGAGCCTGCTGAATAGCAGGATTATAAATAGAGCCTCTGCCAGCAGGGTTGTGTCACATTTCACACCTCGGCTCCGGGCAGGATCTGCAGCCTCTCTCTCTCCCCCTCCCAGTCTGTGTCCCATCCCACTCTGAAGCTTATCTGAAGTGATTTTTTTGAGTTCTTTATGAGTTTTTAGAGTGAAAATAATGTGAAAACGGGCTATAAAACGAACATAAACCATTTTTGCCCAGGGTGTGCAGAGGATGTACAGAGGGTTTCCAAAATTGACAGCGCTGGGCCATATTAGTACAAAAACATGTGTGAAACACTCATTTCTTGTAGTATTGCTCTAAAATTTTGTCCCGAACTATGTAAGACCCCAGGCTCTTGCCTTTTTGTGTTTCAAGCTGTCACAGTGCTGCCACACTAATTTTCAGGTGTTTTATTAGGGAAAAAATTTAGGCGAGAATAAAATTCATCCTAATTCAGTGTGTTCCAACATACATAACTCTGTGCCAGTAGCACCTAGAGTAATTCTGACTGCGCTGGGTGAAAATTCAGGTTGTCAGCTTTCACAGGAGACCCCAACCATGCCTGTACTCCAAACAGTTTAAGAACAGCATTCAGTTTACTTTCTGTACATCTTCAGTAGAAATTTCAGGCGAAAATTGACCGCAGAAAAAGAACCAGGTAAATGTTCTGGAGTGGCCGAGTCAAAGCCCAGACCTCAATCCTATAGAGAATTTGTGGCTGGACTTGAAAAGGGCTGTTCATGCCCGATACCCGTGCAACCTGACAGAGTTTGAGCAGTTTTGAAAGAAGAATGGAGCAAAATTGCAGTGGGCAGATGTGCAAGACTGACTGAGACCTATCCACACAGACTCACTGCTGTGATTGCAGCCAAAGGTGCATCTACTAAATACTGACTTGAAGGGGGTGAATAATTATGCAAACAATTATTTTCATTTATATAATTTTCTTTCATTAACATTACTTTATAGAAATCTGTTTTCACTTTGACATTAAAGAGTTTTTTCCAATAAATTTTTTTGTTAAAAAAGCTAAATTTTATTGACCATGATTGATTTATGAAAGCAATAAAAGGGTAAAACATCAAAGGGGGTGAATACTTATGATAGGCACTGTACTTCACAATACCAGACAGGTTCTATTTAGTGATGTTTAGATTCAACAAGTCTGGCAGTAATGAAGTTGAACCCGATCTACCAAATGAATTGGATTATTTGGTAGGTTGGTAATTAAAGGGGACAATTATTTTTTCACATGGGGTGAGATAGACTGAACAGCACTTTTCTTTCAATAATTGAAGTCATCATTTAAAAAACAGAATTTTGTGTCTTATTGGGTTATCTTTGTCTTACATTAAAATTAGTTTGATGATGTGAAACATTTAAGTGTGACGAACACGCAAAAATCGAAGATATCTGTCGGGAGGGCAAATACTTTTTCATGTTTATCATGTTGAACATAGCTTTAATTAAATGTTCGTTTTCCATCATTGTTTTAAGATGTTTTTTGGATCCTTTGAATCGGCATCTCTGCTGTTAGGATGCTACATCTGTGATGGCATCCATCCAGAGGACCATCCAGACGACTGGATCATCCTCAGTGACTCGACGGTCACCGAGACAACCGACTCATCAATTTAAAGAGCGGCTCTTCTACAAGAGACATATGAGAATAACCTGGCAATAGCCAGATTAATAATTGTGTAGTACTTGATAGTACTCCACAATATCAATCTGGGACCGGAGGAAAGAGGCATGGATTGGACAATGCAACAGTATGTCCCGCCTCTGACAGGTTTGTTTTTAGCCAATCGCGGGATCTTCATAACGAGCGGAGCCAATTGGTAGATTAAACTCTTACCAAAACCCGTTGGTAAAAAAGCACAAACATCTTTACCATCCAGAAATGCACAAAGAGCCTCTCGTTGTTCTTCCTTCAAAGAAGCGATACGAGATTCGGCTAAAACTGACTTAATAGCAGCATCTACACGATCGTTGTCCTCCGTTGCCATGTTTGTTTTGATCTACTGGCGCTTGGTGTCGTCTAGAGTGCTGTCGTCTTCACACCCGGATATCCCGCCCCACACACAAATACTGCTGCATGATTGGCCCGTGCCAACTTGACTCTGTCCGAACAGTGAAAGCGGGAGCGGTACAAGATGCTTTCTTGAGAGATTTGTGAACTCACAAATATCGCGAGAAATCAACTTGCTGGCAAGGTTACATGAGAAGATGACATACGCTGAACTGAAGTCCCCACGGACTGAGAGAAGTTCAAATTCACCAACACAGCCTTTTACTACAAACACTTTGTCTTTGTCTTCATTCCCAGATGTAGAAGTGGAGGGCCAGCAGATGAGGAGATCCACAGCCACAAGCCAAGCAGCAGCCACAGGAGAGAGCAGGTAAGTTACTGACTTACCTACTGCAGGACTAACCATCTCATCAGCAGAAACATCCTTAAATCCCCTGCAGAGCTGCTGGTTACAGCCCCCATATTAATTCCATTTCCTGCACATGATTCTGCACCAAAAATCCCAAAAGTATTAAAATAATGAAAATGTTGTGTAACTCTCATTTCATTTACTCTTGAACAAAAACATCACAAGTCACTCAAGTTTCTTAGTTTTTTTTTTCATTTCTGTATCTACAGATGACACACATTTTAAGAAAATATATATTGAGAGGATATGGACAGGTACAGAAATGTGAAACAGATGAAATACTACTGGGGTCCTATTGCTGTGCCTGGTTGGTCCACCACCCAGTTTCCTTGTCCAACCAGACTGCAGCAATCACCATACAAGGATTAAATCTGCAGCCGACCTCACAGTCAGGTGATTTAATGAGAGACACGGTGCCTCTTGATGTCTCGTCTTTCATGCAAATATGTCACTTCTGTTTACTTTGGTGAAATGTTTCTTGTTGTCTATCGTCTCGTGGCCTGCAGCCATTTAAAAACGCTCACTGGTTTGTACTTGAGGGGGTTAAAATCAGGATGGTCTGACCCACAAAAAATCCAAACTGTGTTTTATAGAATTTCTGTAAAGTTTTCTATATTTTAGTTTCAACATGGTCTGACCCACAACCTAGATAGCATTACAATGGTGCTTCCAATGTTTGACCCTCTGGACAACACAAAACTTTGAACCCGTTTTTCTAAAAAAAACTACAGAAAGTGGGTTCAACCACTCTGCTTCTAAACCCTTCAACTGTTCTAAGGCTCTTGTTTCGTTTTTAAATTCAGTTTCAGTTCAGTTGTATTTATACAGCACCAGTTCACAACATGTCATCTCTTCACTTAGTCTGGGAAAGACCTCATGAATTTTGACCAAAGACCAGAGAACCCAACAATCCAAAGCTGCCTCTGGATTCCCTTTGAGCGAGAAGTCAGCGACAGTGGGAAGGAACCACAAAAAAAAAAAAAAAAGTTTCATGTTGAGGGGCTAAAAACCTCCTGCAGAACCATGTTCAGGGAAGGCGGCCTTCTGCCTCGACTGGTTGGGGTGAGAGTGGGGAACAAGGGAGGGGGACAGCAGGAGGGTTACCAGGACTCGCTTGTAAATAACTTTTTTCAGTCACATGTGTGTTGCTATCACATCTTTAAGTTTAACTGGGGAGTTTAGGTTTTTTGTGTTTGTTATTTTTGCAGCTCTGTTAGCCTTCGTTTGGTTTCAGTTGGTCCTTTGGCCCACCAGCCCTGTTTTCTTTCTTGTATTATCATCTTTTCTTTTGTTAATTACACCACAAATTAAACTGCTTTACCAAATCAAGTAAATTGATTTTGATTATTTTCAGACTTGAAAAATATGTAAATTTAATGTTTGTATTTTCAGTGAATTTGTTTGTTTGGCATGATGCTTGGTGGAAAGGAAATCACTGAAGCTTCTGGGTGAATTTTTTGTTTGCTGTTTTTGGGCAACACAGACTCTGTGGTTTGTTTACAGGCTGTTTGAAGGCATTACAGATGGGAAATAAATGTTTTTTTTTTTAAACAAACATCAGCAATGAGAGATTTAAACATGTTTAACATCACACTGCCAGTTTTATAACAAGTTACAACCTGATGCTGCATTCAGGGACCGTCGGAAAAATGATAGAGTTCAAATCTATTCATCACATCAGCTGTCAGGTTGTAAAAGGTTTTCGGGAAAGTGAAATGTCAAACTGTGGAAATTCTTCCAGTGAAATGGAAAAAAACCCTCAAATCATATTTCCGTTTGTGGAGTTGAAGAGTTTTTCTTTTTATACTTTGGCACCATCTGTTGGTTGCATCAAGAATGACTCTGAATGACGAGAGAAATTCAACATGTGTAGTCCATGCGTAAAATCTATTATCAAATCCAACTTTCCTTCTCTTTTCTGGATGTTCAGGTTTACAATGAATCTCATGTATGGACTGAAGGTGTAAAACAAATCTCTGAAAACCAACAAGTGGCAGAAATCCTGAATGTCAATGTTGATTCTGAGAAGAAAAACTGTAAAGACAGAAAATGACTGAAAACTTAAATATGTCAGTCTTCATTTTCGTTCGTGTATTTACCTCCTATAGTTTATTAAAACATTGTCTTTCAGGTTTTTTTTCCATCTTCACTCATCTTCACTCTTCACAAATCCCTTCAATCAAGTCAGAGTTCTTTGTCTTGCCCAAACTTAAATCCAGTATCTTAGTGTGTTTGGATTACTGACACAGGGTAAGGTGTGTAAGAAGCAGAAAATTAGATAGGCTTGGGAAACAATAGCAAGTTTCCGAACCCTCTCCTACATCACTGCAGACCTGAGCAGCTGCAGCAGCAAAATATGCTTCTGAAGTTCTTTCAAATTAAATTCCAAAACAATGTTGACTGGCCATTTAAAGGCTAATTTCCGACAGCACCTGAATGTATCAGCAGTGCCAGATCAGAGTAAAGAGCTCCGAAAATCCGTAAAGTCAAAAAGAAAACAAATAAATTCTGATCTCTCTCGATTCAACCTTCAAAATAAAAGCTTTAGAGGAGCGAAGCGACGCAGACATATATAAAACACACACAACAGAGAGCTGTAAAATATAAGACTGCAAAGTGTCCTGGAGAAATGCTTGTACATGCATCCTCTCTAATGGCCAAATGTGATTTTAACAGGCTATTTTCAGATGCAAGGACAGACCAGATTCAACTGTTTTCTTCAGAGTTACGCAAGTAAAAAAGTCAAAAAGGTGTTAAATAAAAAAGAAAAAAATACCTCTTGTACTGGCACGATAACATGCAACTACATAATGACCAAATCTTAGAAGTCAATTGATGTTTTTTTTAAAAATTATTTTACACAATCTTTGTGCTAATTCAGGGAGTAACACCATCATTTTGTTGTCTGCAGCTGTACAATGACAGTAAAGGTCTTGAATCTTGAATAACGTTACTTTTTTGTTTATCATGACCATATTCTTCATTTATTTTTCTCTATTTAATACTATAAACATGCCTTTTTAATCTTAAAGGAAAAATAATCATTATTTTATTATAATTGTTATTATTATTATTATTATAAAACCTTGTAAACTATTTGATATATCGAGCTAAAATGTCACACACATTGTCATAAATATCCATATTTTAAGACATAAAAATTTCGGACACATCGAGGCAGCAGAAATTATTGAAAAATCTGGAAGATTTCGTGCTCTGTCTCATCATGGCTTTACATTTTGTGGATATTAGTAAAATATTTCTTAAACTGTGTATTTTATTATTTATTTTATCTTATCTTTTGCGCTATTTTTTACTCTGGGAGTAGCACCATAATTTCGTTTTGTTGTTTTCTGCAGTTATACAGAGACAATAAAATCATCTTGAATGAGTTGACTTTTAAAAATATTACCATGACCATTTTCTTATTTTTTTCTACATCTAATACTGAAAACATTAATATTTATTCTCTTAAAGAAGAAAAGGAGAAATCATTATTGTTATTGTTATTAAATATCAGAACATATTTGATATATTGAACAGAAATATCACATATATCTTCGTAAATATCCATATTTTTATCCATGACAATTTCAGACAAATCTGGGCAGCAGAAATAATTCAAAAATTTGGACGATTTGAGCTTGATTTAAGTTTTATTGTGAAAAGTTCCTCCCGGATGCAGAACGTGTGAGTGCCGGTATCTTGACGCTGCCAGCCTCCAGCAGCAGAAACGCCCTGCATCCTCTACCTCCACCATCTATCCGCCGTGTCCTCCTCCAGCCTCCATCCGCCGTCTCCTCCGCTCCTGCAGCCGCGGAGGAGCCGCTCTGACCGGGTAGGAACACTGACCGGCCCTCCGCTCAGAGAAATGGACGTTTGACAGCCGATAGAGACATTTTACCCAGAAGAGACATGGATCCTTTGGCTTTCTCCTTCCTCCTCCTCGCTTCCCTGAGCTGCTTCCCCGCTTCTGCTGACAGGAGATTCGGTGAGTAAATTAGCGGATGATTGTGTTTTGATTTATTATTTATTTCTCCCTTCCCCTCAGAGCCATTTTTCTGTCTTTCTTTTTTTTTTCTTTGCACAGAGAGCCTCTTTCTGTTTGTGATCTGTGTCAATATTGTGTGAGTGAGCTTCAGGCAAAAAACAAACACTAATCCACATCAACACCTCGCAGGAGTGTGATCAGGCAGCAACCTGCAGGGTGAAGCCACTGCAGGGAAATTAGCCTTTATTATACCAAGCAGGCCCGGATCTGTCAGTCACAAATGTGCAGTTAATTCTGCAAAAAATAATCCCGAGGATGGCTCCAGGAATCAGGCCTACGTGTGATTAAATAACATGTGCATTGAAAACGACAGGTAAACGCTGAACATGACATAATCTTGAAATAGTTCAGGATGAATGCTGGAAATAAGACACATTTTAAAAAAGAAGTTGAATTTAAAGATAAATAAATGATAAAAGTGAAATAAATCATCAGGAATGTAAAGATTGAAGCAATTCAGGAGGAAAATACAGAGAAAACATCATAAAACAAATATAAAAATGAATAATGGTAGTAATAAAACCTTAGAAAGCTGAACAAATAGCAATAAAGAAAATAAAACACACGAATCACACAGCATCACAGTAATGCTACTACACTAAATAGCTATTAAATGTGATACAGGCAGTTGGAGGTGTGTGCACGTCACTTGTCAACAAGAGGAGGCACCAACAATAACATCACCGCTAAGCAATGAAAAACAAGATTACACAGACACTCTCCGGCTTCCAGCTCTCTGTTTCAGACAGAACCGGCTATCCATCTGGTGAATTTTAAACGTGTGGTGACATTCATTCATCTCGTGAACGTCGAGTCTATAAATAGTGAGCGGAGGTTGGGAGCCTGCAGGGCGACGGATGCAGAGATGTGTTGTGGACGAGCAGGAAGAAGCTGATGCTGAGAGGGAGGTGTGTCTCCAGACCCTCCTCCTCCTCCTCCTCAGGTTACATAACAGCCATACAGAGACCACAGCGGCCACGGGACGACTGAGGAGACGAGAAGCAGAACAACACCGAGTCTCCAAACACAGCATTTCATTCCTACTCACAGCACCGATCATGACGCCTGCCGTCTGTGGATCTCTTGTGACATTTCATGGCGTCTTCTCCCTCCAGCTGCAGATTTTCTCTGTTACAGGTCTGCAGCGACTTCACTCAAATGCACTGTTATTATTGTGCTACACGGCCCGTTCCCAACCTGCTTGACCACCAGTATGTAGGTGTGTGTGTTTTTATGATCCGTGCATTGTTCACAAGCAGCAGAATGCGGGATCTTCAGGTGGTTTGACACCGTTTCGATGATCTGAATTCAAGATAAAGACAAAATTATATCACCTAATCATTTTAATTTTGCCTTGTCACTGTCAGCCGTTAAGTCCCATTATCTTAGTAGTATTATTAATCCATCTATTATCAAAACATCACTGAATCCTCATTAGTGTCGCAGGGAGCTGGAGTCTATCCCAGCTGACTTAGGGTGAAGGCAGGAGACATCCTGGACAGGTCAGCAGTCTATCACAGGGTGACACATAGAGAAAAGCAAATGTTCTTCCATTCTCACCTATGGACAGTTTGGAGTTACCAGTTAACCTCAGCATGTTTTTGGACTGTGCGAGGAAGCTGGAGAAACCCGGAAAGAACATGCAAGCTCCTTGCAGAAAGACAACATTCAGCCCTTCAGACCTTCAGTCTGGTAGAAGCTTCAGACCAGCATGGTGGCTCGGTCGCAAACGTTCTGTTTTAGAGCAAAAATGGTCCCGTGACAAGTATTTCTGAAAGCATTTGAGGCGAGAAATAAGCTGCTGAATCAATCCTGTTCAACGACGGCTGGGTTAGATGTTTTATGAAAATTTTGCAAGACATTGGACCTCTGCTCCCTGCACCAAATTTGCAGAAAGTAGAAGTCAAGTCTACTTCATGCAAATCGCTCAAAACACACAGCAACACAACCAGCATGCAAAAAGCACTGAGTTAAGATGAGAATGGCCCAAAAAATGCTGTCTGTATATAATTGAGCCAGCAGATTTTGTCATATTTACAGAAAACACGTTAAATCTATGAAAGAACCATAAAGTATGATGTTTTATTTGAGACCATGATGCATGTTTCAATGATTCCATCACAAAATTAGGAGCTGTAGGAAACACTGGAAACTCAGGACTGCCACATTATACATGATGATCTTAAAGAGTGGATGTGAACTGTTGCTCACAGACTGCTGCTCGACGAGGACACTGAAAAAATCCTGCTTGATGTCCTCTTCAAATCGGATCAATCGACATTTGTCTCTTCTGAGTTTAGCCAATCAGCAAACATGGATGCTAACTGTTTTCTGGAAACAGCTGCAGAACATCGATGAGAGCAGTGAGACTCAAACAATAAAGTCGGAACAGGAATTTGAACTCACCATGAAGCTCCATAAAGCTGCAGGCTCATTGCTCTGAGAGGACCCCTGCATTGTCGTTTAGTTAACAGTAACACAAAGTAAAATGAGTTTAGACCTTGAGGAGGCACATCTCCTCGTACTTCTTCTGGAATGTTTTTGCAAAACAAATAACATGAAAGACTGAAGCTGAAGAATTATAGCAAATGAACAAGGAAGCAAACATTTGGAATTGTGAGATATTTTGTGCATTTTATTTTATTTATTGCATATCTCACAGGCCCATGTCGGGGTCCTGACCCGCATGTTGGGAACCGCTGACAAATGATCAGTTTATTGATATGTTCTGTCATGCTCGTAAAAGGTGAAAAAACAGCATTTGTTAGTTTTAACCTTTTAAACATCTTCTTGCTTTTTGCTATTTCATTCCTTTAGCAAAACATGCTGCATCGTTTACTGCTTTGATTTTGATAATTCATCCTGTTTCCTTCACTATTTAAAAAAATATCTATATACATTTGTTGATAATGTAGCTCAGGCTGTAGCCCCAATAGTTTCTCTGTTTTCTATCATGATTGAAAATTCCCAATTTTGGGGATTTGGTGGATCCTTGACAACTTATTTTACGATGAATTCATACTTTGAGTCTACAGAGCTGCAAGCCAGCAGCTGCAGCTTCCAGAAAAATGTTGTGCTGAAGCAAAAAGTCCAGTGATGGAAGTACAGAAATGGAAATCCTGATGTAAAAGTGGCCTATAAACAGCAGCAGGTTTTTATAGACCCAGCCTCAATTATTAACACTCTCCAGTTTGAGGTCATTTTAAAAACTTTAAACATGGATTATATAATCACAAAGCTGGAGTGGCTTTTTTCTTATGGAGACTGTATATTAGAATTTCTAATTTAAAATGACTTTAAAGTGACCTCGGGGCCGTAATATTCTTTATAATGTTTAAGAAGTTCCTGCAGTGTGTCTTTAGGGAGCCATAACAGTCGTCTGTAGTGAGGATATCACGCGCTGTCTTGACATTTTATGTCTTGTGTTACTGCCGTCCAACTATAATGTTCTCATAATGCTGAAGTATTGATGTAGTAAAGCTATAAGCAGTACTTAACAGTGACTTTACGCTGACCTTGTCGTCATTTTGTATCAGTTTTACTCAGAAAGAAGCCTGTAGTCTGTTGTCTGAGGTGATATCTTGTTTATTTCTCTTTTAAATGCATTGGAAGACCTAAAAACTGGTTTCCATGGTGGCAAAATGCAAAACTTAATAGATATCAGACGTAGATTTTTACCTTGAACTCCGAAGATGATCGTTCAGTTTCAGTGCTGAGAGAAGTCATCAGTCTCTGAAGTTTTTGTGTAGATTAACATTAGACACTTTCTTTTCTGAATGAAACCTTAGAACTGCAGAGAAAGTGGTGTTTTCTGTTCATAATGACTAAATTATAGAAGAATTCAGCAGAAACGTTGAACCTGATTTTATCCAATTTGTTCAGAAATGTATGCAAAATTCTTGTATTTTTAACAAAATAATACCTCTTTTGCATATTCAAATATACAATTTTAGGAACTTGCGTTATATAAATTCTCTTAAATCTGAATTCAGAGCAACAGTCGTCCATCACTGCTCAGGAAAATGTTAAATCTCGGCTTCAGGTTTCACCAGACTTTCCAGTTCTTTTTCTGTCTGCATTCTAAAGGTTTTTACCAGACAGATATGTTAAGTTACAGAACATTTTATTCCTAAAAACACACCAAAAAATAGACATTTTTTGACTAAGATGATAAAATAAACATTCAAAATCCCCATTGTGAAAAGCAAGAAACAGAAACGCTGAACCTGATTTTATCCAACATTCAGAGTTTTGTTCGGAAATGTATGCAAAAGTTTTTTTGGCATTTTTGACAAGATAATACCTTCTTAGCATGTTCAAATATACAATTTAATAAAACTTGTGTTACATAACTTGCCTTAAATCTGAATTAAGACCAGCGGTAGTCCATCACTGCTGAGGAAAATGCAAACTTTGTTGATCAACATTTCATGGATTTTAAAGCAAAGAAATGTCCGTTCCTAAAAGAGGAGAGTTAAAAGCAGAGTGGTCTAACCCACAGAAAATCTGGACTGAATTTTATATAATTCCTGTAATATTTTAAGGTCTAGATTTTATTGGCAGAGTGGTCTAACCCACAACCCACATATAATGTTACACTGGCACTTCCAACATTAGACCATTCTTAAAAACACAAAACTTTGAACCCATTTTTCTCAAAAAACTACAGAAAGTGGGTTAGACCACTCTGCTTCCAAACCCTTGTGTTGTTTTTGTGACAGAAAGCAAACTAATCGAATAAAAGAAAGTTCAAAGACTGAATAAGACGCAGCAGACCTGTCGTCGTGCTCTACCACCCACCGTCCATCATTAACAGTTTCTCCTTTTACTCTGGAACGTTTGCGGTGATGAAGTGGGAGCTCCGGTGTGTGGGAACGCTGCCCGGCCGGAGCGCTTGTATCACAGCTTGGGGTTTTTGCTGTCAGTTTGTCCTGCTGTGAGAATTGGCAGCGAGTTACAGATCAGTCGAGTGGCTGATGCAAGCTGCAAAAACACAATGTCCACCTTAAGAGACTGTTAGCCAGACACGAGTCGCAGTAGTCTCCAAAGAGGCCAAGTCTGGTGTAGTTTTGCCTATTTTTGGAACACGTCAAACAATAATAATAATAATAAGAATGAATGATTATTGTTATTATTATGCATTTATTTGTGTGAAACCTTTCAAATACAGAGCTATGAAGTAGTTTGGAGCAAAATAAATGACACATGATGAAAATAAATCCAAAACAAATTTATACACAATGAAACAGACATAACAAAGAAGTGAAGTCAGCTTTGTTTATTCATCACATTTAGGACAACAGCTGATGTGTCAAAGTCCTTTCTGGTAAAAAATTAAAATATAAAAATATTAAGGTTAAAACACTACAGTGTTACTTCCATGTTGGGATTTAGCAGAATAATTTACAGGCAGTAGTACGTAAACCTCACAAAAATGATATAAAATACCGCTTTACCTCACTATCATCCACATTAACACTGTTATTTATTACAGAGAATAACTTAACCAAGGGCAATGAACATGATACTAATAAAATATCCCTGTTATCAAAACAAGAAAAGCACTCAGAGTGCAGTACTCCACCAAGACTGCTCAGTCATGGTGTCATTTCCAACAGATAAAATCATGGGGAAAAAAAGCGGCCGAAATCACGGCACCATAGAATGTGACCATTTAATGTAGATGTACCCACAAACAAAATGACCTTGCGCTGAGCACATGCGTGTGTTATGCATGTGTACGTTATGTACGGATACCGAATCGTGTGACGTAAATATGTAGGAATTGATGGGACTCAGAAACACCCCCACAATTTAATCAGTTGTTCTTTGTATCATTTCCGGCAGATAAGTCCCAATAAGTCCGCAGCGGTGGATTTGTAGTTGGATCACAATCATGTGATCATCAGCAGGCAGCTCACATAGTGTTTCCTTGTTGTCATAGTTACAATGATGCCATGTCAGTATCTCACAATGACAGAGGAATCTTTAACAAATCCATGGATCCAGAGTATACGCTGCACCACTGCCAAAATCTAATCACCTGATCCTTCTGTCATTTCTGAACTTGCCTGAAAATTTCATCCTATTCCGTTTGTCCGATTTTGAATAATGTTGCAGACAGACAGACAGACAGACAGACAGACAGACAGACAGACAGACAGACAGACAGATGTACACTGATCGTCACATAACTCCGTTGTCTTTTGCGGAGTAAATATATGTGGCCAAAGTCTTTAAAACGTGAAGTCAAATAAAGACCCAAATAAGTATTATTTAGTGAAAAATTAATCCGTCAGCTTTGTTTTTCCTTTTAATTGACTCTTAAATCTGTAACAGAAAATACATTTTCCGCTCAAAATGGAGAAAAGAAGCAAAAATTCACATATAAGAATCTGCAGCTGGTGAACATTTGACTTTTATGACATCATCATAGACAGATTATAGACCCCTTCACAGCTGAAATGACTAATCATACTAATCATGCATTCACACCGTATGGACACATGGTATTTCAGATGTTAAGTGTGAAACATTACATGCAGAGGCATCTGTCTCAGACGTAAAATGTGTCATTGAAATATTAATTTTTGACATGTAACACTTTCAGTAAGTCGTGCAGGTTTCACAGTAAAGCTTATGAGCTTCAGCACGTCGGCATGGCATTATTTGTTAGTGATCAGCTGCTGTTTGTCATTCGTGGTGGTTGCATCTTGCATCATCTGTTCTTTGCTGTAAATCAATGGTTCTCAACCCTGTTCCTCAGGACCCACTGTCCTGCATGTTTTAGATGCTTCCCTGCTCCAATACACCTGATTCAAATGATCAGCTCGTCATCAGGCTTCTGCAGAGGCTTGATGACAAGCTGATCATTTGAGTCAGGTGTGTTGGAGCAGGGAAGCATCTAAAACATGCAGGACAGTGGGTCCTGAGGAACAGGGTTGAGAACCATTGCTGTAAATCCTCTCTTCAGTCAGAGTTTTCCTCCTGGGATTTGAACCACAGACTGTGTGGAGCTGCTCCTTAATCATTAACCTGGAGAAGGTCGCTGCCGATTCACCCGGTGCGACCGTTGCCATGGCAGCGCTCATTAACATTTCAGTGACGGTGATTGGCCGAGCAGGCAGCCGAGGCAGTTCACTGGAACTGTGCTGTAAGACGTGATGACACGGACAGAGGCAGAGTTATGTCATAGGAACTCAGCTATCTGATTGGTCAGATTTACTGATGTCTATTTTTAGTGATAGAACCCATAGTTTTAACTTCAGTTTTTTTGGATGAATGTGCAAAATGTACCAGCACAGCATCAGAGATGTTCATATACACTCACTGGCCACTTTATTAGGTACACCTTACTAGTAAAAGGTTGGACCGCCATTGTTTTCAGAACTGCATTAATTCTTGGTGGAATACTTTCAACAAGGTGTTGGAAACATTCCTCAGAGATGTTGATCCATGTTGACATGATAGCATCGCCTGCAGATTTGTCTGCTGAACATCCATGAGGCCAATCTCCTGTTTCACCACATCCCAAAGGTTCTATTGGGTTGAGATCTGGTGACTGTGGAAGCCTTTGGAGTACAGTGAACTCATTGTCATGTTCAAGAAAGCAGTTTGAGATGATGTGAGCTTTGTGACATGGAGCATTATCCTGCTGGAAGTAAACATCAGAAGATGGTCTATTGTGGTCATAAAGGGTTATGGTTAGCAGCAATACTCAGGTAGACTGATCAATTTGTACTAAGAGGCCCAAAGTGTGCCAAGAAAATATCCCCCACACCATTACACCACCAGTAGGTGAACTAGGCCTTTTTAAATCACAACGAAAAACCTTCCTGTTTAAAATGTCTTTTCATACCTAGTGGCATGGTGACATTTTATTACTTTTATTTCTTTTGGATGTATATTTTAGTGCTGTTTTATAGCTGTGTATTTTATTGTTTTATTGTATATTTCACAGACTGCACAGTGGCTTGGTGGTTAGCACTTTCATCTTTCACCTAGAAGATCCACAGTTCATGTCCCGTTCTTCCTGGCATCGTTCTGCATGGAGTTTGCGTGTTCTCATGCATTCGTAGGTTTTCTCCCACAGTTAAAAAATATGCTGAGGTTAATTGATTATTCTACATTTGCCTGTAGGTGTGAGTGTGATTGTTTGTCCCGTGTGAAGTTACTGTGTTCGTTTAAATTATTCTCTTGTTTTTCCACTGCGAAGCACTTTGGTCACTCTTTTGGCTGTTGTAAAGGGCTATAGAAATAAACTTTGATTGATTGATTTATTGATTGATTGATTGATTGATTGATTGATTGATTGATTGATTGATTGATTGATTGATTGATTGATTGATTGATAGCCTGAACTGTTGATGCAAGGCAGGGTGGATCCATGCTTTCATGTTTTACAACAAATTCTGACCATCTGAATGTCGCAGCTGAAATCGGACTCATCAGACCAGGCAATGTTTTTCCAATCTTTTATTGACTAGTTTTGGTGAATTGTAGCCTCAGTTTCCTGTTCTTAGCTGACAGCAGTGGCACCTGCTGTGGTTTTCTGCTGCTGTAGCCCTTCTCCTTCCAGGTTGGACGTGTTGTGGTTCAGAGATGGTGTTCTGTATTCTTTGGCTGTAACCAGTGGTTATTTGAGTTCCTGTTGCCTTCCTATCATCTCCAACCAGTCTGCTCATTCTCCTCTGACCTCTCACATCAACAAGGCATTGTGGTCCATAAAACTACACATCCATTTTTGCTGCTTTGGCAGTTTTTTCATCACTGACACTTCAAAAATACACTGAGGAATTATATTAGGTTGCATGTTTGGGAGAATTTATTTATTTATGTTTTTGTATATTTGGGCAAATTTCGAACTGCCTTTCATCATAAATGTCAAGAATCACTTGCCCTAAATGTAAAAAAAAATTATTAAAAGCTTCCATTTGAGGGTTTAGAAACTTAATAATAATAATAATGATAATAAAAGTAATACTACTGCAATTCTTTTTATTATTATGCAATAACCACAATAATAATCATTATTATTATTACAATAACAATAAAAATAATATATTTTTAGTATAACAGTAATAATACTGATAAGAATATGTTTATTATTTTTATTACTATTATTTTATCTTTGTAATTATTATTATTCAGAAGATTCCTGCATTCTCTTCAACCTCTGCGAATGGAGTGTAGCAAAGCAAAAAAGTTCAGCATTTCCTCTGCAGCTCTACTGTGTTCTGCTCAAAGACAGTCCTGGCCACAATCCAACACCTTCATACTGAACTCTCGCATGGATTTTGCTGTGACGAATGGCAGTAAAGTGGAAATAACAAAAGGAATAAAAGTGTCTCGTCCGAGCTGAGGATTTGAGATTTCAGAAAAATGAACTGTGATTATGAACCTGACGTCGTTAACCGTCGTTTCCCGGTATGACTTGTCATTAAGTTATTGATCATGCTGCAGCGCTCCAAGTGCAGAAACTGAAGAATAATCCCTCTGTTTTCCAGTTGTGTTGACTGATACCTCCCTCCGCTCCGGTTTCCTGTCAGAGTACAGGTAAAGCTGCATCTGTTTGGAGCATTTATCTCAGTCTGTTGGGCCCTGCAGGCTTTGTTGTGCCTCCTGATCGCAGCGATGCTCAGGTTCACCGGAGAGCTTCGGGATATTTATGGTTCTCGACGGTTTCCACAGAACAGAGCAGACGCTGTGTTGACTTTGTGTGCTGTTTCCCACCACTGATCAACACTAAACAGCACGGAAAGATGAGTAGCGTCAAAAAAAGAACACTGCATCATCTAACTTACATCCACCTACCTGCTTATTTTCACAAACACCTTGATATTTCTGTGTAGTATCTACTGAGATTTGATTGAAGTAAAGATTTAAATAAGTTCCATTTTAAAAAGTGCAGTTTGGTTGCATGTGAGCAGAGTTTACACCATGTCCATGAGAAAGAAAATGATAAGAACTGACAACAAAAATAACATATTTTTACACAATTTTATCTGTGTTTTTAAAGTTTGTCTCGTATTTACGTGGGCATTTTTGTCAATCAGACTGTTAGAAAAAGCAGGAAAATGCTCACATTTCTAACAAACACATGCATCATCTTTATCTTTTCCATTATATTGAGCCTACCTCTAAATTAATTTGCTATTTTAGCATCCAGGAGGATGTCTGCAGCTTTTCAGGCGTAGATTTGGTTAATTTTGGTTTAATTCTCAAGCTTAACTGAACCAAACCTCACGCAAACCCATGAGCGACTGACTGTGGCTTTGTGGAACTTGGCCAATTATCGTGGCTGATATTTTTCTGACATTTTATTTACCAGTTACTGAGAAATTAAAAGCACTACTCACTCTGTGCCTCTGTCATCTCAGAAATGTCAGAGAAACTGAGGAAGAAGCCAGGAAATTGGCTTCTCTCATGGTGGCTAAAGCTATGCTAACGGCTAGCGGCTAAGTTACAGTGCAGCCACAGATTATCCAGAAACAGAGTCTGGAAAACTATCAATAATATAGCTTTAAGATCTGGACCTTCGTGGACAATGAAAGTGATAAATAGTAATAAAATAGAGACGAACAACAGGAGACAAATTGATCAAACTCAGTTGAGGGCGTCCTGTTTCTGTTTGTCATATTCAGGTGTAGTCAACCTTATTAATGACGAAGTCTAGTTATGAATGAGAACTTGTCATTCGTGCTGCCAAAACATTACAGTTAATGCATCGGTTGCACAAAGGGATCATCTGCCTTTCTTGTTCACCAACAATGGACATAGGTATCTGCCCTGGGAAACCGTTGTCGGTCAATCCCTCATGAAAATGTGCATTTGTTTGTCAGAAACATCAGAAATCCACAGTGTGGCATGAAGAAGGAGGCTGGCTTTGACTGCAGCCGGTGGAGGGGACGAAGAGATAAAAGGATGATGGAGGAGGCGATGGTTGTTTTGTTGCCGTGGGAGACCGAGGAGAGGGATTGCTGCCAATTTAAGTGCAGCACCTCCTAATTGAGAAATTTGAAGCAGAGACAGAAGCGACCAAATGCTGCCTTCATCTTCCAAATCCTTCGTTAGGAGCGTCGTCATAATTGATCGTTTCTGTCAGAGCTGAAGCCCAAACAAATCGGATTGTTGTCGTCCTGAGAAACAAAGGAACAAACAAAATCTCCTGCAAACACACACATGCATGTACATGACAACGCACAATTAGGAAACCCCCCCTTTTTTATCAGCCCTGGGAAAAACCTGAAAGAGAGTCAGTCTGTGGACAAACTAAAAATAACACTAAAGACGGGGAAAGCTTTCAGAGGCTCCGTCCTGCAGCCTCCACTTGTTATCTGCTGTCCAGAGATGTAAACACACTGCAGAGATAACATTGTGTGGCCGAAAGCAGAATGTCAGAGGAGAAGAAAAACGCTGCAAAGCTCGTTTTATTGGAGTGTTGTTACTGTTCCTCTATTTTTAAGTAATTAGTTTATTATTGCTATGCGTCCATTAGTGTTCATTTGTAAGGAATGCTACATGGAAACGCTCTAAAAAGCTGTCATATATATATATAGTCATTAATAACCTGACTGTGGGGCTGGGAATTAGGGTTGTTTACACTATTTTTTTGCATTTTTAAAGCACTTTGTGTGACATGCCTTTAGAAGACAAAAAAAAAAACAAGATAATGAAACTCAGGAGACCTCTTTTTTGTCAAAATGAGTTTCCAGCTTTTTTTTCTTGAAGCACTATAATTCCTTTTAGCTGTGAGCCTCGTCTTGTGTCTAGTTTGTGTATCTTTAGTGTTTTTATGCTGTTGGGAAAAGAAAAGTCTCTTTGTGTAATGACAAAATGTTTCACTTTATAAATAAGAATATGAATATTTAAGGAGGAAAAAATGGAAGTTTCAAGCAGAAGTTGGCATTGGTTTTACATGTTGAATTAATTCAAACAAAGCTATTTTAAGTTAAGCTGGTCAAAGCGCTCTCTTAAAAAATGAAAATCAGCAGTACCTTTTTCCAGGATCAATATGTCATCAGGAGGAAACACTTGGTGTTATCCTCGATTGTTTTCCTTGCATCGTCCGTCCACTGTTTTGTCTGCTGCTGTATTTTAGAAGTTTATCATCTCAGTCAGATTCACAGAACAGTGTTCATTACAGCATCCATTTACACAAATACAGACTGACTTATTGGGTGATATATTTTACAATCCAGTGATATATAGTCATTTTATGTATTTTATTAATACATTAAGACTTCTGATAGCTTGAGCGTCACGGCTTTTGGTTTATTTCCTGGTTTATTTTGAAATCTGGCTTTCCTCAAGTGCGCTTTTTCCCCTCTTTGTTTGATTGTTTGTCTCAGTGGTTTCAAAAAAATCTGTCACTCTTTACATGTGTAGGACTTTATTGCTCTTTTATACTTCACAGCACCTTTGTGTTAAACAGAAACACAAAAAAATATGCAATATCCGTGTGTTCTCGTCACATTCTGCCACGTTTTGTATTTAATTATAGATAAATATACACTCCAAGTTATCACTGACACTGTTGAAGGACCGCCTTGTGGTCAGAAATTGAGGAATTGTCAAACTTGCCTAAAAGTTGTGAAGCAGTTCAGTGAACGAGCTCCGTCAAGCAAAAGAACAGCAGGGACGAAAGGTATTTGGGCTTGAATCCAGCTTCACAGTTTGCTCTGTACATTCCCATATACACGTGGACAAAATTGTTGGTACCCCTCAGTTAAAGAAGGAAAAACCCACATCATTTTTGGCCATCATTTTTGTCCAGCCCTATTTCATTAGTTTGTTTTTTAAAATAATTATGTTAATCAACAATTCAAAAGTGATGGCTGATTTTGATTATTTAATTTTCAATAAATTTTTATTTATTGTTACTTTTGTGAGTTTCAAGTGATTTCAGTGAGAATTGTGGGTTTTTCCTTCTTTAACTGAGGGGTACCAACAATTTTGTCCACGTGTGTATGATGATTTAATGAGACCGCAGTCATTGTGCTACATTCTTGTATGATCTGAACAGGTATTCTGCTAGCCTAGCCGCGCTCGACCCATGCTCTGAAGACACAAAGGTCTAGGAACGCTCGACAGGGAGGGAGGCGGGCTAAAAGGTTGTCTATCAAATCACTCTGCAGCAATTGGGTAGGTATACAACCAATCAGCGCAACGAATAGGCTCCTAGAGCGCCGGAAATCAGAGGATGTGGGAGTTCGGTGAAGCCTTATTTATACAGTCAATGGGTGAAGCTCAAGTATATTACAGACATGTTAACAGAAAGATTATTCAGAGTCGGTGCTAATGGAGCTCAACGACTGTTGTCGTTTTTGTTGTCGACCCTGGCAGAGAATTAAATTCGTTGCCGTGGGTTGTCTAGCACGGCTAGGCTAGTTGTTTCCGGTTGTTTCTGTCAAAATCGTCGCGCCTCTGTCGTCACTTAGTTACGCCCGCCTTCTGACTCTACACTTCATGGTGATTCGTCGGCCAGTTTTAGGAGAATCCAACCTCGAGCCTTATGGAGGGTAACTAGACCCACCTTGGCAGAGAATTAAATTCGTTGCCGTGGGTTGTCTAGCGCGGCTAGGCTAGTATTCTGCTGAAACTGTCCTCATTTTTTGAGAAATGCTTTTAGAAATATTTTTCGCTTAACTGTGTTTGTAGTAAAAGAGAAAGTTTGTGACCAAGCCGCCATGTTGGTCTGACACTTCTACCGGACTGAAGGTCTGAAAGTCTGAATGTGACCACCTAGTGGCCCTGTAGTGCACCAACTGGGTGATATTCAGATAGAGTGTGTTTCCATGGGAGAAAAAAACGCCTCTGTGGACTCGAACCATAATCAGCAGCAGTTCTTGAAACTCTGTTCGGACAAAACCAGAACTATCTGCTCGACTAACAGACATACAGATTGAGTGAGAGAATCTCTTTTCTCAGATCCAGATCAGTGTTTTGAGCAGAAAAGTTGAGCAAACCCAACTAGATGGTTTCAGACCTGTGCTGAAGTTGATGCCGAGCTGCTTTGTTTTATTTATTTATTTATTTTTTTACACAAGTTGCATTTATGTATTTCAGCTTGTTTCATGTCCACCTACTAACCAGTTTGCATTTTTTTGTGTTTGTCTGCTGACAGGCTGCTTGTTCGACAACGAGCTGTGTTCACCGTACGAGATCTGCGTCAACGGTGAGTTGTTCAACACCATTTTAAACACAACTGTGATCTTAAAGGTGTCTCACATACTGAGGGCTGAAAAGTGGATGCTGACCATGCCTCTGGATGTATTTTAGTGTAATTTTTTGTTCTCCACCAGTTTTGACTCAGGATAACTGCAAATGTTTACTGTCCAACACAGAAACCAGCTCAAATCCACGAGTAAATCTCAGTTAACCTCTGAAAGATCTCATATTGGAGTCTTAGTACAGAAGAACTGACACTAACAAAATGACTAAGAATTCCTTTAATGCTAGAATTAAAGGGCTGGTTGAGCCGGATGTTTTCTCTGTAAATGCAGATTGGTTCCTAGATACAAGAAAAAGCTTTTATTTGAGCTGTAGCTGAAGTAAAGTTGAGTTTTATGTGTCTGCTTTGGTTTTCTCTTGTGGATTCTATCAACTTCAGACTTGGCAAAAGTCTGAAAATTAGGTTTGCTGCTCTTTTGGTAGATGTTTCTTCAACTTTTTTGCTGCACTGTTGTTTCTTTCAGTTATGGTTCCAGAGTCAGGAAAAGTCTTTTTGTCATGGCAAAATTATATTTTTGCATCCTATGTTTGGTTAAAGCCAATATTTAGGTAGGAAAAATTGAAAATCTCAAGCAGATTTTAATAAAAATGGAGACGTAGCGACACTCATTTGAGAGAAATTTAAACCGGCAGCATTGATTTGACTTGGTAAACAATTACATTTTGGTCTTTTTCAAGCTGCACAAAACAGGTTGCTTGTTAATGTGTTAAATTTAGTCGACTTGTTTTCTGTCAAAATGGATTTACAGCATTTTGTTTCTTAGTTCCCAGATACAGTGACACACTGACTAATGACAAAATCATGTTTTGCATTTTGTTTGGCTACAGCTAATATTTATGTTTGAAAAATTGAAAATTTCAAGTAGATTTTCCTTAAAATGAAGATGTGTAGAAAACAGAATACTGCCTTTATTTTCTTAATCTTCTGCTGTTTTATCGCTTTTATTTTATTCCAGATCTTGAAGCGTTATTAGTTTGTGTTTACCTGACTCTGTTTCAGGTTCATCTTTGGCTGCCTTCTAACTTAGCCGCTAGCCTTTAGCATAGCATTAGCCACTGTGAGAGTAGCTAATTTCCTAATTTGTGGTGACAGATTGTATTTCTTGTTCAGTTTTTGTTGCTTGAGAGACATTTATGACACCAAAGAGTGCCTCGGACCTGAAACTAGCGTCCACAATAATCGCCCAGACTGATAGTCGGTCTTTCCCTAATTCATACTAACCTCATTATAATCATCTGCTGTGTTTCAGAACCAAGCGCACTTGCAGCTGCATAGAAATGTAAAAATAAACCTACGCTGCCTGTCAGCCTCGCTTGTTCCCTCGCTGCCTCCCTGGCAGAAAGAGCGAGAAAACCCCTGCTGAGAAACAACCTAGAATCAGAAAAAGCCCAAAACATGAAAGCCAATCACAGAAAAACGGTTCCTCCTCATATTTTTGAATCTTGGAAACACTCCTGGCGGATCATAACTGGGTTATTCTGCATGAGATCACGCTGGATCGTTTGTTTTCTTTACCGGGAAGCTCTCGGCTGTGCGGTGCAGGCCTCACTTATCAGCATCTCTGCAGGATTTAAGGCAAAGGGAGAGCCAGCAGAGATAGCGGAGCGCCATCGTCTGTTGTGTAATCTTGTTAAATGTGAGGTGGCCGGACACAGCCAACCAACTGCTTCTCTGACCTCGTGCTCATTTCAGGCAGGGTGTGTTTGTTCTGTCTTCATTAGCTTGGTCATTTCCTGTGTGTCCTTTTGAAATATGCCCCATAATCTTATTGTGACAAAGGAGGAAGGGATGAAAAGACAAAGCGTGTGTCTAGAGCGGTGAGAAAATCATTTTGTCTGCCATGAATTTTATTTTTAGCCGAGCTTAGTCGGGCTCGCCGTCTGTGTTGTGACTGCCTCAGGTGACCTTGTTTCACTTGGATGGAAAAACGGTGTCAGGTAATTCCACACAGACAGATCCTTGTATTACTGTTGTCGCATCTACATGCTTTGCCTTCTTTATTCTTCTGTGTGTCAGTTTAAAGAGTTGGAGGGAAACTAACTCTGAAAGTCGATGATGCTACCACCACGCTGCTTCACGCCACCAAACTTCAGATCATGATGATGCCACCACCATGCAAGGTGGGGATGGTGTCTTTGTGATGATGTCTTGTGTTTGGTGTCCGCCAAAAAATAGAGTTTGGTTTGGTTGCCAAACAGCTAAATTCTGGTCTTACCAGATCAAAGAACCTTCATGACTTTGGTCTCACAGGCCTCCTGGAAAGCTGTAAAGATTTAATGAGCCTTTTTCAACAATGTCTTTACTCTCAGATAAAGTTTGGACTGGTCAAGAGCAGGCAATGATTTCAATGACCAGCCTCTCCCATCTCAGCCACTGAAGCTTGTCACTCCTTCAGAGGAGTCATAGATGTCTTGGTGGCCTCCTCAACTAGTCTGCCTTCCATGGTCATACAGTTATTGAGAACGCCTTCTGTCAGAGTCAGGGAAGAAACTGTTTTAAACAGTTTTAGGACATTTCCCTGGTGCAGCCGGTTTTGTGGGGTGTTTTTCATGTGTTACTGTTTAGGTATTAAATACAGTTCTGTCTCTATTACTTCATAAATCAGTAGATGCCTGTCAGCGCTCAGTTTCCTCAGCTGGAGGATGTCCAGCTTTTAAATGATCATTTTCCAGCGTGATTTGAATCTCGGGCTTGTTTATGTGCTCATGTTCTTACTCAAATGCACAAAACCTGAGTACTAAAATACTTCTGGCAGCGGAGCTACTTGTCAGCTACAGCCACACTTTGAGTGTCAGCTTCAAAGAGAATGGAAAGCTCCTCTCAGCTGAGTCATGAGGCGAGGCCGCACCGACGGCTGGATCTCAGAGGGGGGGGGAAACGCTACGGTGGCTGCACCTCCAGCCATTGTTCACATCCACCGTGTGTCTGACCTGCTTCAATAGCTGCTGTCAACCTGCCCCTCACAGACAATGCCAGTGTGTTGTGTTGGTGATTGGCAGCTCGGCTGTATCAGGCCACACAGCAGCTCTGATTGCCTGAGTTGGCTATATTCTCTTGGCAGGAAAAAAGAAAAGGAACAGTGAGTAAGCTTGATATTGTTTAGCCGAGGACATGCTCTCTCATTTCACGAGTGTGACAACTGAAGTGATATCTCAATACCCCGAGGAAGCAGGCCGTTCATCTACCTTACCACTGGAAACCATTTTAGAAAGTTTTTAGATGTGATAGCTGTTCCCGGATGACAAAATTATGCTGACAAATGCAGTTGAGTTGCCTAAAGATCTTTAAAAACACTTAATTGGATACAGTATCCTCAGGTTATGCCCAGTTCAGTGCATCACAGCAGGCGGACCCACACTGACTTTACCAGCCCTGATTAGTGACTTTAAACACCTAATTATGTAAATAAATGACTGTACTTCCACAGGGGGAGCTTTCACGTATTCAAACCTTATTTAGAGTTTGCATTTTAATAACAGAATTTGTGTTGGTTTAGCTACTGCACACTTTCCGATATAAAGCTTCCGTTAGCAGTTAAACATATGGACCTTATGTTCATACTTTCATAATATTTGGCACCTGAGATCAATGTGTACTAATGTTTCCCCTTACAGTGTGGTAGAACATTTGAAATAATAACCCAACAAGCAGTCCACTGCTGTACTTTGTTCTAATGCCAAATTAAAGGATGAAACTTTAAAATGCTGCAGTCAAATGAACAAATAGGAATTTACTCAATATTTCAACTTGTTCTATTGTTGTGAACTATTATACAGCCATGGTGACATAGCTGAAATCTCTCAGAGATGTTGGACATGTTGAGAAAATATATCATTAAATTTGAGATGTTTGCATGTTGCAAAAGTTGTTAATAATTAAATATCTAATTTCACTTTGCCCCTTTTTGGCAAATTAATAAAAGACTTGCATGTCCCCAAAATGCTTCTTTCAGCTCAGAATATTGCAGAGATGGTTCCTTTACATGTGACTGTACAACTCCTGGTTCTAGTGCTGTTCTAAAATGGGCTGTTTCGGTGCCTGTAGCTTTAAATGGAGCTAAACTGTCCTCGTCCCCTTCAGGAAGAAGACTCTCACTGTGTATGATTAGAGAACCAACTGCCCCCATGGCAGCTGTCAGGGATGTTAATGAGTGTTTGAGAAATCATCCTGCACGGAAATATCTCTGAATTCACAGAACGTTTTTTTAAATCTTGCGTAAACGTCCCTTGGCTTTACAAACTCTACAGAACTCTGTTGACAAACCATCAAAGCTAATGGTAGCCACATCAGCCACACAGTGGACCAACGCTCAAGATTTTTCCTGCTGTTGTGGTGACATTGCCATGTTCTTGTGTTCATTCCTGCACCACCAGCAGAACATTTGGTGAGTTTTGCTGGCAGTTGAGACATAATAATTGAAGTTATACGTAGTAGTCAGCAGAAGCAGCTGTAGATACTAAATGAGTTTTAAAAGTTTGAGCTGGGTGGCAGTTGGTTCAGGAAGTGATGGAAAATTCCTGATAAATTCTAGTTGAGATGGGATGATGTTCACCATGTGGGACCTTTAAATTCTACCTGTGTTTGTAAGAAACAGAAATCACTCAGACTTTTTCTTTTTCCTTTAAAAACGTGGATCAGATGCAGCTACATTTCATGTCTTGCAGTGCTTCAGCATGTAGAGAATACTGTGTCTGCCAGGTCGCCTCCATTACTCCAACCTTTTTATGCCCAACCACCCATTCACCCTTTGGCCTCTAAATAAAACAGTCTGTCTGTCTGTTTACAACATTACTCAAAAATGGACTAATGGATTTCGATGGAATTCTCAGATAATGTCAGAAATGACACGAGGACCAATTGATGTTTGGCATAGATTTGTTAAAGATTTCTGTGTCATTGCGAGATAGTGTCACAGCGTCCCTGTAACTATGGCTACAAGTGAACACTATGTCAGGTGCCTGCTGACAATCACATGACTGAGATCCTACTACAAATCGACCGCTGTGGACTTATCGGAACTTATCTGTTGGAAATGATACAAGGAACATTTGATTGAAGTGGAGGGAAGTTTCTGAGTCCCATCAATTCCCGCTATGTTTAGGTCATGCAATTTGGTATCCATACAGAACGAACACAGCGCCACATTCTATGATACTGTGATTTGTGATCATCAGTAACTAATAAATAAACGCTGCATTTCGAAAAAAACAAAAAAAGCTTAATTTCTGACAATGCCATATGAACAACCTTAGCGGAGTCTCTGAGTGCTTTTCTAGTTCTGCATACATGACGAGGTAAATATCACAGAAGATTGTTCCGTGACATTTCTGCATTTGCATCACAGCAGCCTTCTCTACAGAGAAACTTACCTGCCGAATAAAACCGAACAAACTGACATCCCAGAATTGATGCATTGGTAAAGACTTGAGTGAGGAGTGATGATGGCAGCCACCCTCCCCTCCAGACTATCTGCTGTTTTCAAGCGAATGACCCCCCGACATGAGCGGGTACAAAAGGAGAGAAGGCCGTGCGGTGAGCAACTTGACATTTTCATTGTGACCGTCATCCGAACAGAGCTGCATTCAGAGCCACAGCACAGAATGCCTGCGAGGGACAGCCTTATTACGCTGCAGAAAGTGGCCGCCTTAATGACAAAGCTACATTGGTTTCCAGATAGCAGGCTGTGACTTGTATAGAAAACAGGGTAGAGATTCCCAGAGGAAAGTCATTCTGCTCAAAGTTTGCTCCTCTGTAGCTTTGGAGATGACATTGTGAATCTTAATTCAGCCATGTTTTAGTTTGGATTTTGTCTGTTTCTCATGATTTTCTCCTGGATTTCACCAGAAAGGTGGAGAACAATTAAAGCATTTGGAAGCAGAGTGGTCTAACCCACTTTCTGTAGTTTTTGAGAAGAATGGATTCAAAGTTGTGTTTTTAAGAATGATCTGACATTGGAAGCACCACTGTGAGGCTGTGTTTGGGTTGTGGGTTAGACCACTTTGCCACTAAAATCTAGACCATAAAATGTTACAGAAATTCTATAAAACTCAGTTTGGATGTTTTTTTGGGTTAGACCACTCTGCTTCTAACCCGTGAATTAGCAACAGGTGTCATACTGGAGATTTAGGTGGTGGCGTTTTAATTAAACCTAAATTGCACTTAAGTAGAACTAATTTTATTCATAGATTTTTCTATTAATTTACCTATTTCGACATTTTTCTTTTGACTAAATGTACAGTTTATTACGCCATTGGTATCATTTCTTATTCTGTTTCTGTATGTGGATGCGATATTTTGTATATTTATGTTATTTTAGTTATTTATCTCACCTGTTTTACCTTATTTTTCTTTGTTTTATCTCATCTTGTGGTTCTTTTTTGTTTGTGTTGAATAGGAAAGTGTTTCCTCAGTTCCTTGATCCCTGTATTTTAGAGTCAGTTATTGATAACGTGACGATGGAGTTGTGGGTTTTTTGTACTGTTTTATTACTTTTTTTATTTCTAGTATCTGTAAAACACTTTGTGTTGCATTTTTGTTTGTATAAAAAGTGTTATATGAATAAAATCTGATCCATTTAGAGGAGAAAATTCCCAACTTTGACCAATGGCTCCAGTTTTTCTCAGTTGAGCTACATGTGAGCTGTATATGCAGCTTTCCAGACTTGCCCTTTCTGATATAAAATACCATCACTTCATCGTGTTTTCCTCTCAAAATCAGCATACGCTTTCCAGATTTTTAGGTCTGAATCTTTGCTCATTGAAGTCACAGTGACTTTTGACCATCCAAAGTGCAGTAACAGCTACTAAACTCTACATTTACCCATCAGGCCACGTCGGTACACGTCGAAGCTCTGCTGAGCTGAACTGGATGCAGGGATTTGAAACCGTCTCTTCATATTGACATTTTTTGCAGCGTACAAACCTCAGCTGGCTTTCATTTTTAGCCCCAGTGTGCAGCAGAGTCTGGACATGGAGATAAGGACGGCTGCTTGTCAATAACACTCACTCGCTCAGACGTTCTTGTACTTTTACTCGCTTTAGTCGAGGATGATTTATTTACATAAGTCGCATATGAATTGTTTTCTTGATTTTATTGATTAGTAGTCTTCCCTAAATTTGACCCCACTAACAAACGCATCAAGACCTCACGCTTGTGGAGCTGGATTGTGGCCGAAATCTAAAAGATTATTCAGATCTTGCGATTCTGTAATTATAGTCATTTTCAACTGATGTTAGTTTTAACCCTCTAATATTAAGAATCAAAAGTCGTATGAAATTCTTTCACTTCACATCAACGTCACACTCATTTTCTTGAAGTACAACATGGAATGATTGAATGTTTCGGTTTTTAGGGGGTAAATATGTGACTTAAGGTCTTCTAAGCAGGCTTCATTCATTCATTTATTTACATTGGAGAGACTAAGTTGTGCATCGCAGCCGTTTAAGTTCTTTGTCCAGATTTTATTACATTTGCGTGTAGAATATACAGTTTAACGGGAGGCGTTTGCCGGTGTTTTGTGTTCATACGTTGGTATAAACACCTGACATGACTAATCTGTGTCATAGTTTTCTTTTATCAGTGGTTTTGTGCTGATTTCATGTTTTGAGGACGAGGGTGTAGCTTATGACCAGAGAGCGGTGAGTAAGAAAGAATAAAAGCTCAGATTCAGCGCTGTTTGTTTAACCCAGATTTAGTTTTAGGTGGGGTGTTCCTGTAAGATAAGACTTGTTTGCACTGTGATAATTTTATTCAGTGAAATGTAGGTTAGACATGATGTAGTCAAAGAATAGACTAAATTTAACCCTCCTACACACATTATGCAATTTGTCATAGGAAAATCTATATGCAGCCAGTAAACATGGCGAACACTGGAGAAACATGTAGTTTTTGTGTTCACCTGTGTGATCTTTCCTGATGATCGTTCAGCCTTGCAGTAGATAAAATCCCAGTTTTACTCCCTGTCACTCGATCCGTGTTGGTTTGTGATGGATTTATTTGCACTGTGCGTTTGTTCAGTGGCGTTCTGTCGGGGAAACACCAAGGTTATATGAGCTCCGCTAATATTACCACGAGCATTGATGTGGAGAAAACCCAATCAGTCTCACTGTGTGCTCTGTGTTTGCATCTACGGTCTTTTGGAGTGAATTTGTTTGAGTCGTGCTGCAGCTCGCTGGAGGTTTGAACCTTCGACACGCTCAGTTTTTCCTTTTTTTGTTGTCAATTTGTTCAACAGCAATAAAAGCTGCAGTGCTTAAATCATAACACCGACATTGTTTAATGCGTGACACTTCATTTAGAAACGAGTATTTTCCTTTAAAATAGAAGCTTTCATGTGTCTATTTAGACTTGACCTTTCTGATACTAAATGTCATCACTTCATTGTGGTATCCTGTTTAACATTTGTGTACCATTTTGTCAAAATTACTAAATATTTTCACAGTTTCACCCTTGCACAAGGGTTTTCTAATCATCAATCAGCCTTTCAACACCATTAGCTAACACAATGTAGCATTAGAACACAGGAGTGATGGTTGCTGGAAATGTTCCTCTGTACCCCTATGGAGATATTCCATTAAAAATCAGCTGTTTCCAGCTAGAATAGTCATTTACCACATTAACAATGTCTAGACTGCATTTCTGATTAATTTAATGTTATCTTCATTGAAAAAAACTGCTTTTCTTTCAAAATAAAACATATATATTATCAGATTTTTTTTTCAGATTTTTGGTAAAAGAAGTTTGTTATTTTTCAAGGTCACAGTGACTTTTGACCACCCAAAGTTGAGTAGCAAATAATCTTTCTAACTTTATCTATAATTCTACACACTGTGTGTTTCCTGCTACAATTCTCCATCATGCAACATCTGTACATACATATTGAAGGTGCACACAGTCCTCATTACATCTGTATTTTGTCTTTATTCTACTAAAATCAAATAATCTCATCTTTGAGTTCAAGTACAGGTTTGAATCTAATGATTTGAATGTAAACAAACAGAGAAATCCTGCAGGTCCCACAACGTGTTGATGAGCTGCGTGAAAACGGTGTTTCTGAACATGCAGAAATAATAACACAACCATCCAGCTGGGAAATGTTTTCCGTCTCCTGCTCATTGATGGAGTCACCGCTGCCCTCCAGGTGTTGATTGGGTCCCTCAGTTTTACTGTCAGAGCTGGAACGGAGCTCATCCAGGAGAAGCTTGCTCGGCATGGAAACGCTGATTTCCTGCCGAGAACACGGCCTCCGGTCATGCTTTAATTGGCATTAGTTAACTAAGCTGGAGGAAGGCTGCTTTCTGAACTGCCTACTGTGCACCGCAGATAAGTGCTATTGTTCCTGCGCTGTTGGAGGGAATAAAACATTACACCCCTGTGATTTTTAGATTTAGTCAGAACACCAGAGGAACCGCTCCTGAGAGGCTGAGTGGACAAGTTAATGAATATTAGTGAGAGTGTTCAGTAGCCTGGTATATTTTAACTATTTAACATCAAACATGCACTTCAAACACGTGAATCTGGACATGAAGGTGTATTACACTGACATGCTTTAAACTATACTTACACAGTGAAGCCTGTAATTATTCACACTCATGGGAAATACTGATTTATAGTGAATTTTTATGTGACCAGTTGGTTTCTTTAGACTGTAAATAACAAAACATGGTAAAAATAAAGGTTGAAAATGGTAAATTTACGCTATTTATAGGTAAATTGTTTACTCAAATGTCATATCTGTAATCTCAGCCTTTATTTGCAGCCACATCAGTTAATCGCTAACAGGCTTTCTGCAGGACTTCACTGTAGCATGCATTACTTTTCTATTACTAGCTGTCTGTGAGATTTGTGAATCAGATTTAAGCTTAAGTGAAGCACTAATCTGAAATTAAGTTGCAGTTTAAGAATTCAGATGTGTAAAATGTGTATTTTCTGTTGATGTGTGCTATTAAAGGTAAATGTAAAATACTAAAGCATTTGCTGTACCTCAGTGTTTGCTAGAAATCACAACTGGCAGTAAATAAAAAAAATAAAAAGTACTGTAATTGTTTTGTTTTAAGTCATACAAGATGCTTTTAGTGCTGATCAAATTTGGTATTTTATCAGAATGATTTACTAGTAGCACATCTGTCTGGTCCCTCTTTTTTATTCTAATGGATTTTTTTTTAAATTTAAAGTTGCTTGCAAAGTTGTTAGACTAGACTGTAGATTTCTTGATATTCTTCCTGCTTCTGGAGACTCTGGGAAGCAAATTAGAAGGAGAGTCCTCGGATGTATTTTTGTAATTATACTTCATACGAAATTCATGAAAACAAACGACAAACTAGCTGGACGACTGAAAACCCAGCCGTCTTTGGAACCCTGCAGCTCAGGCAGATTTTACAGCAGAAACTTCATTCAAAGGTTACATTGGTCACAAAGCTTTGATTTTGCTTCATTTAAATCCATGTTTTAATATCTTTTTGGTTTATATGCAGTCACAGTTTAAGTTTTATAATTTTTTTGAAAATCCAGAATCTTTCTTCAATTTTTGTCTGAGTAAATTTATAAAAAAAAAATGCAGTTAACCTTGTTTCCTTCCCCCAGTTTCTCTTCTGCATGAAGAATTTATACATAAAAATGGAGGAAATTTTGGTCTTTTTCACCCACTGTGAGTCTCACCGTTGTAGGGTTTACATTTTTTTTGTAAAGCACCTCATAAAATCCCAAACAGTGAGTCTCTTTAAACTGCCACCAAATCTGCGTAAAACAACGTACAGACATGAAAATGCATCAGCTGCTTCAAAACGAGATCGTACTTCATGTGGTGAAAGAGTTTTTCTGATACGATTTATAGTTTTTGAGCTGTGGCCGTTTGTTCGAGGGTTTAATGCTCAGTCTGGCCGCTCTACTCACTGCAGACAGCCAATGACTCCCAGCTGATTGGCTGACTGAGGCACTTTCAAAGCAAAAGCCCAAACATGTTAAAAGATACTGCTGTAAGTTACACCTTTGTGCACTGACACGCTTGTTATGACTCATTTTTCTCCCCCTGTTCCGATGAAACAGACGTTATTTGACTTTACTGTACAAACCTAGACGAAGGGAAGTCTGCTGCAGCTTCACCCCCTTTTCTGCTGCGAAGGATGCAGGAGGTCGCCATGGCAACAGGCAGCAATTCCCATCCACAGCCTGTTGCGTGCCGCCTCCCGAATTGCCGTCACATGTTGTCGCCGTTTTTCATTTCTCCGTGAAGCTCCACTGCCGGCGTACGAACCTTTGTGTTTTCAACAAACCTTTTTCCTGGTTCACGCGAGAGCTTGTCCAAGGCAAGACGAAATGCGGTTTCTTGTGCTTTGGCTTCACTAATGGGATGCAGGGATGCAGAGTAGAGAACACTTGACTGGACTTGGAAGCCTCGGCGTGTTTGTTTAATGATTCCTTCCAGTCGCCGGCGTATTCGCTCTACGCCTGTCTGATTAGACTAATTGGCTGTCGTGGGCGGCAGTATTGATCAAAAGTGTGCAGTCTGACAGGCCTCCGAGGGAAAATTGCTGCAACTGTTCTCTGATCAGCTGCTTTGGAGCCACATTTCTGTAAATATATGAATAAATGAAGGAAAGGTCACAGTGATTCATGTGACTCGTGCCATAAAATTGGTTACTGATCGGTATTATTTATCTGGAGGCCTGTTTTCTGCAGCTGGCATTTTAGAGCAGCAAATTGGGATAAAATCACTTGTAATCTTGTCTATATTATACTCTTAATTGTCTCCATTTTTTGTTGATATTTAAGTAGAATGTTTCCAAAACTGTTCCATAATTAGTATTTTTTATGCCATTTTTTTTTTTGCGTTTAAGGTTCCTATATTTTTCTAAATATATAGCACATATCTGTAAATGAGTGATATTTCCACTTAGCCAGTTTTTTTTGGCAAGGATGTCAAAGATGTAGGATGAGGATAGATTCAATACACAGTGGGACAAAAACGTATTTAGTCAGCCACCAATTGTGCAAGTTCTCCCACTTCAAATGATGACAGAGGTCTGTAATGTTCATCATAGGGACACTTCAACTGTAAGAGACAGAATACGGGAAAAAAAATCCACGAAATCACATTGTAGGATTTTTAAAGGATTTATAAATTGTGGTGGAAAATAAGTATTTGGTCACCTACAAACAAGCAAGATCTCTGGCTCTCACAGACCTGTAACCTCTTTAAGAAGCTCTTCTGTCCTCCACTCGTTAGCTGTATTGATGCCACCTGTTTGAACTCATTATCTGTATAACAGACACCCGTCCACAGCCTCAAACAGTCAGACTCCAAACTCCACCATGACCAAGACCAAAGAGCTGTCAAAGGACACCAGGAACAAAACTGTAGACCTGCACCAGGCTGGGAAGAGTGAATCTACAATAGGCATCAGCTTGGTGTGAATAAATCAAGTGTGGGAGCAATTATTAGAAAATGGAAGACATACAAGACCACTGATAATCTCCCTGGATCTGGGGCTCCACTCAAGGTCTCATCGCGTGGGGTCAAAATGATCATGAGAACAGTGAGCACAAATCCCAGAATTACATGGGGGGATGTGGTGAATGACATGCAGAGAGCTGGGAAGTATCAAAGGCTACCATCAGTAATGCACTACGCTGACAGGGAATCAAATCCTGCAGTGCCAGACGTGTCCCCCTGCTTAAGACAGTACATGTCCAGGCCCATCTGAAGTTTGTCAGAGAGCATATGGATGATCCAGAAGAGGACTGGAAGAATGTCATGGGGTCAGATGAAACCAAATTAGAACTTTTTGTATAAACTCAACTCGTCGAGTTTGCAGGAAGAAGAATGCTGAGTTGCATCCCAAGAACACCATACCTACTGTGAAGCATGGGGGTGGAAACATCATGCTTTGGGGACGTTTTTCTGCAAAGGGAACAGGACGGCTGATCCGTGTTAAGGAGGAGCTTCACCCGGCTGAGTACTAAAAATGACCAATGTTGAAAGTTTTATATTGCACACACTTTTTAAGATAAGGTATGCAACCTGTACATTTTTAGAGACCTCTAAACACCAACTTTACTGTGAAACCATTTTTTTTTCATTTTGAACAACTGGATTGAAATTAAGTGCCGATTTCTCAAAACGTGATTTTCGGACACACATAAACTGCCCCTTAATTTATCTTCTTACGCTTTTGACCAAATAATCCCATTTTTGGCATGCTGGTAGTATAGGCTATGTAGAATGCACCTATTGGGCATTTTTTTGATTACTTCATTCTATGCTGAGTTATATACGAAAATCTTTGTAGCAATTGTTTCGTTTCATTACCATGGTAACCACAGTAAAATATGACAAAATGCCTAATAGGTGCACAGGTCCATACTTAAAGTACTACGTGGTGCATTGGCATCATTTTAGGTTAAATATTGCATGAGATTTTGCTTGGGGCAAATACAAGATGTAATTTCGGGTTCCATAATTCAGCAGTATTTAATTTCAACCCAGTTGTTCAAAATGAAGCAAATTTGGTTTCACAGTAAAGTTGGTGTTTAGAGGTCTCTAAAAATGTAAAGCTTGCATTCCTTATCTTAAAAAGTGTGTGCAATATGAAACTTTCATCATTGGTCATTTTTAGTACTCGGCTGGGTGAAGCTCCCCCTTAAGGAAAGAATGACTGGGGCCATGTATCGTGAGATTTTGAGCCAAAACCTCCTTCCATCAGTGAGAACATTGAACATGAAATGTGGCTGGGTTTTCCAGAATGACAATGATCCCAAACACACCGCCCGGGCAACAAAGGAGTGGCTCCATAAGAAGCATTTCAAAGTCCTGGAGTGGCCTAGTCAGTCTCCAGACCTCAACCCCATAGAAAATCTGTAGAGGGAGTTGAAAGTCCGTGTTGCCCGGCGACAGCTCTAGAGGAGGTCTGCATGGAGGAATGGGCCACAACACCAGCTACCGTGTGTGCAAACCTGGTGAAGAACTACCGTAAACATTTGACCTCTGTCACTGACAACAAAGGTTATATTACAAAGTATTGAGCTGGACTTTTGTTATTGACCAAATACTTATTTTCCACCATAAGGATAAAGCGGTGTATAGAGAATGGATGGATGGATGATTTTAAATACAGTAAAACATTTAATTTTGCAGTCAAATGTTTTAAAATAACCAACTCTTCGTTAAATTGTTTGTTTTTTATGTAGACATTATTTACAGTTTTGGATTGTTTCGGTTTTTTTTGTGTTAACATGTAAAGTGAAACTTATTTTTTTCTTTATATTCACAAAACAAGGAACATCTGAGTAACACATCTTGCAAGTACAGTTAAAAACTTCTTTTTACAGTGAAAGAAATCTAATCCCACCACGCTAGATGGGGAAATCCGAGAATATTTATCTTCAAACGTAAACCTTAAAAACTAAAAAGACTATTTGCTTAAGTTATTGTTTGAATTTGCTAATTTTCCATTAAAAATCCAACCTCCAGTCTCTATTTTTTTGGTAAATTGCTTTTTTCCCAAGGTGTGTCTGCATGTTTTAATTTCAAATGAAGCCTCCAGAAGACAAAACCACCAGAGACACCACACAGAGCAGCTAATTATTCTTCAGCACTGGCAGCAAGAGTGAAACCAGAGAGCCAGAGGCAGCCGGTGACACGTTTGCAGGGAATTTCTTGACTTTGCTGCCACTCTGAGGCCAGATATCATTGATCTTGTGGCGTTTGGTCAGTGACAAGATGGACTCGTGCAGGACCCCAGAGGTGACGCATCCATTAAGACGTCTTAATCCAGTTCATTAGGCGGGACTGAGCTTTTCTGCTTTCACTCAGCGTGTCCACAAATGCACAACAACTCTGTAGGAGAAAGGATTCCATCTTCCAGCATATTTGTGACAACACAGACACCCTGCACATACAGTAACCTGCATTAAAACACTTCCAAAGTCACCGCTTGGATCATGAGTGCTTAAACAAATTTAGTAAAATCGTCCATCAGGCTAAGCTAAATTTCCTGCAGCTGCCACGTCAACATCTTGCCAGTCCATCTCCTCCATCTTAATACTTCTGAGAACGGCCTCCTCCTGCTCTAATCTGCACCATAAATCACAGGAGGACACGCCTGGTGCTGAGTTATGGCCCTCTGGTAGAGAACTGGGATAAACTGCAGACTCACATATGCATGACTATAATCATGAGGGATAATTCAAGATGTTCCTCCAGGAAAACAAGAAGAAATGGACGAAAACACGTCCTGTGGCACAGAGTGTGAATGTTAGTTTGTCTTTGTTGTGCTTCGCTGTGGTTTAAATGCGGTCTTGTTAATGGAAGATGCAAGTTTAACCAGTTAGTTGCCACAGTTTACCTTTAATTTCCAGACATCCGGATGAATTTTCAAAGAAATCTGTTGCGTGGCGAGAACAGGTTGTGCCAAATCAAGAGTCCACATTTTACCAAAGATTACGCCAGATTACTAACTTCTACTGCTGTTTCTTCATCAGCATTCAGGTAACAAAACTTAAAATGGATTATTTCATTACGATTTCTCAACCAGAGGCAGGTTTGGGAGGGTCATTCGTTGAAGTCAATGCAAGCATTTCCTTTCCTATGTGGTGAAAATCCAGTTATATAGTGTTTTGTGGTTGTTAAAATATACATTGTTAAGTTATACAGACATTTATTAGAGCTCAAATCCCCTCACAGCTAAACAGCCTCCTAACTTTACAATATAGGGAGAGTTTTACTGAACTGCTACGTTCCAGCTGAAACCTACATTCGTCTCCATTAAACTTTGTATAATTCCACCTCCTGACTGCTTCCAGTATTCAGAATGAGCAGCTTCCTCACAGCCCACCAGGTTCATAGGTGATGAGTCATTCCAGAATTGGACATTTTACATCCCACACATCAAATTTAAAATAGTTCATGTACAAAATACTAAAACATTCAGTTGTTGTGTGAATTTACTTGTCCTGAGACCAAATCTAAAAAATAGGAGAAAAGAATGTTTGAAAATATTTTTAAAAATACTAAATAAATCTGTAACATCCCCTAAAATAACATTTTTTCTCCTGTCCACACCCCAGATGAACAAATTAAATCTAAATAAAACAGTTAGAATGAAACTGAAATCTCAGTTTTTTTGTATTATTTTTCTCATCCAACATTTTTTAATCAACATAATATTTTAAATAATAATTATAATGCATGGAACATGTGTCCCACAAAAACCCTGTTAGCATAACCTTTCTAGCTGGTAGAAAATGAAAACAGTGAATCACATGAAACGCTGGAATTAACATCATCAGACGGTTCACCTGAAGAGTTATGTCCTCTCTTCTATGTTTCAGATTTTCATAACATTTTCAGCCTTAATTGAATGTCTCACTCTATCTCATGCATCCCTGTTGTGCATATTATCAGGATAGAACAACTTCTTTTCACTTTTTCTTCTTTTTTTTTTTCTTTTATCAGTCAGTTTGTCCTCTTGGTCAGCAGTAACAGCTAGCTAAACATCTAGCTTCTACTGCTGAGAAAAAGCTAACATTAGCATGGATTAGCAACCCTGTTACTGTGATTAGAGTAGGGTTATCAAACAACAAATAAAACACGGAATAAAATGCCACCATTTATAAATAAGCTGAGCCAATCAAGCCTTTGATAGTTTATTACCCATTATTGATGAATATGGAGCAGAAAAGAGAAGGTTATTTTGAAACCCAAATGTGCTCCAATTCTGGAATCACCCCTAAATTGATCTGAAATTAGATGAAATAAATCCCAAATGACTTAAATTTTTCCAAAATTGATCCAAAATGACAGAATCAATGTCTAAAATGACTCAAATGTGTCCAAAAATGAAATTAATTGTGTCCTTAATGACTACAATGTTCTTAAAATGACTCAAAATGAGTCTAAAATGACATAAATCTTGTGAAAAATATGAATAAATGACTTCCACTTATCCAAAACTTTTAAAATGTGTCAAAAATCAAGTGAAATCCATCCAATATAACTAAGTTTTTCCAAAATTAGTCCATAGTGACTGAAACTTGTCCAAAATGCATTGATTCAGGCTCTTGTTAAAAACTTGACTTTAGCAGAGCAAAACCTGAGGATAAAACCAAAGTTACCGTGTTGAAGTTCCTGTAAAATAAAGGTCTCCAAGTGTCACAAGAATTAAATGTGAATATCGCTACTGTAGCTCTGGATTGGTTTAATTACGAGGCATGTATTCAGAGGTGATGCAAAGATGGAAGGATGTGAAATAAAGGGAGACGATGAGGTTTAATTTTTCTCCCTAAACAAGATTTTTATGCAAACTTTAAAAATGAACACAAAGAGGTAAACACGTTATTTTTCAGGATAATTTCCTTCTTCCAGAAGTCCAGAGTGACTCATAATTGTAATCACATCCTGGCAGGACTGCGTCATTTCACAAACTCATTTGTCTGCATTTTCCACCTAATTTGTTTAACAACAAGAAACGGCTTCAAGGAAAATATGGCGTTTGGGAATAATTGGGAAGTTTAGTCAAATTTGCAGCATTGGACTCGGTGAATGCTGCGTCTTTTCCGCTCCTCTCCTCCTCCAACATTCGTCACGTCTTTCCCTCATCGTTGTTTCTGCAAAACACAGAAATGTTTGAGAGTAATTACAGCGGTGCAGAACAGCCGCCGGTCATCCTCAGCCGCCTGCTAAATGGAGCTTGTAGTTTGATTGAAACGAGTACAATGACGCAGAGAGTATTTATAGAAAAGAGGCACGAATTTCCATGCAGTTGTTCTTCTGCAACATGCGGATAAGTGACGACGTTCACAAGCAAAGACAACACAAACACACTGAATTTAAACCACATCCAGGAGGAATTCAACTCAATTAACCTGAAATACATTAATATACACTGTTTGTTTGTTGAACAATGCACTTTTATTGTATAGATTTTACCAGTTTTGCTTAATTCCTGCTAATATGTAGGTAAAAATAGTGATGTTCAGATCTTTTGCAGTATTGAAAGTATCAAAAATATAATAATTTCACACACATTTGTCGCTATTTGAAAGAAAAATGATCTATATCAAGGCCTGAAAAATGGGAGCAAATTTTTAAAATGTTATTTTGCTGATTCTCCGTGCTTTATTTAATTTATATCTACAAAAGTCACAGATGTTGCACTTCAAAAATCTGAATTTTTACAATTTTTAATGGTAATAGTTTGTTCTTTTTTCAGTTTTCAGCCATATTTGCTGTATTTAAAACACCTAAATGTAATTATTTTACAGCTAATTGCTGTTATTTGGAATGGACAATGAAGTTTTTAAAACAATAGGTTTCCTAGTTTTGTTAAATTACAGATAGTATTGAGTACACATAAAATTTATCTGAAAGAAAAATGATGTATATCAAGGCCTGAAAAATGGTAAAAAAAAATGTTTCAAAAATGTAATTTTTTGATTTTCTCTGCTTTATTTAATTTATAATATTCAAATGTTGTACATAAAAATCTGAATTCTTTCTTTTACAATTTTTAATAATAATAATTTGTTCTTTTTTCAGTTTTCAACCATAAAATTACACCATTTTTACTGTATTTAAATCAGCTAAAATAATTATTTAACAGATATGTGCTCTTATTTGGAATGGAAATGATTGTATATTAATGACTGAAAAATGGTCAATAATGTGGTTTAGCTGTTTTGTTTTAATAGGTTTTTCTTGTTTTGTGAAATTCCAGGTGAAGTTGAGTACAATCACAGGAAATATATTAATTCACATGTTGACTGTAAAACAAATTAACCTGTAAAATGTTCACATCAATTACACTTTGTTCTTTTCCAACTTTGTTACTGCAAAACACAATTTTTGTTGTATTTAAATCAGTAAAAAAATTCTTATTTTACATATATTTGCTGATGTTTGAAAGGCGATGTTTAGCAAGGACTGAAAAATGATAACAGTGTTTTTTCACTGTTATTTTGCAGATTTCCTTTTGTTAAAGTACAGATAATATCTCACAAAATCACATAAATAGTATCGATTTCTATGTTGACTGTGAACAACAAACAACACTGACAAAAAATCAGACCCTACCTGTAAAAACCTTTAAAATAATCAGTATTTTTACAAACACTAATTCTTTATTTTCTATATTATCTTCAGTTTTCGACCATAAAATATCACTTTCTGCTGTATTTCAATGAGCTAAAAGGAATTATGTGACAGATATTTGCTGCTATTTGGATCATTTTATTGAAATGAAACCAGGTAATGTGCTCAGAAAACAAATCTCTGACACTGCACCACATGAACATGAGTCTGGATTATTTGCTGTCTGTTTCTCAGCTTTGATAATGTTTATGATTTGACGGGTGAAACGTGCCGTCTGGTTTGTGATGCAACGTGTTTTTCAGAATCTTGCAGCGAGTTCTCAGCCTCAGACATCAATCAAAGAGTTTAATTTTCTCCAGACCGCTGCTGTAGATCAATAGATGCTGCCACTACGACTAAAAACAACTCCAGGTATTGATCTGTGTGTCTCAGAATGCAGACAGATGTGACGTGAATTCCATTTTTAAGGCTTGTATTCCTTCTTGGAGTAAAAGGTTGTAAACACAGCTGGAGCTGCACTAATGTGCAGCAGGTTTGAGTTGACTTTAAGTAAGTTTATATCTTTGAACACATAAAGAAGATGTCCTGGTCTGATGAATCATGTTTTCTTTTACAGAAAAAAAACACACAAATCATGCTGGTATCTCACCTTGGTCACACTGTTCTTCTCCCAGCCGTGCACATTGTGGCAAGTAAACAAAAGTACGAAAATAAATGCCCCCAACTACTAATTTTTGTCAAAAAATAACCAAGACTAGTTCAAAATAACTAAAAGTGATCTAAAATTCCTAAAAATTTCTCCAAAATGCGTCCAAAAGTTGGTGAAATCCGTCCCAAATAACTAAAACTTATCCAAAATGCTTTACAAATTGTCCAGAATGATGACTAAATTAGTCAAAAACATACAAATAGAAGAAAGAAGGTGCAAAAATAACATGGCCTCATGTGCACTGTTCTGCTTCTAGCTGCACACATCATTGCAAATACACAACACTAGACTCAAAATGTGTCTACAATGACATAAATGTTGTCAACAATTACCCAAAAATAGTCCAAAACTACTACAACTAGTAAAACTGGCTAGAACTTTTCCAAAATTCCTAAAAATTGTCGATATTGTGTCCAAAATTAGATAAAATCCATCCAAAATGACTGAAATTTATCAAAAATTGATCCAAAGTGACTTAAAATCAGTCTGAAATGACAGAAATCTTGTCAAAATTATTTTTCTAAATGTCCCAAATGACTAAAACTTATTCAAAATTAGCCCAAATTGTGTCACAAATTAGGTGAAAATGACCTGAGTTCATTAAAAATTAGTCCAAAATGACTAAACCTCGTCCATATTTCATACGAAATTGTCCTGAATGACCCCAAATTAGTCCAGAATGTGCAAATAGAAGCAGGAATGTGCAAAAACAACATGCCCTTGTGTGCACTGTTCTGCTTCTCGCTGCACACATCATTGCAAATACACAAAACTAGACTCAAAATGTGTCCACAATGGTATACATGTTGTCAACAATTACCTAAAGATAATCCAAAACCATTGGAACTAGTACAACTGACCAAAACTTTTCTAAAATTCCTAAAATTTGTCTAAATTTGTCTGAAATAAGATATCCATCCAAAATGACTGAAGTTTATCCAAAACTGATCCAAAATGACTCAAAATTAGCCTAAAATAACTTAAGTCTTGTCAAAATTAATTTCTATATGTCCCAAATGCTTAAAACTTCTCCAGAATTTCTAAAATGTGTTAAAAATTATGTGAAATCCATCTAAAATGACTGACTGTAAGTTTATCCACAGTTAGCCCAAAGTGACTAAAACTCGTTCATAATGTATAAACATTTGTTCAACGTTACTCAGAAATCATGTGTTTGAGTGCATCGCTGTCCTGGGGACCATGTGGCACCAGGATGCATTATGGGAAGAAGACAAGCTGGTGGAGGCAGTGTGATGCTTTGGGCGGTCCTCCATCCATGTGGACGTTACTTTGACACATACTGTACCATCTCCCTAAGGATTGTTGCAGAACATGTCCACCCTGTCATGGAAACGGTATTCCCTGATGGCTGTGTCCTCTTTCAGCAGGACAATGTGTTGTGCCACAAAGCAACAATGGTTCAGGAATGGTTTGAGGAGCACAACAGCTAGTTGAAGTGTTTACTTGGCCTCCAGACTCCCCAGATCTCAATCCAATCCAGCATCCGACAAAACGTCCGATCCATGGAGGCCCCACTAACATCTCAGATCCCCACAGCACGTGGAGTCCAGGTCTTGACGGGTCAGCAGCACAGTATTAGGCAGTTGGTCATAATGTTCTTCCTGATCGGTGTGCATGTGAAGGTGGATAAACTAAAAAGATTGCATTTTTTCACGCAAACCTGATTAGCTTCATTAGTTTCTTTTTTATTTCAGAAGCTTCTTTTATCAGCATCGTCTCCTTTTGCAGACATTCACGGTGACTTTCTTGTCACCTGAAATTCACTTTAAAAAAAAAAATCTCATCCAAGCTCATCATCGTGCATGAAAATACTCCGGTTTATTTCTGTCCTTTGACTCATCTTTGTACACGCTTTCTCAACCTGCGGCTTCGTTTAGTGAGACGGCGTCCTGCTGCTCTCCTGCTGCTCACATTAACTCGACCCACTGAGTGGCTTTTTACAGGGAAGCATGACCGAGTGAAACGTCACGCTGCATGGTACGCCATATATGTCAATAAATAAAAGCACAAGAGGCCAAAGATTGGATTATTGTAATTATAATGATTAATATGGATTAACTTGATTTGAGCTTTACCAAATGTGCCTAAAACTCGTGGAAACGTCACTGAGCACATCGCAGAAAATGTGTTCTTTTGTAGTTGTTTCATATTTAAATAAGAAACACATTCAGAGAGCACAGTATTAAACCAAGGCTTACAACAAATAGAATCTTTAATTAAAAAATGAGCACAGGCGTGTTATGCACGTGTACGATATGTACGGATACCGAATCGCGTGACCTAAATATGTAGCGGGCGGAGGGAATTGATGGGACAATTTAATCAATTGTTCCTTGTATGATTTCTGATGGATAAGTCCTGATGAGTTCGCAGGGATGGATTTGCAGTAGGATCACAATCATGTGATCGTCAGCAGGCAGCTGTTCACTTGTTGTCACGGTTACAGTGATGCCATGCCGCTGTCTGTGATGATAATGAAATCTTTAACAAATCTGTGGATCCTGACTTTAAGCTGCACCACTGCCAAAGTCTAATCACCTGGTCATTGTTTCATTTCTGACCTTCCCCGAAAATTTCATCCAAATCTGTTGATGTGTTTTTGAGCAATGTTACAGACAGACAGACAGACAGACAGACAGACAGATGGCAGTCATCACAGACTGCCTTCGAGGCCAAGAGAAACTGAATTTATTTTTCTTAAAAAAATTCAGGTTGTTCATACTTTTTTGTAAAAGATTATTCCTTATACGTGAACATTTTCAGAACATACTTTTTTGCACTAAAACAAAGGAAAAAAGTTGAAGTTGTTGATAATTATCGGTCATTATGCTGTGATTTCAGTGGTCTGGCCCACTTGACATTCACACCTACAGGCAATTTAGAATAATCAGTTGACCTCAGCATGTTTTTGGACTGTGGGAGGAAGCTGCAGTACCTGGAAAAAAACCCACACATGCAGAAATATCCCGGAAAGGCTGGGATGCGAACCGAGGATTTTCTAGCTGTGAAGCTAAAGCGCTAACCACCACGCCCCTGTGCAACCCCTAGAAAAAAATGCTAGATAAAGTTTTTCTATTTACGTTTTTAATTAGTTTCCATACTTGTTTCCTTTCCCCGTAAACACTGCCTGCAGTTCAGCTGAAAAGTGCCTGAATTTTTGTGGCATGACTGTTGGACACAGTGGAGCCGCTGGTGACTTTTCAGTTGTGCCGAGAAGAGAAGAATTTTGTGTTTTTTACTGAATCTGATCAGAGTGAAAAGTTTATGCTTTTCCGATTTCTTTTATGAGAAATGTCGAATAAAATGATTTTGATGTAAGCTCAGATTTGGCTTTCTTTCTTGACCAAAAATTGAACAGTTCTGTCTGTTTTTACACTTCCTTGCTCTGATAAACAGCTGTCTGAGTTCAATAATGTTCAGTTTACATCACAGCAGTGTCTTAAACGCCGTCACAAGAGCGAGTGCTTGTTGTTGCCTCGTGAACTGTGTGAACTGTTGTCAGCACAAAGTTTCTATTCCTCTTCAGGTGTGAGAGTCTGCAAATAAAAAAAGAGCATTTCTTCCAGCGACCTCAGTGTGAAACATGCGTTGGTGGGTTCTCCTCTGAAAGTTTGTGTTTGTGTGCCGACAGATGGAATGTTTGGGAGGTGTCACTCTGTTCCGGTGAAGGAGGTTTACACCTACGATGTCTCCCCGTCTGTGGTGCAACGATTCAGGATGCTGCTGGAGAAGCTGTCCAACAGAGGTACACACACACACACACACACACACACACACACACACACACACACACACACACACACACACACACACACACACACACACACATGTTTGTTTTTCTATACCGGTGGGGACTTACCATTGACTCCCATTCATATCTAACTCCTAACCCTTACCCTAACCCTAACCTTAACCATCACCAAATCAATGCCTAACCCTAAACAAACGTTTTTGCACTTTTACATTTTTTATTAACAACAATATGGCCAAGAAAACGGTGTTGCCACCCGTGGGGACCTCATTTTAGGTCCCCACCGTAAGACAAGTCCCCACCTTTATAGCAAATAGTCAGGTCAAAGTCCCCACCGGTATAGCAGAAACAAGTACACACACACACACACACACACACACACACACACACACACACACACTATGTTTTTCTATCGTTGTGGGGACTTACCATTGACTCCCATTCATATCTAACCCCTAACCCTAACCCTAACCTTAACGCAGACCAAAACAATGGCTAACCCTAAAGAAAGTGTTTTTGCACTTTCAGTTTTTTCAGTAACAACAACATGGCCAAGAAAACACTGTTTAAACTTGTGGGGACCAAAATGAGGTCCCCACAAGTGACATAGTTTTTGGTTTTCCTATACTTGTGGGGAAATTTGGTCCCCACAAGTATAGCCAGCACCTGACCACATACACACACACACACACACACACACACACACACACACACACACACACACACACACACACACACACACACACACACACACACACACACACATGTTTGTACTTCTATCTTAGTGAGGACATCCATAGGCGTAATGCATTTCCTAGAGCCTTACCCTAACCTTAACCATCACAACTGATTGCCTAACCCTAATCCTTACCCTAACCCTAACCAAACCTCAATTCATACCTGTTCTCTAAAAACAAGTCTTCACCCTTAAACATGGCTGTTTCAAAGTGAGGACCGGCCAAAATGTCCTCACTTTGTAAAAATGTCCTCACATTGATAGTTAAATGCAGAAAATGGTTCTCACAATGTAGCAAGTACAAGTACACACACACACACACACACACACACACACACACACACACACACACACACACACACACACACACACGCCTACACACACACACACACACACACACACACACACACACACACACACACACACACACACACACACACACACAGTACTTTAGCTTCCGATCTCCACCTCATTATTAGCTTTAATTTTCGAAATATATATAATGAGATAATAATAATAATGATAATATATATTACAATATATTACAATATACATTACAATAATAATTTATTTTTCCCTATTTTCTCATGTATTTTTCTACTGAGTCAAATCCACTCAACTTCAGTTTGACTGATATTATCTCAAGTAAACAATAAAAACTCTGAACTGAAATGGGAAACGTGTGGAGTCATTGTTAATTTCACTTTTTCACACTTTTTTTCACTTCTTTTCGTTGTTTTAAACTGACTTGTTGGCTCAGTCCACTCCTGTCATGTTGTCTGACTGTAGCTTACTCCTATACGTAATTATGCACAACTCGAACACTTAACAGCATTTACTGTTTCATCAGAAATTCAGAATATATCGGCGTTTCATCGGCAAAACTCTGGCCGATGATGGTTATTTTGAAAAGGGCGATAATCGAGCTGATTAATCCGTCGAGCCTACTGTTTACCGTCTTCCTGTCCGAGTTGCTTGGTTCTGCCGCTACCGGATCAGCTGCCCATTTGCGAGTGTGCGACAGCAAGTCTGCTTGGACAAACTGCCTGAAATGCATTTCCAGAGATGTTTCAGGGAGTCATTCTGCGCTGCAGATGTGTTAATTGTGTTGAATTTTTTAATCAGATTAATCATGATGATGGATTAATCCATGTAAACGCTTTAATTTTGACAGCCCTAATATATTTATAATATTATATAACTTTTGAATCTTGAATCTATTTTTAATTGAACCACGAGAAGGAGAAATGAAAGGTGATCCTTGATTAATTAGTTGACGGTTACATATTCAGTGATTGTTTTTGATGTACAGTTTTGTACATCACACCAAGTTTCTCAGAAAAAAACCCGCAGCCCTACTGTAACTTACATTTCTTTCTTTTTCGTTTTTATTTCATCTTATATGCCTCATACACCTCCTGTATTCCCTGCATCCTGTCTGGCAGGCTTCTACATCACGTGTTCTGTATCAGAATTTAAAATAAAATTCAGGAATTTTGCGAAACAAACTGGTGAGAAAAGTCTGAAAAAACTTGGAGTTTATTTCTTTTCTTGGAACACTTGAGCTCCGACTTAATCCCATAATGCACCACAGCAACTGTTGCAGCAACCTGTTGGTCAACAAGCTTCTAGAAACTGAGCTCTGATTGGCTCCTGCAGCTGATGCAGCTCGTGATGAACGTGTTGCAGGTTTAGAAAGTGGTTCCTCTAAACTCATTCAGACGTTTATCAGGGTTAAGTGAATGAGGAGGCAGTTTGTTTGAATTTTCAGTTTGAACAGCCAAGTTGTCGCCTGAACAAGCTGCTGATGGTTTGCTGATCCACCAGAGGGAGGCAGAGTCCTGCGGTTCGTCCCTCTGGGTGCCTCCGAATGTTTCATCCTCTTTCATCATGCAAACGTCCCTTTGAACGACCGGTTCGGCCTGCAAACCGCTCAGGAGAGAATGACTTTCTTTTTGTCTCTTTTTTCCACCGTCTTTCTTTTGAACCTGGTTTGTTTCACTTCCTCTCTTCTCCTCTGCAAAAACAAAAACAAAACAAAACAAAAGAGCAACCAACAACAAAAAACTGCTCCTCTGGTTTATTTCGGTGAATTGGCACTCAGCGGGAGAGCCGGAAATATTCTGATTTCACAGAATAGCAACAAATTTGGAGGCATTTGTCTCCAAAGTGAAATGAATTATGCAAATGAGACGTTTGGCAGCAGCCATTAGGGAGGACAAAACTTTAAAGACACTGAAGCATCTGCATTTCAGGCCTCTGGAACGATATCACAGTTGGTTTTCTCCTATTATTATACACTCACTGGCCACTTTATTAGGTACACCTTGCTAGTTACAAGTTGGACCTGCTTTTGCCTTCAGAACAGCATTAATTCTTGGTGGAATACTTTCAAAAAGGTGTTGGAAACATTCCTCAGATTTTGGTCCATATTGACATGATCACACAGTGACATCCATGAGGCCAACCTCCTGTTCCACCACATCCCAAAGGTTCTATTGGGTTGAGATCTGGTGACTGTGGAGGTCATTGGAGTACGGTGAACTCATTGTCATGTTCAAGAAAGCAGTTTGAGATGATTTAAGCTTTGTGACATGAAGCATTATCCTGCTGGAAGTAAACATCAGAAGGTGGTCCACTGTGGCCATAAAAGGATAGACATGGTTAGCAGCAATACTCAGGTACACTGTGGTGTTGGTCAGTTGGTACTAAAGGGCCCAAAGTGTGTCAAGAAAATATCCCCCACACCATTACACCATCAACAGGCTGAACTGTTGATACAAGGCAGGATGGATCCATACTTTCATGCTGTTTTTGTCTAATTTGTTTGGTCATTTTGAATCTTTTTGCTGTTTTATTGTCTATTTTTTTTTGTCATTTTCAATCGTTTTTGTTTTTTTGGTCTCATTTTATCTCTTTTTAGTCTCTGTTTGTAGTTTATTTGGTCATTTTCAATCACTTTTATTCGTTTTGTCATTTTCAGTCTTTTTTATTATTTTTCGTCTCACTTTGGGCCATTTTTAATGTCTTTTTGTTGTTTTTTTGTCGTTTTCAATCTTTTGATTTTTTTGTCTCATTTGTGATCTTTTTGTTGTTTTCTTGTCTTTTTTTGCTATTTTCAGTCTTTTTTATTGTTTTTCGTCTCATTTTTGGTCATTTTCAGTCTTTTGGGGGTTTTTGTCTCAATTTTCTCTTTTTGTTGTTTTTGACTCTGTTGGTAAACGACACTCGGGACACTTTTTTGAAATGCATCAAGTCTCCAAGTCAAGATATGAAAAACAGTAGCAAAAATCGACATTTTTTACTGAAAAATCAGTCACTAAACACTGACCTATAGTTCTAAAAATTTCTCGCTGAAACTCCCAACAAATATGAAGTTAGAAAGAGGAATAATAACACTGCTTCCATCTTAATCACAGTAGAACCAAGCAGCCTTTTCAATGGCAGAGTTGTGTTTTCATAACTGAAACTGGATGGTGAAGAGTTGAAGAGTCAACACCTCGACCCCTGGTAACACCTTAAATCCAAGCAGTTTGAAGTACACAAAATGACAAGACCCAAACGAGCAAACATACCTAACATGCTAGAAGCTTGTTTTAAAAGCTCACGTCTTGTTAAAGGACTCTAAATGACAGTAGATTGTGTTGTTCAGGTGTTTGTTGGACAAACTTCTCTCACCTTGTTCTTTCAGTTCTCTGCAGTTGTTTTGTTTTGGAGCTGCAGTAATTGTGGAAGAACTTCAGGTTGTGGAAATTAGATTTGCTTAAGTGCTCTCCATAAATCGGGAGCTAAACTGGTGGAAGCCTGCAATGTTTTGGCCCTCGGTTGTAATTAGCGTGGCTCTTAGTGAATTTGGCCGCTGGTGGTTGTCAAGCACACGGGCGAGAACGAAAACAGAAAACTGTTCTTCTGAAAAACAAAACCGATGATGCAAAGCCAGCTTGCGGATTTCCAAAACTGTGTTCTTTGTTCTTGTAATCAAACTCAATGCCTGTGACCTCTGGCCTCCTCAGTCTGATTCTGGAAATGCAGCATAGCATCAACATCAAGTTACTTTCTTTTAATCAATGGCACAAATTACAAAAATGTGCCTCTAAGGGCTGTACACTGTTCCTCTGAACCTCCTCCTATATGATGAACTCATTCTCACGGTTTAAATGCGATCTACTTCCCTTTTGCCAAACAGAACATCAGCCATAGGAGCTGAGTTTGTACTTCAACTGGTCGACATTCCCGTAGTCGGTTTGCTCTGTGGGAAGCTCGGAGCCGCTCTGAATATCCTGGCAGGGGCTCCAACGTTTATTAACCTGTGGTGTCAGTTGCCGTCTGTTCGCCCGCCGCTAACGCCCGTTTTCTCAGTTACCGCCACCGCCATTAAAAGGCACTTTTATGGCTCTTTGATGGCGAAAGCTGGCCTGACGCGCTGCGCAGCTGCTAAAGGGAGGCTCGCGCCCGATTCGTGGCGGTTGGGGTCGTAACTCATTTTGCAGACGTGTAAAGAAGGTGCTGGAATGTTCTGTAATGAGTTGAGCCGATTCAATTGGATTCGCTGCCGACTGAGGCGGGAGCGAGCATTCAGTAGCTAGAAAGAACTGTTGACGGAGACGGACACGGTGGTTGAAGTGAATTTCTTGCTCAGTGTTTTATCTCCTTTTCCGTCGATTTCTATCAGTAACAAGCAGGATAGAAGGCATTATGTGCACAGTAAAGCAGCAGGTGTGTAATCTGTCACTACTCCAGTTTTACATCCAATTTTCTAACTTAAATGTCAACTTTGGATTGTAGATTGTAGATTTAAATTCCATTAGATGCTCTCAAACCCCAACAATAAAACTTTTTATTATTTGTAAAAAGTAAAGTTTATTAATTTTTTTTGGGTTGTGGGTGATATTTCAAACAACCAACTCCTAATATTGTAATAATAAACAGTGTTAGAACTGACAAAATATATTTATCGCCCACATTTGCAGCTCCTTTGTTGTAATCCACCTGTTCAGCCGCCGGACATGAGCTGCTGCAGCATTTAGCAGCTAAATGGTCAAATACTTCTCCTGGGAGTTGGTATAGACTTAAAAAAACAACACTGATCTAAAACAGAATGAATATGACTGAACTCGCCTACTCTTCCTGTAGTTGTTTTCCCCTCCTGCCACAGATTCTTGGAGCCTCAGGATAAGCTTCATTTGTATTTTTATTTAGTCAGAATGAAACCTTTTAACCTTGAGCAAATGCGTCTTTGCTTCAACCCTGAGCTGCTTCGGGCAGCTTTCACAGCTCCTTTATAGTCAAGGCTCCTCTTCTAACAGTCACTTTGCTTTCTGCTCTGATAGTCTTAGCAGACTAAACCCAGTTCAGACGCTTGTGCTAACTGATATTGCCGCTGTCAGAATTTCTAATCTTTCAGTTTTTGATTCAGGTGAAGGATCTGAAAGCTTCTTGTGGACAGACTGCTGCTTTTTCTTTACATACATTTGTAAAGTCCATGTGTATCATGGCAGTCTTAAGTTCCAGTGACTCCTACAGCCATTTAATTTTCTGTGATGGAATCATTGAAACACACATTTTGTGTGTTCCATAGATTTTTATTAAATGTCTTGTGAAAATATGACAAAATCTGCTTTGTCAAAAATATACATACAGAAATTCTAATATTCGGTTAAATGTCCTTTATGTATTTTCACCTCAATTAAGTGCTTTTGGTTTCCGTCCACAAGCTTCTTGTTGTTTTATTGACCACTCCTTTTGACAAAATCGATGCAGTTCAACTGAATTTGTTTTTAATTTTGTTTTTTGTTTTTTTAATCACTGTTCAGAGGTTCTTGATGGGTTTAAGTCAGGAACCTTAATTCTAGACTGATTCAACCATTTCTTTACATTTTCTTTATCATTGTCTTATTGAAACACTCAACTGCACCCAAGATCAAACCCTCTGACTGATGATTTTAGTTTTTCTGATTATCATTCCATTTACTTTGTGTAAAGCACCAGTTCCACAGAGCATGATACTGCCACCGCCATGCTTGACCGGTCATTGGGGCCTAATAGCTGGATTTCTGTCTCATCTAAACACAGATTTTTCCTCCAGAAGGCATACAGTGGGTACGGAAAGTATTCAGACCCCTTGAAATTTTTCACTCTCTGTGTCATTGCAGCCATTTGCCAAAATCAAAAAAGTTCATTTTATTTCTCATTAATGTACACTCAGCACCCCATCTTGACAGAAAAAAACTGAAATGTAGAAATTTTTGCAAATGTATTAAAAAAGAAAAACTGAAATATCACATGGTCAGAAATATTCAGACCCTGGGCTCAGTATTGAGTAGAAGCACCCTTTTCAGCTAGTACAGCCACGAGTGTTCTTGGGAATGACGCAACAAGTTTTTCACACCTGGATTTGGGGATCCTCTGCCATTCTTCCTTGCAGATCCTCTCCAGTTCTGTCAGGTTGGATGGTGACCGTTGGTGGACAGCCATTTTGAGGTCTCTCCAGAGATGTGTGTCCACGCGGTCAACAGCAAACGTTGAGCTTTTAGGTTCTGCTTCTAGAGGAAGAACTTCCTTCTTCATGGAGCTTCTCAGCTCATGTTGATGTAAAACACTGACAGCTGTGTTCCAGCAGCTTTTAATTCATTGCAGACCTGGTTGACTCTTGACCATTCTGACCAATTGTCTCTCAGCACCAGGTGGTAGTTTGAGTTTTCTTCCTGATTGTGGCAGGGACAGAACTGTACCATGAACTTTATACTGACAAATATGTGTTGGTACAGATGCTTTTTTTTTTGGATGTGTGGTTGCTTTGAAATGGTTCCAAGAGACTTTCTGATTTGCTCGACTCATTGATTTACTTCTTCATATCTTTGCTGGGCTCCTCAGACTTTCCCACTTTAGCGTTTGTTACAAAGTCTAATAAGTAGATCAAATGGCTCCTATTTACATTCGCTCAGAGGAGTCAGCAGCTGTAGTCAATCACAATCACTCACAAAGAGGGAAGAGGGTTAGGTTAGGGTTAGGGTTACTCCCAAGAAAATTAGATTTACACAACTTTTTACATCACCAAAAATGATAATTCAAGCTGTTGTATGTATATTTTTGACCCAGCAGATTTATTTCAAATCTAAGACAGTAAGAAAATGCATGATTGTTTTTTGTGTGAAATGTTTTTTGTTCATTCCAGCATAGAAAATTAAGAGTTTCAGGAATCATTGGATGCTCAAGACTAAATGATATACATGATCTTTATAAGTGTATGTAAGGTTTGGCTTATGAGTCCATGTATTATACACTATTGCTCAAAAGTTTGGAGTCACGCAGACAATTCATGTTTTCCATGAAAACTCACACTTTTATTCATGTGATAACATAGTAACACAAGGGTTTTCTAATCATCAACTAGCTTTTCAACACCATTAGCTAACACAATGTAGCATTAGAACACAGGAGTGATGGTTGCTGGAAATGTTCCTCTGTACCCCTATGGAGATATTCCATTAAGAATCAGCTGTTTCCAGCTAGAATAGTCATTTACCACATTAACAATGTCTAGACTGTATTCTTGATTAATTTATTGAAAAAAACAGTCTTTCTTTCAAGAATAAGGACATTTCCAACTGAAGCAAGTAAACAGTAGTGTATGAAACATAAATATTGATAAATTATGTTTTACCAGAGTTAATGTAGTTTATAACAAATTTACATTAGATGTTATTCTGTTACAGACCAAGCCAAGTGTTACAGAGCTGGTTTTAAAGCCAGTAGTCTGACTCCACCTCTTTATTGTCTGTTTGATTATTTACTGCACTGATTTCTTCATGTTCTGCTGCTAATCATATGGTCATGATTTAAAGCTGCATTTTGCTCTTCAGCTTTATTTGCCATCACTTTTTCCTCTTCCACACCAGCTGTTTCTGTTCTGTGCTGTGTGAGCATCCTCCTCACTTTTCCCCCAGTTCATCTCTTTCCTCAGCTCAGACTGAGGCATTTCAGTTTCTAATCACCCACAGCTGACGGGGACGATGTTCTCGTTCTCGTCTCGAGCGTCCTCCGTGGTGGACCCACATCTCATGGCATCACATCTGGAGACGCAGTCTGTATTACCCGAGTCTCTCAGCAACGTCATCGCTCATCTGCCAAATGCCTCGGCTCGTGTTGTGCTTTGCGCAGCTCGGCCATATTTCCGGTAACATTTCGTTCCGCTACCCCATCTGGTGTTGGCGCCTGCTCCTCTGTTCGGTTGCCAAAAAGCTGTGTTTGGATGCATGTTAAGCATAGGAAACAGACGTGAATGCCCAAGCAGCTCATCAAGCTTGTCCTTTTGTACACTTGCTGAAATGCAGAAGAGATTTTTTTTTCTTTGTCACTGATGCAGACATTCTTCACTTGCCAAGTCCAGTAAATGCACTGGAATGTCTGGCTGACACTGATGCAGATGCAGTTAAACAAACCGAGTAATATTTTTATTACCGTAGAAGAAGAGAGATGCAGACATCCTCTTGTGTACTCATTTCCACAGCCAAGACAAATAGCGTCTGCTTAGCCACTGATGTACAATCAAGCATTTAATAAATAACAAATAAGAATGGTTGATGCACAAAGGTAAACATCAGTGAAGCTGGAAAAGCTGGGGAGAATGCAGAAAACAGTTCCGTCAGTGAGACAAAAAATGATCAGAACTGATTAAGAATTTACAATTTTTAAGAATCAGATACTTGTCTTTACCAAACCACATATAAAACAAGGTGATATTTTTCAAACTGACCACCCCAAAACGGGTCTATTCCAATTAAAGCCTATCATTTATCATTCCCAGTTTTATTTTTGAACTTTGTAGTATAACTCCACCATCGGCTCGGAACTTAATTACAGAGAGGAGTTTCTCGGTGGCATCTCCAGGCCAGACAAAGAACCTCAAGGCACCACAGAGGACGGAGGACTTTTCCCCTCCAGTATCCCCTGAAGTGGACATTACTGTGGTTGAGGAGGATGTTGATCACAGCTCCAGCACTGCCGTCCTGCAATCTGCAACCACCACTGAACAATATGAGGGTTTGAAGGGAAAGAAAGCAGAATCTAAAACCGTCAGAATCACAGGTCCAAAGCTTTGCACCAAAATTAGGTGATGCTAAGTAGAATGTCAACTCGTTGTGATGAGTTTTAACTATCATGTATCTAAAATTAAGCATCACCAACCTCAGTAAGTCGATCCCTCACAGTTAAAATCAACTTTATATCTTGGTAATATGCATACATGGTGTTTTTTATGCTGGTAGACAAATTATGAGGGAAATCTCAATAATTGTTGAGAATTTCCACCTTTAAACTAGAATGTGCCAGTGATGGTTTAAAAGAAAAAGGATTCTGATTTCGGAAGTTTCATAATTTTAAAAAACAAATCAAGTCAGCTTGCAGGGTGGGACCTTCTGGATCTTTCTTCTTCTTCTGTAGTCGTTTCGATGTCTGACTTAATTCCAGTATTACAGCTTGTTGGTGTATAGCTTAGATTAGCTTTACAGCACACATAGGTTACATCTAAGCCATTTTAAGGGAAGAAGCAGTTATTTTTAAGGAAACATATTCTAAAGAGTTAAGTCTTTAGGTGTTCATTTGATGATGTACGTAGTGGATCTCTTTAGCAGCGTTGCCTGCAAGGTTCAGGATGATTCAAAACGTCAGTATCAACACCAGTGTTTCATCTCAGTACAGTCATATATTTTAGCTGACAGCTCAGAAAGAACAGGTTTAAATATGCTGCGCCCCTTTAGCCTTTACTGATCCAGGTGAGTCTCTGTAAAGAGAACAGAGCCGTGCAAATAAAACAATACCAACAACCTAGAGACACTGTAAGAAAAGCAATCGGCAAAGCAACTGTCCCAACTAGCAAGTTGAAAGAAACCAAACAACAAAGAAAGTTAGCAAAATAAAACAAAATTATTGAGTTTACAACAGACTTTTTGATTTAACTTTTTTGTGCAAATTATTTCATGTGGATGCAGCAGGAAACAGAAAATCTGGTTTCCATCTCTGCCTGGACACAGCAAGTTTGCATCTTGGAATTTGAGATTGCAAGAGATTTGAGATTATTATTTTACTCCAGAATCAATAAAGGTCCAAAATGCGAAAACGTCATTGCAAAGATAGCAGTAGTCACAATGTTGTCATTCATTTTTGGTATTAAATGTTGCCTTGTCAAACAATTTGTAGAATGTCTTGTTATAAGAACTGTGAATTTGTGAGTCTATCTCGAAATATGTTTGATAAAGCTGCAGTGTATTGAACAATTCAGTCACCCAGTTCCCCTTTCACTTCATAAATTAGCATCAGGTGCTTCCATCATGCTTCACCATCCAGTTATGTCTTTATAATCCGAGAGTTGTCACTTCTACTTGGCTGATTTGACATGAAGGCTTTTAGGAGTCTTAGCTTCACAAGTTGTAATTCGACGTAGGTAGAAAATGGGTGTTCACTGGGGAGAATTGTTGCGTTTGGTGTTGCTTTTTCAACCTAACATTGATGATCCAACGGTGTGTAGACCTGCTTGCTTCAGCCCTCAACCTCTCTCACGTCTTTGTGGTCGTGGTTCTGTAAATATGAATTCATTCGTTTCTGGTGAACTTTTGTCTGCAAAATGAATTTCCAAGTTGCTCGTCTCGCCTGTGCTGCTGAACTGTGGCGGGAGGAAGGAGAAATGTTTTCTGCTTAGTCAGTGAAACAGTCGGTCGCTCAGCAGCGTCTCGGGAGGACGCTGTTGCCTCGCCGGCTCCGTTAATGAGTGGCCTAATGAGTTTAAGCAAACTGCTGCCGGCTCAGCAGTTCCTCGCCCTTCGTTCTAGGCCGTGCTTACCGCCCATCAGCCGGACGTTTTGTCCACACATGAATGTCATTTTTTTTCAGCGTTCTGGTGCAGTTCAATTAAGAATCCAATTAATATTTTCCACCTGAGACACACGAGTGTAGATCTGATGACTTCCTGTATGTTCTGATGTGTTTCCTGCTTCTGTCCATAGGTTTGACCTGGGAGGACGATGCCACCCAGCAGGTCCTGTCCAAGGAGCTATCCAAGCTGAGGAGGATTCCCTACAGGCCGCAGCAGAACTTGCCTGTCTACAACACCGACAGCAGGTCAGAAGTTTACCCAGTGTACACATTTTTAGCTCTGCGATGTGTCCCACAAGCTGGTTTTACAGCTTCATAGTGATAGCGAGAGACTTATTTGGAGCCTTAAAGCTTGAAAAACCCATGCAGACCATCACTATGCTTTCACTGTAATCAAAAAGTAGATCTATTTATATTTTCTGAGGTGTGTGCAGCTTTTTTTCTGCACAGATATGTGTCTCTTCATCTCTGAATTCTCTCTTGTTGGCAGTTATTTTCCAGCTGACAGTTACTTACTGACTTTATTTCGTAGAGTCGACTGTAATCTGTGTTAATTTACCCTTATTGTACGAACTCAGTGAATGACTTGAATTTTTACTTTGCCATATGTGGTAAACTACAACAAAACATGAAAACCATCTTGTTTTGCCAGAACTCTCACTCCCCTTGCAATAAAAAGTTTCCCACATTTATTGCATTTTAGCATGGAATTGTGGTCAAGTTATTTTTGTTTGTTTTTTTATAAGAAATTGCCCAAAACAAAGACTCTTTCATGCCAAATCGAAAACAGATTTTTTGAGAGATGTTGATTCAATAAAAATATAAAATAAGTGATTGCATAAGTCAGTATTTTTTTATTAGATGCACCTTTGAGCTGGAGTTGCAGCCTTGAACCTGTGTGGATAGATCCCAATCAGTCATTAATCACTTTGCTGCGTGTAGTATAATGCTCTTCTAGAAGACAAACATTTTCTTCTGGAGCTGCCAGTTATGATTTTTAATTTGAGAAAAGAATGAATTTACCCCAAATGCAGGAACAAATGAGAAGGTTAGACGCTGAGTCTTATCAGCATGAGGTTACATCGGAGCCATTTTAATGGAGGAAGGGGTTATTTTTATGGTAAAATTTTCTAAATGTGCAATTTTGATTCAGAGAGTTGAGTCTTTAGGTGTTAATTTGATGACGTAGTGGATCCCTCTGGCAGCATTGGCTTTACAAAGTTCAAGATGGTTTAAAACATTATTATTAACACCAGTGTTTCATCTCAGTACAGTCATATACTTTAGCGGACAGCTCAAAAGAACATGTTTAAATGTGCTGCACTCCTTTAACCTTTATTGAACCAGGTGAATCTGTTAGGATATTGCTCTGGCCCCTGCCCTTCTTCCCCCTTTCTTCCTCTTTTTCCTCCTTTCTTGTTTCCTGATCTGTCTGGGTTTTGTCCTGCCTTTTTGGTTCCCTGTCTGTCACCTCTCTCTCATGCCTCTCTCTCCCTGCCACTCGCCCTCCTGCTCTACCTGCACTCTGCCTGCTGATTACCCCAATGACTGTCAGCTGCAGTAATCACTGAACTCAGCTCACCTGTCCACAAGCTCTCCTCACTATTTAAACCCCGCTCAGTCACTCAGTCTTTGCTGGGTCATAGAATCACTCCTGCAGAAACTCTGCTCACTTTTTGGACTTTGTTTCCCCCCTGCCTCCTGGATTTCCCCTTTTAGGGCTCTGCTCCTCTCCACCCGGATTCCCTGAACTTGCTTCCCTTTCTCTTCTGTCTAGTTTTCCCCTGGTTGTGAGTACCTATCCTTAGCTTAGTTCTGCCATTCAGATTAGTTTTGTGATCTTCCGTTTGAGTCCATAGTGTTTGTCAGTAGTAGCTTGGTTTAGTTGATTTCCCCCAGTTCAGTTCTCCATGTATTGTTTTAGTTTTCTGCTTAAATAAAACCCCTTTCCTGATTTCACCAGTTTGCCTGTCTCTCTGTGCCTGCTCCTGGGTTCTCCAGTTCCCCCCCATAAAACAGAATCCCTGTGAAGAGACAACAGTCATGCAAATAAAACAATACCAACAACCAGAAGACATTGTAAGAAAAGCAATCTGAGCAAGTGTCCCAACTATCAAGTTGAAATAAGCCAAACAACAAAGACAGTTACCAAAAGAATCGTTTCAGGAGTTCAGAAGTGGTCTAACCCACAACAAATCTGAACTGAGTCTTAGATCATTTCTGTAATGTTTCATGGTCTAGATTTTAGTGGCAAAGGGTCTAACCCACCACAGAAATCTAGTGTTACAGTGGAATGTTAGACCATTCTTGAAAACACAAAAGTTTGAACCCATTGTTCTCAAAATCTGCAGAAAGTGAGTCAGACCACTCTGACCCCTTTCAAATGATCAGCTTATCATTAAGCTCAGCAGAAGCCTGATAACGAGCCTGATCATTTGAATCAGGTGTGTTGGAAGAGGGAAACATCTAAAACATGCGGGATAGTGGCCCTCCAGGAACGGAGTTTGACACCCCTGCTCTAAACCCTTCAAGTGATCTCAGTGGGAGAAAAAGGAGCCATACAAGATCTGTGTGTTACGTCTTGCTCAGACGAGAAGGTATTGGCATGGAAATAGTCATAGATGTAGGGTATCTGGATCAAAAGACTCGTTTTGTCTCGTATAGTGTACAATAGTTGACAACATGGACCAGTGTGTGATCTGTCAAAGAATTTAGCTCTTTATTTCTGTTATCTGACAAACTGACCATCTTTGCATCTCCAGTTTGACTTTTAGTTTGAGTCAGAGCTGCTGTTTATGAAGCAGTACTCAGTTTAGGTGGAAAATTGGACAAAGCATTTATTCAACATTTAGCTTGACAGATTAGTTTTTGCTACTGGTTGTTTTGTCCCTGCAGTTTGTGCGTTTCCCTTTTTTTGTGACTACTGAAGCCATATAGTCCATCCACACAGTTACATTTGACTACTGTCTTTGTATTGAGGGGTTATATGGCTGTACTTAGCTCTGGTACTGCCACGTACATATTTTTTCTTTCTCTTCATCCCTCCACTCACTGCCTTCCTCCCCTGCAGGCCGGTAGCTGAAGCAATGGACCCAGTGGACCAGAGGGTGAAGCCGGTGGATGTGGAGCTCAGCAGAAACCTGCAGACATACCTCCAACGTCTTGGCCTCATTCCGAAGACTGCCTCCAGCCTGAGCTCGCCTGGCAAGGTCAGGGTTTGGTCTGGGTGTCCACTGCTCCTCCAGTTTAATGGTTTTGTTGTGCTGTCGGAGGGTTCATTCAGGGCACTCACATTTTAATCACAATATTTTGATAAATGATACACCGCCTTGGAGGTGCAAAGGGAAGAACTCTTGACGTATTTATTTTCTAGTTTAAAACAGTTTGAGAAATTTTTTTATAATTACACTGCTTTAGCAGAGTTATGCATGACTTAGCAATAAATAACTGAACAATTTAAGAAATATAATAAACAAAGAGGTAAAAACAGGTCCTGTGTCAAAATCCATTAAAGAAATACAGAAATTGTGAAAGAAAGCAGCTAAACTAAAACATACAACAGCAGCTCTTAGTGTAGATGTACCAAAAGAACTCCTGATGTGGGTGTGATGGAATTTCTTTTTCTACTACTTATGTTTTTTTTTTGTCATTGTGGACTCATTTTTCACAACCTTATAAAATCGTGCACCTCTATGGAAACAGAACAACCACGAAGGAGCGACAACTCAGACAGTCTTCCATGAAGTTATGGCAGTAAAATCTAGCCTAGCCGCGCTTGACAACCCACGGCAAAGAATTTAATTCTCTGCCAGGGTGGGTCTAGTTACCCTCCATAAGGCTCGAGGCTGGATTCTCCTAAAACTGGCCGGACCAATCACCATGAAGTGTAGTCAGAAGGCGGGCGTAACGAAGTGACAACAGAGGCGTGACGATTCTGACAGAAACAACTGGCGCACAATAAAGTTATCTTTCGACTCGGCTTTGGCCACAGCCCTTAAAGATTTGAAGCTAAAATTCAACTTGAAAGATAAACAAAGGACGGCACTGAAGTGTTTCATTGAGAAGAAAGACGTATTTGGACTTATGCCGACGGGATATGGCAAATCCTTAATATACCAGTTGGCTCCGCTGGTTGGGAAGCTAACGGGACTTAGCCACAATCCGCCGGTGCTCTCGGAACCACGTCAGCCTATTCGTTGCGTTGATTGGTTGTATACCTACCCAATTGCTGCAGAGGGATTTGATAGACAACCTTTTAGCCCGCCTCTCTCCCTGTCGAGCTTCCCTAGACCCTTGTGCTGTCAGAAACATGGGGCTAGCGTGGCTAGGCTAAGTAAAATCTGAAGTAAAATAAAAATTAAATAATGAAAAGTAAAAATGGAATCAGCATGCCCAACATATGTGTGTGTGTATATATATATATATATATATATATATATATATATATGTACACATACACGCATATACGCAACAAAAATATAAACGCAACACTTTTGTTTTTGCTCCCATTTTTTATGAGATGAACTCAAAGATCTAAAACTTCTTCCACATACACAATATCACCATTTCTCTCAAATATTGTTCACAAATCTGTCTAAATCTGTGATAGTGAGCACTTCTTTGCTGAGATAATCCATCCCACCTCACAGGTGTGCCATATCAAGATGCTGATTAGACACCATGATTAGTACACAGGTGTGCCTTAGACTGCCCACAATAAAAGGCAGAAAAAGTTTTACATCTTTGAGTTCATCTCATAAAAAATGGGAGCAAAAACAAAAGTGCTGCGTTTATGTTTTTGTTGCGTGTATATGCCATTATATTACCACATACCATTTTTAAATAGAATAATACATTTTATATCTACATTACAGATGTTGTGTATTTACATTAGGAACTGAAAAATGGTAAAAGCCACTGTATTTTTATTTTTTTACATTTTATCATAAAATACATTTTTACTGTGTAAAATATTTGTATTTTACACATTTGCTGGTATTTTCACCATTTTTAATATAATACATTTTAATATATATATTACAGATGTTGTGTATTTACATTAGGAACTGAAAAATGTAAAAGTCACTGTATTTTTATAATTTTTTTGCATTTTATCATAAAATGATACTATTTTTTTACTGTGTAAGATAGTGTTATTTTATATATATTTACTATTATTTCCCATGTCTTTTAATGTATTTTTTCTTGCACCTTTCTTGCCAAATTGTCACCACTTCTCTAGAAATTTTTTTAATAATTGAAAATGTAATCAGCATGCCCAATATTTTTCCAAGTGCCCACAGCAGATAGTGGAGAAAAATGGTGGCCGTACATACTGTAATTATTTTACTATTTATATTTTTTTGCTTGAAACACTGCCTGCAGTTCATCTAAGAAATCCTTGAATTTTTATGTGGTCACAGATTTTTATTTTTAGTGTATTTAAATCAGCAAAAAAGTATAGATAACTTTAGATACATATTATATTGGGTCATAAAATTGCACTATTTTTTTTTACTGTGTTAAAATGTTCTTTTACATATATTTGCTGTTATTTTTACTCTCTTTTAATTCACTTCTTTTTGGCACCCTTCCTGCCAAATTTACACCTTTTTTTTTTTTTTTTTGCCAGAGTTGGTGTTTGTGTGTTTTTTTTTCTTACAGTGTACATTCAGAATAGCTCCACTGTGTTCCCATAAATAACATCTCTGTGAATATCAATAGAGGTTATATTATGATTGTAGAAAACAAAGCTCGTACACAACTCAGTTTTGGAGAAAATGCAGCCTTTAATTGAAGTTGGGAATGATCTAATTTAAATCAGTTTTTTTCCTTTTTTTACCTAGAATTTTAGGAGAAAAATATGAGACCCATATGGTATCAGACAAAAGCCAAACTAGAACAAGCAGCAGTAAGATTTAAAGTCACGTCACCCAAATGAGTGAATATCTTCCACAGGGTCCTGCTGCTAAACTGTGTCACATTTAAAAAGGAGGAGCAGGTGGTGCGTTTGTTTCCATGTAACGTCCGCAGCCACCTGCCTCGGTTTGAAAGAAAAAAAAAACAAAAAAAGACGACAGAAAGCACAGATACACATGGACACTCGTTCGACAGCTCACACCTTCAACAGCAGGGAGTCCGCTTCTCGCTTCTCCTCCCTGACTGATGGCTTCTCCCAGCTTGACTGTCAGCAGCGAAATAATACCAGCCGAGAGTTCAGCAGTTCAGAGCTCTAATTAATAACTCACGACGTTCCTGCTGGAGGTGGGAGGAGGAGGGAGGATCACAGCGACGACCCGGAGAGGACGACGGCGTGGAGCCTGCAGGCGTCGCTCGGGGGCTCGTGGCCTTTTCTCTGCAGGTTCACCTGTTTGGTGGAAATGGAAGGAAGAGAAAAAAAAAAGAGTAGGAGGTGCTAGGGGGGTGGGGGGGCAGAAACTGCATCGACCGAACAAAGATACCAGCAGTGACAAATCCCAGAAGGGGCCTCGCCACGTACAAATCATAAAGAAGTATGACGAGGAGTATTGTCATGATAATTTTACCGTTACTCGGGCTTGTGCCGTTTCTGTGCACTTAGGTGGGCGTTAATGGAGCCGGCATGACAACCTGCTTTTGTTGCAGCTGATGGATCTGTTAATATGATTGCATAAATGGATTAATAACTTGGTTTTCAGAAATGGGCTTTTTCCTTCTTCTTTTTAACCACGTCAATAATGTTTTTGTTCAAATGAAGTCTTTTATTTTAAAGCCAAAGTGTTTGCTTCTTTGCATCCAGGCACTCCAATCGAGTTCTGCATCGAAAGCACAACAACTTTCTGGCATTTTTTTTTAACCCTGTAAAGCCTGACCCACCAAAAGATAGCCAGAAAATTCTAATTTTTTGAAACTGAGTTCAAGTTGAACATTATAGGAACATTATTTAAATGATAAATATTCTAAAGATGTTCTGTCTCAGTTCACTTTGAACCTTATAGGAACAATACTTGAAATTGTAAATGCCCTTTAAATGTTCTTAGTTCACTTTATACCAGACACAATCAGTAATTTAATTGATAAATATTAGTAAATTGTTCTCAGTTTACCTTTAACCTGAGAGGAACATCACTTGGAACAAATGTCCTAAAAACGTTCTGTCTCAGTTCACTTTTAACTTTACAGGAACATAATTTGAAATTTTAAATATCCTCTAAATGTTGTTAATTCACTTTATACCAGACACAATCGTTAATGTAATTCATAAATAATAGTAAAATGTTCTTAGTTTACCTTTACCCTTAGAGGAACATTACTTGGAATGACAAATGTCCTTCAAACGTTGTCTTAGCTCACTTTTAACCTCATAGGAACATAAGTTAAAATGATTAATATCCATAAATCTTTCTGCATTAGTTTATTTTAGATATTTATTTAAAGAAAATGCTCTGTCTCAGTTCACTTTTAACCTTACAGGAACAGTACTTGAAATTATAAATATCCTTAAAATGTTCTTAGTTCACTTTTAGCATATTTTATAAACATTATTTGAATAACTATCCTCAAAACTTTGTTTATTCAAGGTATTTATTGAACAGATTCCACAAAATAAAAAGAACTGCCATATTATTTTGACTACGATATATTTTTTGCATCACATTTGATTCATTTGGCAACTTATTGCTCAAAACTGTTGATTTTATAGACAAAAACTAGTTTTATTTAAATATTTGTCATGTTGAAGAGATTAAGGTGTCAGAAACTCATGTAGCAAACGTGATACACATGGTTATATAGCATATATTATATATCAGTTTCCTCCACTTTTAAACTCATCGGGCACTTTGATTTTTGTCCGATTCTTTTGTTTAGCTTCCTTTTCTGTGGTGTTAGAAACTAAAGAGCATAATTTGTCTGTTTTACAGTGCAGTGTAGTAAAAGCTAAATTATCATTCTGTTTAAAATAACAAAGCGAGAAACCTCACATGTAGTCATCTTTATGTAGTTCATCCACTGCCTTTTGCACATATTCAGACCAGCACTAAGCTTGAACAGACATAGAGCAGAAAAAGAAAAAAAAAATCAGGAAGGCATGGCGCTTTTGCTGCTTTTAGTCATTTGCATTCACATCACATGCACATACAGTCACTCCTGCACTGCACAAACACGTCCCTGCTCATTATTTTTAGGCCATTGTTTCAGTTTTAAATGGTCGCCGAGCAGGTGGGACATTTGTCTGGATTCCAGCAGCTGCGTAAAAAGCCCAATTCTGCACGACACCTGCCTTTTTGTTGCATCGTTCGGGGGCAACTTGTGCCATCATTAGAGGAGGTGGCGAACGGTCCGTGGTTCCAGGACGCCCCAGAAACACAGAATTATGTTTAAATCATGTTTAAACACTGCTTTCCACATTCGTTTGGCGGCTATTTTTGTCCAGATTTGCTGAAAATGTTATTCTTGGGGATACAGAGCCGGAGAAATTTGGTGTTGGTCAGCGACACTTTTGTAAATTTTACCTGCAACAAGATAAAATAGACCAGTTAGCATGGATGTAGAGTTCCAAAGAAGTACAGATAATGGTTTTTGAATCATTTCACAACAAAACCAACCTAAAAATACGTATTCTGTTGGGTTTTTTTGATGAATCTCCCCAACTAAGTCCTTAACAACATGTTGCTCTCTGTTGCATCCCAGCTGTAAAGGTAAAAAGAAGCAACATGAAACCAGTTTTTAATTGTTCTAGTAATACACAACTGAGCAATAGAAGTAGTTTGAAAAACAAGGAGGCAAAACTACACAGAGATCCCGATAAAGAAATATAAAGTCTGAAATGTCTGTGGAAACAGAACCATGAAGGAGAGGCACATTTATGACAGAAATAGTACAGTAAATAAAAATCCCCCCCCCCCCAATAAAATGACAACAAAAGGTCTACATGCTATAAATATTTTTCTACTCACTTTTCTGCTCTGAACTATATCAAATATTAAAACTATAAGTGCATCAACAATCATATATGTGCAATAATCTGACGGTATGAAATGACTGATGATTGTTTATGTGTGGATCACATTTATCTATTTTTTTATTTTTCAGTTACAGTCCAGGGTACTTTAGGCACTTTGTCCTTTTAATTCTGTTTCTTTTATATTTTATTCTCATTTTTAAATTCTTCATCCCAGTCCTTTAACTTTTTTTCACACCTACGGTAGAAGTGCACCGTCATTTTCATAGACAATGACGATGACTGTTCTTGTCTTTAAATGTTTTTACTGGTACCTAACCATTTTTATTGGACTTCTTCTTGTTTTTTGTTTACAGTCTGAGTTCAGAGTAGCTCCTCTGTGTTCCCGTAACTAACATCTCTGTGAATATTTCTGCCCGTGTCTTCCAGAGTGACCGCTACCAGTCGGGCGTTGCTTCAGATTTCTATCGCTCCAAGGCCCAGACCTCGGCTCAGAAGTCGCCTCCCTCCGGCTTCTCCTCCGTTTCATCCCTTCAGCCTCTGCAGAAGCAGAGACCTCCAGCCGACCAGCTCCTCGCCATGCGGGCCGAGGGCGACCTTCTCCTGGGCGCCCTGAGGCGGTATCTCTCTGGGCATCTGTCCCCAAACGGCGGCGGGCCGAGTCCCGCTGAGGAGGAGACCCCCTCTTTCCGCCTGAGGCCCTTCTACGGCAACGGAATAGAAAATTCCGGCCTCAAAAAAGAGACTACAAAACCCCGGCTTCTGAAGATGGGAAGAACTCAGGGGGCTCCGGTCAAGGACCCGCTCACATCTGTGGACGGTACGTGCTGTGAGCAGGATGGATGTCATCAGAAAACATTTAAAAACGTTAACGTCCGCTAGCACACATCAGTAGCAGACAAACCTGTTTAACAGTCAGAGCTGCCAGGCTTCAGGGTTTCATCACAAAATATGCAAAGACAGGCGTCAAAGACATAATGAAAAGTTGAAGAGAAGCTACAATGAAACAAAGAAATTAAGGTTAAAGTTTGGTCCGACTCTCTGAACATTTCAAACTCAAATAACAAACAATGATTCTGTTTCACATGTTTATGGTTTTTCTCTTTCTACATCTGTGCTTAGGCAAGTAATAATGCTTCACATTTTTTACTCACCGTGGGTTCATAGTTCAACATGAAGTCCTCTATGGAGACAGAACAGCCATGGATAAGGAGAGAGAACTCAGAAATAATTCCATCATTCATAAAAAAGAAAAACAAAAGTTGAATTTGTTTCAGTTTTAATGTTACAAACAGTGATAAAACCTAGAATGAACAGAACACTTTCCAAGGTGTTGCGGTACTGGGAGAAACAGTGGCTCCATCGATATTTTACTATTTGATTTTTAATTCTGCACGTTCTCTGAAATCAGAACCTGCGGCTCAACTGAAAGGTTCCTTCCTGGTTGCAAAAAGGAACAGAGAAGTTTTCTTTATTTACAGATTCTGGTCGTATGAATGAAGGTTTTGTCTTACTTTATTTAAGGTATTTTTGTAAGCAAAATGTTCTGTCTGAGTTCACTTTTAACATTTTAGAAACATTATTTTCAGTTATAAATATCCTAAAGATGTTTTAAGTTCACCTTCAACCTTACAGGAACAATACTTGAAATTGTAAGTATCCTTTAAACGTTGTGTCTTAGTTCATTTTTAAGCTCAAAGGAACATGGTTTAAAATGATAAATATCCATAAAACTTTCTGCCTTAGTTTATGTAAGGAAATACTAGAATCAGAATGCAATAATGACTCGACTGTACAGCTTACTTAACTTGAATCTCACCGTTGCTCCTCCAGAGAGGTTCATCGAGAACGTTCTGAGGAACGTTGGCCGGCAGCATGTGGACGTGGACAACCTGACGCCGCAGGATTTGGACCAGCTGTCGAGCCTCATAGCGGACGCCCTGCAGGTGGTGGACCAGGACCAGGGCCGGGACCAGGGCCTGTCTCGGGTTCGAGGACCCGGACCGAGGGACCTGGAGGAAGAACCGAGGGAGGAAGATGAGGAAGAGGAGAAGCTGGAGAACGCTGGCACTGTGAAGCCTGAGGAAAGTACCGCTGAGGCGCTGGCAGTACTTCAAGGTAATTTTCTAGTGATTCATTTTGTGTTTTTACATAATTAAAGTATTGAGCAAACATACACAATAACCGTGTAGGCCGGATGAAAACAAAAGAGGAGCTCTCTGCTCGCTGTAAGTGCAACATAAAAATCAATGTGGAGAATAAATAAGCATCTTGTGTTGGGAGCAGAGCAGAAACTGAGCCGGTCTTAATGGTTCCACCCGGACTAAACCACCACAGACGACTTTAACGAGCTGCAAATAATGAACTGTGCTACGGAGCTGCGGCTCGGCTCAACCTAAGGAAGCTCGTAAGGACAATAACGTACTCATTTGGTTCATCTGTTTCATTTAAATACATTAAATGTATAAAGAAAATGCACTCTAAAGTATCGTACTTTTCATCCTGTTGTTTTCTGTGAGGCACTGCTGATGTTTAACTGTTTTCTGACTAAAGATTTCTTTTGGGATTAATCTAGTCTTAACTTCAAACTAAACAAAACTTAAAACTCAACTTGAAACTTTTAACAGAAATTAACTTAAATCTTAACTTAAATTTGAAATGACTTAAATAGTAATGCAAATCTTAACTTATATCTAAAGTTTACTTAAAACTCAACTTGACTTGAAACTGAATTTAAATTTTAGCGTACATTAACTTAATCTTAACTTGACCTAATTCTGAAGTTCACTTGAAACTTATTTTAACTTCAGTTTTATTGTATATCTTAATTTTTAAATACCTTAAGTATCAGCGTAAATCTTACCTTAAGTCTGAACTGAACCTAAATCTAAAGTTATCTTGAAGCTAATCTTAACTTGAAACTTAATTTAAATTTTAACGTAAATCTTCACTTAATCTGAACTTAGTTTCAGTTTAAAATAACATAAATATCAATGTAAATCTTAATTTAGATTTTAAATAACTTGATATTAACGTAAATCTTCACTGAAAGGTTAACTTAAATCTGAGCTTTACCTAATTCTAAAGTTCACTTAAAACTAATCTTGACTTCAATCTTAATTTAAATTTTAGCTTAAACCCTAACTTAACCTAAATTTAAAGTTAACACTAAACTCAACTTGACATATAATTTAAATTTTAAAGTAAATTGACTTCAATCTTAAATGCACTTAAATTTTAAATAACCTAAATATTAAGTTGAATTTTAACTCAAATCTTAATTTAAATTTTAAGTAACTTAAATATTAACATAAATCTGAACTTGAATTTTAATGCAACTTAAATCTTAACCTATATCTTATCTTAACTAATCCTTTAAAAATGTTTTCTGCTAGTCTTTTTTCTGCATCTGTAAAAATGAAATTTCCACAGGCACAAATTCAAATCAAATATCAAAGTAGAATGAAAATCTGATTTAAATAAAAAATAAAAAACGCCCTTGGAGTTCGTAAAGGCTTCTTTTAGCTCAGACGGCTTTTTCCATTGGCTCTGTTTGATTAATGCAACAGCTTCTCTTCGGTTCGTTCAATTAATTCCTTCACTAACAACAACAAAAAAATCATGTGAATGCTTTTGCTCTGTTTCCTCCCTCAGAGCGCCGCTCGGATCCAGAAGAGCAGAATGTGAAGGACAAGGTAAGCATTCGGTTCGTGGCACAAAAGAGAAAACTTAAATGTCAGAGCGAGGGCCGACATTCTCTGCAGTTCTGAAGCGTTCGCCACGAGGAAGGACACGAATCCTCCTGCATGCAGCTTTCAAAAGAGCTTTAAAGTGTGTTTGACATCAGACACTTTATGAAGCAAATGTCCAGAGAATTTAGCAGGAACTCGGTGTTCTTCACTTACCAAATAGCTTTCACAGAGGGAAAATAAAGTCTAGATTTGGGGGCTTTTGTAAAAGTTATCAACAACTAAATCTCATCAGTTAATACATCATTTATTTTGTTTGGTCATACTTTGATGTAGTTGCAGGTGGGCAGATCGATTCTTTTTGAAAATCCTATAAAATTGTCAGACTCTATGTTATAATGTTAAAAATACAGAAGGTGCAATGTGAAGACATCAATATTAACAATGAATAAATGAAAACACCTGCAAATAGAGGATTTAGAGGCTTAAAATCAACCTCAGTAGTCAGACTTTCTTCCTGTTATTATTGTATGAGCTGGGCTCGCTGCCTGAAATTTTTTAAAAATCTGCTTTTTGGGAGTTTTTAGAGACCATTTCACTCCAAATATCCTCTTCTTTTAGGCCGAGAGCGGCAGCCTCTTCACCAAACTCCTCGCCTACCTCGACAAAACCCCCTTCACCGGCCCGCCACCGGCCAGAAACCGGTACGATGTCGCTGTGGAGACGCCCAGGGACCAGCCGGTCGGCCTGGAGAACGTCCAGAGCCGGACCAGTGAGGCCGGCGTGACGGTGCAGAAGAAGGACGCCACCCAGTCCGTGGAGGAGGTGTCCGAGGTGGAGGGCTGGATCAAGGAGGTACCGCCTCCTCCGGCTTCGCTCGTCTACGAGGAGCCGCACAAGAAGACGATGCACGTTCCCGAGCTCCAGCTGGACGTCAAAGCCGGCAGGAAGAAGGCCGACGATGACGTTTTCGGCTACGTCATCACCGACACAGAGTGAGTAGAGCTGCCTACACACCAGTAACACAAAGGATCCAACACTGAAGTGTGAGGGAGGGTTTTTTGTGATACTTCAAAGGCAAGGCAAGTTTATTTGTAAAGCACAAATCATACACAAGGAAATTCAAGGTGCTTTACAACGGCAAAGGAATACATTCAGAAAAATGATTTAAAGGTAGACATACATTCAAATCATAGAAATAAAACATACAAGTAGACATTAAGATCGTAAAAGTGCATTAAAAACAAGAAAATAGACTGAGCATCTAAGAGAAAGCTGCAGCAAACAATCTGGTTTTAAGGCCTGATTTAAAAGAGCCGACGGTTTGAGCAGATCTCAGGTGTTCAGGAAGTTTGTTCCACAGGTGAGGAGCATCAGAGCTGAATGCTGCTTCACTAATCTTGGTTCTGGTTGTGGAAACACACAGTAAAGCTGACCCTGATGATCTGAGGGCTCTGGATGCTTCATATGGAGATAATAAGTCCAGGATGTACAGAAAAACGAAAGAAAGAAAGGGCAATAAAAGATTCCTGATAAAACAACCACAATATTAATTTGGTACCTAGCTGTACCTAATAAACTGGCATCTGACGCATGAGAGATACAGTTCATTAATCAACTTTAACTTTTTAGGTTTCCTGTTCATTAGTTAGCCTGAAATTAAATGCAGATACAAGCCAGTCATCGCTTCAACAAAAATTCAACTTCAAGATTGTGAAGTGAAGCAGCCCTGCTAGTTTTTTTCCCCCTTAATTCTCCATTTAATCTCAGTTCTCGTCTCTCGATGTGCAGATGTTCCACCAAAACTACTCCCCTGTCACAAGCCATATTTATTCTTTCCCTCCACCTACAGCTGTGATTGGTTTAGAGAAATACAACCAAACCGGAGCGTTTATTCGCCCTGTAGCAAAATGACATTGAGGTTCAGACCTGACCATGTTGTTCAATAGAAATGGCCACAACATTAAAACCACCTGACAAACGTTGTGTCGGTTCCTCTTGTGCAGCCAAAGCAGGACCTCAAGGCATCTGGAATCAGGCTGTTTGCATCTTTCAGGCTGTTCAGATTTGGATCTTGAGAGTTTGGTGTTCGGATCACTGCCTTGGGCTCTTGTTCATGTTATCGAGCTCTTTCTGAGCAGTTTATGTAGGTTTGTGTCAAAGTAACATCTGTAACGTTTCAGTAAATACGGAATAAGTAGAATCTGTCTCGCTATTTCAAAACTGCAGCCATTAAATTTGGATTTATTCATTATTTTTGATATTATTATTGTATTCTTACCATCATAACTACGAAGTCTGTGGCTGTTTAAGAGTGATTTCATAGCGTCAGTTGGCTCGTGGGTTAATCAAGCAACACAAAGTGAATCCGCAACTAAATCCCGAAGGCCACAACTGACGATGTGTGCTATGTAGCAGGTCTGTCGTTTTTGTGTGAAGCTTTAAACGGTGTCTTGTGTGTTAATGCTGTTTTAAATCTGTCATTTTTTTATCCTTAAAATACATTCAAATGATGACAAATATTTATAAAGTGGCAATTTATTTGCTGTTTTAAAGACAAGTACAGTAAAATCTTTAAAAGAACAAATCTCCACCATTTATATAATTCAGATTTTTCAGTGGACATTATATGAGGTTTTGAGTTGTTTTTTGTTTTTTTTTACAAAAACATCTAAATTATTATTTGGTTTTCTGGCTTAACATGATATTACCTGTAATTTAAAAGAAGAAAAAAAAACAGAAACACATATAAAATAACAGTTTAGACTCTTCTTCTTTTCCAAACTTTTACATACAAATTTTTACTTTTTTTTCAAATAATGGTAAAAATCTGCAATGTAACTATTTCTGCCATTTATAAAAACACCGATTTTTTTAAATGTGGAAATTATTTACAATTGTGGCCTGTTTTTTCAATATTATTTTACTAGCTTTCTGTAAAATAATAATAATAAATAACGATAATCGTAAAATAAATTAAAAAATCTGTAAAATGGCAGTTAATTATTGAAACGATTACAGTCAAAAAAAAATCATTTTACGTTGTACTTTGTATTTGAAGTCCTCGAAACTTTCATTCTTCTTCATCCTCGTCTTTGGTTTTCTTAGAAACTTCTTTTTCTCTTTCAGCTGCAGCAGGCTCAAGGTCTCTTTCTGTTTCTTTTTCCATTTTGTTTCCTGTCATTCAGAGTTACAACCCAGAAGAGCTATAAATGTTGTGTTATAGAGGAAAAACATCTCTGTGGTGTTTCTGTGGAGGTCACACTCGTGGCTTCGGTATGCCATGCATAGGCGTCAGTTTAGGGGGGGCGGTGGGGACGTGTTCCCCCCACTTTTTGTCAGGGGTCATTTTGTCTCCAACACGTTTAAATTCTTCACATGTAAGCCGTTGTAAACCCAGTTATTTTCAGCAGTATAGAAAATTCTGACGCTCCTGAACGCACCATCCGCACTCGGCAGAGAGTTGCACAGACACGCAGCACACCTTCGTGAGGTTAAAAAAAAAACGTGCAGATGCAAAATTTGCGCCCGTGCCAAGTGGAAGCTCCGACCAGAGGTGTGCAGGGGCAAAATTTCGGCCCGAATTAGTTCTATAGCGGCCCACAGACCCTTCAACCTGTATGTACCAATGGTGCAACAGGATGAGCCTCTGCCTTTGGTGCGGTGGTTGTGAGTTCAAGCCCAGCCTGTGACATTTTGCTGCCGTTCTTCGACATTTTCTCAAAGTGCTGTGGTCTCCATCCCCCCCACTTTTAAAAACAAACTGACGCCCTTGATGCCATGTTTGATCAGAATCCTGCCCTGATCACATCCATATGCTGATATCCCTTAACAGTCATAGCACCACCTGCTGGCAACAGGAAATGACTTGTTTTACACTTTACTGTACCATTGTTAGTCGGTTGACCACATTAACCTCAAAAGTGGTGACGTAAATGTTGATGATGATTCATGGGGAACATTGCGGTGAATTTTCCACCATTCTTGCTTTAGCTAGACCTTCCTAGACCTTCCTACACGTCCTTTCAGTCAGTCTGGAAGATCTTCCAAGAACCTGGATGGGCTTTTTAGATGTCGTTTTGGAGCTTTTGAAGAATAACTTCATTTGAGATCTTCAGGTAGTTTCTCAGAGGAGCCCATTGCTGAAGGTGTGCAGAGTTAAAGATCCTAATGGGCACTCTTCATCGCTCCTCAGACTTGTTGCATGGATTGAATTTACTTTTTTAGTTCATGCCGTTTTGTACCATAAAGTTTTGATTTTTCTGCTCTTGAAGGTTGTTTTCTTTAGCAGCGCCTCTCAGAAGAAGCGCTGCAACATTTTTCCTTTAGATATATTATTAAATGAATCGTTGCATTGCAGATTTTTCTCTCTGTTGGAGCAAAAGCAAAACTTCTCCTCACCATGACAGTAAACGTTGAAGTAATTGAGACAGCAGTCTTTGCATCAAGTTGCCACTGCTGCAACTTTGTGAAACAGACTCTGAGGCTGCGATACTCTGATCTGAGGTGAACAGCTGGAAGGTTCAAGATGTCCTCGGTCACCTTCGCACCGTCGATGTCAGAGCCTTCAGTGTACTCAGCAGATTCCTCCCTAACCCTTTGCAGTCACTCTTCAAAGTGTCTCTTGACATTTCTGTGTGATTGCCGAACTTAAGACGAACACCAAAGTTCTCCTTGATGGTTCGCATTGTGTCAAATCTCGTCTCAAGAGAGAAAGAGCGAAGTGCAGCATCAACCACGACATGGAAAAATGCCACTTGGCAATGCACCAGAAAGGAGAAAATAAAAATGTCCTTCAAGTTCCAAGAACTGCCTCTTGGTGAAACAAAGCTTCTTCTGTGCTCGAATCGTCTCGATATCCACGTCTTAGAGCAACAACAAAACCTGAAACCTTTTTGCTGCCACATCTGACTGCAGTGAAGCTGACGGAGAGCTTCATTACCTGGTCGACCTAAAACTGCACCTCACTGTACAGCAAACTAAATATAATACGTCTGTAGGTGTACAGAAAGAGCCGGGGTCGCAGGGGTTTTCTTTATCTCCTGCAAAGAACAGCCAGACTGCTGCTCTGCTCCTCCTCAGTGTCATGGTGCGATTTCACAGTAAGGTCAGCGAGTTTTCAGGGTTTCTTTAAGCATCTGACTATATATCTTGATGCTTTTCAACTCCTGACAACAAGAAAAACAAAAGAAAATGCATTACTTTTGCCTGTAGCACCATTAAAAGCAAAACCTAAACGTTCTTTTGTGTCAAATATCCAAAACATAGTCCATAGAAATGGAAATTACTATTAAAACAACAACTACATTGTACATTAGAAATAAAACTAATTAAATTTTAGTCAATATTAAGCAATAAGGAATTTCAAAAACAGTTTTTAGTGAGGTCTTAGCTGAACTTGAAAAATATTTCAAAATAAACCAACCTAACCATGTGATTTTAGTCATAATTCAAAATATAGAATATTGTCTGCCGTAGGAAACGTCATGGAAGATAAGGTTAAGAACAAGATATTGTCTAAAATAAAGCTCAGCTTTTATACGTATTAATCTTCTAAATCCCAAGTTTGAATGGCATGTTGTTTTACACAAAAAAATGACACCATTTATCTGACCCAGAAATTGCAAAATCTGAAAGAATCGTTCGATTTTTTAAAATTCTACTTGTAGTCTTGATTTTCTGTTTCCGTAGACATGCAGAACTTTATATAGCAGTGTAAACGAACCCACAATGCACAAAAATGCATCAAAAGCAAAGAAAAAACTAACAAAAACACCCAGATCAGATTTTTTCAATTTAAAATGTTATACTTAAAGCACTTTTGAGGTGCTGTTTGGTGCATGTTTTTAGTTTTGGGCAGAGCCGAGCTAATTGTTTCCCCCTTTTTGTCTTGGCTAAACGGCGGCCGTAGCTACATAGTTAGCCCACAAATAGTGAGAGTGGCATCAATCTCCTTGTCCAAATGTCAGCTGAAGACAAGAAAATAAACACATAGATATACCAGATCATCTCCAGAAAAGATGATCCGTCCTGTTTATTATTTCTAAGAAGAAAATAAACCTAGAGATGGCGGCTGAATCAAAGCTAGGTCAGGACTTCAGGCGTAACGAGGCAGATTAGATGCAAAGTTGTGACATTTTGGAGACGTGTCAGAGGTGAAAGCTGGAGGCGGGAACCTGTCGGTTGTTTTATCGTATCGAATCACCCGGTGGGCCGGAGGGAGGAAGAGGAAGAGGAGGAGGACAGGCTGATTCATCGCAGCTGGAGGAAAACACCTGGTGCCCAACACTCATGCTATTTTTGTCACCCTTAAACCTTCAACCTGTAAATGCCTTTTCCATGTTTTCTCCCGTCACTGAGTCATTGCTGTCCAACCGTGATTCCAGCTTTGAATGGAAAATTCCATGAGCTAATTAGTTTAATTGATGAAAGAGGCGGTGCGGGGTAATTGGCAGAACAAAACACCTTTAAAAAAAAAAAAACAACTCCTGAAGTAAATAATGATCTATAATTGTGTATTTGAAAAAAGAAGCTCTAAATGCTTTTATACTTGCAGACTAAATACAAGTTCAAAGTGAATGGATACTAACAGCAGTACCTGAAAAACTGCTGTCATGTTTTATTTTCATTTACTTGCTTTATATAATGGTATTTCCCTGAAAGGTTTTAACTTCTTCGTGACGCATTGTCACAATAACAAGCCAGTCTGAAATGACTTCTTGTTGCCGACTTATTATTTTCTTTCTGGCTGCTTTCCGCTCATGACCACGGATAAGATTTATGTGTTCTCTTCCCTCACTCTCATGTATTCGCTGTAGCAGCTCGTGGTGGAAGGATCTCTGGAGAAGCCCCGAGGGCAGGAGATGTCTTTGACTTTTTGGAAGAAATGGTTCTTCCTTTGTTTGCTGAAACCTCTGACTTTTCTATTACTACATGCAGGAATCCTCTCCTCGGGCAGTTCTGTCCCCAAAGAACAGGACTCATATTGGTGTCTGACAGGCTGCAGGAGCTGGACTGATAATCCCACTGAACTCTGCCGTTTTCATGCTTTTTCTTGCGAGCAGTGTCCTCGGTGTCCCGCGGATAATGCCTGTCCTCGCCAGAAATATTGTCAGTTTTGACACATTATATATTTATATGTAGTGATGAAAACTGATAGATTTTTTTCTGTTCTGTACTGTTTCTCCGCTCAAAATTCAGCATTGTCAAGATAGTGCGAGACACTTTGTGGACATTGCCCTGGCTTAGTCGTATCATTTCCGACGGCTGAAATCTTGAAAAATTCGTAGCAGAAATCACGACACCATAGAACCTTTAATATAGATTTAACCACAAACAAATGAGCTCATGCCGAGCACAGGCGTGTGTTATACATGTGTACGATATGTATGGATACCCATTGTAGCCAACTCCTCAGGAAGAAAAGTCGCTATAGGCTGTCCTAAAAGTCGCTAAATGATGTCATTGCCTAATTTGAATAATTTTCATTTGCATGTAATTGTAATGGACGCTGTTGGAGAGAGGAGTAATGTTGTAGAAGAGACAACAAATGACTAAAAACACCCAAAAATAAAAGCCTTTTTTTTCAATGAAGATAACATTAAATGAAGCAGAAATACAGCCTAGACATTGTTAATGTGGTAAATGACTATTTTAGCTGGAAACAGCTGATTTTTAATGGAATATCTCCATAGGGGTACAGAGGAACATTTCCAGCAACCATCACTCCTGTGTTCTAATGCTACATTGTGTTAGCTAATGGTGTTGAAAGGCTCATTGATGATTAGAAAACCCTTGTTCAGTTATGTTAGCACATGAATAAAAGTGTGAGTTTTCATGGAAAACATGACATTGTCTGGATGACCCCAAACTTTTGAACGGCAGTGCACACCTAAAGGTCAGAGATTGGCATTGCTCACATGAACTGCTGCTCTGTTGGTGTCACTTCTTCTGATATCAGTAAACCTTACTCACAACCTAGATCAGAATAATATATTGTATTTCCATAATAAATACATGATTTTACATTTATACATACTATACTTATGCAGTAATTCGGTACAATTTGGACAATTTTTTTAGGGTTAATGTGTAAATGAAATTAGGATATCCAAAAGAAATAGTATTTCTGTATTAAACTTAAATTTTTACTTTAAAAGCCATTTCTTGTGACATTGACCTCTTCAGTGTTTAAGGAAAACTTTAATGAATAAATCATAATACAATAAAATGTAAAAATCTGATAGCAGAAAAAGCATGTTCAATAAGGAATATTGTAAAAAAAAAAAAAAAAAAAAAAAAAAAAAGACAAAATAAGAAATATTTGACAGAAAAAACACAAAAGCACTCACGGTCTGCTTTTGTTCGCTTTGAATATTAGTGTGCTTTGTAAGCGTTTTTGGGCTTTTATTGTGAATGTTGTTTCTGACTTCCTTGTCTGTTTTCTCCCTCCATGTCCATCACCAGTGGGCTCCAGACAGACGAAGGCCTCCACCTGATGGAGATTTTGGCTCGGAGGGCAAAAATCCAGATGACTGACTTCGCCGAGCTCTCGTACGTAAAACTTCTTTTTAATCAGTCAGAAAAACACCGGCCACTGCCTGCCTTCTGCACCTTTAATGCTCTTAGTTGCTCTGAAAAAATCACCATCTAACCTAAAGCTGGTGTCTTTTCTTTTCCTTTTTTTTTTCCCCTAAAGTTTAAAACGTTTGTCAGATTGCGTCACGAAGGATTGTAAAAACCACAAACCGCCACATTTAGTGTGTTTGCTCTGAATAATCTGCTGCTACTGAGAAATGATCAAGTTGCACCTGTGCCGGTTAAAAATGCCAATAAATAAAGTCTGTTTGACACAGAGCCAAGCACACTGGAAGTGACAAATTTCACACATGCATTTATGTTCACAAGCATAAACCCAGCAGTTCCTTCCTGGAAGAAATGGAAGCCTGTCGCTGCAAATGTACCGAGGTCAGCTTTATTACAGAATTTTCCAGTTTGATTCCAATGCAAGTGCAAAATTCTGTTAGGTTTGTGTGTTTTTAAATCTTGCATGAATGTTTGGACCCAGATCTGTGTCAAAATGCTGCACAAAAAATAGAAAATTTTTAAAATCCTCCTCATATTTCAGGACTTAAAGGCTAAAAGCTACAGTCGCTGATATCACATGGAAAAACGTGGAAACATAAATTTGCCAATTAACGATGATTTTCACAATAATCTTGTATCTTCCGTCAAATCTGATTTATTGACATATAAATGTTGGTCATGACAGAGTGTAATTATTTAGATTGTCATACTTTAAATAAAGGCACATGAGCATGGCACAGTGATCATCATGTTTGCTTATGTATTTTACAAAAATTCAAACAAACTCAAAATGTACAACAGTTTTCCAAGAACTCAGAACTGTTAGCAACAATGCTAATAGATAATTTAAAAATTACATTCTTTATTGTGTTTACATATTTGCTTCTTTTCTTGTCTTGTCGCTCAGCTCAGTTCCCCCAAAAAGTTGTAGAATTTTTCTCACATCATTCTTGGTTAAAGTGGAGTTACAAATGGCTTTTCAGTTACGTCTAGAACAGCAGAAATTTTTTTTAAAGAATAATGTTTGAGCATATGCTTTATTTTTGGCAAATTTTGAAACAAGACGTAAAATATAGAGCTGCTCTTTACTGTTTATTAATTCAGGGACTGTCTGAAAGTTGGAAATCTGAAAACTCTTTGTGCTTTTCCTGATAAATGTCGGAACTATGATGATTTTTCTAAAGATAAGATGCTGTTCGCACCTTTTGGGCAGGTTCAACCATAAGGCCAAGTCTGAAACTTCAAAATAAGAATGTGAGAAAAGGCCAAAACATACACACTCTGAAATGTAAAACTGATTTCCTAGACACTTCCACCTCAAATTAAACCATAACCACTGCTTGTCAAATCCTAACTGTGCTCTAAAATGAAGTCTTCACCCTAAAGCTGAATGATTTACATTGTGCAGATTTGCTTTTGGGCCTTCAGAAGTGAGGAGATCCAACAATCCGACTGATTTCTTTCCTCGCAACAACAATGCGAGCTCACGCAGCCGAAGCTCCGCCGGTTTGTTCTGCTCAGGAGGCTAAAATAAAGTATTTAAACGCTCATAATGTCCTTTCAAAACTCTCTTTGCCCTGTAATGTCACAGCGCCTCCGGACACGTCGCCCTCTCCGAGCTGTCAGGCGGCCAACAGCTGAATAAAAACATGACTCCAAATTCGACAACGTTTCTAAATTACGAGCAGCTCCAGAAACGACTGTGGGAGTAGAGGTCCGCGGATGACTCACCGCATCCATAGTGTGCTTTACGTCCCCGACAAACAAGCGTTTTCCACCTGTGGGCTCGAGTGGGAGGCAATTTTCTCAAAGGGCAGCGCATCACACGCTCAAATATTCCCCGCAGAAGACGAGCGGCGTCGGCTCCTCCACAGCTACCCCCCGGCACGACGGATCACAGAGGGCAAACTGGTGGGATCAAAGCCGAGTGGTGCAAGACGGTACAATCAGACGGAGAGAAAACACAAGGACGTCGCCTCATTTTCACTCTGTCAACAGATTAGTTTTTATTTTTTTCCTGCTTTGGTGGGGTAGGACACAATGAGTGCGTCCATCCACGTTATTGACGTGTTGGGTTCCAGCTGCCATCGTTTATTGATGAGACTGAACTCCACCTGAACCCTCGCTCTCTTTCACCCTCTCTTTCTATGTCTCTCGCTCTATTTCTGCCATCATCAAATTCTGCTCCGTCGTTGCCTCCATCTGTTTCTGCCACCAGACACACTGCTGAGGATTACAGTGTTTTCGGATGGTATTTTCTTCATTAAACGCATAATTCAAGGGTGCCAATCTTACTGCCCATGAGCCAAAACCAGCCAACCAAACTTCATACAAGTGTTACTAGTAGTGGAAAAAAATAAATAGTGATTACGTGCCATGGATGTTTTCCTCCCAACATCTTTAATTAGTTTCAATATTAGTCTGTGGAAACACTGCCTGCAGTTCAATAGAAAAGTCTCAACATTTTAAATGAGACATAAAGAATAAAGTTATTTTTTTCTTGAACAATCACAATTTTAAGTTTGTTTTACACTCAAAAATATAAACGCAACACTTTTGTTTTTGCTCCCATTTTTTATGAGATGAACTCAAAGATCTAAAACTTTTTCCACATACACAATATCACCATTTCTCTCAAATATTGTTCACAAATCTGTCTAAATCTGTGATAGTGAGCACTTCTCCTTTGCTGAGATAATCCATCCCACCTCACAGGTGTGCCATATCAAGATGCTGATTAGACACCATGATTAGTGCACAGGTGTGCCTTAGACTGAGTGTATGAGACTCAACATGAATTCATGGACTTTTTGAAAGGTAAAAATCCAACAATCTTTTCTGTTTTTAAGGTTTCCCGTTCTGACAAATGGAACACCTTTCAAAGCGGCTGCAGTTCAGAAGGTTAATACTTGGTTTGTGTAACGCTCTGTGGTATAAGGTAGAATTTGTGATTTTTTTCTGGCAATTATAAAATTGTGATTACTGTGATGTGTACAGAATCATTGTGGATTATTAATGTTGTTATCTTGTGGGTGCAGCTTATTTCTGTGGGATTATCAAGCATTGATTTTTTTTTTTAGCGTTTGTCTCTGCAGCGGTCAAACTTACAGAAATGCAAGCGATGCATTGATTTTTGATTCTTTTTATTGAGTAACACTGTCAGAACCTGTGTGGACCAATGTTTTTTGTGCAGAAACTTCAGTTTATTCCCATTCGGTGTCAAAAAAGCAGCTTCCAAAATGAACTGAAGTCTGAAGCAGGAAAGAGGAAGAACTGATGAGCACATTCATGTACGTGTGTGTGGACAGGTGGGGATCGGGTGCACACACACACACACACACACACACACACACACACACACACACACACACACACACACACACACACACACACACACATACCTTCACACACTCTCTCTCGGTCCGCCCACGTCGCTGGGCCCTGTTGTTCTCGCGGCACCTTGCCGTGCCGCCTGGCTGCTGTATTGAGTCCCTGGGTGGCCTCCACTGTTCCCTGGTTCTAATGCACCTTTTGTCTTTGTTCTCCTATTCTGGGACTGAAAGCAGCGAGCTATACACTGGGGAGAGTGATGGATTGGAGGAGAGAGAAAGTGAGAGAGTGACAGAGATATAGATGCAGAGAGAGAGAGAAGCCGGGGGTCTCTTTTGTTGCGAGCGCAGTGAAAGCCCAGCAGGGGGAGCCGCCTCGACAATTTGTCAGAGGCGCCACGCTTATTTTCCGAGGCCGCCCGGCTCATCGCCACTGTGGCAACAGCAGGCAGCTCCACTGGAACAAGTGGACCCAGAGACAAAAGCTAAAGACAGACACCGAGCCTGTCGACAGTCCAGATTTACCTCCCTGCTCCTCGACCACACCGACGACTGCTTTCTAACTCAGCTTCACACGTCTCCTTTAACTCTTAAAGTCCACTTTTCCCATCATATCTTCCACTGTGATGTGTGAAATCTACCCTCCATCTTTGCTTTGAGCTCTTCACTGAAGCAGAAATATACAAACCCATTTCTTTATGAAGGCATTGTTCCATCAAATGGAAATATCACAGGTGTCTTGTTCATAATTTCAAATGAAACCCGACACAAACCCTTTTAGACTTTTGGGATTTTACATTGAGTTTACCAAGCTTGAGGTGTTTTAGAAGAAATTATAAAGATATTTGGGTGATTTAAATCCAGAAACAAGACTCAAAGTGACAAGTTACTGCATTAGTTCAGCCAAAAAACTTGCAGATTTTTTGTCATGGACTGTTCATCACAGCTGAGTCAGTCATGGCTTTTCAGTTGCACCAAGGACTCTTCTAGCAAATGGAAATTTTGCAAGTGTCTTGTTCAGAACTTTATACTTTTTCATCTCCAAAATTAAACCTAACAAGCATCTTGTTAAACATTTGGGACTTTAGAGTTTATGAAGTGAAAGGTTTCGTTTAGTACAGAATATAGTTTGTTTAAAGGGGTTCTTTGATGAGAGAAGCCAAAATAATTACATTTGCTAAAATGTCACACTTTTTAAGTTCAGATTTAGTAAATTTTCTGTCTAAATGCTACCTTATCTGGTCTGTGTTCCCTTATTCTTTGCTGCGAGCTCTTCACTGAGTCAGAAATATTCAACCCTATATTTAATTCCTTCAAATGAAAATATCTCAAGTGTCCTATTCTTTGCCTAAATTAAAGCTGACGCACACCTTTTTCAAACTTTGGGATTTTAGAGAGAGCTAAGAAAGCTTGAGGTGTTTTAGAAGAAATTAAGAAGATATTTGGGTGATTCAAATCCAGAAACAAGACTCAAAGTGACAAGTTTGTCTCTGTGCAAACACTGCCTGCAGTTCAGCCAAAAAACTTCCAGAGTTTTTGTCATGTGACTGTTCGTCACAGCTGAGTCAGTCATCGCTTCTCAGTTGCACCAAGGAGTGCACTTTTTTTTGTTTGTTTTCTACAGAATCTAGTTAGTGTTAATGTTTAATTTTTGACAGATTTTTAAATGAGACATACAGACTAAAGTAAAACTGATCAAATATTCTGACTTTTATGTTTGGATTTGGTGGATCTTCTATGCAAATGACAAGTTACTGCATTAGAATTGAGGAAGTACCATATAAAGTTTACATAGCATCCGTCTACCTGCACATTCTCCTGCTTCTTTTTACGGAAGAACAGACTAAGTAAAAGTAAACGCCGCCCACACAGGTTGAATTACAATAAGAGCAACAACAAAAAATAGCTGAGAAGAAAGAAGACTATTCCATATAACATAATTTAACCTGTCTGCGAGACTTTTACTTTGTCACTGTGCTTTGATGAGCTGCAATAAGACTTTATTTCTAGTAGCTGGAGATTTTATTTGGAACTGAAAGATAGCAGCAGTGTAAAGCATTGGGAAGTAATGTGTATTCACTGCTAAAAAGATTCATTTTTGAAATAACTCACGATTGTAGTGCCGTTAAACCTGGATTCTTTATTGACAGTCTGTATCATTTATGAACGTACTTACGGTGCCGTATGGATGCCAAACTGATGTTTTTATTGTTCATTTTATTTACCTTAATGCGTCTTTACAACGCGGTAATAGAGAGAGCATACTGTATTATCCTCCTCATTGATTATCTGATTTGCCAGTCTGCAGGATGGAGTGAAGCTCAGTGCTTCTGTCAGCGCTGCTCAGCTTCATAAGAGAAGAGTTTTATTATCTGTTGCTGCAGCAGCTCCAAGATTACATGTCATGTTCCTACGTGTCGTACAGCTCAGGGTTAGCTGAACCTTCAGGTCAGCACCATTTTCACCACTAAAAATAACCACAAAGGAAAAGGCATGTGGACTAAAAGCGATGGAGACGTGGAATTATTTAATAATCTGTTAAGCTGATGAATGACTTTGTGTTTTTACCTAAACTTTTCTTTCAGATACAAGCATCTTATTGATTTTAACTCTGTGAACTGCTCATTTTTCACTGTAGGAATAAAACCTGCTCTTTTTTAAAAACTACTGTAGAAGTAGAGAGAACTAAAAAATGTATTTTGTGCAACACGACACAGTTATAATAGTATAACTCATGTAAAAACAAACAAAAAAGATTTCTAATTTCTTTATTAAGTTTACAAAAATGGAACAAAAACCTAGCCTAGTCGCGCTTGACAACCCACAGCAACGAATTTAATTCTCTGCCAGGGTGGGTCTAATTACCCTTCATAAGGCTCAAGGCTGGATGCTCCTAAAACTGGCCAGACCAATCACCATGAAGTGTAGAGTCAGAAGGCGGGCGTAACTAAGTGACGACAGAGGTGTGACGATTTTGACAGAAACAACCGGCACACAATAAACAGTTATCTTTCGACTGGGCTTTGGCCACAGCCCTTAAAGATTTGAAGCTAAAATTCAACTTGAAAGATAAACAAAGGACGGCACTGAAGTGTTTCATTGAGGAAGAAAGACGTATTTGGACTTATGCCGACGGGATATGGCAAATCCTTAATATACCAGTTGGCTCCGCTGGTTGGGAAGCTAATGGGACTTAGCCACAATCCGCCGGCGCTCTAGGAACTACATCAGCCTATTCGTTGCGCTGATTGGTTGTATACCTACCCAATTGCTGCAGAGTGATTTGAAAGACAACCTTTTAGCCCGCCTCCCTCCCTGTCGAGCGTTCCTAGACCCTTGTGTCTTCAGAGCTGGGTCTAGCACGGCTAGGCTAACAAAAACCTGGAAACAACATGTAAATGGTGCACAAGGTTTCCAAATGGCCACAGATGTTTTTAATACTGTTAAAAAATGCAACCCTCAATACTAGAGATATTTTACTGCTTCCATTTTTTGCAGTTAGTTTTTATACTTGCCTCATCACTGCTCTCTATAGACACTGCCTGCAGTTCAGCCGAAAGTCCCTGAAGTTTTATCAAGTTTCTGGTTCATTACTTGAGACTTTTTTTTCTCCAAAAAGAACCTAACATGTATCTGAGTTATTTGAAAAGAGGTATAAAGATATTTGGATGATTCAAAATCCAGAAACAAGACTGAAAGTGACAAGCTGCTGCATTAGTTTGTCTCCTGTCTGCTCTGTGGAAACGCTGCCTGCAGTTCAGCCGGAAACCTCCAGAGTTTTTGGCATGTTACTGTTGATCACAGCTGAGCCAGTCAAGGCTTCTCAGTTGCACCAAGGATTACACTATTTTTTTGTTTTTTTTATAGAATCTGGTTAGTGTAAATGTTACATTTATGGTGGATTTTTAAATGAGACGTAGAATAAAGTGAAATTGATTCTTTGTAATGTTGCAGTTTCTGGCTCTCATAAATGATGTATTTTTGACCATTTTGGGGTTCAAAAGGTTACCGAGTTTGCTCACCCCAAAAAAATACTTTTAACATTTTAAAATGATTTCTTTGTAAGAAAGAAGTTGTGGTTCATGTCACTTTTCACTTTCACGACATAACACCAGAAATTCCATTCAGTCGAGACAGATTTGTTCCAAAAAATGGGCAAATAAAAACTAAAACTATCTGCTAACAGGGTGAAAATATGTGTATTAAATGAGCGACTCTTCAATATTTGCCTGTACTTGAAGTGAAAGTACTGTATAAAGCCATCGCGGAATAGGTGTCTCTTTGCCTCCCATGCATTTATCCTCAGTCTCAGCCACTTCACAAACTCCCCTTCATCCATTTACCGGGCGGCAGCACCGCGGGCGCCCCAACCTTCCACCTCACACAGCGTCGGCCGATTAGCATAATACAACAACAAAAGTATCTCCGAACAAAGTAGCCGGCGACCCGCACGACCCCAGCTACCGACAAGACAACAAAACTTCCCTTTCCTAACAATTTCCTCTCGGGGGGCCGCAACCGGAGAGCAGCGACGGTTCCTCGAGCCTGCAGCAACAAAAAAAAAAAACTTCCACACTGGCAACATATGAATCATCAACGCGAGCCTACACACTGAGCCAGGACGCAAAACAAAACCTGCAGAGTGACTCACACCCTTACATTTCATTTGGAACAATTCGATACTGATTAGATAATACTGACGGTGAGCGCTTTCAGGAGGGAAAAAAACACGGCCTTGGAAATGTTTTTAGCTGCGGCGGTGGCCTGGTAGTGGTTGAGGGCGAAGCGATGGGCGGGAGGGAAGCGCTGACGTGGGCGGCCTCACCGAGCCTTTGACTGTATCTGGTCGCCGAATAATCGTGGTTGTTGCGTAACCATCACCGAGTGTAGACTGGAGGGGTTTTATTCTTTATTTATTTTTTTGAAACAGGAGGCTTGAGGTGATGTAATGTCTGTGTCTGAGCTGAAGGGTCATATTCAAGAGCCGCCACTAGGAGGAGAGAGTGGGCCTGAGCTGGCAGCAGGATGATGGAGGCTGATAAGGCCAGAGGTGTGAGCACTGCAGAGCGCCTTTATCCTTCAGCCTTAGTTTTATCATCCTAAACGTCTATCCCTGCCGAAACAAGCAGCGTTAGACTTCAAATTGGTACCAAACACAACATATAGTTGCATTTTATGGTTCTACAATGTGTGCAATACGGCTGAAAGTGTGTGCTGTTCAAACCAACACGGTTAAAAATGATACTGAAGCAGAAAGAAAGCAAATGACGCAGAATGCAAGAATAAAAATAAGCATTTATTTGTCACGAATACATTACAGAATCATTTCTTGTTAAGGCGTCCTTAAGGCAGATATGATTGAGGTCATAACAGCTTAAACCTTCAACCTTCTGATCAGCAACTCGGAGCCATTCAAACACCAACCATTTTAAATTTTGTTTAAATGTTTTACAGTGGGATTTGTTTCTACAGTTTCGTCAAAATCAGTGTCTGTATACTGAAACGTCAAGCAAAATGCTTGTCAAATATATGCAGATACAGTACCAGTCAAAAGTTTGGACACACCTTCTCAGTCAATGCTTTTTATTTATTTGTATTATTTTTTACATTGTAGATTAATACTGAAGAGTAACACTTTTTTGTTCACCACATAATTCCATATGTATTCTCTTATAGATCTGATGTCTTCCATATTAATCTAGAACGTAGAAAATAAATAAAATCCATTGAATGAGAAGGTGTGTCCAAACTTTTGACTGGTAGTATATATACATATTTAGTAATTTTACCAGAAAGTCTGTATAATAACAAATTGTTCCCAAAATTTACAGTGAAGAAAAAAAATACATATTTAGAAGCATTTGCATTTTTCAGCATTTTTCGTTTACCATTATTTTGTTTAAAAAAACTACAGATCAGCCAGCCAGACCCATTCAGCAATCAAACATTTAAAATTTGGACATTTTGCAGTGTCATTTGTTTCTACAATTTCATCAAAATCAATGTCCTTTGTGTTAAACAACATGAACAAATTGCTTGTATCAAAAAATAATATATTTTTGTGATTTTACTGGATATTAAAATCTGTAAAATAACAAATTGTTCCAAATATCTGCTAAAAACACATTTTAAAAAGTATATATATAAAATTTTAAGCATTTTTTTTTACAAATATTCTAAAAAAAAAAAAAAGATCAGCAACCCAGACCCATTCAACCATTAACAATTTCCTTTATTTTAATGAGACATGTTAAATTGTGTTTTGCTTCTACAGTTCTGTCAAATTCAATGTCTCTATTATGAAACAACACAAAATAAACTGCTTGCCTAACACAAAAAAAAAAAAAAAAAAAAAAGTCAGGTATTAAATTCCAGCAAATAAGCAGTTGTTTCAGAAATCACAGGTAAAGCTATTACAAATGTATAATTTTAAAAAAAATATTTTTTAACCAAGATTTTTGTAAAACTACAGATTTTTGAGGTGGACCTTTTGTGAATTTTTGGCCTTTTTTATGATTACCTGGTAATTATTATTTTCTGTGTGTAATATTATTCATAATATAATAATATAATCACATGATTTTCTTTTCCTCCTCCACTACATGTAACAGCCGAATTATTGTATTATTTATTATTTAAATAGATAAATACACATACATATACAAATACAATAAAACAATACAATTAAAAATTGTCATATTTTTGTATGATCAATATAAGAATTTATGCTTTTCTGGGATCATACTTGATATTAAAATCTTTAGTAATTGTTCCATAAGTCACAGTTTTCAAGAAAAGTTTTTATTTTTTATTACTATTTTTTAAGATTTTGCACAAACATCTGTGAAAATACAGATTTCTGATGGAGGGAAAAACTATAAAAAAATAATGGCAAACTCTAACTCTTGCAAAAATTGAGTTTTTTTTTTTATTTCAAACAGAAACTTTAAAAAAAGGCAGCCAGAATGTCACACATTGTAAAAATAAATGAATAAAATGAATAAAAAAATACATTACTTTTTCTAAAAATATAGATTTTTGACATTGTAAGTTTTGATTAAGGTATACATTATTACTTTTCTGTGTGACTTTAGTTGATATTATATGTAATTTACCAAAGCAAAACATCTGTAAAATAAAAACAGTTACAGTTGAAGTATTTGTGGCATCTTTTTTTTTTTTTACAGTTAACATCTGTCATTTTTTGTGTTTTTTACTAGACATTATCCATAATTTAACCAAATTGGGAAAAATCTGTGAAGTACCAAATTTAAAAAAAATAATAAAAATTTTCCATTGATATTTCTGTCAAATGTCACCACATATCTGTAAAATAGGGATTCTGTAAATGATCTAAATGCTGAAAAAATCGTACCATTTTGCGGTCGAGTGTTACAAAAGAACAAAATATCATTTAATTGATATTATATGTGGACATTATTTACATTTTTGACCTCTTTTCATTTGTTTGTTGTTTGTTAAGGGTTAGCATATATATATATATTCAGTGGGTACGGAAAGTATTCAGACCCCTTGAAATTTTTCACTCTCTGTGTCACTGCAGCCATTTGCCAAAATCAAAAAAGTTCATTTTATTTCTCATTAATGTACACTCAGCACCCCATCTTGACAGAAAAAAACAGAAATGTAGAAATTTTTGCAAATTTATTTTAAAAAAAAAGAAAAACTGAAATATCACATGGTCAGAAGTATTCAGACCCTGGGCTCAGTATTGAGTAGAAGCACCCTTTTCAGCTAGTACAGCCATGAGTCTTCTTGGGAATGACGCAACAAGTTTTTCACACCTGGATTTGGGGATCCTCTGCCATTCTTCCTTGCAGATCCTCTCCACTTCTGTCAGGTTGGATGGTGAATGTTGGTGGACAGACATTTTGAGGTCTCTCCAGAGATGCTCAATTGGGTTTAGGTCAGGGCTCTGGCTGGGCCAGTCAAGAACGGTCACAGAGTTGTTCTGAAGCCACTCCTTTGTTATTTTAGCTGTGTGCTTAGGGTCATTGTCCTGTTGAAAGGTGAACCTTTGGCCCAGTCTGAGGTCCTGAGAACTCTGGAAGAGTTTTTCCTCCAGGATATCTCTGTACTTGGCCGCATTCATCCTTCCTTCAATTGCAACCAGTCGTCCTGTCCCTGCAGCTGAAAAACACCCCCACAACATGATGCTCCACCACCATGTTTCACTGTAGGGATTGTATTGGGCAGGTGATGAGCAGTGCCTGGTTTTCTCCACACATACTGCTTAGAATTAACACCAGAAAGTTCAATCTTGGTCTCATCAGACCAGAGAATCTTATTTCTCATAGTCTGGGAGTCCTTCATGTGTTTTTTTGGCAAACTCTATGCGGGCTTTCATGTGTCTTGCACTGAGGAGAGGCTTCCGTCGGGCCACTCTGCCATAAAGCCCCGACTGGTGGAGGGCTGCAGTGATAGTTGACTTTGTGGAACTTTCTCCTATTTCCCGACTGCATCTCTGGAGCTCAGCCACAGTGATCTTTGGGTTCTTCTTTACCTCTCTCACCAAGGCTCTTTCTCACCATTGCTCAGTTTGGCTGGACGGCCAGGTTTAGGAAGAGTTGTGGTCGTCCCAAACTTCTTCCGTTTGAGGATTATGGAGGCCATTGTGCTCTTAGGAACCTTGAGTGCTGCAGAAATTCTTTTGTAAGCTTGGCCAGATCTGTGCCTTGCCACAATTCTGTCTCTGAGCTCCTTGTGCAGTTCCTTCAACCTCATGATTCTCATTTGCTCTGACATGCACTGTGAGCTGTAAGGTCTTATATAGACAGGTGTGTGCCTTTCCTAATCAAGTCCAATCAGTTTAATTAAACACAGCTGGACTCCAATAAAGAAGCAGAACCATCTCGAGGAGGATCAGAAGAAATGGACAGCATGTGAGTTAAATATGAATGTCGCTGCAAAGGGTCTGAATACTTCTGACCATGTGATATTTCAGTTTTTCTTTTTAATAAATTTGCATATATATATATATATATATATATAAAATTCTGGGATTTCACTAGGTTTGTAATTTAATGTATGACAGTATGTGTCTGTAATTTAACAAAACAGTAAATAGTTACAAAAAATTATAGTTGGAAAGAAAAACAAAAATGCAGATTTTTTTATGTGTATGCTATGTAAATTTTTGGCCAGATTTTTTTGTTTATTTGTTTATAATAAGCATCAATGTTAACATTTTTTTTCTTGATTTTAGTGGTTTTCTGCATTTTATCAAATCTGTTTAAAAATACATAATATAGTCAGTAATGAAGTGTTTTTATGAAGCATTTGAACAGTGTCTATGTATATGCTAATGTTATTGCTATCATGAATGAAAGTAATGCTAAATCTATAACTGGGCCTACCTGCCTGCTGTTCTGACTGATTTGTTGATGTCTCGGAGGGGATTTCTACATCTTTTTACCAGTACAAAATGTAGAAATCGCCTCCTGTGAGCTCCTTTTGCTCGTTGACTGACAAGGTTATTTACAAGGTTCAAAGTCGATGTGGTGTCTTTGTGCCGGAGCTGCCCTGAGAGGCAGCGGCCGACAGATGGATATGTGATCAATTCAACGTGAGTGATTTTCCCTCTTCATCACACACGGAGACTTTGCTTGTGCCGGTTGATGAATCACTTCATAGATGTGACAAATATATCGGCCTCATACCTCGGAGGAGAAATAATGGTCAGAGAAATGAGCTGCTGTGTTGTTTGCTGTACCTCAGACAGAACGGTCGAGCCTGGCCTTTTTTTTTTTTCTGTGATTTTGTTTCTTCTGCTGCTCAGTTTGTGTTTAAGCTCCAAAAGTGATATCATGCAGGTACAAGCCTGAACAGGGCAGGAAATAGTGGAATTCATTACAACAGCTCCAGAAAAGTATTTCCCTTTCTTCTTTAATTCGAACACTTAGCTTGACCAGGTTTTCCCCCGTGGATCATTAATTTGACTCAGTCTAATTAGTTTGTTATTGCACCTTAAATGTTAGAATAGTATAACATTACTGCTGCATAAAATAACCTGGCAAGTATGACTCAGTGGTGTTCTTGTTTTTCTCTGATTTACTGGCCTCGGGGCTCAAGAAGCCCAATTAAAACTCCACAATAATGGCTGCAGAAACTGCATGGGTGGGAATGTCAAATGGAGAGTGGTCATCCGAACTTATAAAAGGTTCCAAAAGCAAAAACGTTTGTATCTTTTAGCTGGCGGTTAGAAAAAAAGTGCAGGTTTTGTAGGAATAGAATATTCAAGAGACTGTGTAACTGCAGCTAACTAATTTTGTGCAGAAGTACTAAAGTGTACGGAGAGGAGTCACGTTCTCCTGACTGGGAACAAAAGGCGAGTCTGCTTTTATTTCATGCATTTCTCCTAATTATTTTGTTGATCCTTTTACTTTAATTGTTAAAACAGAAGAGGCCGACCCCACAGCCTGAAAAATGCACTCAGTCCCAGCGCTGAAAACAATTTAAATCCATCAACGTGAAACCACTTTGAATACATTTTGAGCATTTTTTTCCCTCCCTGCCTACAGCGTTAGGACAGAACCTGCTCCATTAATGATGTCGCCATATTTTATAACGGTGTTGTTACAGCAGCAGTCGACTCCTATAGCGGCGCACAAAGCTTCCAGGAGGGGAACCCGGTAATATATCTTCCTGCTGGGGCTTTGGTCTGAATTACAGCAGGAAAAACAAAAGGTTAATTACATCGGGAGACTCCGCTTTGCCTCTGACCACCCAGATTCTCTCCCTCGGTGTTTCAATTCAAGCTGCTTTATTGGCATAAATGTTGCATGAACAGGGGTGGAAAGCACCTTTAGAAAAAAAACAATCCGTATTTGTTTCCATCCTTTTTCTGCTGTGTTGTCCGTCTTCTTGCCTATTTCTGTTTCTGTCACCCTTAATTTACATTGAACACAACAATCCATATGTTGAAAACGCGTTTTAAACTCCTCGTCCTCTTGTCGATGACCAAAAAAGATCCCATCATCCCGACCCCCGTTTTTTTTCTTTACATCCCAGCGTGTTTACATGCCGCTGGGCACATTACATTGAGATTCAAGAGGTTATCTGGCAGTGGTGATGGGGATTGCAGCAGCCTAAAGGATCGCCACAGGTTAAAGCTTTTTTTTTTCTTTTTCTCTTTCTCAAGCACCACATATGGCTGAACTTTAATGAGCACAACTTCTTTTCTCCTGCCGCCTGAAAAACAACACCTAGCCGCCGAGGAGAGTAGATTCTGAGGGTCCCTTTTGTGAAGCCTCTAAGTGTGTGTGTGTGTTTTGTGTTTTACAGGGTGGTGGGTCCGGCTGTGACCTTCAAAGTGAGCCCCAACACTCAGAACGTCAGCACCGCAGATGTGGCCAACGTTGCTGGTAGGTTCTCCTTGGCTGAGTAATGTTGTCTTTATACTGACAGAGAAAAAGGGAGTCCATTATCGTTGGCCTGCTGCTGCACCTGAGTCCCCAGATGAGCATTTTTCAAAACTTATGACTCCTCAGTCAAATGTTTGTGCTTTTTTTTTTCCTGCCTCCACGCTCAGGCACTTTGCAGCGAGTTAATCTGCTCCTTTGTTGGCTTAGTTTGGCTAACTGTTTGGCGCGCATATTGGCGCATTTTGAAAGGAAGCCAGCTGGGTTTTCTGTTTTGTCACAAATCTCCAAGCAGCCACGTTTGCCTCCATCGTGGAAATTCATTGGAGATTTGGATGTTTGCCTAATAGTAAAAAAAAAAAAAAGAGGCTAGAAAAAAAGAGAGACACCAAATATCTGAGCCAGTTCATTAATGCCACATGGAGATATGACAATTCTGATTTGGTGAGAATTTGAATATTCACTTAACTAAGAAGAACTTTTATTGAAACTAGGTAACAGATGATTTGAGAATACAACCACTATTCTCTCTGGATTCTCTGCTCTGGTCAAGACCATAGACTGTATATATAGTGGACGTAGCATCTGGCTCCAGAATTGAAGCCGACCCGGAAGTGTCAGAAACTTGCAATATCACGCCGTCCGCTAGGGTTGGCTCCAAAAAGCTTTTTCTCCATAGACCCCAATTCATTTTTGGAAAAAATAAAATTTGATAGACTGATTTTCTACAGCTCAGGATTTTTTCCCCGTTAGTTTTCATGGTCAAAATGAGAGATCAGGTGGCCAATCTTAAAATAAATCAATACTGAATTTTAAATAAATCGTTAAAGTTGGCGGAGCAAAGGGGCGTGGCTATACTTGATCGACAGCAACAGAAGCCTCTGTGGTAAAATGTGGGCGGGATAAGAGAGTCCTCAGCCAATCCTGCCCCTAGTTGCTCTCCGGTCCAGTCTGTTTGATGATGCTTTTTACGTCACTGGCTCCAAAAAATCCAAAACGGCGACCAGGAAGTAGCAAAATCCGGGCTTCATTTTCTCGGCGTTGAAACCAACGGGTGACGTCATGGTTAGTTTACGCCTGGTCAAGACTAAATATTGTCTATTCTGATGTGAGTGAGCAGACGAGTTGTCTCCATGTTGGTTTGTAATCTAAATTGATCCCTCTCCCTACTACAATATAATTCCGAAGGTCGGGGAGAATCATCAGAACTGATGCTGGCTTTGCTTGCATGAACTGCTGCTCTGTTGGTGTCACTTCTCCTCATATCAGTAAACCTTACAACCTAAATCATCTCAGTTCCCAGTGTGTCTCTCTGTGTCTGCCTCCTCATCCTCTCTCAACCTCGCTGAACTTCCACAACAGAGTTAACAAGGCTAAAGTTAGCAAATTTAAAACAACTATCACTGGACTCTGCAGCTTCCTCAGCTTTATAGAGTTTCATTTTGAGTCAACTGCTAACCAAACATCATGTCCCTTTACCACTAAGCTCCATTTAATATTTTCTGCTGGATTACATCTGCCATTTATCAACAAATCTTTCTGTTGCTTCTCCTTCTCAGCTAACCATTTATTAAATGAGGTGCGACTGACTGCAGTTCAAACAATAGAGGCTTTAAACGTGTTGTCAGAATGTAGTATTTTATCAAAAAGTGGGATATTTTCCAAAACTTAACCACGTAGTCTTAATGCCTACACTTAACCAAGTTTTTAACAAGTAGTTATTGTTGTAAAGCTGTCAACAAAAGTGTGATATTTCCTAAATCTAACCAAGCAGCGAGTGGAAACTGAAAGTAAATAAATGAAAATGAAACTTCAGGATGAGAATAATAGTTTCACAGTGGTCTCATGGGTGAAAGTCCTGCTGCTGATTTATGCCTCCATCCTTTGTGGCTCTTTCAAATTAAAAGCTTTTCCTTACTATGTCATAAGCTTGCGTTTTTTTTCAGAAAACACAATTGTATTGGATTTTTTTGTGTATAAATGAGACGCAGGTTTGGCTCATTTGCTCAAATCCTCACTGTTGTGGTTCAGTCTTGCTGCTTTCATAGTGTAGGGAGGTGTTTTCAGAGTAACAACTTCAAATACCAACTGTACTCTACCTGTTTAGCACCTAAATGTCTTTCACTTTCTGGCTGGTTTTACCACTTTAGACCAAATCCTCACAGTTGTGTTCCACCCCAAACTTTTCTTCACTTGTCTTACATATCTTTAATGAAGCAAAAACACCAGGAGGTCTTGAATTCGGGCTCTCCAAGCATTGCCTTCTGCTATCTAAATACCTCCCTAGCTCTTGTTCAGCTTCACCTGAACACTGCTTTTATGTTACTTACACTGATTATAAGAAACATGGTGGAAAAATACTTGAACCACCACCTCTAAAAAATTCAAAATGATGCAGTTGCAAACATAAATCACAGTTGGTATTTGTAAGTGGTTAACCCATATTGGAGAAGGATTGTTTTGTGAAGTTTTGCTCAGCTTAATTTAGCTTTTGTTTAGCCTTCTGAAGTCATTAGAGTTAAGATTTCATACAAGAGAAACATGTCCAATTAACCCGATGCAATAGTCACAAAGCAAAAACTAAATTTCACCTTATAAAAGAGATTCTCAAACATAAAAACGGAAGGACAGGCAACAAAACATAAATCTCCATATGCAAGGAGCAGAATAGCAGGAACATCACACAGTAGCATCCGGCTGAGCTGAAGCAAACATTGCATTTGTGAAGAATTGATACTTGAGGAGATTTTTTTTTTCTTTTTAGGAATTTGTTGCATTGTATTGAGCTGCTTACATGTGTCATTGCACTTGAGCTGTGCATGTGAGCATCACGAATTGCACCTAGTTTTGGAAAGCATTCAAGCTGGATAAAAGTCTGGCATGCAGTGGCATGTAAACAAATTACTGTTTTTATTTAGCATATCTGTGCAGGTGATTCCCCAACATGCTATTAGAAAAACAGATGCCTTTAAATGCGAAGTCAATCCAACTTGTTGCTCACATTGTTCGTGAAGAAATTCAAAAAGAACCGAAAATGTACATTTATGTTCCTCGTAAAAGCCACACTGGAAAAATGTGATCAAAACCAGGACTCCAGATTGATATAAAACCCCCGGTTGGTGATGTGCATGTAAACCTGCTCGTTGTCTGATGTGATTTTTGTCGGCCGCCTTTTTATCTCCCAAAGATAGAAGCAAAGATGAGTTCCTCAGCGATTCTGTTTCAAGATCCCCCGAATCAGTCGTCTCAGGCTGTTCTGTCACGTCGGGGAGGGACTCGGTAATAATGTTTCACAGTGCAATCCTGCAGGAAACACACTGCGGAGGTGTGTGTGTGTGTGTGTGTGTGTGTGTGTGTGTGTGTGTGTGTGTGTGTGTGTGTGTGTGTGTGTGTGTGTGTGTGTGTGTGTGTGTGTGTGTGTGTGTGTGTTGTACTTGCTACATGGTGAGTACCATTTTCTGCATTTAACTATCAAAGTGAGGACATTTTTACAAAGTGAGGACATTTTGGCCGGTCCTCACTTTGAAACAGCCATGTTTGAGGGTGAAGACTTGTTTTTAGAGAACAGGTATGAATTGAGGTTTGGTTAGGGTTAGGGTAAGGATTAGGGTTAGGCAATTAGTTGTGATAGTTAAGGTTAGGGTAAGGCTCTAGGAAATGCATTACGCCTATGGATGTCCTCACTAAGATAGAAGTACAAACGTGTGTGTGTGTGTGTGTGTGTGTGTGTGTGTGTGTGTGTGTGTGTGTGTGTGTGTGTGTGTGTGTGTGTGTGTGTGTGTGTGTGTGTGTGTGTGTGTGTGTGTGCGCATAGGTGTACAGTGTGACTCACAGTAATGAGGCGAGGGTGTTGATGAAGTGGGGAATAAAGGAAGGAAGAATGTTTGCCATTAGCTAAGCTGTCAGTCTAAAGAGAGAGAGAGAGAGAGAGAGGACTTTCCTGATATTCCCTGTGTCCAAATCACACACTCATACACGTCTACTTCACTAAGAGTGACCCAAAAGCTGAACCAACCAACAGGGGCCCAGTGTTTCTAGTAATTTTAAAGGAAACAAAATTAAAAAAAAAAAAAAAAAGACCCCAGTTGACGTAGCGGGCCCAGTGATGGTAAGTGCCAAATAACACCTTGGACCCCTTTTGGTATAACTGTCGCACACACGTACACACAGATATACAAATCACCTGCACTGGGAAATTGGGCCTGTCAAAAATAACTCACATGAGTAGCTCACTGTCTACTTTTTTCTCATCCCTGCTTTATAATTGCAACCCCACCTCCTCACACACACACAGGCACACACTTGGTGCTGATTATGCAACGGCTTCTCTCCTGTTTTTAAGTGCTATTGTTGCTGTTCTCATTTCCCGCCCGCCGGCTCCATGGGGTCACGGATGAGCCTTGGTTGTTATTAATGCAAACATTTGACAGAACGTGCTCGAAATGAAATATGGCGTCCTCTCAGCTAAAGTGCAATAGTGTGGGCGGGCCATCTTTAAAGTGTCGTTTGTCATATTCAACTAGAATATCAATCCGTCCCGAAGCGTGTACATTATCCCCCTCCACTAGCCGGGGTTTAGAGTGCTTTTCTGAAACATTAAGCTTTACACGGCCATTGTAACGACATCATTTTATCATCGTTTATAGTCGCACGGCAGCCGCGGGAGCAGACTGGACGTCCATCTCTCCTGTCACAAACTTGTGTGTTTGGGTTGAGCGGTTTTGGCAGCTGTGTTAAAAAATAATTCAGGTTTATTTGATTTCATCTCTGCTAACGCCCCAGGAAGACGTCGCTGCTGCGCCAGTGAAATGCTTAAACAAGGAAGTACGATAGTTTGGGATTGTTTTGTTTTTGATTTGTGCTGTTTAAAATATATAGGAATTTAATCAGTAGAAAACTGAACTATGCCAATGAGATGTTCAAAAAACATGAGAATTTGACATTAAAATCTGAGAATATTGACATTTACTTATACTTTATTATCTTACACCTCAGATATGATAAATTCATTTTAAAAATGCTGCATTTTTTAGATGAAATAAATATATAAATGCCAATTTATAAACCAAAGTCAACAGCACTTAAAAATTTCTTACATGATATTGCAAGAAATATATAGTTGTCATTCCTTTTCAAATTGCAGTTCCTATCCTCATTAACATAAACACACGAAGCCTGTGAGGTCCACGTATTTAATTTCATTCTAATATTCTCTGACGTTCTTTATACATGTAAAATGTTCTAATATTTCTAATATTCTCCGACTTTCTTTACACATTTTCATTTGTATTTCCATGTTTTCAGTATTCAATTCTGTGTAATATAAAATGCGTGAAAGGGAAATACCGTAAATATGTAACCTAAAAATGCAAGATTACAAGATAAATGTAAATATATTTACATATTAATAAAGCATGTGTCATCCTGTATTTATTTATTCATATATAACATATTATGTTATTTAAGAGCATTATCATTATTTTTAAATATATTGCTACTTAGTACTGTCACTTATTATTATAATAATAATAATTATTATTATTTATTTTTTAATTTATTTTATTCTTATTTGTACATTAAGAACACTATTCCACTCAAATATTCCTCTACTTATTATGACTCATTTTCCTTTTTAACGGTGTCATAATATTATATTAATCAGTGGGCATTATTGATGATGTAGCATGAATTAACATTAACATAAATAAGTAAAAATATTCTTAGAATATTGTAGTTGGTAAAATTGCAGGTAAGTTTAACTACTGTTGCAACGTACTGATTTATACAAATAAACAGATTTTTTTAAACTAATAAATTTGATAATATTTTACATGTAACATGTATTTTAGTGGCGTAAAAACTCGAGATAACTCCTCTGAAATTGTAACGTACAGGATGAAATTTAAACTATCAGTCGAGTATTTGAGTAAACGTTGGTACATAAATGCATTTGTACTCTGTGAAATCTCTCGGATCCAATGTTCTTATTTAATACACAACATGCAGGTCTTTCTGCAGCCCCTCAGGAGTCCAGTTTAAACCCTATCATTTCTCCCCTCCTTACACCGGATTGATTCTGACCCCAGCCTGCGGGTGCCAAAAGGTCCTATTGATGCAGCCGGGCCAGCCAGACCCGGTGTTGCATTTTAAGAAGCCACGTTACCACTTCTGTCACGCGCGTCTGCCCATTGTGAGGGACTCCAGGGCCACCGGGGGCCATTGTCAAATGTGGGGGTGGATGTCAAGATGGTGGGCAGCGAGGTGGTGACCCTCATTGTCCGGCCGAGGGTGGGCGGGGGACCCAGAGGCTACTTCCAGCGGTGCGTCACGGCCGTGAGAACGGGACCCCGTGAATAGGCCGGGGGTCAGGGTCAGGACAGCGGGCAGCTCAATTAGCACTTAAAGCAGAAGGAGAGCAGCTGAGATAGCCTCATCCCTGCACCGTCTGTTCGCTTCACTTCTGCTTTTTCATCCCACCATCAGTTGTTTTTGCATACATGCTAATCATGCCTCTCGGTGTGAAGATAGCTGCTCGCACATGAACCAAAAGCCGCCCACTCTGGGGACCGTCAGGACATCGTTCCTGGCCAGTTTTTGAGTCTTCTGCTCTTCCCTCACAGTGTTTTTAAACCAACCCGGCTTTGTTACCAGCAGACAAAGACTGGTTGCTCAGCGAGTCTGTTTTATTTTGAAACTTTGTGTGCTGACATGTAAATAATGTCTTGACATGAAGGTCATCATCGGTTTAATAAGTTAGACAGACATTGTAAGACATTGGAAAGGTGACACCAGTGAATGCTGAATTTACATGCTAATTGATGGAATATTTAGTTTTTAAAAGGTGTCTGGAAGAACTGATTATTCTAAACTATACCTCACATTTATAACATAAAAACATTTTTAATTCTTAGAAAACTTGTTTTTCCATAAAATATAAGTGAAATCTATTACATTTGCATGTCAAAGCATGTGGAAAACTGAATGGAATCTGCTTACATATGGTTTCTACGTAATCTTTCTGCATCTTTGATCTGCTGTCTATATTTGCCATTATATTCTACACTTTCCATCCATTGTCATTTTGTCCTTCTGACAGGACAGTCTTCTTAAGTCTGACAACTCTTTTGGATTATTCTGTGCTTTATGCTTTCATAATTATACCAAAGTCTGCACTGCAGGTCCTTTAGAGAGCTGTGTGACTTCTTTACTTAAACTCATTCAAGAGAAACAAGCAGAAATGTAGTCCAGTATACATACATGAAACACTTATTCACCACAATATCAACCCAAAACTAGGGAGGTATTCAAACTGACAGAGAGAGCATAAAGATACGAAACTAATACCTGATTTGCTGATTCTTTTCAGTCAGTATAAACTGCTGCACATAGCTGCAAATGTGAGATTTATTCCAGTGGCTTTGAAATGATCATGCGTGATAAGTCACAGGTATTCAACTACACCTCTTCCCAGTTAAAGGTATGACTACAAATACAATTATTCTTGATGCATTGAGGTGATGTAACAATGTTGGTAATTGCAGCAACTTAACATTATGCAGAAGTTATACTCAACTTTCTGCATTAATTGATTCAAGTTGAAATAACTTAATGAAATTGGCTTGATAACTTCATTTTTTTCTAACCCTCTCCCAGGCCTACTTAACAATTGAGATTTTTTTTTAAATTGGCCATCCTAAAAGCACACTGACAACAGCGTTATGAGAATTAAGTACAAAACACTTAAAAAATATTTAAGTGTTTGAGTAACCAACTTGAAAAATGTGTTTATGCTACCAATCATCAGTTGTGAAGGGAAATCTAATTCTGACAATATAAGATGTTTAGTTGTTTTAACATAATTTTGTTATCGGTTATAACAAACCATAAGTTATAACTCAAAAACATTGATGCAAACTGATGCATTTTTTAGGGTGTAGCATAGTTGTTTTTTATTTAACATTTTGTCTATTAAGTCTATTAAGTCATTCAAGCCTTAATTCTTTTGTAGGTTTCAATATACACTTGAGTAGTTTAAGTGGTAAAAATACAACCAATTTGTGGGCATTGTGCTCTCGGCTGCAAATACAATCTACAGAATTAGAATCTTCCATTGTCTTTCTTTATGATAATTCAGTAACAAGAGGAAGTCGTTCTGTGGCATCATTTTTGCAGACTTTGTGACGGCTGATATTGTTCTGTCGCTCAGCTTCAAACCAGATCCCCATGACTGAAGGCTTTAGGTTGAAGGTGTCAGTTGCGTCTCGGCCTTTTCTTCCCTTCTCTCGACTTTTTGTCTCCTCGTTGTTGTTTCTTTTTTTCTTTTTCCCTTTTCCATCTGAGTGGATTAGCATAGATCTCGTATGCTGACAGGACTGACCTTCACTGCAGCTAAACACTTGTCAAAATGCCAAATGTAATTACTGAGCTCTTTAGGTCAAAGTAATGTGTTTCATCTACCTCACTTCGCCCTGTTATTGATGTGCCGGCCCTCGGACCTCAGACTGCAGTCGAGTCGCCCTTCTTCCCTCTGGCGGCACCAGCTCCCTGCATGTGTTTGTGTCATAACAAAGTGAGGAAATGTATCTGTAATTATGCCTAAGTAATGTGGCCAAATTGTTATCTGTGTGGACAAGTGTGTGCGTTGCTACACTGTTAGAAGTCTTTGTGTGACTTTGTCAGACTGTACGCTCCCGGATCCTGTGATTATGGACAATTTCAAGTTATCTCTCAGAGCTGCAGAGTGCTTCCCTAACACTGCCTTTCAAAGGTAGTCATCATCATCATCATCATCATCATCATCATCACCATTACCATTCCTCTGCAAATTGCATGCCTGGAAATTGTCAACTCTGTTATGCTGTCTTAACATCAGCTGTCTCTCAAGGGAACTTTTCTACTTGTCTTGTATTTACATTGGCTGCAGACGACGAAAACACACGACTGCAATCTTTTTTGAATCTTAACTTCGTAATTAGGTGTTGAGACAATGAAGTGACTCTCAAACCTCTGAATTGTAGTTCCCCAGACCCAGATTACTATTTCAAATATTAGATGTTTCTCCCTCCGATGTGCGCAAGCTGCAGAGAGAATTGTTTGGTGTTCATATTCGGCAGCCCTTCTCACAATAGCTGTCATTATTAACACCGCTGACTGATTTTCTGTCGTCGCCGTCACTGTGTGGAACTCCTTTAATTGTTCCCATTGATTGGCAAAGTGATTGCATTGGAAACAGCTCTGGCACTGGGTTCCATCCAGCGTTCTCTCTGTGCCCTACAGGAGCCGGCAAATCTATTTCAGTTAACTTCATTTCAGTTCACCCGCTAATCAGTTTTCATCGCACGCCGAGGGCTAATCGATTCTAGAAGTTTCTCTCACCTGTTGCCGAAGTAAAGAATCAAAACAGCGACAGAGAGAAAGTGAGAGAGAGAGATGAGGGGTGTGCTGGTGTTTAGTGATGCAATTTTCTGTGACACTGCGCTGCGCTTTTTATCTCTTTGCCTGTCGTCATAGCAGAGCTGGAGGCGTTTTGTGAATTGCAAGATGCCTCATCGGGGCTTTAAAAAGCCTGCCCTGCCCCCCCAACACTGCCAATCCAGAGTCACCTGTGGTTATTTTGGTCTGACTTCAGAGAGAGCAGAAAGCTGTGCACTGTCCTCTGGAGCTTTGCAAGCATCTGTGAGTCCTGCCGTCGAGCAAAGAGGAGGGTTGGTGCGGGGGAGGGAGGGAGGACACAGGTGTTGTGCCGAGCTCAAGTTTGCACAGCGGTGCAACGTGATCCCCGATCCAGCCGTGCAGCCACCTTGCCAGCCACTCAGCCAACCAGCCGGCCTGATTTCCCCAGTGCTGGCACCAGACTGCTGGCACCGGCCTGCTGGCACCGCCGGCCCCTCTCTCCCACTCCCACAGCTGGCAGGATCTCTGCGACTTGGCCTCGGCTCCTGACGTTCACTGCGGGGTTGGCAGACCTCTCCCAGATGGCCACCTTGTAGTGAAGCTGGCTTTGCGCTTGCATCACTTTTACATCATTCCCTCAGCCACAGAGCTGTGGTGGAAGGAGAGGGCTTCTGTTGGCTGTGCTGAGGCATTTTTTAAGATGTGGGAGTGCTAAAAATCTGCTGCAGCTCTCACACTTTCTAACGATGATTTGTCATCCATGCTGTTTGTGTAGCTGCTTTTCAGGAAACCAGTGACTGCTCTGAGGCCAGAAACAGATAGGAAAAGAGTGAGTCCACGTAGACACACCTGCACACACACACATAGAAGAAACACTGGTTTTTAATTTAAACACGAACAGACCTATAATAGCCCTATCTTTTACATTCAAAATGACGGGGCAGTGTCAAGGTGCCTCTTGGCTTCATATTTTATTTATCACCTAATTTAAATCCTACTGCATTTCCTATAATTTATATCCTACTAACTTTGTAATCCCAGCTGAACGGAAGAACAAGCCTGGACCTCCCCAAAACTTGTTAGCACTAAGGTTGAATAATTTAATATACATTTTTAAAACTGCAATGGATGTGAGTAAAATCATCTCATAGAATTTTCTTAATATCCTCAGATTTAATGACCATGTCTGTCTGATGACGGCTCCTAATTATCACTTTTTCATCCAACTGTTTTTTCTTCTCAGTTTTAAGCTTCCTCACTGCCATGGAACATGACATATGGTACCTGTAATATCACGAAATTACAGTCATTGAAATATTAAAAGACATTTTCGTGGCATCAGAGGACGTGGAGGCAGTGTGGAGGATGTCTCTTGGTGTTGACAGTGCAGGTCACTTTGTTCTCATCTTCTTTCACCCTTATCTTTTTAAACCACTTTGCTAATACAAAGACAGTTTCAACTGTTTAAACCGTGTTTCAAAAGTCATTTAAATTATATATGTATTACTATATAGTGATGCAAATTATGTTAAAACACAGGTATGAATTCAGGTTGTAGTTTCATATTGCAAATATGCGTCAGACTTCTTGAGTGCAAGATATAAATATGCAGAATATTCTTTCTCTCTCTTTGTACTGCTAAAATGTTTCTGATCTGCATAATTACTGCTAAAACCTTCTTTATGTGAACAAAACAAGATACGTCAAGTTGAGTCTTGAGTCATTCAACCGTCGCACACACCAAATGTGTTAAGAAGTTGTCAAAGTGCAGTAGTTTGGATAGACCAACTGTGGGCTAAAGCTAATAAAATTACCGCTTTTCTGAAGACTTGACATGGAGAAAATGTGACCAGAAAACTGACATTTACCGTCTTGTCATAGTATGTGACACACTGTTAATTTAAGGGCTTACATAGAAAACAATTCCCTGTTTTGGATTCACATTAATAAAAAACAAACTGAATTCTACAATAAATTTATGTTGAAAAAAACATAGATTAGCATTGACTTGGTTCGACGGCAAATATTAATGTCAATATTCTGTGCAAAAATAGTGCTGACAACATAAATGTGTTTGAAGATAAATGAACCTTAATTCAGTTTTCCTGCACCCTAATCTCCTCTGAACAAACAAAAGAATAAAAAAGAAAGAAATCTTCGCTAATTAGACAGCGGTGTATGATTCCCTTTAGCCACAGCTACTCTTTCTGGTGTCCATCCTGGTTAATGACTGTTGCAAAATGAACACACAGAGGAAATCTCTGTTTGTAGAGCTTCGGATTTGGCAGAGTAGTGCTGATTCGCTAACTTTCTTTGTTTGGACCCAGTTGGCAAATTTTGTCACAGTGGAAGTGCCAAGAACTGCAGTTCCTCAAATGGCCACTGGAAACTGTCTCTAAAAGCCCCCACTGACCCCCAAGTTAAAATGCTCAACTTTACATCAGAGATAAACATGATTACAGTCTCTTGCAAAAATCGATTTTGGTCTCTACAGCTAGTTACTCCAATCATGACAGCTGCAGAGGAGGTAAATTTTTGTATAACTCGCTGGCTTAAAAAAATATTAAAGCTTACAGTTGCAAGTTTAAGTGACAGATAGGTGCCATCACAGGACAGTTCAGGGCCCAGTCGTGTTCTATCTCTTGTTCTTTTTGGATTAGCTAGTAGTAGGAGTCAGAAAACTGCTCCTCAGGAAACTTCTGGGTAGTGTCACATTGGGTTCATCCATCTTCATTTACAGTCAGTGATTTGGACTGTGATGCTCAAATGGTAGTCATCTGCACAAAGTCATGTCTCCAGGCCAGATCAGGGAGTTGATTTGTCTCTTTTTTTCTCTTCTGAGGGTACAGTCCACCGACACACCATGACGTCAGTACTACTAAACAATGCATTCCACCGTTCTGTGGCGGTAAACACTCGTCTACCAGCAGGAGGCGAGTCATTTTTTTGTTGCACTCCGACTACAGCTCTGACTTTCAGGACCTCTGTGTCCTCTGCTGTAGTTATTACAGACTCCTGGCTGGAGCCGCCTGTTGCTCACTCGCTCTCTCGGCAGCCCGGGGAGGCCGCCTGGACCCTGCAACTCATTTTTAGCCATCTTCAAGATGCCTGATGAGATGTAGAGGCAGACAGCTGGATTGATTGGCCCCTCTTGAGCGCACAGGCCCTGATTACAACTGCACTCGAGTGCCGCCCCCCTCCCCTCAATTTCTCTCTCAGTCTTGTTCTCTTTAGTCCGCCTCTCATCTCTCTGCCTCCTTTTTCCCATGATTTCTTTCACCTACAAAGAGAGAGAGCCAGAAAGGGTGGATGAGGAGAAAGTGTCGAGGAGTGAACAGAAAAGAGCAGAATCGCTAACGAAGATCTGAAAAAGTAGAACGACGTGCAGATGGAGCTGTCCATCAAAGATCGGTTAGAGATGAATTTGGAATCACAATCGGTGCTTTGATGTGATGAAAATTAAATCAATATTTTAAGAGCCGAGCCAGGGTAGAGCAGACAAGGACATACACAACCTCTGTGCTGTAAATCAGAAATATTTTACCTCTGTAACCTTCCGATACTGTATTATCATTACAAAAAGACATTATTCAGGCTCTGCATGTTTCCCTGTGAACCGTTGAAGTATTTAAAAAAAATCTTTAAAGGGTCACTTTCTGTAAACAGATGCAGGAGATTGTTTGGTCTGAAGGTGTTTTCCATCCAGACTGGACACTTTCAGGTTTAAATTTGCAGAGGAAGAAGAAGAATCTGCACCAATAACAATCCCCGGGGGGCGTATAAAGCAATATCCACCTAAACCAGCACTGTGTTGTCCTGTTTTCTGGATTGACTGCTGCTGCCTGCACACTTCTATTTATTCTTCTTCAGCCCTCAGGGACCAAACTCGCGCTCACTAATGCTCAGCGTCCTGTTTATCCTGTAGAGGGAAACGTGTCTCATGGGGCATCTTTAGCTGGAGAAAAGGGCAGATGTGGTGGGATGATGCCTTCAACATTGTTCATCGACAGATCCTATTGAAAGACCAAAACTAGTAGTAAATTTATTCTTCTAACTAGACAGCTATCCAAAGCCTGGTGTACCTTATCCCTACCTTATTACATCCAAAAACTAATAAAAAATGCCTCAGTAATCCTCACTGAGTGACACATTGTGGTGTCTTCTACTACATGCATTGCATACTGTATCTGTATTCATCCTCTGCTAAAAATAGTCCACCACAAATCCAATAACTACCACTGCTGATCGAGTAGCAAGTTGATATTTGGTGTGTAACATTAAAGTGTAAAATATTGCAAATCTAATCCTTTAAATGTCGGAAAATCATGTTATCCACGTTAGAAACAACGGAAGTTCCTTCCTGAGTGTAGAACTAGTGCAGTAAATAAACATGTTTTATTTCTGAATGAAGTGTTAATCAATAGTCTATTCTATATTTTATATTTTTCTGCCGCCCCACCATAAACCATACACTGATGAGGCATAAGATTCTGACCACTGACAGGTGAAGAGAATAACACTGATTATCTCTTCGTCATGGCATCTGTTAGTGGGTTGGATATATTCGGCAGCAAGTGAATATTTTGTCTTCAAAGTTGATGTTAGAAGAAGGACAAATGGGCAAGTGTAAAGATTTTAGCCAGTTTGACAAGGGACAAATTATGATGGCTAGAGGACTGGATCAGAGCATCTCCAGAACTGCAGCTCTTGTGGAGTGTTCACGGTCTGCAGTGGTCAGGATCTATCAAAGGTGGTCCAAGGAAGGAACAGTGGTGAACCAGCAACAAGGTCATGGGTGGCCAAGTCTAATTGATGCACTTGTGGAGCGAATGCTGGTCCGTGTGGTCCGATCCAACAGACGAGCTACTGTTGCTGAAATTGCTGAAGAAGTTAGTGCTAGTTCTGATAGAAAAGTGTCAGAATACAAAGCGCAACAGCTTCTTGCATAGCTGCAGACCAGCCAGGGTGCCCATGCTGACCCCTGTTCAACCAACTCCTCAACAATGGGCACGTGAGCATCAGAACAGGACCATGGAGCAATGGAAGAAGGTGTCCTGGAAGGATGAATCCCATTTTCTTTTACATTACATAGATGGTCGGGTGCGCCGCTTTTCTGGAGAGCACATGGCACCGGGATGCACTATGGGAAGAAAGCAAGCCAGCGGAGGCACTCTGATGGTTCAGGCAATGTTCTGCTGGGAAACCTTGTGTACTGCCATCCATGTAGATGATACTTTGACAAATACCACCTCCCTACGCACTGTTTCCTATCATGTACACCCTTTAATGGAAATGGCATTCCTTGATGGCTGTGGCCTCTTTCAGCAGGATAATGTGCCATGCCACAAAGCAAAAACGCTTCAGGAATGGTTTGAGGAGCACCAGTTTGAGATGTTTACTTGGCCTCCAAATTCCCCAGATCTCAATCCAGTCCAGCATCCGACAAAACGTCCGATCCATGGAGGCCCCACCTCGCAACTTCCAGCACTTAAAGGATCTGCTGCTAACATCTTGGCGAAAGGTACCACAGCACACCTTCAGGAGTCTAGTGAGTCCATGCCTGGACAGGTCAAGGCAGCAAAACAGGGACCAACACAATATTAGGCAGGTGGTCAAAGTGCTATGCTTGATTTGATCGGCGTACACTCTAACAGTGAGATATTTAGCCTCAAGTTGGGTCCTTATGCTGTTTTTTAAAACTATTCAGTGATAGTAACAACCAAGCTTAATGTTAATGTAACTTAAAATATTTAAACAAAACAAAAAACAAAACATAAATGCAGCATTAATGCCACTGTTGGCTTGATTATCCCCAGAGGACAAACCCTAATGATGCTGAGGATGTTTTTCTTCAACACCAGCCGGTTTTTTCTACAAGATATCTCCAAAACTACACATTAATCGGTACATTGTGGGTGAACTCTGAGCAGACTCTGCATTATTGTTATTAATATTAAAGTACAGTTCATTGACCTGTTGTGTGTCAATTTGGGAGCCGGTTTGTCACTATGGAATAAAACAAGCTCCTCTGCTGCATCTGTTTCCATGACAAATGACACAAAAATCGATTTGCGGTTGATAACTCGTGTCGGTGGACAAAATATTTACTTTAGCAATAAGAGAAACAGCAGATTTAATAGGATTAAAATCCTCAGTGATGTCTGTCAATATTCAGATCTCTGCGTGTCCTCAGATAGCAGCAGGATTTAGTTTATATCAGTGGATTCCTGCAGCAGTGAGTTGTTTCAGCACGTGGGATTCTGCAGGTTGTTTTATTTTGCCAGCAGTTGACGGATACTTTTCAACGTAAAGCTGAGATTTGTGCGTTGCAACACCTCGTTTTTTTTTATTTCTTATCTCCGCGTTTAAAGTGTGTGCACCCTCTAAGTCGAAATGTTCCTCACCGTTGACTGCCAGCGTCTGTCTGCTGTTTCATGTAGAGGAGAAACCAGAGACAAAGGCGGCTGAGAGCTTCAAAGGCTGCGGGTGACATTTAGTGCTCGGTATCTTCAAAGACCAGGCCCTCTTTTGTAGTTTTTCTTTTTGTGTATAATTAATGTAGCCCTTCCTACGGATTCTTTCTTTCTTTCGTTCTTTTTTTTCCCCCTACTACCTCCTTTTCCGAGCTGGATTAGAACAGCAGATTAAGGAAGTGCACCTTAATTTTCAATTTGCATTCTGAGGACTTCAAACTGCAACCGCTGATGAGATTTTTCCAGCTGAAGGTGTCGTCATGGAGAGGTTAGAGAGGTACGTAGTTATGGATGGTCATATGATCAAAGACGAGTTTGTAACGGGGAGGAAGAAGAAGAAGAAGAAGAAGAAGAAGACCCTCCATCCAATGTGACTTCAGGCATGTGGTTGATAAGAGAAGAAATAAACGACAGTCCAGTGTTGTAAGATCAAGAAAACCCTTGAGTTCTGCTAAATTCTGGATATTTCTGATTTACACATAATAATAGAATCTGTAAGCACTTTACCATCTACTGATCAGTGGCATCAGTGTTTGTTTTAGTGTCTCATTTGTGTCTTTTTGTGTCTTATTTTCTAGTTTTGTATGTTGTTTGAGTGGTTTTGTGTCTGTTTTTTGTCGTTTAATGTCTTGTTTGTGTTTTTGTGTCTCATTTTTTGTAATTTTCTGTCTCATTACTCTCATTTTGTGTCTTGTTTTTCTACATTTGTGTCTTGTGTGACTTGTTTTGCGTCTGTTTTTTGTTGCCCGTGTCTTGTTTCTGCTGTTTTGTGTCTCATTTGTGTTGTTTTTTCTCATTTTCTGTCTCATTTATGTTGCTTTGTGTTTCATTTGTGTTGTTTTTTTTGTCACTTTCAAGCCTTGTTTGTGTAATTTTTTAAATCTTGTTTATGTTGTTTTGTGTCCCAAGTTTTGTTTTTGTCTTTTCATCTTATTTGTGGCATTTTTACTCCTTTTACGTCTTGTTTTTGTTTTGTTATGTGTTATTTTGTGTCTGTTTTTTGTTGTTTTGTTTCTCATTTGTGTTGGTTCGTGTTTCAATTGTGTCAGTTTGTGTCACATTTTGTTGTTTTATGTCTCAGATGTGTCATTTTGAGTCTCGGTTTTCTGGTTTTGTGTCTGTTTTTTTGTCGTTTTCAGTCTCATTTGTGTTCTTCTGTCCCATTTTTGTGATTTTGTGTCTTGTTTTGTGTCTCATTTGTGTAATTTTGAGTCTCCTTTCTTTGCACAAATGTGCATCACTACAGGTCAGGATTGTATTGTAGAATTTGTTACCGAACAATGTGAGGCTTACTGTTTAATATTGTAACTGGACGTTTTTAATCAACATTACCTGCAGCTGTTTAGTCAAATTGTCTTTGGTTTGTGACCTCTTGTGTGTTCTGTTTTCTTTTGTTTTTTCTCTTTTTGTATGGTTTTGTGTCGTTTACTGTCTCAGTTTTGTTTCTGCTGCTCTGTTCGTGAACTTTTGTCAGACGGAGAGTGAAAAATGCAAAAAAATACCAAAGCACACGACGACTTTACAGAATCCAAATTTCACTGTTTGTCCTGAAATGAGGGACGTCCTACGAATGTGCGTCGCTCCAGTCCAAGGTGTGGAGAGCTTAACTAACACTTTCATTTCAGCTGACTCATAACGAGTGAACAGACTCCAGATAAACACACCGACTGTCTGCAATGTAAAGCGACCTCCCGTCCTCCTCGTGATAAACTGTGAATATTAATCAAACATAAAACCCGCCGCGCTGCTCTCTCGCTGTTTTCCCACCGTGCTGGAGATGCACCTGTTTTGCCGCCGAGCTGAAGAATGAACATTTGCTCGTCTCATGTTAATGTGCCCAGTGTTTCCCCGCTGCAAAGGGCACCTGCAGATCTATCAGGGAAATTGAGAAGGTTGCGTTTGCTCGTCGGACTGATGGGAAAGAAATGAATAATGTATCGAGTGAAGAAAAAGGAGAAGAACACGAGGAGAACAAGTTATTTTTTTCAAGCTAAATGTGATAAAGCACATCAGTCTGAAGCTGTATTCATTCTGCAATGTGAAAGAAATAACTTGCAGCAAATTAAACCACATATTAGTGCTGCTTAAATAGCTTCTGTCTTTCAGGCTGTTTTGATTCGTGAATTATTAACACTTTTATAAGCAGAAAACCCTGTAGAAGTCTTTTTTTTTTCATATTTAACACTCTTCCCCTCCCACAGGCTTCAAATGTGTTTGTAAAACGTGTTTTCCCTCATTGATGGAGAACAGTAGGTGTAAATTCAGCCAGGTTAAACGAACTCTGATTATGACAAGCTGTCAAGGCAGGGAAAAAAAAAACAATCCAGCAGTTTTCGAGTTTTACAAACAGTGGAGTTGTCAAACGTTGGATGGAAACGTGGAGTTTGTGTAAGACAGAAAAATCACATTTCCATTGAAGCTCTTGGTCGTTTTTGCACAAAAACAAACTGGAGAGGTGATAAAAGAGATGAGTTTCCTTAGACCACAACTGAGCTTCAAACTCAAAAAAATGATTATCTATCCAATCACACCGTTTCTTGACTGTCAGAAGATGACTAGACTTGCAAATTTAAAATGAACTTGGTTGAAAATTTTGCCTCTTTTCTTCAGTGTGATCTTGATTCTTGCTCCTGGTTGATCTGCTGATAGAACGGCCACATGTAGCTTTAACAAAGTCATGTTTCTGTCAATTTCAGTGCACTTTTTAACCGTTTTCTCTTTTTTTGCACAGTTTTGCTCTGTACTTTTCAAAATTACTTCAAAGTTGGAAAACAAATGAAATCATGTAAAGCTTTTCACAATTCTAAAATGTAAAAATCAACTAAAGCTGTTTTTTTAAAACATGAGAACTGTTTTTTGGAGAGATTTTTTCTGGTTTTGTGTCGATGTTTTGTCGTCCTATGTCTTGTTTCTGTTGTTTGACCTAATTTTTGTCAATTTGTGTCCATTTGCCTTGTTTTGTATCTTGTTGTTTGTCATTTTCTGTCTCATTTGTGTCATTTTGTGTCTTGTTTTTTTTGCTTTTTGTTTTGTGTGATTTGTTTTGTCTGTTTTTTGTCATCTGTTGTCTTGTTTCTGTTTGTTTCTGTTATTCCCTTTGTTTCATTTTGATTATGTTTTATGTTGTTTTATGTCTTCTTTGTGTTGTTGTGTCTCACTTTTGTAATTTTTCAGTCTAATTTGTGTCGTTTTGTCTCATTTTTTTGGCATTTTCTGTCTCATTGTGTCGTCTTGTTTCTGTTGTTTTGCGTCTCGCTTTTTGTCTTGTTTTTGTCATTTTGTTCCCTTTGTTTAATTTTGAGTCTGTTTTTTGTCGTCTTATGTCTTGTTTGTGTTGTGTCTCATTTTTTGTCTAATTTGAGTCCATTTGTGTTGTTTTGTGTGTCATTTTTGGTCATTTTCTGTCTCATTTGTGCCGCAATGCGTCGTTTTTCTGGTTTTGTCTCATTTGTGTTATTTTATTTCTCATTTGTGTCATTTTCTGTCTTGTTTTTCAGGGTTTGTGTTTGTTTTTGTCAGATGCTAATATCTGAATTGCATTTATTCTGAAATTATGTAATTTAGTTTGTCCAGTTTCATCTTATATTTTGACATTATTGTCATATACGTAAATAACTTTGACTGCGCTGTTTCGTCTTGCATGTTAAAATTGATTATTACTTTTTTTTTTTAAAAAGAAAAAAGAAAACTAGCGCTTCACTGAACACAGCAACCTGATTTGCATCTCTTAAATTACATTTCTGACACGCAGCTTCCTGCAGTAAAGTCAACAGCGTAATAGACCGGCAAAGGTCAGCGTGCTAACTTGTCGAGAAAGTGGAGTTTGAAGCAGCGAGTGTGTGTTTGATGTCGGTAACACTGCTGTCCAAATACTTTGTCTAATTCTACTTGTCAACACACAGGTGAGAAAATCACTTGGACGGTAATAAGATTGAGGAAAGTGTTGCATTAGCACCCTGAAGTGTAAATAGCTTCTTATATTGCCTATTAGACCCAGATAACCTGGCGAGGTGGAGGCTGTTGTTGCTGTTGTGGGAGGGTGAGGAGGGGGGGAGTGAATTCACAGAAAAGCATATTAGCTGTGTCAAAACAGTCAGAAAAAAGAAGCAGCAACTCCAGAGAATATAATTAGGAATGCTTTTTTCTATCTCTTTTTCTGTCGGTGTTTTAATCTGCTATTGATGAAAGACGGGTTATTTGTTTCTTCAGCTGCACACTCGGTGCAATATCCTGTCGCCCTGGCTGCCTGCAAAAAGAAATATCTGCCGTCCCTCCTCGCCCTGCCCCTCCCCGGCTCTCCCTCTGGGTTTTTGCATTATAAAGAGATTTCATCTCATCCACCTTTAGCCAGGTTTTGCCTTTGATATTATTTATCAGCGCCGGTATTGAACAGCTCGTGAGGCTCGAACCTTGAATGCCCCCCCTTTTCCTCATCTTCTCCCCACAATCAATACTGTTCCACATTACGTATACATCAGCCCAGAGTGCAATATCGCTCGCTCTCAACCTGCGGCCTAATTAAAAAGATAAGCGGCTTCGTTTGAAGCACGCTTTAATAGGCCGCTGCCTTGTTTCTGGGCGTGAATATTGAATAGAATCATGACTTTGCTTCAGATTGAGCTCATTTTGTACAGATTGCTGTGAACGCAACGGGCGGTTTGGATTTCTGGAACTGGTCCAGTCGATTCACATCATTTTACTCTGTGTTAACCTGCAACATAGGGCAAGATTTACATGGCTTGTAGTGAATAAGACTGGGATCCCAGACTGCACATTTGACTGTACTGAAACCTGCGAGAGCAATTACATACTGCCCTTCTCCATTTAGAAAATTAAATGAACTAGTTTTGAAAGAGGACTGCACAGTCGTTCGGTGGTTAGCACTGTCGCCTTGCAGCTAGAAGATCCCTGCTTCACGTCCCGGCCTGGGCCCGGGATCTTTCAATGTGGGTTTTCTCCTGGTACTCCAACTTCCTCCACACTCCAAAATGTGACCTATGCTGAGGTTAACTGGTAACTTTAAATGGTCCTTTAAATGTGGTTGTTTGTATCTCTATGTAGCCCTGTGACAGACTGGTGGCCTGTCCAGGGTGTTCCCTGTCTTCACCCTAAAGCTTGTTTTATGCCTGATGCATCTGCGAGGTCCACATGGCTTCACATGGATGAATTATGTCATTTTAGCCACAATGCCCCCTCACATGGTCCTTATCAAGTAGAAAATTTCCACGTCACATGCCTCCAAACTTTTCTAACAACACGGATGGAGACGCCTGGAAAACATGGCAAAGAACAGCAACAAAACTTCAGAAATGCAGGTGTTTATACGATTCATCACACAGATAACAGTGTGATAACCGGGTTATGAACAATTCACGGCATGAAATTAAAATTATCCGCTGAAATACAACTATTTGGTCAAATGCTATGTTGTAAATGGTGTAAATGATGGCAAACTTCTACTGCTCTAGTTTTGCGCTGTGGCAAACGTGTGTTTCTGATACACTGCCCCCTACTTGATTTTGAATGCACCGTTGAACATTAGCTGCGTTAGGATGTTTGCAATGAGCCTGGAGGCATACTGCAATGCTAGCGTTAACATTAGCATAGCTTTTAGCATACATAGAATGTATTGTAGGTTAACAGTTGACAACTGATGAAATATTTAATTGTTTCTTTACTAATCACACACTGATAACTGGTCTTAAATGCACTAAAAATAAAGCTGCAAAAATCTCCGTAATTTGGTGCTAATTGCAAGAAATGAGACAAAAAAATGGTTTAAAAAAGGCCAGAGAGGAACCAGCTGACATGATGATGCTAATAAATTGGAGAAATTGATGAAAAACAAGTTGTGTTTGTAGATTTGGTGCCTTATTCTGTAATTTTTTAGCAACATTAGCATGTTTACAGTTAGCCTGTAAGCAAACTAATGCTAGCTCGAACATTAGCACAGCTGTAGCACATATAAGCCTCTGATTTTGACAAAGTTACCATTTCATAGTACTCCTGCCATATTTTCCTCTGAGGTGTAATAATAATTACAACATCACAGCCCACAATCAGAGCCGCGTCTCTTTCACTTTTGTTTAATTCGGGTCATTCTGCCATATATGGTGGTATTATGTGTTTGATGACAAGCAATTATGAGGATTTTCATCAAAATCCATTAAAAAATGCAGCAATCTGAAGGATTAAATAGGCAGATATGTAGGTGGAAGAGGCAGGCTGCCAGTTAAATTGCTCCCCGTTAAAAGCTTTAACTGTCAGGGCGGCTCTGGCCTCAGCTCACCTTGTTTTCCAGCTTATTTTAAATGCTAATGACGGACTCGGCCTTTCTCCGGCGCTCTGCGACGAGTTATCCAACCTGTGCCCGTCCTGGCCTTCACGTGGCCTCCGCCAAGGAAGAAGAGTTGATTAAATTGTAAAGCTGATAAAAGGAAACTTGATTTTGTACACTGAAAAATTTCCTAAATGTTTTCTAGACCTTGCTGAAAGGTCGGATGTGACAGTAGAGGCCTTCTGACTACATAAAAGGTTTTTTTTCATTGAAAACGTGGTCATTGTAAGAAGGAAAGAGCTGGAGGATGAGGGAAGGTAAAGCCGGATGTCATTCAGCAGATACTTCTCATTTTTTAACTTCATACATCCTGGATTCCTTTTGTCTTAGAAGGTTCTTCATTCAGCGTTTTGTGATTTTCTGCTGTTTTGCCTTCGTGTTGAGAGAGAAAGTCAGACAAAATGATTCATTTTCCCGAAAACCTTTCTGTTAAACTTCCATGCAGAAATATCTCCAGTGTTGTTCAAAAGAGCTCCATCATTTAAAGCCAAGATTGTAGCTTAGAATAATTTCATAGAATGTATATAAATTTTTAGAGATGAAAAACCTTTTCCTATATTAAACTAAAATAAATCATTATAATATTGTCGGCCATGTTATTCCTCTATCATAAAATGAGCCAAATTGATTGGACCAACTACTATTTTTCCTATCGTATTTTGCCGCCTAATGTAACAGAAATGTTCGACAATATTGTAGATATTTCTTTTTTTTTTTAAAAGAAAAGGGAGAATTTTTTTTTTAGATATCTTTAGACAAATAGGGACCATGATCCCGTTTAGCCCAAGTATTATATTGTAATACACATGATGAAATACTGCATTAATGTCGATAAAACTCGGGTGTAGACTGTCACTTACACCTGAGTGTGTGTGTGTGTGTGTGTGTGTGTGTGTGTGTGTGTGTGTGTGTGTGTGTGTGTGTGTGTGTACCTTGTGAGACAGACACTTGTGTCCGCCACCAGAGCTACATTCCTCCAGACGCGTGGCCGTCACATCCCTGACTACCAGCTGCTGAGAAACAGAGCTGCCCGACACACACACCACTGCACACACACTTTTTCACCAGTTCGACAATGTCCTCCGGTTCTTTACACACACACACAGAAACACACACTTCCTCACTCGCGCTGCTGCTGGCTGGCATTGAACCAAACTCTGCATAATGGCTCTGCCAAGACAGATATGTTCACCAGTTAACTGGCTGCTGCCATCACACAGACACACACACACACACACACACACACACACACACACACACACACACACACACACACACAGACACAGATGAGGGGATTGCCTCTATTGCAACATAATGGTGTGGGGTTTTATTTGTGAACTTGTTTGGCTGTTTTCTCTGACTTTACATTTTATTTTGTAACTGAAACTACAAACTGAGGTCAGTGTCCAACATAGATCTACACTACTACTGCAGGATCCTTTGGCGCTACAGAACACTTTTCAGACTGATGCCATGAATGTGTTTCGTTCATCGGTTGACTTGGGGATTCGTTTTTTTGCACCGATCCTCCCCAGTACACTTGGATTTTTAACGTTTTGTTTTGTTCTGGGCGTTGTGTGTCTCCTGTAATCCCACGCTGACTCCATGATGTTGAGATCGGGGCTCTGTGGAAGCCAGACCATCTGTTGCAGGACTCCTCGTTCTTCTCGAGGCTGAAGATGATGTTTTATCACTTGCTGCTAATCACACTGCTAAGAAAGTGCAAGTTTTTAAGATGCTATATATTTATTCATACTTCCCGTGGAGCTCCAGATGATAAAGCTGGTTGACACGATCACGTACTTCTTCATCACTGCTAATAGGGCGACTCTACATGATCTAATATTGACCCTTGGATTACCAAAGTTTGAAAGACATGTCAGGAATGGTCAGATTTCCAGCTTTATGACGTTTCTTGAACTACTCATGTGTGCTATTTTATTGGAAAACTTAACAACTGAAATTGAACGTGTTATATTTCTTTAAATTGCTTTATTTTTGTGTAAAAATTGGCCAAAAAAAGCCATTTCTGTTGAGTACATTCAATAAAAAGCCAAAAATTCAGCACTGCTCAGCGCAGCAGTGAAGCCTTTAATGACTCTGTTGTGTCCAAACAGTCACATGATAAAAGTTCAGACTTTTTGCTTGAACTGCAGGCAGTGTTTGTTCAGACAGGAGGTAAATATGGACACTAATTCTAAATGTAAACAGCTAAATATTTATAGTGTGTGCAGGAGTGTCACTGTTTGCACTTGGAAAAATGTGGGACAAATATTGTTACCAGAGTCCCCCAAAACCTTCAGAAGATCTTCTTTAGTCATTTTTGAAACCTTTGGAATGCATCAGCCTGTTTTTATTTGGTTAAAAGAACTTGTTGCAAATCGTATTTAATTTTTTTGCATCTTGGAAGGCTAAATTACAGGTGAAATACCCCACAGCTCCCTTTGAATTGTTCCAGATGTTCTAGGGGCAGAGTAATGCATCGGCTACATGTGTAGTTTAAATCCTTTTCTTCTGTTGTCTGTTGTTTCTATAAATCACTTTGGATTACGTGCATCGTGTGTTAAGTCATGTGTAAATGAAGGTTTGGAAGCAGAGTGCCCTAAACCACTTTCTTAAAGTGATTCACTTCATTTTACTGGACATTACACACATGCTTTAGTTTAAAGTTTGTATTTTCCTCAGCAGTGATGCACAAACACTGATCTGAAGCCAGATTTAAGATTTAAGAATTTATGTAACACAAGTTTTCTTAGATTGTATGTTTGAATATGTAAAGGAGGTTTTATCTCATTAAAAAAATGCCTAAATTCTGCATAAACTTCAAAACAAACTCAGAATGTTGGATAAAATCAGATTCAGCATTCTTGTGTCTTGCTATTTACAGAGGGGATTTTGAACATTTTATTTCATCACTTCACAAATCACAAAATACAGCCAGAAAAAGTCTATTTTTGGCCATTTTTTAGGAATTAAATGTTTTGTAACTCAACAAATCTGAACATAGAAATAAAACTGGAAAATCTGAAGGGTTTGGAAGCAGAGTGGTCTAACCCACTTTCTATAATTTTTGAGAAAAATGGGTTCAAAATTGTGTGTTTTCAAGAATGGTCGAACAGAAGTGCCACTGTAACACTATATTTGGGTTGTGGGTTCAGACCACTTTACCACTAAAATCTGGACCATAAAATGTCACAGAAATGATATAAAACTCACATGTTTTGTGGTTAGACCGCTCCGCTTCCATCCCACTCAGTCGGGCTGAGCTGAGAGTGTGAGGGATAAACGTCCAGTTGTAGTTTTCACTCTGGTTGCAGTTAATAAGTGTGATGCTGCGATGACAGTCCCTCGGCGTCCTGATACAACCGTGAACCTCCGCATCAATATTCTGCCCGGCAGACGTTTTTCGAGGTGACGGGTTCGGGGCCAAAGCTTCCTACAAGCTACACAAACTTCCCTCCGACGCCCCCGAGATCAAACCTGTTAAATGAGGTGAGCCGCCGGGTCACGTTTGCGTTTCCGTTGCCATCCGGCGCGGATGGAGATGCTTCTTCCCAGAGTCCGTCCGAATGTGAATGCGATATCAGTGATTTTCTCCAAGGGTCACGGATCAGGAGGCACTGGGGGGGAAGGGAGGTGGGAGCATTTACCGGCCACAGCGTTCAGCAGATCTTGACGGACACGGTGTGTGATTCGTGGCGACAAGCGGAACAAATGTCGGTAATGAGGTCACCTTGGGCTGCAGGTCCGACTTTCAGCGCTTCAGAGAGAAACCACGAGATATTCAGAACGAAAACAAGATGGAGGAGATGCAGGAGAAAGATGAGGCAGAGACAGACAGATCTGCTCATCTGTTTTCATTTTTCATTCCATAGACAAGAGACAAGTAAAAGTTAGACAAAGAGATAGAAAAACAGCATGACAATAAATGAGTTTAGACAACATAAGAAAAAAAGAAACCCAACATAGAACCTCAACTCTGTAAATTAGACAGGTTACACTTCATTCCGGTTTGTTGTTCAAGTCTCATTTTCATCAATCCAGTCGTAGTTTCTGTCCGTTTTAACTACACTGTGCTTGTCAGTGTCACTGCTGGAGTCTGAAAACAGCGAAACCACCAAACAACAAGCATTTGAACAGTCAGACTGCTTTTAAAGACAGTTTTTAGTCATTCAATTCAGTTTCTCAACGTTTGTTTAAACTCTAGGCGTACACTGAGGCCTCATTTAGGATGTAGCTGCAATACCATAACAAGCTTAAGTTGCAATAAAGTACTAAATGACAGCACTAGTAAAGCAATAAACACATTAATTTAAACATTTAGGTCTTTTTTAAGCAAACTAATGGAGACTTCATAGCGATACTACAGATGGAAACTGCCGATCTTATTAGATTTTTACCCTCCGAACGCCAAAACCTGCCAGAACTTTTGACAGGCATGTTGTCTTTTTAAATAAATGCAACTGAAAACTGCAAAAAACAGAATCAATCAGTATTTTCAAGTTTCTGTCCTCATCGGGAAAACTGAACCAGATCTAAGCTCAAACAAACAACTGACATGGACAGATTTGTGTTTTAAAGGAGTTTTGGCCAAATGTTGGAATGCTGATGCAATTTATTCTTCCCAAACAGCCAACGTGTCGCAGGAATTAGCTGTAACTAGCTAGCAACATGCACTAATAATGACAGGGGCTTTACCGGGACTCGTTTTGTTCCTCTAATGAACTATCACTTCAGAGAATCTTTTATCTTCACTAACCAACTAACTGGGTCCAGGAGTAAAAACGTCATCACCAGTCTGATTTTGAGGCTTTTAACTGCACTTTAATCTTGTTTTCTTCCTTTAAATCCGTCCATAAACTCCCGACAGCCTCTACCTGCCATTTCTTTCAGCATTAATGACAGTGAACTCCTTCTGTTGTTGACGTTCAGCAGCTCAGGAAGCGTTGGGCCTGCAGGTAAAAGCCGAGAGGAGGAATATCTCCTGTTATCCTTTGAATCTGACTTCACAGATGTAGCTTCTGAGTGGCAGCATAATGCCAGTTTACCCAGCGGTCACATCTCTGCCATTTTTCAAAACTAATGTGGTTTCTTTATTTTGTTTTGGGGTTTTTGTGTGCACTTTTTAATCCTGGAGGCTGAACTTTATTTAAAACCTTAACTCAACACTCAGACTCTCTTTTCTTTGATTCACACTCTAACAATCTTCAGCTATTTTACAGATTGTCCCTGTTTTGACAAATTACATGTAATAAAAGGGTAAAACACAGAAAAAAAGTGATCAATTACATCTAGACTGTGTAAAAAAAAAAGTCCATCTGTCCGTCTGTCCATATACAGCGGGTACGTAAAGTATTCAGACCCCTTGAAATTTTTCACTCTCTGTGTCATTGCAGACATTTGCCAAAATCAAAAAAGTTCATTTTATTTCTCATTAATGTACACTCAGCACCCCATCTTGACAGAAAAAAACAGAAATGTAGAAATGTTTGCAAATTTATTAAAAAGAAAAACTGAAATATCACATGGTCAGAAGTATTCAGACCCTTTGCAGCGACATTCATATTTAACTCACATGCTGTCCATTTCTTCTGATCCTCCTCGAGATGGTTCTGCTTCTTTATTGGAGTCCAGCTGTGTTTAATTAAACTGATTGGACTTGATTAGGAAAGGCACACACCTGTCTATATAAGACCTTACAGCTCACAGTGCATGTCAGAGCAAATGAGAATCATGAGGTGGAAGGAACTGCCCAAGGAGCTCAGAGACAGAATTGTGGCAAGGCACAGATCTGGACAAGGTTACAAAAGAATTTCTGCAGCACTCAAGGTTCCTAAGAGCACAGTGGCCTCCATAATCCTCAAACGGAAGACGTTTGGGACGACCATGACTCTTCCTAGACCTGGCCGTCCAGCCAAACTGAGCAATGGTGGGAGAAGAGCCTTGGTGAGAGAGGTAAAGAAGAACCCAAAGATCACTGTGGCTGAGCTCCAGAGATGTAGTCGGGAAATAGAAAGTTCCACAAAGTCAACTATCACCGCAGCCCTCCACCAGTCGGGGCTTTATGGCAGAGTGGCCCGACGGAAGCCTCTCCTCAGTGCAAGACACATGAAAGCCCGCATAGAGTTTGCCAAAAAACACATGAAGGACTCCCAGACTATGAGAAATAAGATTCTCTGGTCTGATGAGACCAAGATTGAACTTTTTGGTGTTAATTCTAAGCGGTATGTGTGGAGAAAACCAGGCACTGCTCATCACCTGCCCAATACAATCCCTACAGTGAAACATGATGGGAGCATCATGTTGTGGGGGGGGGGGGGTTTCAGCTGCAGGGACAGGACGACTGGTTGCAATTGAAGGAAGGATGAATGCGGCCAAGTACAGAGATATCCTGGAGGAAAACCTCTTCCAGAGTGCTCAGGACCTCAGACTGGGCTGAAGGTTCACCTTTCAACAGGACAATGACCCTAAGCACACAGCTAAAATAACAAAGGAGTGGCTTCACAACAACTCTGTGACCGTTCTTGACTGGCCCAGCCAGAGCCCTGACCTAAACCCAATTGAGCATCTCTGGAGAGACCTCAAAATGTCTGTCGACCAATGTTCACCATCCAACCTGACAGAATTGGAGAGAATCTGCAAGGAAGAATAGCAGAGGATCCCCAAATCCAGGTGTGAAAAACTTGTTGCGTCATTCCCAAGAAGACTCATGGCTGTACTAGCTGAAAAGGGTGCTTCTACTCAATACTGAGCACAGGGTCTGAATACTTCTGACCATGTGATATTTCAGTTTTTCTTTTTTAATACATTTACAAAAATTTCTGGAACTTTCTCCTATCTCCCGACTACATCTCTGGAGCTCAGCCACAGTGATCTTTGGGTTCTTCTTTACCTCTCTCACCAAGGCTCTTCTCCCACCATTGCTCAGTTTGGCTGGACGGCCAGGTCTAGGAAGAGTCGTGGTCGTCCCAAACGTCTTCCGTTTGAGGATTATGGAGGCCACTGTGCTCTGAGGAACCTTGAGTGCTGCAGAAATTCTTTTGTAACCTTGTCCAGATCTGTGCCTTGCCACAATTCTGTCTCTGAGCTCCTTGGGCAGTTCCTTCCACCTCATGATTCTCATTTGCTCTGACATGCACTGTGAGCTGTAAGGTCTTATATAGACAGGTGTGTGCCTTTCCTAATCAAGTCCAATCAGTTTAATTAAACACAGCTGGACTCCAACAAGCAGAACCATCTCGAGGAGGATCAGAAGAAATGGACAGCATGTGAGTTAAATATGAATGTCGCTGCAAAGGGTCTGAATACTTCTGACCATGTGATATTTTTTATAAATTTGCAAACATTTCTACATTTCTGTTTTTTTTCTGTCAAGATGGGGTGCTGAGTGTACATTAATGAGAAATAAAATGAACTTTTTTGATTTTGGCAAATGTCTGCAATGACACAGAGAGTGAAACATTTCAAGGGGTCTGAATACTTTCCATACCCAATGTATATGCTTTTTTTTTTTCTGATTTCCTTGTTTTTTATATCCAGCATAACCACAGAAAATATGTCAAAAATGTTAACTTAAATGTTGTATTTAAAAAAAGAAATAACAATAATAACAAAGACACCAAAAGTGTATGTCAACATCAAAAATACTTTTTTTATTTTAAAAAAATAATAAATTTGTTCTTGTGCATAGTTTGGCCATGTTTTTAAATTTAATTTCAAAATTAGTTTGGAAATAAAATTACACACATTTTGATTATTTTTACAAATCAGGGAAAAGTTTTTTTCTTTTTTATGACAGATGTTTGTCATTATTTAAAAGTATATAAATTAGCTAAATTTCGTTCTGTTTTTTTTTTTTTACAACATTCATCTTTATTGGAAAGATTTTTTTTACAGATTCCTCCTGTTTTGTTAAATTCCACATTATATCCAGTAAAATCACAGAAAGGAAAAAAAACAAAACTTAATTTCCATGCTGAGGCCAAAACTATATGATATCCATATTTTTTTTTAAAAAAATAGTTTTTACAAATAGTAATTTATTCTTTTGTCACATGCGACTGTCAAATTTCCCTGTTTGTTTGTTGAAATATTTCACAGATGTTGTTTTAATCTTTTTTCTGTAGTTTTTTTTTTTCATTTTTTCACATTTTGAACATTACAGTTTTCCAGTGTTTGTTTTTTTGTTTTTGTTTTTTTTTTTAATGTGTGCTTCTGGCACCTTGGGGGATTTTTTACTTGTTCTTTTTACTTTTATTGTGATACTAGCAAGCCACTAAACAGCACCTCTTTTCACCCTCCATCAGATCCCGTACAATTGTCAAATTTCAGACCCGTTGTCACTTCTCCTAAAGTGCCAGCTTTCCCTATTTTTCTTTTCTTTTTTCCCCTGCCTGGATCATTATTTGGAGCCTGAGGACAGGAGGGTTTGTTGGCCGAGGATAACGTCTTGATGTGGAAGGTTCTGTTATCGTGGATTTAGCCATCAGGCCCGGAGGCCGAGTCCACGCCAGGATGTGTGTTCGCTGCTCAAGTGGAAACCAGGCTGCAGGCACAACATGTGGAAACTTATTTCTCTAACTGCTCGTTCACATGCAGTAATTACTCCAAGGGTCAGATTTTAGAAAGAGGATTCTGTCAGGTTTCTTGTGCTTTACAGCCGTCTAACGTTCTGATATGGGATAGCTGGATAGCCGTGTGAAGCCAGCTGAGTGTTCATACGTCTTGAAGGTACAGCGTGCAGGATTTCGGTATCTGTGAGGTCGGATCGGCTCCAGCGACCGCATTAAAGTCCCTCCCGGCTGACGTGAACATGGCAGACTTTTTCCGTTTTGTGTTTCAACTTAAACCGAGTAACGTCAAAGCAGAATTAGTTGGTTGTTCATCCTCATATTGAAGCTGTGAGACGGTAGAAGGATGCATGATAAAGCACGTGAAGACAATCTGTGTTTGTCGTGAGATAATTATGGACGTCTGGGAAGAAAAGCTGTGTGAAAGTTTTATGTGAAGGAAGTTAAAGTACAATCTCGACCTCGGAGACATTATTAAGTCCACTCACTAGCTTTTCTCAGAGCTCACTGCCTTCTCACAGTTGAAAAGTCTAAAAAAACACTAAAATTAAATGTCAGATTTTTCTTGTTTTGCTAATTACACATAATATCCAGTAAAATCCCAAGAGGTGTGTTACTTTACATGTTGACTGTAAAAAATTCAAATTATTTTTAGTGTTTTTTTTAAATGGGCTTTATGTGTACTTTAAATATGAAATCCATATTTTTAGAAGTAGTAAATTTATTTTTATGCATAATTTGGCAATAAAATTGTACACATTTTTACAATTTTTGCTAATCCGGTAAAAAAATGTATTTAACAGATATTAGTCATTATTTAAACAAGAAATTATTGATTGAAAGTCATAGTGTGGCTGAAAAAATCACACTTCTCTTGTTTTTAAATGCGCTAAAATGATTTTTTGTTTGTTGTTTCCAACAGACTCCTGCATATTTAAACATTTAAAAGACAATCAATTCCTCTTATGAATGTGAAACACTGCAATGTTGCACTAATAAATATATTTTTGTGAGTTAGACAGTGTGAGGTTCGTCTTAGTTAAAAAAAAGGTTTATTTTTTCTATGTAGGCCTCGAAAGACACAAAGACAAAGCTACTCAACTTCAGGCTCTGCTTTTTGTTGCTTCTTACCGATGTTTGGTTGCATTCAGACCCAAAATCGTCGCAACCTGGAGCTTGTGAAAGAGTTCAGCAGATTGTGTGAAATAAATAGCAGCTTTTTAAACCTGTGAAGGCATCAAATTCCCCAAATTTGATTGACTTTTTGTGTTACTTCTGTTTTTTGACGCTTCAAACTGAATGTCTTTTATCCTTTTCCGATAACTTCAATGGGTACAGAAAACCAGCATCAGCTCCGTTTTTATTCTTTCGCTTCAGTTGCCTGTGCCAGGGTGTTGCTTGGCTGCATGTTTTACCAACATTTACCACACAAAAGCAGCATTTTTACTTTCTTTTTTTTCATCATGGCTTCCAGTCAATAGACATCCAGCAGAAGCAGAAGCAGAGCAAAACAAGATGAGTAACCTCGAGCGTCCACGGTCTCACAGATACATTGTTGTACGGGCGAGATGAGGAGGCGGGGGGAACAAGTAAGAAAAACAGAAAACGATTGAAAGCTCAAGGATTTCTCCTCCAGCGTTTGGACTGCTTGTCCTCCCTCCAGTGATAATGGAGGATATTTCCTCTAAGTGGAGCTTCAGCGGAGGAGAAGCCGCTGCAGATTCCCCTGCGACAGCCTCCGCCGCCTGGCTGCCGAAACGTCCGGCCTTGGCTGCAGCTCGACGCCAGGAGCTGCAGAAAACTCACAGCAGCACTAAATGCATGTATATGAGCATTTAGAAAAGCAGATTGGCACATGAAAAAAGATGGTTATGGCATTTAGTCCTTAAAAAAATACCAAAGAACCTTAAAGATTCTGATCGTAGCCGGATTTTCCTCAAATTTCGCTTCATGTTGGTATAAAACCTGCTAACGTTCTCGGAGCTGTTCCATTTCCTTCACTGTGTTTTAATGTTTAACCTCTTTAGTCACTTCATCCTGAGTAGCCATTAGTCACAGCGAAGGCACATTATCAAAGCACTTAATTTATGCATACACTTCCACACAAGACAAAGGAAGGGGGAAAAATCACCTCCAATAACCCGGTGAAGTGCTTTAAAGCGCTGATCTGGAGCACATTATTTTATTTCTATTCTAGCAACCATCAGATGGTTCAGATTCGGTGTGGAGGCAGGCTGACAAACACTCAGACCAGCTGTTGCACTCCTCACGTTATAGAGTCACATTAACGCTTTGACAAAACTACAAAAAGGGGAGAAAGCAGGATGAAGGGAAGCAGGTTGTAGGTTTCTGAGGAGAGAAGGTGTCAAATGAGAAATGAGAAGGTTTGGGAACATTTGCAAGGCGGGGCGTCGACTGTCCTGATCACGGAAACGTCCTGTTTGCTCGACTCCGGTGTGCTCTGTGGCTGATCTGATCAAAATCATGCAAAATCCAGGAAAGATGAACCAGAGATGCAACAGGCAGCAGTGTTTGAAGTGGAGTGTCAGATATTTTCTGAAATGGCAAGCAAAATGAGGATTTTTTCATCTTGGAGAGATGCAACGAAGTGGCTTTTCGCTGTGGGAAACAACCCTGTAATCGTCTCTTTTCGCCTTTCTGTTTCCATTGTGGCATCATATCTGACAGCTTCAACCACAATGTTGACTTCAACTGTGCTAAAACAACCACAGATAGTGAGGGTGCATAGGTTGATGTCTGGGTACATTTCAGGACTTTTCTGCTCCGACTCCACCTCAAAGCGTCTGAGATCATCAACAGTCGACTCTGGTGGCTAAAGGAAGATGGAGTCTTTGCAACAAGCTTCCTCTTGCAGTCAAATGTTCCCCTTGTATTGATATTTTTAAAGAAAAACCTGGTCTTGGCTGCTCGTCATGGTCCTTATATTTAATTTTGCTCCAAACAGTTGCTGTGCTCATCTGTTTTAGTATTTGATATCAGAGAATTAGTAGGTTTCTAAGGAGACAAGGTACCAAACCCCGTGTCTTGGCTCAGTTTTTAAGGTTTGGAAACCTTTGCAAGGCTGGGCGTCAACCGTCCTGATCACGGAAAAGTCTCATTTGCTCCATTCTGACGTGCTCTGCAGTTGATCTGATCAAAATCATGCAAAATGTAGGTGGGAACACAGAGAAGATTAACCAAAGATGCAACAGGCGACAGCATTTGAACTGGATTATCAGACATTGAGGATTTTTTCAGTTTGCAGAGATGCAACCAATCGTCTTTTCACTGCAGGAATTTGGAGAGGACATTTATGTTTTTATTCATATTAATGACCCCGTATTCATCTCTTTTAGCCTTTGTTTCCACTGTGGCATCAGATCTGATTACTTCAACCCCAATGATGACTTCAGTTGTGCTCAAACACCCACAGATAGTGAGCCATGCTGCTCCGACTCCACCTCAAAGTCTCTGAGATCATCAACAGTTGACGCTGGTGGCTAAAGCAAGATCAAGTCTTTGCAGTAGCACCTCCAAAACTCTGCAACAAGCTTCCTCTTGTAGTCAAATGTTCCTCCTGCATGGATATTTTTAAGGAAAACCTCAAGTCATACATGTTTGCAGTTGGTCTTGGCTGCTCTTCGTGGTCCTTATATTTCATTTTGCTCTCACAAGTTGCTGTTTTCGTCTGTTTTAGTATTTGACACGACAAGTTTACAAGTTTTTTTGCTGCTTACCTAACTCCAGTCCTATGAGCATTTAGAAAATGGAGCGTTGGAGGTTTTGTTACGTTTGCCCCTGTGATGAGCTTTGCATTGTTGGTGCTGATGTTCGAGAAGAGAAAACTGAGAACCGACAAGCATGTTTAGAAGGCAGAAAAATGGAGCTTGTTGTCCTCTTTAAGTTGAATTCATCAGCATTTGTCTTCTGTGAGTTTGTTCGCTTTGCATGGTCGCTCAGAAGTACCCACCTTCTTTTGGTACTTGTTTTATTTACCTGGAAAATGGTGCCGATCAGGGGAAGGTCTTGCAGTCGAAATGCGCATGGAGGTTCAGGTTTCTGCAGTAGAAAAAGGCCTGATAATGTGTGTGAAATGTGACAAACTGGAGGAAGTAGCAAAGTTGCATTTCAGCGTGCACCAAAAACAAAATCACCTCAAAACAATCCCTCACTATCGCTCCTATGCAGGCACAGCTCATCATATTTTTTTCGTTTTGCCATGTCCGTTCCTACTGGACAGCAGAGGAAGGCGAGCTCTGTTAGCCAGGCAGCCCAAAGGATGAGTCATGTGTGCTGTAAAGGTCATCCATCAGAGCCAGAGAGCAGAGGGGAGATGGAGGGAGAGTGATGGAGGAGGGAGGCGTTAAGTGTGGGCTTTCCATGTCAATTTTTCTGTCAGGAGCAGTAAGTGGAGCCTCTCTTCTTCTTCTTTTTCTTCTTCTTCTGCACTCCCCTCTGGCAGCAGTGTATCTTAGCATTTATTTGCAAAGTAGCACAATTCTGCTGATGTTTTTAGATGCCCATGTATAAATAACAGTCAAACAGTGGTGTGTCACTTAGAAAAATAACCTGTGTAATATTTCATTGAGCTGCTCTGCTGAACAGCCCAACTTAAACTGTAATCCTGTGTTTAAAATATTGTGCTTATGCCACAAGAATCAACAGGAGTTTCTGCATTTCAGATTGGGGAAAAAACAGAATTTTGGACAACAGTCTGAAGAAAGCTTTTCATTATCGACTCATTTCTGTTTTTTCAAAAGAAAAATACAAAGTGGTTATGCCTGAGGTGATACTCATTTAATTCACACTAACCTTTACAGTCTGTTTGAAGTTTATTGGAGGATGAGTTCAACATTTTGTGAAGCTTATTTACTGTGTTCCCAAGACCTAAACGAGAAAACCGCCAATCTCCAGCAGTGAGGAGCTAAACCTTCATGCCACTTAGATGATCAGTCTAGTTGTCAGATCGTTTTAGTTTAACCTTGAGCCAGCTAGCAAAAGAATACCAGTAAAAGTTACAGTTAAAGGTTTCACTCTCTGAAACCAGATTACCTTTTAAAAATGCCAAAATTACACCATTCAGCAGAGCCACAAACTGTAAAAGCCGAATTGTTGCATTTTGTTGCACAACTTTTGATGGTGCACCAACTGATGACGTGTGACGCGCAGACCTGACGGCAGAAACAACCAAATCTAAGCTTCAGTTTGGAATATTTCATCAAAATGACTTTATTCTGCACGTCTCCTTTGAAAATTTGCCTAAAATAAATGATTTAGTATAACCAGAGTCTGCATAAAACTAAGAATTCTGCAACCAACGGTGCAAATGAGAAGCTATTAGCGATTCAGCTGCGACCAACAGTCATGTTACAAAAATGATGTGACTTTTCGACTGAACTGCAGGCAGTGTGTTTACACGGAGCAGACAGGAGTTAGGAATCAAAACAAATTAAAATAAAAGCTGTAATTTATCCACCGTTTTCAAAGTGTTTCGGGGCACTTGTTCAACATGTTGATTCCATTTTTTTCTCTCATTTTATGTTAAATAAAAAAATCAGAAAAAATTGACATATTTTCTATTCTATGATTTATGGCACGGTAACGTGTCATACTGCACAGAGGACATTTTTTAAATTTTTTTCTACTTCTAGACTTGATTGTTCCAGAAAAAATGCAACAACAACAGAAAACATTTTGAGGTTCAGAGATGTAAAAACATGTTGTGCTGTGAAATGCTTCTGGTTGCCGGGAAACCTCACTGTGACAACTGGAATCCAGGAAGTCGTGTGTCCGACTTTCTGACACAAAAACGAGGATTTGAGTCTGAATGCAAACTGAAGAAATCTTTAATCTCTACTTCTGTGCATCACGTATGAATAACGTAGACTGGAACTGAAAGCAAAAATGCATCACATAAGAAAACAGCACATTTATTAGTCATTATTATACACATGTATGAGAATCTTACCTGCAGAGGCACCGAGAATCACGTGACTGTTTGTTTCCCACTCACTCATCTGTCCTGATCAGGTCTCTGAAGGGTCGACTGGGAGATACAGAGCATTTCAGAAACTTTAATTACTTCTTAAACCTACTACTTAGTGGGCACTTCACTTTCCTCACTCCTCCACCTTCTGCTGACTGGAAAGGTGAATGTTATTTTACATGTTTGATTACACTGAGTTCTGAAGGTCACAATGACTTAAAAGAATGGCTAGGAATTAGATTCTTAAAGCCGTACTTTCCACTGGAGCTCATTTACTTCTTCAGTGTGAACTCACAATTGTCATTACTATTTTTGATGTGTTTGAACTGAGCTATAGCCGCTTTAATAAGAAGATAATTATCGATATCTTTCCTAGGTTTAGTCGTGCCACTACTGCAGATGCAGTTCAGGTCAGAGCCTGTTTAGGATCAGGAATAAAACTACATCAAAGTCTCATGTTTTCCAGAACAAATACTTTAAAAAATGTATCAACTTAGTTAAATTTAGAGCAAACACAAATAACGTTGAGAGCAAACAACAAGTTACTCCCTCAGAACGTACAGCAGCTGTTCAGAAACAACGCTGGAAACTGAATTAAGAAGAAATGTTAATTTTAAAAGCCATTTTCCTCACAGAGAGTAGAAGTTTGTGGGGTGAACTTATAGAACAGTCTAGACGATGATCTCCAAATGAGCAAGAAATACAACAAAAGATTGCTTGAAAAATATAATAATGTGGAAAAGCAAAAGGGATCTTGGAGTTTCTGAAGATGTAAAAAAGTAGAAGGTTTGATGCTAGCAGTGAGATGAACAGATGTGCAGCAGGTTAAGTTAAACTTCATCCTGCTTGTTTCATACATTATTTTTTAGTTTTTGTGTATTTATGATACTATGGCATGTCTGAAATAAGTCACATAATTTAAAAAAAGCTCTTCAGTCTCTCTTCACGTCTCCCTCTGCACTCATTGTCTAACCGGACCTGGTACAGGAACATCTGACTCTAAAACAAACACGAGCTTTATTTGCAGCCGCCGGTCTGTCAGGGACGTCCTCCTTCGTCTGAAGATGGAGAGCCGTTACCTTTTTTCCACGCCTGCCCTGCCTCCTCGGCTGGGTGAAGCCCGGCTCGGCTCGTGGGAGGTTTGATAGATGGCGGCCCCCGGTTTTGGCAGCCTTATCTCCGGCTTAGCCAAGCGATCGTCATCTGCCACTTATCGGGCCTATAAACACCCCCCACAAACCCTCCACTGCCGGGGGAGGAGGGGATGAGAGCGAGGTGGCAGGAAGTCAGAAGAGGGTAGAGGCGAGATGAGAAGAGATGTGGAGAAACTGGATCTAGAAGGAGATAGACGGAAAGGAGAATGTAGACGAGACAAGAAGGAAGAGGAAGGGAAAGTTAGGAAACAGTGAAAGTTTTTAGGAGCTTGAGCAATAAAATGGAGGAAGTTTCAAGCAAAGAGACGATAGAAGAGAGGGGAGAAAGAAAAATAGTTTATTTTAAATTCTGAAAAGTTTTATTAAAGAAAAATTTCCAACCGTAAAATATAAAAATCTATTTTTTCCACATTAACAAGTGAATTCTGTTGTTGTTGTTGTTGTTCTTTTCTTTTTACTAAATTGAATTGAATATCCTTTATTAGTCCCACAAGGGCAAATTTGCAACATCTCAGCAGCAAGAAAACAGCTATAATTTAAAGAGATGAAGTATAAAAACTATATATACAATATAGGTTTAAAAAAAACAGATGAACACACGTATGTTAAAACACAATTTTAATTTTACATGCTGGAAGACAAGTTAAATTTTGAATGTGCAAATGCACAGTCCAGTTTATATGTCCTCCTACAAATACACCTAATGTACAGTGTGTCTAGGTGCATTTTATTTTGAAAAGTCAGCATGTTTCACAAATCCGAAGCAGTACTTTTTAACATGTTTGGGCTTTTACTTTGAAAGTGTCTCAATCAGCTGAGTCGCTGCTTGTAGTGAGCAGAGCGGACAGACTGAGGATTAGACCCTTGAACAAAACGGTCACAACTGTAAATCATATCAAAGTTTTGACCCAGTTGATGCATTTCAATGTCTGTATGTTGTTTTATTGTAGCAGGGTAAAGAGACTCACCGTTTGGGATTTTCACCCGAAATTTTGGAGCTCCAAAAAAATCTATAAATCTTTCAGCAGTGAGACTCACAGTGGGTGACAGGAGACAAAAATGCCTCAATTTTTATAGATAAGTTGTTCGTGTAGAGGTGAAATTGTGAGAAGTAGATGAGGCTAACTGCACTAAATCCTGGTCAAAATTTAGTATGATGTCACCTACTCTAGCTGAAGAAAAATTATGGATTTTCCAGAAAATCAAAAAACTGAAACTCAGACTACATAAAAAAAACCTAAGAGATATTACAATGCATCTTATTCAAAGTCTTGTGATCTGTTTAAACTTTGAATAAAGTTTCTGCTGGGTTCCAAAGATGAGCTGGTTTCGGAAGTTGTCTGACCGGCTTACCATTCATTCCAATGGGTATTTTTAACAGTTTTTTAAATGAATTTCATAAAAGAGCACACATATTTTAAAACGTGAATATGCAGGGCTGTGATATTATGTCTGATTCCATTTTGTTATTTTTCGGTAAAAACAGTAGATGAGCCGAGGTTGTGACGTCATCAAGTACGCTGGTGTTCCAATTACACATTAACGATGCATTAGCGTGTTCTCAGGAGTCTGTACTTCTGAGTCCAAAATGGCCAGCGCAGTGTGAGTATTGTTGTGAGCTGTGAAAAACAGACCGACATTAAAACAATAGTCCACCTAATTAGTTCCACGTAGACGAACCTTTTTCCTCCCAGTGATCCCTGGGGGGTAGTGGTTTTCAGTACTGCAAGATTTGGTATTGATCCGATACGAAGTAAATACAGGGCCAGTATCGCCGATATTGGTACCAATGCCGATACTCCAGACTATCTGTTTCAGTAGTAGTGCTTTAAAATATTTTTTTGCACAGTTACTTTTCTAATGTTAAATATAATCTTTTAATTCCTCCATGGTTATTGTCTTTGATAATAAAGTGTGACAGCCAGGTTGCCTGTTTGCTGAAGCCGCATCAGTACAGACATACAGGACAGAAACTGAAACTGAAGTATCGATATCGTTGCACTGGTATCATTCAATATCAGTTCCTACGCTGGTATCGATATTATCGATATTTGGATCGATCCACCCACCTCTACTGGTGGGCGCACCCCACACTTTGAGAAACACTGGTATAAGTTGTCATTGAAAAAAAAGTCATTGAAATTGACATTAAATATGTAAGTTTTTCTTCATGTCTATGCTTTCAGAGACCAAAATTTTTTGTTACAAAGCTTTTTTTTGTACAATGTTTCAAAGACAACTTTCTGTCTCTCTTTTGCCGTGGAGGCAAGAAATCTTTTTCTTTTCAGTGACAAACCTTCAAAAAAGTGAGTAGTAGCTCTTAAGAAGAGAAAGAAGAAGGGAAAAGAAGGCAGATGTAGAAAGTAAACAGGTGAAGAAGAGGAGAGTACAGGTGGATGTGCGAGAAAAAGTCGAGACTGAAGGCACAATTTGCACAAATCCAGTTTGTCGTCACATTTCTGAGGCCAGAACAGAGTTTTATTTCATTTTTTTTTCCCTCCCACATACTGGAGGTCAGTTCCATTTGTGCAGAATTGGGTTTTATGACTCGAGACTCAATTTCTCAAAGTTCACCTCCACTTTGGGAATATTAGTTTTCATGACAATTCCCTCTCAGAAAGAAGACCTCTTTTACACACTTCCCAACTTAAAGGCCGGCCAATCAAAGAGGGTTTTTTTTTTAAAATCACCAATTTACAGTATTTTTCACACTGCGAGAGGCGATCCGCTAATGAACGCTTGTTATTCGAGGACGGTTTCCTGTCTCGGCGCAGCGAGGCGGCGGCTAATGCGAGGTCATTAATTGTTGTGGGCGGTCGGGATATGTTTTCCTGCCGGGGTCCCCGGTGTCATATCAGCCTAATGAATTGTTTGTGTAAACCAACAGAGGTGTTTAATACCTGCCTTTTAAAGTGTGAATGAATCAAACGGAGCAGAAGCAAAGCGCTAAATGTCATCAATTAAAGCGGCGTTCTGCACAGCGACGGAAACAAACACATTACGGTTGTTGTTGTGTCGGTGGATGTGCTAAAACATCCAACATTATTAGAGGTTTGGACTCTAATTCTGATGTTAACTTTAAGGCAGTGAAGAGGCTCCATGGTGATGATGTGGGAAGGAAGTTCAGATTCTGTCCTGAAATGTCGACTGGACAGCCTTTTACACGGGTTTTTAAAGGAATTCCATGTATAAACTAATGATTTTTATTTATATTTATAGCAAATCTAACTAGTATTTGGCAGGCATTCTTACAGTTTTCCAAAATTAGCATTTCTTAGTGTTTCTATAACAGTGAAATGTCCTCATATTTCTTCACTTTGGCATTTTAAATGGAAAACAAAATGCAACATTCACCAGCCTCATCTCTAAGAATTAACTGTACAACCAAACTACATTCTCAATAATATTTTGAAGGAAGTGCATTTTATGCCTACCTTTACAGTTTATTTTACTACTTTGTTGTTGCTCTTTTCTCAGTCAAAGCCTCATATTTTAGATGAATTTAAGCTTGTTATTTGTAATATTTTAATTCAAATCGTCCTAATTTTCCTCCACATAACTGAATAGTTTTGACGCTTCAATTTAACCAGCAAAGAGTCTCCATCACAGTTTTGTAGGAAGTAAATTCAGATTCTGTCCTGAAATGTCAACAAGACTGCCTTTCACATGGATGCTTAAAGGAATTTTACATTTTTTATGTTGCATCCATCACCAGCATCAAAAATACACACAAAAACAATGATTTTTGTGAATAATTATTGCAAATCTAATTCACAGTTTTCAAAAATTAGCCTTTTTTAGTCTTTCTACAACAGTGAAACGTCCTCACATTTCTTCAGTTTAGCATTTTATGTGGAAAACAAAATGTAAAGTTCACCAGCCTCGTCTCCCAAAACTAACTGTACAATTAAACTACATTCTCAATAACAGTTTGATGTTACACCAGATTATATTTGTCAGAAATTGGCCTAACTTTGCCATTTATTTTACTGCTTCGTTGTCACTCTTTCCTCAGCCAAAGACTTGTATTTTAGATGAATTGAAGCTTGTTATTTATAGTATTTTAATCCAAATCATCCTATTTTTCCTCCACATGAACAAATAGTTTGGGTGTTAAATTTCACCAATGAAGAGGCTCCATTGTGATACTACAGGAAAGAAATTCAGATTTTATTTATTATGTTGACTAAACAACCTTTTACATGGGTGTAAAGGAATTTTGCATTTTTTATGATGCGCCCATCACTAGCATTAAAAATATAAACAAATGATTTTTGTTAATGGTTATTGCAAATCTAACTCACAGTTTTCCAAAATGAGCATTTTTCAGTCTTTCACCAACTTAATGCTTCGTTGTCACTCCTTTCACAGCCAAACACTCATATTTTGGATGGATTGACGCTTGTTATTTATTGTATTTCAATTGAATATGTGCTATTTTTCCTCCACATAACTAAATAGTTTGTGGCACTTCAATTTAACCAAGCATTTAGAATTGGAACGTTATTTGTTGTTGTGCATGTCCGACAAAATTGTATGCAAACCAGTTTTAAAGGGCAAAAACAGCAAAGTGCTTCGAGTTTTTTTTAAACTTTCCCACTTGCAGTGACAGAAACTCACCTGAAATTCATGAAATGTTCATGCTTTTTGTGAAGTTTTGGTTGTCATATTCGACCCTACATGCGAACAGTTTAGTCTTTGCTCGCACAACTCTGCTGCAGCCGGTAGAAGGAGGTTTGGCTTTTTTTCCTCTGGTGCAGTTTTTCTTGCTTTTTACAAGCCGCTGAGCCATAAGACGGCTCCTGTGCTTCGTGTGAAGGGGAAGCGCTCGGCGTGTTCTCCACCTTCCTGTCAGAATAAGTGTTTGGATTTATTCACATGCTCCTGTTGCATTGTCAGACGGTGCTTTAGCCGAGACGCATCGTGCTGCTCCCAGTGTACAAATCGCCACTTTGAGTGTTTTTTTTTCGCCACTTGAGAATAAACTCCGCTGCTGTTTGACAGAAATCAACGCCGATGTGACGTAGCATATCAGTTTTTCTAGACACTCAAAGTGTCTTTATAGCGAGTTTCTTTGCACTTTTAGAAAATCTGATGTTCTTTTGTCACTTTCTCGATTCCTCCGCATCGTGCCCTCCTCTTTTCTTGCCTCTTTCCTGTTCTTCCTTTCTTTCTTTCTTCTTTGCCTCCTCCTCCCATCACCCTCTTCCCCACCCGGTGCTCCTCCCGTCCCCCAGGTGGCCCCGGGATGCCGTTTCGGCCCCCTGCTTTTTGAATTTAATTACATGTGGCTTTGTTTTCATGCAGCCCCCCCAGCCAACACGTCGACTGCTGCAGGTTCATGCTGCATCCCAGAATTTCTGCAGGCAATAAAACCCGGAGCTGTGTGTCATGTGGGGGGCAGGAATCAACGAGGAACAGATTGAAGGCTGAAAAGTTGATATCGGAAATTGAATTAATGCAAGTGAGAGCGAAACCATATCTAGTTAAGATGCTGCTGAACAAACGACAGGAAAAATCTGATGTGACACGAACGCTCATGACTTCTGGTGTCGATTATAACGTGAAGAGTTCACATCCAAAGTGTGCGTTCTGTTCAGGATTATCACTTAATTGTGCGATGAAATCGGGGAAAATACAGCAGTTGTTTCGTACCTGAAGGGTTTAGCTTTGAAAAATTGAACTCCAACTGCAAACATATGGAAATGGTTGATGTAGGCTGAAATATTTGTCATTTTTTTGTCAGTTTGCTGCAGTTTTTCAGCATTTTGTCGAAGATATTGAAAGTTACACGCTAGTATTGTGATTTCTTGTAGCGGCAAATTCTTTTTCATCCAAAATGTGTGTTTTGTGTAGGATTATCACTTAATTGTGCAACAAAATTGGTGAAAATACATCAGTTGCTTCATAACTGAAGGGTTTAGCTTCGAAAAACTGAACTCCAACGGCGAACATGTGGAAATGGTTCATGTAGGGTAAAATATGTGTCATGTTTTTGTCAGTTCGCTGCAGTTTTTCAGCTTTTTGTGGAAGATTGTGATAATTATGCACTAATATTGTCCATTTTTGTAGCAACAGATGTCCTAAAATTCTTTTGCTAAAATTCAAGAGACTTTTTTTGAGGGTAAATTTGCAGAATCTCTTCCACTGATACACTTTCATGTCCTTTAACTTGCAGTTTAATCACATTCCTTTCATTTTTAGCGGAACACGTTGCCTCAATCCCAGTTTATTTTTTTGCTTAAATTCAGATTTTGTGTTCACATTAATAACTAGTTCAGCTGTGTAACTGATTAATTTAGTTTCAGTTTAAAAAAGGCTTTCCTAAAGGACATTTTAATGTCATTTCTTGTATATCTGTATATAAACTGCTCAGATTTCACTTCTTATATGATCTGTGATATATCTGTGTTTAGTTGCATTTTTTTTCAGCTGCAATGTTTTTTATTCTCTCTCTGTAGCCTTTTTTATTATCTGCAAGAGTTTTAGTGACGTTTGGGAGCATCCGAGCAGATCTTGCAGAGACACATAAAGAAGCCAGCCGGCTATATATTTTAATTTGCCCGGGGATCGTCGCTCCTATGATCAACTAATGTGATTACATCCCTGCACTGTGTCACTGCAGTGACGGCACCGAGCTGCTCTCTGTGCCTTTAGTTTTGTTTTTTTTGAAAGATGGCTGTTGTTTTCTTCTCATTATTCGGATCCTGAAATGTACCCGGGAGGGTGAGTGAGCGGTGTGGAGGTTGGGGGGTGGTTAGTGGTTGAAATAACGACCCCTCGGTGCTGCAAAAGCATCTATTCTGTTGGTCCAGGACTTGTGGAGCCAGCCCGGGCCTTTCCCTTTTGTCATCGGTGAAAAATGAAGCATTTCTGAATCCCCGGCACTCGCTGTGTTTCCCTCTAGGCGCCTCAGATACATTGAGTTAACATAAAGCAAAATTCAGGACGGGGGCGTCACCGGTGACAAATGAAGCGGCTCCGCGTGTTTTGGAGGGAAAATAAAGGGGCCCCTTTTGTAGAAATGAGATTTGGTCCATGTTGCTTCCTTCAGGCCCAATTTTTCCCTGCAGTCCAAATGTATCTGAGAGGCACAATGCAAGATGGAATATTCTTGAAATGGAAAAAAAAGGAGAATAATCTGAGTATAGATCATTTCCCTTCAGCTTGCTCTCAGTCTGCAGTCCATCGTCGCTTCGTTCCCATTTTGTCACATTACAGCTTATTTTCGCACCGCGCCGCCTGTCAGGCCCGAAGAAAAGTCGCCAGTCGGTCTGATCACGACGCTCGGGCCGTTAAAAATGGATCCAATTTGGGTTTTGGAGGGAAAGCTCGCTGGGGTACAAACGAGGCACCTCAGCTGGCCCGCTCACTAGCAGTGCTCTCATCCGACTCATTTGTAGTCTGCAGGACAGAAGAGGAGTGGATGGTCCGGACGGCTCCTGGCTACGTTTTGGTGTCGAGGTACTGGGAGGTCCAAAGACTTGTCGGCTAATTAGAGGGAGCCGGGCGCCTGTGATGCCGTCACGCTCGCTGGCCGCCATGCAAGTCACTCCGGGGAGGCAGACCGGCGTCCGTGTTGCTGCCGAGTTTTCAGATTCCCTCTCAACGAAAATCGCGCTTTCATGTTTGTTTGTGTTTCGCAGGCTCTGAATCAGTATCAGGAATTAAAAGTGTGTGTGTCAATTAGACTTTCCTGCAGATGCAACTCAAATAGCTTTCGCCTCACCAATTACCAAAGGCACTTTAGGCAACAGAGTCTGCAGTTCACCATCTCCGCCTGTGTTTCATTTCAACTTAATGAATCCTTTAAAACATTTTTTTTTGGTGGGGGGGAAGAAATCGGAGTGTTGGCATGGCGACAGCTTTCACTCATAGCAAGTGACAACAGCCTCAGAAGGAAAACACACCAAACAAAAGGATTAGCAGCATCGGGCAAATAAAAACAGATGTTTATCAGTGACGTGAAGCAAATATTATTTACCTCTTGAGCCCAGAGCTTAGGGCCGCAGAGGCTGAAAACAAACCTCCAAACAAACCGCTCCCCAGCCTTATCTCAATCAAAATGAACCTTTTCACACTGAGATGTGATATCTGGAATAAATAAAAACAGCCATATCTGCATTTTTCAGCAAACTGCACGAGATCCATTTAAACATTTTTACTAAAAGTGAAGCTGTAACAAGCAACCTTTTTATCGTGACCTTTGTTCTTATTCCACAAAAAACACAAACTAACCAATGACACGGCAGCTTTTGCACAGCCGCTCTACTTTATGGTACAACTGGACAAAGCATTCAGTTTTGTTAAACTCAGCTGTAGAAGATGGTGGATACTAGGGCTGCAGCTATTGATTATTTTAGTAATCGAGTATTCTATCGACTATTCAGGCGATTAATCAAGTAATCGTACTCCATACGAGGCATATGCGCCTTACAACATCAAAAGTGGAAGTGAGCGCACTGTACAACAGAAATAACAGTACTGGACACCCACTCTACTTCCCAATGGCTGGTGATATTAGTTTGGTTGAGAACAAAAGCTGCGTTCCCCTCATTCCAGATGAACTCGATTGGCAATGCAGTCCTGTTTTCTTTTTCGAGCCAAACGCTGGCACCGCACACCAGAATTCTGGCACCGTGCCTGAATACTTACAGAAAACGTACAGTGAACGTACGTGTCCACTAGATGGGTTTTTCCCCCCGCATGTAAACGCGCCACAACAAAACATGGTGGGTGGTCACTAGCGGACCACAGCATTGTCACATGACAGTGCTTGAGCTTCAGCGGACCGCTACGTGGTCACGTGATCGAGCTTTCAGCTTGACAGTCTGGCAGAACAGCGGATAAACACAGCGGCTCGGCTGCAAACCTTCTCTTTTATTTCAAAAACACTTCAGGGAAAAGTATTTCTGAAAGCATTTGAGGTGAGAAATAAGCTGTTCAGCAGCTGAATCTGTCCTTGTTTTAGTTCACCGACCGTTTAGACTGCGCACTGGTTGGACACTCCTGCCGTAAACAATAGAAAAGCTGCACTGGTTGAAATAGAAGTGTCCCGTCAAATTTAAGGACCAGGTTTGTATCGAATGAAGTCTGGCCCGAGGAATGTTAGTAATCAAGTCACTCTAATATCTCAAAGAATCGTTTCAGCCCTAGTGAATACGTAGAAATGCAGCGAAGAATCAATTTCATATACTTTCAGACTGTTTAACTTATTGAGCAAACAGTTTCTGGGCATTTTTTCTGCTCCTGTCACATTTTTAACAGCTGTGACCTCATGTTTCACCTCGGTATGAAGTCCCACACCTCTATGGAAGCAGCCAGACAATGGCTAAAAGTAGAGAAAACTCAGCATGACAGCTACCATAAATAAAAAAAAGAAGATAACTAAAGAACTTCTTTGTCTTTTTTGCAAAAATTAAACAAACCTGGACTTAAGTGTCCACACATGTTACTAGTACTCGGAAATAAATGGTGACTCTGCATAAAGTACATATTTTACTACTTAAATTTCTCATTGCCTTCTATGCTTTTTGTAAACACTGTCTGCAGTTCATCCAAAAAGTCCCAGAATTTTTGTTGCAGGTGAGTCACTCATACCTTCTCAGTAGTGCCGAGCATTGTACTATTTTTTGTTTTTTACAGAATGTAGTTAGAGCAAACAGTTCATTTTTTGAGAATTTATAAATGAGACATGTCAAATAAATAGATTTTGATGAAAGATCACCATTTTAAGCTCAGACTTGACTAAAGACTCACAGATGATTATTTCAAGCACTGTCAACAAAGTTGAAAATCCAACTATTCTTTCTGTTTTTACAGTTTCTGGCAGTGATAAAGGGCGTAAATTGTGTCTTTTTGTAAAGAAAAACACTCCTTTCTAACCTGCTGACAGTTTTGTCGATCAGGATTGACAGAATTCAGAAGCTAAGTGTGAAGGAAATATTACTCCTTCACTTTCTAAGGTATTTAACCACGCCTGATGTACACGTCAGCAGGGTTACTGCATTCGCTCCGGTATCTGGCTGGCTGGGTAAGTATGTAAATGTGTGTGTATGTCCGGTCAGATATCTCTGCAAGTGCTGAAGTCAGGATAATCAAACTTGGCACTGAAGATCAATCTAAGGTCCCCTGCTCAGTTGTGGAGTTAGAGGTCTGGGCGTGGTTCTGCCATCTACTGAGGGCTGGTCTAGTTCCTTGCAGCTGTTAGGTGACGCATCCCAAATTATCTTCTGACGGTCAGACGCTGTAGTAGGACAAGGTTAGATATTGTCTATTCTGACGCAACTTAGCAAATGAGTTGTCTCCATATTGGTTTGTAGTCCAAATATGACCCCTCTCCCAACTAGACCAGCCCTCAGTAGATGGCAGAACCAGGCCCAGATATCTGACCTTGACCTCGATCTGCTGACCTCTAACTCCACAACTGAGCAGGGGACCTTAGACCGATCTTCAGTGCCAAGTTTGATTATCCTGACTTCAGCACTTGCAGAGATATCTGAATGGACATACACACATACATACTTACCCAGCCAGATACCGAAGCAAATGCAGTAACCCTGCTGACGTACACGTCAGGCGTGGTTAACTACAATATACACCCAAAGATCAGAGAGAATCCTTAGGACTGATGCTGGCATTGCTTGCATGTACTGCTGCTCTGTCGGTGTCACTTCTCCTGATTTCAGTAAATCATACTCACAGTTTAAGTTATCTGAGTCTCCAATGTGTCTCTCTGTGTCTGCTTCCTCATCCTTTCTCGACCACACTGAACTTCCACAACAATGTGCCTACAGCTTTAAAAACTGAAAAAAAGAAATCATGTGAAAGTGTACTAATTGTTCATGATTTTTCCGAGAGCAAATCAACAGTTAATCGTGGGCAGCGAACACGTTTAGCGACGCCACAACAACTGTCTGATGGAAAACACCTGAGATGGTGCTGATGAGTCTGAAGGACCCAAACAAGGAGCGACCGACGTCTCCATCAGACGCTTGTAACCATGAAGTCTATGCAGATGCTCCTCAGCGATGAAGAGAAGGAGAAGAAGAAGTGACGCTGACAAACCAATTCAGCCACTTCAGCTCCTATTTCTCAGCGGAGGGAGGCTGCAGACACTGACAGCACTATTAAGACATGTCGGCCCACTTGGCCATCGCAGACGAGGTGTTCATACGTCTTTGTCTGGATCCTGGACGCCGACCAGTCAGCCACCACAATAACACTTCACTGTGGTTTTATTACAGTGTGAGAAGCCCAGATGAGTGCATTTGTCATATCACAACGCTCTAAAGGCACCACACAGTAACCGAGACATATTTAACCAGCAAAGTGTTGTTTTGAGGCGTTTTAGGTGATTGTTCTGTGGGATTTTCTACACTGCACCTGATTTAAACCGTGGTCAAGATCTGCGGCTGCACCACACACGGCACAAATTGACCAGTGAATTATGCTCTGACAGATTGAAAGACTAATTATAAAAGCTGCTGGCGAATTTGGAGGACTAAAGCAGAGTCAAGGCTCGCTATTTGCATATCCTTCATCTGCCTGGTGTGTCAACAAAGGAGACTCGCTCTCTGTCTCCACACCGGTGTATTCAGATGCAAAGCAAAGTGAATGTAATTATGTGTCCTTTCTTTTTTTTCATAACATTTTGTTCTGGCTTTAATATGAGCTCTGCCGTGAATTTCAATTGTAGCCCTCCATTTGTTTCCCTTTAAGCTGATGGGGGGGGGAAAAACAAAAAAGAACGCTGCATGCGGAGTTTAATTCTATTTTTGTGGAAATTTGTTTTAATATTTGCCTGCCGGCAGGTCAGGTTAAGAATTCATATTTCATAAAGTGAGGATATGCTACAGTAATAGCTCATTTGGATCTGGAGCAGCAGAGCTCATTGTCGCGCCCTGTGGAGGTGTTGCCGGGCTAATTTGGCAAATGTTTGTGTCTGAAGAGCTCACACCATCACCTCCACGGCACCACTCATCTGATAAAATCCAAATTTCAGCTTAGGTCAGGCTCTTTAGTTTAAAGGTTAGCTGCAGTGACGCACATTTAGACATACTGAAGTGGAAAGAAACAGCAGAAAAGTCACAAAAAGCTTCATAATGACCATTTATCCGCTGCAGATTTACTTTTCAACACCTACTGACTGCACAGGCTGGAGATAAGATTATATATCTTGTAAAAACGCTTCATGTGAACAATAATATGGATAATCTGTTTGCTAAAATCCAAATTTCACAGCATCCAGTCACTCCAGCTTAAAAGATAAGAGCAGCGTTGTGAATGAGAAATACTTTTATTTTGTAGTTTTAACTAAAACATCAGATTAAGCACATTTATCACTGAATTATCCACGTTTTTTCCTGTGTTAGTGCAAAATCAAGAGTCTCCAGTCATGCGTGCAGCTCTGGATGTACTCAAGTGGCACGTTGGGCTAATTGCTAGCATTAGCTTAGCATGATAGCAGCTTTAGATTTGCCACGTAGCACAAAAATTTAGTGTGCAAATAATAAGCAAATAATAACGAGGTTGTCATTGATTCAACAGGTTAAAAATATCTCTCAAGTCGTTGCTAAAACCGCTAAACATTCACTTCTGTTTGCTAAAATTGCAAATTCTGAAATTTGTGTCCCAAAAGCGGTCCCTTCTTGGCCTAAATTGTATCTCTACGCTGCAGCTTTATCTAGAATGTGAAATCCAAATTTCACAGCATCCACTTACTGTAGCTTAGTGAGAAAAACCTAAATGATTAATGTTTAAAACTGAAGAGTCTACAGTCATGCACGCTGCTCTGGACGTACTCGAGTAGAATTAGGCTAATTGCTAGCACTAGCTTAGCATACTATCATTTGCCAAGTAGTGAAAAACGCAACATGCAAATGAGTCTAACAAGGTTGTCATTGAAACAACATTCAACAGATCAAAATCTCTCCAGTTGTTGCTAAAACTCTAAATTTTCAACTCTAAAAATTCTGAAGTTTGTCTTCAAAAAACGATCTGTTCTTGGCCTAAATAAAATATCTCTACACATTAGCTTTATCTAGAATGTACAGATCTCGAATGTGAAATCCAAATTTCACAGCAGCCATTTGCTCTCTAGCTTAAAGGATGAGAGTTGTGAATGGAGAAATGCTCTTATTTCTTTAATCATCCAACTTTAGCCTTTAATCGTCCATGTTTTTCCCATGTCTGTGCATATCAAGAGTCTCCGGTCATGCACACAGCTTTGGATGTACTTGAGTAGCACTGAGCTAAATGCTACCATTAGCTCAGTATGCTAGCAGCCTTACATTTGCATTCTGCCCAGAACGTACATGGTGTTCAAGTTATCTAGTTGTTTTATACACCAGTTATTATGATAATTGTTATTATGTTGTAGCCTGGTCCAGTATGTATGAGGATTAGTCATTACCATCGTCTGTACAGTTCAGTGTTTAGTTCATGACTAATTTAAGTGCAGCTACAATGAATCATGAGCTGAACATCTTATATAATTGACTTTGCACAACTAAGCTGTCATTGAATATAAATGTAGGAAACAAAGTCTAGATGGGTTTTCAACATCAGAAATGTTCATTTCCATCTTAATGCACGATACTGTTTGAAAATAGTGGTTTAAAATCTTCATAGGCCAATTCACAGTGCTTAAAGAATTTTTTTTTAACAAAGATATGATTGTAAAGCCCATAAAGGCAGATCATAACATAGAAAAATTACAACTTTTTCATGTAAGCACAATTTAATTTCTTATTTCATTTGTACAAAAGCGGTGAAGTACACCACTACAGTAGTAATCCTAAAATGTTTTGCTGCAAGTCACATATCAGCCACTAAAAACAATGTCTCTTCACACATTCTGCCATGAAAAATACACAATGACCTTTATAGGTGAAAAAAAAAAAGTTTTTTCTTCTCCTCGGTCTATAATTACATGAAAAGACTGCAGCATCATATCAAAAACAGCCTTCAAGTGATTAACTAATAATGTTTGATAGTAAAAGTGGGAATCCTGATTAAAAAATGACTGGGAAGAAATCTGAATAATTAGTCACCAAAATAATAACTGGATTGATTTTATTTTTAGTTGACAGGGGGGACGCCGGTAAACACAGTTTCAATTTCACAGCTGGTTTTGTTAATTTTCCACACTTGTCCATGTAAATGGGCTTTTACATACACAGCACTGTTAAAATATATCCCATACAACCACAATAAATTCCAAATACCGAAGTACAGTGAGAATTATAAACATCTGTTCCAGACTTCATGCCAATCCATCCAACTGCTGTCAATACATCACAGATATTTGAAAATCTCACCTGGCAGTTTTGCAAACCTCTAACTGTCCTCGGGCAGTTTTATTTTGCAGCTCTGTCATTTTGTTGCTGGATACAAACTTGTTGAAGAATTACATTACAGTATATATATATATAAAAAAAATAAAATCCTTGGGAGGATGGGACATGACAAGGACATTTCAAACAGACTGTCTAACTTGCAAAAGTAGATTTATTGGCAACGTTTCGCCACCAGACAAATGGTTTGGTACAAAAAGAAAAGATGACGCCTGAAATACAGGAGTAGCTCTCGGTCTGCTGTAATAAACACCAAAGCTAATCATAATTCTATCTATTTAGATCTGAATATGAAACATAAAGATACAAAAGCATATAAATTATCAAAGTTATCACCCCTTCTTTGAAAACTATCTGATTTCTGTGGCTTTCTAAATGCAAAAATGCAGATTTTTTTCCCCGTTCAGGATCTTTATCAGTCATCAGCAAATGTAACCAAACTGCATTTGCTTGGCATTTGGATAAATGAGGTTCCGGTTCTGCTTGCATGTCGTGTGTTAAAGCTCAGGAGGAAGGAGGGAGCATCGATTTTCTGTGAATCAGTCGAGCGTGGAGTTTAAAAGCTTGTTTGGCAGAATTTGTACCTTTGATTAATTGTAGCGGCTGCACACACGTGGATGCTGCACATTATTGCTGATGCCGGGGATTAATCAAATATTAAAGTTTATCCGGCTTAAGCTGTACGAAGAGGAAAAGTACTGCGACGTTCTGTGTTGTTTTTGTGGTACCACAGAATGCTGCCTGATTTCACATTCACTAAATATGATCGTTGTTTTCCATAAAACAAATCTGTGTTTGAATTTTTCAGTTCATTGATGGCTGTGTTTTTTTCTCTTTTTTCTTTTCTCCGTACAGTTCAGCAGAAAACCGATCTGGAGAAGGAGGCCAAGGTCAGCATCCTGGAGGCCGGGGTCGCCGACGTGAGTACACTTTTTCTTTTCACTTTGAATCAAAACAAAAAGCTTCGATAGTTTTTTGTTTTAAAAAAAGATGGGAGGCTCAATTAGACACAAAAAATGTGCGTTCATGCAGCTGTTGGACGGTTCAGAGCTCTGTGCAAGTACAGTCTTTATAACTGCACTCGAGTCAATCGATAGAAAAGCAAAGCAGCCAATAAAATAAGTATCTCGCACTGCCACCTCTCTCGGCTTTCATCTCGCAGCGTTGCTATCCTCCACCAACTCTGTGGCAAACAGACCGCTGAGCATCTGCACTCGGCCATCGATTCAGGAGTTAGTCTGCACCGATGACGGCACGCCATTCACCACGCTTATCAAAGTGGCAGCAGCTCTGAGAAAGAAATGGTTGGAGAGGAGAAATTAAAAAAAAAAAAAAAAAAAACAGGAGAGAGGAGGGTAGCGGGGGAGACAATGAGGGAGTGGAGTCGGGAGGTTGGAAGAAGGAGAGGGTTGGGATGGAGGGTCTATCGAGGTGATCAATACGTAGCTGCAAACTGGAGCCAATTATGACCAATCGAAGCTCTGTAGTCGGAGAGAGAGGCAGAGAAAACCCTTCCATCTCAGGCTGCCAGACGGAGGAAAAGCAACCGGCACCGAAGCATCCATCATCCCCCACAGTACGGTGTTTATTATGGTTTTATCATACGCTGTAAAATAAGAATATTAGCATACTACATCACGGATGACAGGTTAAAAATACAGGAGAGAAAAAAAGCAAAGTTTCTCAGCAGTGCAGAGGAGACGATCTGTTTTCAAGCTCGACTCGAACAGTCCTGCAGGTCTGAGGGCTGTTTTTTTTTTCTTTTTTTTTCAAGCAGGCAGAGAGATGAATTCTCATTTTCTCATTGATGTCTGCGCACATTTGAAATGGAGATAACCAGAAAATTTATTGTCACAGCAGGAACGGTAACGGGGGAAATGGCGTGCAGTAAAATCACTAAAGACAAAACAGTCGAAACAGTAAAACAGATCATAAATGACTGTGGGCTTGTGTAAGTTTATGCACCTGACAATCAAAAATAGAGTGAATGAGTAGGAACGGCACGCAAATGTAAAGAGTTGAAACTGTCGGTTCATTTACGAGGATTTTTAGAAGGAACTTATCATATAATAGAAACTAGATAGCTTATAATGAACACATGCTTGCTAATTAGAACCATTTTGTACATCAGACTGGTGTAGAGTGGCACAAAGGAGCTTTTTTCCATACCATGGACATGACAAATTTACAGTTTGGACAGTCATATAAACTAATGGAATAACTGCACTTTATGGTAAATGGGGAGTCTTGCTGGTTTTTCACAGAAGCTAGTTTGTTTTTGAAAACACAAACCAAAAGTCACTCAGACTGAGAATTTAAGTGACCACTGGAGCTTTTAGTTTAAGGAAAAAAAAAAAACAAGATTCTGCTTTGGAGGAATCTACAGATAAATGCTGCTGTTGATGTCAAAGAGACCATCCTGATACTAGAGCAAAGAGAATATAATCTGCTTTGATACAACCATAGAAGAGCCGTTCTGTTTGCCATATGTCAGAGGTAAAAAAAATAGTCAACTTAAGGTGTGAGAATGCAAAATGTAATTGATCCCATAAAAAGAGCTCTAAAGAATGAAAGGCAACCAGAAATCCAGCTGAAATCCATTTTTCACAATTGTTATGACTTGTTATAAGACATATCCAAACATATTGAAGCAGGAATATTGCAATTTTGATGTACAACTTGTTAGTTTTGGACAATAAACAGGTTCACCATCACAAGAGTTTAAATAACATTGGGAATAAGAACCGGGGGATCAGGTCCAGTAAGGAGGAAGTTGGATTTCAGCTTCCAATAACATCGGTGTGTATATGTATATATGTATGTATAAAACAAAATGATGAAAATCAAGTTTTCTTTTCCTTGCTAATTTGTCCATATGGTGATTTTTTTTTGTGCTAGAAGACACACCATGAGCAAAAAACGCCATCGCTGAGTATTTCCACCTTGAAATTCCAGTGTACCAACAACCAGCCCAAGAGCACAGATGTAAACATTCTGGGTTTCAGATGTAACAAACCTATGATACCAATTCTGTCCATTATTTTTCAGAATCAGTTCCTGGCTCGATCACTTGTCCTTGAATTCCTATCCAATTGAACGTTGCAGACGTTGTGGAAAATCGTAGCAAAAACCGTCAAGGTGCCACAGTATTTGTCTTCGCAATTTATTGAATAATAAAAGGAGTCAAAATTAATTATAAAGAAGGGAAAAACAGAGTGAATATTTCAGCTCCGACACCAGGCTCATGTTCAGAGGTCTGACCAAGATTCAAACAACAAATACAAACTCACACTGATCAGGCATAACATTATAACCACCTTTCTAATATTGTGTTGGTCACCTTTATGTGGTCCAAAATGCTCTGAACCATTGGGCCTGGACCAGAGGACCTCTCAGGGTGTCCTGTGGGATCTTGACCAGGATGTTGGCAGTGGATCCCTTGGATACTCTGGGTTGTGCAGTGGGGCCTCTGGGAATCAAACTTGTTCCACTGCATCCTGTTGATGCTTGATCACAATGAGGTCTGGGAAGTTTCGAGGTCAAATCAACAACTTGGGCCATTGTCATGTTCCTCAAGATGTTGCTGATTGTTTGTTGTTTTTGTGATGTCGTGTGGTGCATTTTTCTGCGGGTGTCGGCCAGTGATATTTAGGATTGCCGTATTCATGAAGGAGTGTGCTTGTTCTGGGTTTATTTAGGTGACTAAGTCTCATGGACACAGATGCCTAAATCCAAGATTTTCCAGCAGAACACCTCATAGTACAAGATGATCAATGTTATTCACTTCACCTATCAGTGGTCATAATGTTGTTGCTGATGGGTGTGTAATAGCATCAATCCTTCACACAGCATGGCTTCACCTTTCTCGTAAAGACAACTGCCGCTCCTCTCTGTCTCGGTGTTATTAGACCTTGGTGCTTGACGTTGGCACCAGCATAATCACATACCATAAGAAAATAGTAGAAAACATATCCTCGGTCAGGTCTATTATGTGCTCTGGTCAACAGTCATGCCCAGACTTGTTTGTGATCATCACATTACAAATAAAGTTCATCCAAATACAAATGAAATTTTACTACAACAGCAGATCATTCCTGTACATAAAGCCCAGCAGGGCCCTGCTCCACCTTCAAGTATGCTAAGATATCGTCCATTTCAATCGTTGATCAACACAAAGTAAACAAAACATAGTATGAATAAGCACCTCTAAAGACTCTGGGGCATTTGTCACCGTATAAATATACAACAGAGCATTACAAGATGTGGGAAATGTAGCCACAGGGTGTATTTTAACCCAAACTATTATCCTTTTCACAATTAAATAGTTCTGGTGCTGAAACCAAACTCTGACTGAAAACACAAATGAAAAAATAGAACTACTGGTCCAGGATGGGACTTGAACTCGAGTCTCCTTGGTGAAAGTCCACTGATTAACTTCTGATTGGACGTTCTTGTGCAAAATTAGAGCCCAGCCGACTTTAAATGAGTTAACCCTTTAAGCTTCAGTCAATTCCAGCCGTTTTCAGTACAAAAAATCGCTAATATTCTATTTTTAAATTAAAAAAATTACGAAAAATACAGGGAATATTGGACGGGCATCGCGAGGTGGATTTCCTTGAAAATGACCGATTCGGGGATTTTATACCGACTTCAGGACATGTTTTGGATAAAATACTGACTTGTGTCATCTGGATGTAAAAGGTTGGATTATGGCCGTTTTTTGTGGAATCTTTTTTTTTGTGTGTAATAATGAACCCGGAAATGTGAGTCGCGCTGTGTACGTTGAAGCCGTGTATAGAGAACAGATGGATGGATATTCGTTTTTGTCGGACAAATGTGTTTTTCTCACCCGCTGTGGTAATCGCGTCTGAAAGTGGTTTATACCGGCGGATTCATGAGAATCTAAGCTTTCCATCGGTGTATAGTGTTTGTATAATCGTGTTTGCAGCCGTCGGACATTCTTGAAATTCCTATGCAAATTAGTAGGTGTACCACCGGCGGTACACTGAAGCTTAAGGGGTTAAATACAGCACCAGTAGAAGTTGTTGCTGTACAATGTTTCATCAAAGGTGAGAAGAGCACTGAAGGGTTAGCATGGAAAGTTCTGCACATTCTGGATGAATCAGTGATGTGCATGTACATCTAAGGCATTATACAGTGGGAAGAGATTATTTTAATGGAAGAAACTCAAAGTATATCAGTTAATTTATACAGAAATTTCAGGGTTTAATTAAGGCCTGGAGTTTTGGTTCACTTACAAACATTAAGGTGGTTTATTGTCACTGAAATGTTAATGATAACGAGGAGGAAAGGGCAGATTAGCGTTCGAGGTTGAGCCAGCAGCAGGTCTTCATGTCTGGTTCAGTATTCTCCAAGTGAATCAGCACATCTCCCGCTGTTCATTGTGGGTCTTTGGTGATTCGTGACTGCACTTTCAAATTCCTGTCGTGCTTCTAGAGAAATTGAGGCAGTGATACTCCTTTTTCTTCTTCTTTTTCTTTCTGGAATTCAGGACATCGTTGCAGCTTTAGTAAGTATCTTTACGTGATGCGTTTGGTGGAAATGTGTGCTTTTCTTTCCCTCGTTGCAATTTATAAAATACAAGAACGATTTGGATATGTCGAGGAAAATGCAAAATGTGCCGATCCAGGATGTGATTGATCAAAGCATGATGTCTGGAACTTGTTTGGAGGGACATGCATTGGTTTAAATTTGTTAATTTGCCTATTTATTACTATTATGTGACAAGCCGAGCACACAAACTGAAACAAAATGCAATAGATCATCATGTCCTCTACTCTGCTTTGACCTTCTTTCCTCAATTAATCATTTGTTCCCTCAAATTACAAATCACTCCCTCAAACTATAAATTTGTGTGCTTGGTATGTTTAGTCTGAGAATTTATGGTGGAGAACGCTTTTATATCTTCACTATGTCATGAAGAGTTTCGAAACCTTGAAGCTGTGTTTTGATGAACTCTATGGTATCCGCAGTGTCGAATTATTTTTTATTAAAAAATATCTATTGTCCTCTGAAATGCTGTGTGTTGAAGGAATGTCAATGAGCTCTTAAGACTAGATGAAAACAGAATTATGAGTGGTTTTATATCTGCCACCACTACAGCAAAGTTTTGATTAAGTTAGGCAGCTCTTGAAAAATTATTCTGACCATGGATCAAAGAAAAGACGAAAACCATGAATTTAAAAAATACATATTCTTTATGACTCATGATCTGGTGCATGCTGATTTCAGAGAGAATCTCAATAATATTGATATATCAGTCGATATATATATATATATATATATATATACTTTCATGTAAAACTTATCTTGAAAAGAAAGAATAGTGGGGTCATTATTTACTTTCAGCAGTGCATTTCACAAACTAGTCACCACTTGACTCCGCACCACTGTCTGCTCCACTGTGACACATGCTCTGCTACATGTGCTTCAGGCATTGGAGTCTGACATGCTATTTAACACTTTCTGCAGTGGTATAAAAAGTGCTTCTACTACTTTGCGAGACAAGAGTCAGGAAAACCTAAAAATATATCATTTTAATGTTTAACCAAGCGGCTAATTCTCTTGATTTTCTGGTGACATTTGCATCTTAAACTCCTCCTGACTTTCTGTTCAAGACCTTAAAACATATCTTGGGTTATCAAAATTGCGTTGTTGGAGTAAAAATGTCAGATATCAACTTTGTACTATAAATATTGTATATGCACATTTCTGGAGTAAAAATGTCTCACATTAATATATCAGCCAATATTATTTGTAATTTATAGACTGCATAAATACATATACTGATTACCCACAGCAAGCTAGATACCTCAATACACAAAAGGCATTTTAATGTTAAACCAATGAATTTGTTGTAATTGTGACATTTTGATCTTAAAATCATTTTCCTGGAATCAGTTAAACCCTAAAACACATCTTGTGTCATCCAAGTTATGTACTTTTGGAGTAAAACTGTTCTTTATACTGGCGTACAGATGCTGTATATACACATACATAAACATATTGACAACTTATACCTAACTAGCTACGTTGCTAACATAGCAAACGTGACAAACTGGAGTATCATGGTGGATGTCAGGGGAAGGGCTGTAATGTAGTGATGCTGAAAAATCAAAACGATGTGGTCATTGTTTTTATATATGTGTGGGTCTAATAACTTTCTAGAAATTCACATATCGCATGCTAGTAAGTAACGCTGCTTGACTCTGCAATGCTGTCTGCTCAGAGTGATACATTCTCTGCTACATGTGCTGCAAACAGTACAGGGAGCATCTTAAATGTTTACTTTTTGGTTGGACTCTGACAGTATTTAACCTTTCCCGCTCTTTATGACCTCCAAAATGCATTTTTGGAGTAGCAATTTCAGATATCAATACATTGACTGACATTCACTGCAGTATATATACTTTATAAACACATGTATGATCATACAAACAAACCAAATTTATTAAATACCGTGACAGTTTGAGGTCCGGAAGTGAGGAAACAATTTTAAGATTTTATATGTGATTGATAAGTTTATAAAAGTCCAATTATTGTGATATTTTAAGAATTTTTGCATCGTATGGGGTTGTAGTTATACTGCTGCTGCATTGTAATATTGGTTTGTAGCCTAAAAGAATGTGCCTTCCAATGACATTAAACTATACCTGCGGCCCAGCAGTGCTTTCATTGGTTTAGCGGATATACCTATTTGATTTTTTTTTATTTCTGTTTTGGGTTTTGATAGATAAGCCTCCATTAAAATCTCAAACATCCCAATTTGAGTTCTTTATAAAGCTCCCTACAACATGCTGCTGCTTGTTAAATGACTCTAAGGCACGCTCCATTATCCTCCACTCTGACCGCCATTACCTCACGTGGCTTCAGGATTGAGAACCATTGAATCGCCAAGGCCACGGAGAAGTCGGTGCCATCGTTTCCACACAGAGACTCGCGGTCAATTAGGAGAATGTATGTTTGTCGGGAGGGAGGTGGGAGATAAGGTTGCCGTGGCAGCGACCAGATTATAATTGTCCTGGAGTGGCACTAATCCCCCTCCAACCCGGCCGACTCGCTTTGTTCGCCGCAAATCAAGGCGCTTCCAATCTGTCTGAGAGAGCGATTTCACAAATAGACGAGGGAGGCAACGGAGGAGGGAGAAGCTAATGAAACAAACAAACAGAAAGGAAAAGAAAAGAAAAGAAGCAACGGTAGATGGCCCTTTCCATTGCCACTTAACATAATCACTGCACGAACGCTCACTTTTACGAAAATGCAGACATGCTCATTGCTGCAGATTGATTCAAGTGTTAGAATTTAGCAGCAGCTAATTTCACCGAAGTGAGCTAGAGGGGAAAAAAAACGTTGCAATTTGTGGTTGTTTGTAGAAGACATTTTTGCAAACAGGCCATCTGTTTGTCTGTTTGTCTGTTTGTCTGTTAACAGCATAACTCAAAAAGTCATGGACGGATTTTCACCAAATTTTTACAGAATGTCCGGAAGAGCAAAACTAACAATCGATTAGATTTTTGGAGGTGATCCTGGCGGCCATCTCTCAATTGTACAGAGTCCTTCAAAACAATCCTGGATCCAGACGGTGATCCGGATCACCTCCAAAATCTAATCGATTGTTACTTTTGCTCTTCCAGACATTCTGTAAAAATTTGGTGAAAATCCATCCATAACTTTTTGAGTTATGCTGTTAACAGACAAACAAACTCCGATGATTACATAACCTCCTGGCGGAGGTAATAACAGTGAAAGTGTGCAATGCATATTTTTAAAATACGTTTTTGCAGCCTGTTTACACACATCTGTACATGGATAGCAGGTTTCCAGGAAAATAAAACTGTAATATGGTTGGATTGCCCATGCAGTGTCTGAGCTTGTATTGTAGTCAGATTACAGCAAAATGTGAATACAATCTGTGTACATTTTTAAGCAAATAAAATGCTTCCAACAAACTTTAAGGTGACCTAACTTCCTATTTTCAAGCAGCTTTGTTCTTGGAGATTCTTGCAGAGCCACTTAAATGTGTAAGATGAGGGTCATGTGCCAAACACTGGTTACTAGGAAGCTTCTGCAGGGATTATTTTTTCAAAACATCACAGAAAAATTAGTTTTAGGGTTTTAAACCGCACCCAGATGCTCTAATATAATAATTAAAATAATTTAAATTGCATAAACACACATTTTCATTATTCTTGCTCCCTTTTCCCCCATTTTGTCCACAGATTTCCCCAGTTGGCAACTCCAAATCTTCCATCCAGTTGCCTTTAATCTCAACTCCAACCAAAACTGCTCTCCTTGTTTAAACACAACCGCTGGTTAATCTTTTCCATGCGGCAAACACAAACATGTCCCCATCCAGTTTGTGCTTTTGTGACATTATCCATCGCATGGAGGTGGAATGTAATCTCCACATAAGCCATATCCACAACAGATAATCTGGATTCCAGAGTTCATCCTCATTCCACAATATTGCGGCGGCTCGCGATGAATAGAATTTTGCACCCGGCAGCGCTGTTTGTCGTATCGCTCTACCCGGCGAGCCACAATGAGCGGCTTTCATAATGATTGTTGTTGAGAATATATTCGTGCGTGCGTTTTTCTTTCTGTGGAAAGAGGAGGGGAGCAGCAGAGTGATAGCATCGCTCGTAATGACACACTATTGTTGTCTGCAGGCTGCACAGGTGCCTGGAAACGGAGCTGGATTTGAATGAGAATATTCATGAGAGACGCACATAGCGGGATCGAGGTCGTCTGTTCTGCACCTGCAATTTTAATCAGAAAGAGGAAAAATAATAGAAAAATCAAAACAAGCAGCTTGGATGCATACGTGCCCACAAGCGTGGACCTGAACGTGTGTTTTTACGTCTGTCTGCATCTCCTGCTGCAGATATTCAAATGAGTCCATGTGAAAAATTGAATCGAGAGGCTGCTGAAGTGCTTGCTCTTCTTTTCCTCTCTGGCCGTGACGCGGCGCCCAAATGGTCTTTGATATGGTAATGAAGGCTCACCACGGGGGCTCTGAGGACCAGATGCATGCTGGGATGCATCCCAGGTGTCTGTCAGAGTGTGTGGGCTACCTGCTCACAGGAGACAGTTTGTAGCTCTTCTGTAGATGACACAGTGTTCAGTAGGATACTTCAGGTATTTTTTTTGTCTGGATCTACATTAAAAATGATCATACATTTCCATTATTTCATGAAACCAATCTGCCACCCTTTCAGCAGCCTGTGAAAGCACCAGCACATCTCAAAGAATTAGAACATCAAGAAAAAGTTCCTTATTTTGTGAAAATGTGTGAAGTAAAGAGGGTGTCAGAGGTTGGACTTTTGAATATTTTGAGATTCTCCGCTTCCTATTTTAATGAACTACAAACTATAAATGTCAAATTAATACAAAAACAAACGGCTTGAAACATTTCACTGCATCTACAATGAGTCTGGAAGATATTAAATCCTTACTTTCTTAAATAATTGATAGAAAATATTAAACTCATTTCAGATGTTCTCATTTTTTGAGCTGCACTAATATATACTGTATATGAGCTGCTGCAGATACAGATTGGTACATAATAAACATTTCAAAACATTTTATCTTTGTTCGTCTGAACAGTGGATTCATATTTGCAGCTTTAGTCAAACTGTGAACCTTCTGAATGCTCTCTATTTAGACACAACTCAGTTCGGTGCACAAGTATTTGAAAAATGCCACAGTTTTGCCACAAAAACAATGTTTTTATATTTTCACAAGCTCCAAAGTGATTGGACAAACTAACGTAATTATAATTATAAGGATTGTTTTTAATACTTGGATGCAGTCTGGAACCTGTGGATGACACCAAAGAGTAGTTTGAGAGGTTTCATTAGACTTTACACTGCAGCAGCTTTTGGTTGCTGCTTGCGTTTTATTTCCATCTTCGATCTCGTCTTCTGTAAGTGAAAAGCAGCTCATTTGTGTTGAGGTTCGACTTTGCCATTTGAAAACGTTCTAATTCTTCACCTTAACAGACTCCCGAGTTTGTTTTCACGGTATATTTTAGGTCATTACCAGTCTGTGCTGTGAAGCGTCGTTCCATCAGTTCAGTGAATCTGAGCCCAAAGTTTCAACAGATCTGCACACTTGAGAATTCGACCTGCTTGGTTATAAAATACCAGTGACCAGCTTTAAGTCTGCCTCCACCACCACTGACGGCACATCTCATTTCATCTGTCTACAGTATCTTGTTAAACCATTTATTATCCCCCGCCTCCAAGAAGTGGAAAAGGGGGATATAGGTTTGGCCTCCGTCCGTCCGTCCGTCCGTCCGTCCGTCCGTGCGTCCCTCAGTCCGTCCGAGATGAAGGGGACAGCTTTTCTCGGAAACTGTTACAGCTAGGATTACGAAATTCAGTGTGTAGCTTCACACCCCGGACACCTTGATCAAGTTCGAAAATGAGACCTGTGCGATAATATTTAACAGAGTTATGGCCCTTGATCACTATTTTGGATATAGACTCATAGACATCACATGTGGCGGGGGATATTGATGACCATGTCATCTTGTTTTAGATGTTTTCTAGCAGAATCTAATCTATTATCGAGTGCAAACCTTCTGTATTTACATTCATTCATCCTGATTTTTGATACCAGCCTCCTCAAGAATCTTCTTGACTTCTTCCACCATCCAGCTCGCTTGTCTCTGTCCAGAACTTTTGGTTTAGTTGCTGAGCTCACCAGTTTATTTACCAAATAGCTGCTTTGGGCTACAGTTTGTGCATCTCCCTTTGTTTTTTTTTTTAAACTTAATTTTGACCTCTTTCACTAACAACTCCCATGAGCGGCCACCAAATACAAATTCAGCAGTCATAAAGCCACAAGGAAACAGGCCACAGTTACTATTACACTGTCTATAAGTCATTTTTCAAATTACCTTTGAGTCTTATCATGTGCTAAAACATACAGTATGACGACCTGTTGCTTCAGTAGCCTACAAGAGACAGCAGAGCTTTAGATGTACCTCCAAATATTCCACTGTAAAATCAGAAAACAGTCCAACTCTTGATGTATTTTGTGTGTTTTCTTAAGCCTTCCAGCTTCGTACCAGGTCTGGATTGAGCTCTGCACTTACAGCACACATGGTTGTGACTCTAAGCTACACTTCAGCGGACTGACAGGCTGCTCACGGCGGCTGGCCGACCCCCGCTGAGCTTTCTGGCAAACAGCGTGGCACAACAGACAGCTGGCATACAGCGCTCACACCCCCTCTCCTGTTTCCCCCAGGTGCTAAATGGGCTGTTAGGTACAGTTGAGGTCATCCAGGAAAGAAGAAAAAAAACAAAAAGAAAAGCAGCAAAATGAAAGCACAGAATTTCAACACACTGGCTAAGCAAACAAGGTGCGTAATGACAACGGGCCCGGCATTCTGCACCTGTAGGCTCAGTCTGATGTCCTGGAGCTGTAATTTCGACCAGACGACATCGCTGTCGTCTGCACACATCACTGAGCAAATGGTCTGATGCTCTGAAGTGGCCCGTCTCATTAACGACATCTCACGCCTGATTAGCCAGAGGCCTCTTGGCGTCCAATCACAGCTAAACATAAACAATATCTGCCAATGTAGACAAGCAAAAATACAAGCACACAATCATAATCCCACAATCCAACCTGGATGGCTTCATGTTACTGATCTACACTCACACTGAACTGGACTATTTCACAGAAGTCTATTCACCCACATCATGTACAGCTGCTTATTTTACACTTTTATACATTGTTTCGTTTGTAGTGATGGGGCATGATTACAAAAATTAATGTAATTAATTACAGGCTTTGTAATTAATCAATTAATCGTGTTAATCGCATTTTTGTCAAATTCTGATATTTGTCACAAAAAGCAAAGTTTTTCAATTCAAATAAATTTTGGTTGGTGACTGAATCGATGAATATTTATATTTATCTGCATCTTCATCTGTTTACTACATTCACAGATTAGTGTAAACTCAGTGCAATTATAGCGATTATATTCAACATCTTAAGACTTTTTGTAAACTCAAGCACTTTCGGTGTCTTAAAAAATGGTCTATTATGGGATGGCTACACCATTTGCCGATACCAGGACTGTTGTAGCTAACGTTAGCTCTGGCGCTAACAGCAACATGTTTTGCATTGAGGTAATACCATCAGCTTGAAGTGCCGGTGATCAGAAAACTCTTTGTTTCACGATTTGCACACAATGCGGGGAGTGAGTAGGAAGGGGGTATTACTATTTATTGCTGTATTTTATGTTTATATATAGAGGGAGAGATTTTTTTTAGATCTGTTTACTAGTGTTTAAATATCGTTGTATTATGCAATAACAATAAAGGAATGTGAATCTGAATCAGCGTTACAGGTATGCCAGAAATTAGGGAACTAAGAAAGGTGCAATTAAATGCGTTATTTTTTTTTAACATATTCATTTTTTATGGAAGTCATTAATCAAATTTAACGCTTTCAATAGTCATTTGGTTGAGAAGGATCAGGAAAATAAGAATATTTTTGTACATTGTAGCTGCGTAATTTCTTCAATCTTGAATCTGTTGTCGGACAAGTTACCTAAAAAATGGTTTTACTGACATTTCTTCTGTGACATCAGTATCACTTTTTAGCTCATGTAGAAATAGAAAATTCAACAGGAAACCTCAGAAATTCTGAAGTAAACCAAGTTAACTGGATGCAAATATCAGTTTTTGGTGCTACAAAAAGAGAAGAAAGCTTTGAGAAATTTCTATAATGATGTTTACGAATCATCTTGACCTGTCCAGGGTGTCCCCTGCCTTCGCCCGAGTCAGCTGGGATAGACTCCAGCACCCCCCGCGACCCTAGTGAGGATAAAGCGGTGTATAGAGAATGGATGGATGGATGGACGAATCATCTTTAACCTGTTCTGCTCTATTAAGGCACTCACTGTGCAGTCGAACGTCCAAACCTTGATTAAACATTATTTTACTTTAGAAATCTTATACTCCCTTGTGAATTTGCACATGGAAAGCTGCAGACGCCACACAACTGTTATCATACAACTTTTCATACGTGCACAATAGATTGACTTCCACATGCATGCAGGGATTTGCACTATTGTCCTTGTAACAGAGTCGCAGACACGAGTTTTGGGCCGACGTCAGCAGAGGTGCCGATCCCGTAGACTGGATCAGACACGACGCTGTATTTTTAATTCAAGTGCAGATTCAAACATTTCTTGGAAAGCTATTCATTGCATAAAAACACAATCATGCTTTTGCCTAAGGACATCATTCTTGACTTTGAAAGTTAATAGTTTGAAGAAAACTCTTCAGTCTGGATCTGACTGTTTTCAGAGCTTCAGCTGGATCTTCAAACATTTCATTTTACTCCTTTACTCCGTCCAGTCAAACATGGACTCCTGGGTTGAAGTATTTTTCAGGGTAAACATCATCTAGCTTCATTTTTCCAGCCCTACAGCTACTTGTGGGGAAATTAAAGGCTGGAATTGGATTTTTAAGAGGTAAAAATGTGATTCCCCCCCCTCCATCAGAACAAATTCATGTGTTTTCCTGGCGGCAGATACAAAGAAAGATGCTTAATGCTACAGTGTGGGATTTGTTTAGTCACTATTTGCATCTTCATGTCACTCTTCCTCCCCTGACCCCCCACCTTCCCCACATCCCCTCGCCTCCCGGCAGCACCACACACTGCGTGGCGTCTGCAGTTAAAGGTTTCTGCTCGTCTTCAGAGCCTGCCGGACACTGACAGTGCACCCAGGTGGGCTCTGAGAGGTCTGTCAGTGCCCCGGGGTTCAGCCGTAATTACCCCCACCCACCATGGCAGCCATTACCGGCTCCCCTGAATATCCGTCTGCCTCCACGGGGCAAGCATCAGAGACCCGGCCGGTGTGGCTGACGGTGGGATGATCTGTTTATGCAGCTGTGGAGTGGGAGTGTGTGCAGGCGGCCGGAATGCAGAATGCATCCACGTACGTAACACACCTTGTGCAGCTTTCATCAAAGTGTGCTGGAATACACACCCACAAAAGGAAGATACACACTACATTAATGAAGTCTGTTGGCAACGACAGAGCAGTTAAAAAATGAGAAGAATAACAAGATGTAGTCAGTGTTAGTCAGCCTGGAGCAAATTGTTTTGTTGGAGTCCAATCAAGAAAGGTTAGTGAAATATAATAATAGTAGTAATAATAATTTATTTTCTTTGTATAGAACTTTTCAAAAGTAATCAGACACTTTACATCATTACATTGTAAAATCAGCAAACATTAAAACAGAGGAATATCATTAAACACGTCATAAAAATAAATTATTGTTATATATTAAAAGCATTTCTCTCTACTAAGGCTTCCTCCCACAGTCCAAAAATATGCTGAGGTTAAATGATTATTCTAAATTACCCATAGGTGTGAATGTGAGCGTGATTGTTTGTCTGTATATGTAGCCCTGTGACAGACTGGTGACCTGTCCAGGGTGTCCCCTGCCTTCACCCCAGGTCAGCTGGGACAGACTCCGGCCCCCTTCGTGACCCTAAAGAGGATTAAGCGGTGTGTAGATAATGGATGGATATTAAAAGCAATTCTGAACAGGTGGGTCTTGATGAGTGATTTGGAAGTGGTCAGGTTAGTGTCGTCGTGGATGTGTTGGGGTAGGGACTTCCAGAGTGTTTCCGGAGTGTGGGGGCCGGTATGGAGAAGGCTCTGTCACCTCAGGTTTGTTTGGTTCTGAGCGGGGGGAGAGAAGATTTCCATCGGATTAACAGAGGCTTCAGGAGGGAGTGTGGCGGTGAAGCAGGTCTCTGAGGTATGGGGGTCTTGGTTTTGGAGGGCTTTGTGGGTCAGAAAGATGTGTTGTGGGACAGGCAGCCAATGGAGGTTTCAAAGGACAGGGGTGATGTGTTCATGGGTGCGGGTGAGGAAGCGGACAGCAGAGTTCTGGATATACTGAAGTCTATTGAAGACTTCTGAAGATGAACCATAGCGAATGTTGTTGCAGTCATCAATCGGGGATGTGATGAATGCATGGATGAGGGTTTCAACAGCAGGGAAGGAGAGTGAGTTGCACAGGTGGGCGATGTTTTTAAGGTGAAAGAAGGCGGTCCGGGTGACCTGGTTGACGTGTTGTTTGAAGGCCAGGCTGCTGTCAAGAATGAATCACAGACTACTGATGTGAGGTGATGGGGGCAGAGTGGAGTTGTCGGTGATCAGGGTGAAGCTGTCAGTGTTTTTTATGAGGGATTTGGGACTGATGATTATTATGTCTGATTTGTTGTAGTTCAGTTGTAGAAAGTTATTTAGCATCCATGTTTTTATTTCACTGAGGCAGGTGGTCAGAGTGGAGCAGGTTGTTGAGGTAATGATTTGGTTGAGATGTAGATTTGTATGTCATCAGCATAGCAGTGGAAGTGGAGACCATGTTTGCGTATGATATTACCAAGAGGGAGGATGTAGAGGATGAACAGGAGGGGACCAAGCACAGAACCCTGGGGGACACCTTGCAGCAGAGGAGCGACGAAGGAGGTGCAGGTATTGATCTTGATGTATTGCTGTCTGTTTGAGAGATATGATCTGAGCCGAGTGAGCGGTACTGGTGATACTGAGGAGTGATTCCAGGCAAGAGAGGAGGATGGAGTGGTTGATGGTGTCGAAGGCTGCAGTGAGGTCAAGCATGATGAGGATGGTGAGGAAGCCAGAGCCTGCAGAGACAAGGATGTCATCGGTGACTTTAAGAAGGGCTGTTTCAGTGCTGGGTTGTGAGCAGAATCCAGATTGAAATGGTTCGTACAAGGCATTAAAGGTGGAGTGGGTTTTGATTTGGGCAGCTACGAGACATTCCAGGATTTTTGCCAGAAAAAATACAATACAAAACAGGGACATTTGCAGTGTTACAACAGCAAAGACGGTGCAAACATTTAGGAAATGAAGAACCAAAGTAAAGCACAATGAACCAAGATATACATAAGTACTAATTACGGAAATAACAGTATTCTTTGTTAAAGGAAATACTGATAAAAGTATTAACATTGCACAGAAAAATCATTCTCCAAATTGCAGACATTTTTGCATTAATAGGAAAATACCTATGTAGTATAATCTAGCATATGTAGAAATGACATATATTAAACGTCCATAATATTTAAGTCATTTATGAAAAATGTCTGATTGGTTGGTTTCAGCATCTCAGTGTGAAGATTTGCTGCATTTCTCTATTTCCTTTTTTATTGTATTTTAGACATTATAGTGTTGATAAACTTGCACTGAGCTTTATTTGGACGTTTTAATTTAATTATTCTAAATTAACAGACGACTAAGACCTTAGTGGAGTTAAGTTAATGTTCATTTTTTTTGTCTGTGTATTTGGCATTAGGACGAGGTGCACATTAAATCGTGCTAAAAAACAAAAACAAAAAAGTGAAGTGAAAACTGACAGTAAATCCATTTCTTTGATAGATTAGTCTTTGATGTAAAAATGCAGGAATCCAGGAAGGACGCCCAACTAAACAGTTGTGAAACATCTGCGGCATCAATGAATCAGCCGTCGGCAGCAGCAACATAAGCAGGAGGATAACGGATAAATTAAAGCTTTATTAAATGCAGCAGAGAATTCTTAGGAAGTGTACTTTAGTATTTTTGTATAAATACACTGAGAATGTGTGTTTTTCAGTAGCAGTCAGAGTGATTTCTGATTTTTGCTAAGCTAACATTTACCATGTTTTTATTCATTTATCTTCACCACGTAGCTGCGACATGAAGCTTATTTTCACCTTTAAGTCTGTATTTCTTCATTTAATGCCCATAACTACATTAACTGTGTGTACTGGACTCAGAGCGCTTCCAAAACTTGTTTGACCTACGCTCAGTGCTGCACCTGAACGCCTCAGCACAGACTGCTGCTGCAGCTCTGGTAAATGTGTTCAGTTGGTCCAGTTAATTGCATTTTTTGTCTTGCTAATTTCCGTCATTATTAACCAGAATTTCAGTCAGGTCACATATATCAACTGGATCAACTCATTTACACCTTGAAATCAGTAATTATTCAGTTGTTTTTTCATTGTTCAGTTGGTTTTGTACCAGTCAGACCTGTCAGTTAAATGTTTTATAGCTTTAAATTGCTACGTAAGAGATTAAGTTCATTTATTTATATGTTAACCTCTACTTTTAAATATCTATATATAGAAATCACTGGGTATTTTCTGTTAGCATGATCCTTATTTAACAGAAATCTGCATTTATCTCTTACTTTGGACAACTTAATAAGCAAAAAAATGATTATTATAGTTGAGTATAGGAAACTCCAACAAACAAATCTGGTTAAAAAAAAAAAAGTTTTATTCACAATACTTGACATCCCTTTGATTCTGACTAAAACAAACCTTACTGAGTGAGTCACCAAAGAACCCTCCATGCATCAAAAACTCATCCAAAAAGTAAGAATAACAACTTGCATGTAGATTGTAATTAGAATTATGTACTTACACGTCACACACGCTACCTTAGAGCTACAATTTGCCTTTAAATGATTGATTTTATTTGCTTTTAAGTGCAACTCCCCTGATTTCATGTCCTGACAACATAAGCAGAACCAGCACAGATGCTGTTATTGAACCTCGGCATGCGAGTCAGCAGCAGCGGCTCCATTGTGGTGGACACGAGCTCCCTCAGAGCCACGAAAGTGAGTAAATATTATGTACAAATACGGCACATCGGCGTCGTGAGGCTTCGTCCTTCGAGGCTAATTGCTTTAGTTGTGGCTCGCTCATCATGTGAGTGGACAAAACCTCAGAAAGTGACACAAACTCAGTGGAAGGCGCACACAAAGACACATGTTCTCATAGTGGAGATGCAGCCTTTGTTCAGCAGGAACAGGTGAAGGTGAACGGCAGAGTGGGAGCGTCCTTCTCTACAGTGGCTCATAGTCGCTGCCAAATTGAAAAACCATGTTTCTATGGAAAATAACAACGCTGACATTGTGTTCGACTCTGTGTATTTTTCTGTCACCTTGTAAAAAAAAAAAACACACATTCTACCTTTTTTGAGCTTGTATCGATGGAATCTCGTGGACCTTGGTGCAAATGTGAAGAAAAAATAAATACAATGACTAGAAAGTGGATTTTTGACAAATCTGAACTGAACTTGTACCTGCAATTTAGAGATGTTAAACTTTAAAGACATTTCTAAATGATCAAACCCTTCTGGTGAAGGCAGCAGACACCAGACGAGTGGATTACAACTGTTTGAATCCACATTTTAGACCAGAGACCTGACAGTGACCACAGCAGCAAAATGAAACAATCGCTCTGAATTTAAAGCTAATAACACCCAGTGCTGTGAAAAAGCATTTGCCCCCATACAGAATTCTCTATTTTTGTATATTTGTCACACATATGTTTCAGATCATGACACTAATTTTAATGTAAGACAAAGATGACCCAAGAAAACACACAATTCTGTTTTTATATGATGATTTTGTAGATTGAAAAAAATGCTGTTCAGCCCATCTTGACCTATGTCAAAAAGCAGCTACCAATCCTCCAAATGATCCACTTCATTTGGTAGATTGGGTTCAGCTTCATTACTGCCAGACTTGTTGAATCTAAACATCACTAAATAGAACCTGTCTGGTACTGTGAAGTAGCTAAAGGGTCTCAAAAAGTAACACATGATGCCATGTTCTAAAGAGATTCAAGAACAGATGGGAAACAAAATCATTGACATTTATCTGGAAATTGTTCTAAAGCCATTGCTGACAATGGCCAAGTGACCACAGTCAGAGACATTGTCCACAAATGGAGTAACGTGGAACAGTGGTGAACCTTCCCAAGAGTGAACCAACGACCAACATTTCTCCAAGAGGATTGATATCTAATCCAGGAGTCACAAAAGAAGCCAGACGAACATCAAAAGATCTGCAGACCTCACTGGCCTCAGTTTAAGGTCAGTCTACATGATTCCACAGTAAGGAAGACTCTGGGAGGAAATGGATCCATGGGAGAGGTGGAAGGATCAAACCACTGCTGACCAAAAAGAACATAAAGGTTTGTCCGGCATTTGCAAAAACACATATTTCAATGAGCCCCAAGATTTTAGGGACAACATCCTGTGGACTGATGAGTCAAAGGTGACTTTTTTTTGGAAAACATGGGTCTGTTACATCTGGAGTGAAGCTAATACTGCATTCCACAAGAAGAACATGATACCAGCAGTGAAACATGGTGGTGGTAGTGTGATGGTTGGAGGACTTGGATGACCTCCTCCTGGAGAATGTCCACCAGAGACGGCTGGTATAAATGGGCTAACAGGGCTAAGCCCTCCCAGGCCAACACAAAAAAGATGAGAACATTATTTTTTAAATAACTTACAACAGATAGTTTTAAGTTTAGGTGAAAACAAAGGCAGCAACAGCACTAATCAGTCAAAAGAAAAACATAGAATATCTCTAAATGGGCTTATTTTTTACAGCCCCAGCAGATACAGTCCGCTTTCACTCAGTTCGTTCTTGTAAGTGATTGACAGGTGTCATGTCCCGCCTCTGTGATTTACTGATCATTTGGGCTAACTTCAGGCAGCCCACAGGCCTTGACTTTTGACCAATAGCAGCAAGCTGACGCAGCGGTGCTGCTATTTGTGCCAGAGTTGGGAAGGAGCGAGAAAAGGTTAAGCTATGGCGGGCGTTAGCATGAACGAGGTGGATTATTTGCTTTCATGTCCATTTTCCTCAATGTCTTTGGAGGAAAAGCTGGAAGTTAAGAGACTGAGATCACATCGGCCGTCGATGTGAGCTTCTTTTCCAATAAGGTAGGCCCATGTTGACCTGTTAAAGGACTGTGACACCTTGGTTTTGCCAAGGTCATCTGTTGTACTGAAGGCGTGTTTTGCACTACATGTCGCCAAACAGTAATAAGACAGTTGCAGCAGGCTATCTGTGGGCAGTCGTTGCAGTTTGAACACATTTTGTAGTGGTGTGTGTGTGTGTGTGTGTGTGTGAGAGAGTGAAAGAGTGAGTGAGTGAGAGAGAGTGTTGATGTAGAGCACTAAAAAAGTATAGTGTACCTGTAATTGATGTAACTGTGTGTATCATAGGTGATGTTGTTTTTGCAGCTGTGTTAACCATTTAATCGGTATTATGCATTTGTTAGCCCACCCAACAAATTTCACCGCCAGCCGCCACTGCTATCCACCATCAGTTCATGACCTAAAGCTCAACACTAATGGTTTATGCAGCAAGACAGAGACCCAAAGACCACAAGTAAGCCCACCTCTGAGTGGTTCAAAAGGAATTAGATGAAGGTTTTGGAGTGGCCGAGTCAAAGTCTGGACTTGAATCCAGTTGAGGTGCTGTGGTAAGACCTGAAAAGGGCAGTTGGTGCTTAAAAACCATCTAATGTGACCAAATTGAAACTATTCTGCAGAAAAGAGTGGATCAACATTCCTCCACTGTGATGTAAAAGAGTGATCACAAGTTATCACAAACATTTAACTGCAGTTGTTGCTGCCAAGGGACCAACCAGCTATTAGGTTCAAGGGAGCAATTACTTTTTCACAGGGCTGATATCAGTGCTCAATAAATCGTTAAGAAATCGTCATTTGCGTTTTGTGGTTTATCTTTGTCAAATATTCAACACATGTACAGTGGGTACGGAAAGTATCAAATCAAATCAAATCAACTTTATTTATATGGCACTTTTCATACAATAGAGTAACACAAAGTGCCTCACAGAGGATAAAAACAAAAACAACACAATACAAAACACTGTGAAAAACCCGAAACCTTCCACCCTCCAACAAATATACACACACATACACAATCACATATACATTCACCCACATACGTAGACATACGAACAGACATACATACACACACACAAACATACTGACATACACACACCCACATACACCATCTGTCAAGTATTCAGACCTCTTGACATTTTTCACTCTGTGTCATTGCAGTCATTTGCTAAAATCAAAAAAGTTCATTTTATTTCTCATTAATGTACACTCAGCACCCCACCTTGACAGAAAAAAACAGAAATGTAGAAATTTTTGCAAATTTATAAAAAAAAAAAAGAAAAAGTGAAATATCACATGGTCATAAGTATTCAGACCCTGTGCTCAGTATTGAGTAGAAGCACCCTTTTCAGCTAGTACAGCCATGAGTCTTCTTGGGAATGACGCAACAAGTTTTTCACACCTGGATTTGGGGATCCTCTGCCATTCTTCCTTGCAGATTCTCTCCAATTCTGTCAGGTTGGATGGTGAACGTTGGTCGACAGACATTTTGAGGTCTCTCCAGAGATGCTCAATTGGGTTTAGGTCAGGGCTCTGGCTGGGCCAGTCAAGAACGGTCACAGAGTTGTTGTGAAGCCACTCCTTTGTTATTTTAGCTGTGTGCTTAGGGTCATTGTCCTGTTGAAAGGTGAACCTTCAGCCCAGTCTGAGGTCCTGAGCACTCTGGAAGAGGTTTTCCTCCAGGATATCTCTGTACTTGGCCGCATTCATCCTTCCTTCAATTGCAACCAGTCGTCCTGTCCCTGCAGCTGAAAAACACCCCCACAACATGATGCTCCACCACCATGTTTCACTGTAGGGATTGTATTGGGCAGGTGATGAGCAGTGCCTGGTTTTCTCCACACATACCGCTTAGAATTAACACCAAAAAGTTCAATCTTGCTCTCATCAGACCAGAGAATCTTATTTCTCATAGACTGGGAGTCCTTCATGTGTTTTTTGGCAAACTCTATGTGGGCTTTCATGTGTCTTGCACTGAGGAGAGGCTTCCGTCGGGCCACTCTGCCATAAAGCCCCGACTGGTGGAGGGCTGCAGTGATAGTTGACTTTGTGGAACTTTCTCCTATCTCCTGACTGCATCTCTGGAGCTCAGCCACAGTGATCTTTGGGTTCTTCTTTACCTCTCTCACCAAGGCTCTTCTCCCACCATTGCTCAGTTTGGCTGGACGGCCAGGTTTAGGAAGAGTCGTGGTCGTCCCAAACTTCTTCCGTTTGAGGATTATGGAGGCCACTGTCCTCTTAGGAACCTTGAGTGCTGCAGAAATTCTTTTGTAACCTTGACCAGATCTGTGCCTTGCCACAGTTCTGTCTCTGAGCTCCTTGGGCAGTTCCTTCCACCTCATGATTCTCATTTGCTCTGACATGCACTGTGAGCTGTAAGGTCTTATATAGACAGGTGTGTGTCTTTCCTAATCAAGTCCAATCAGTTTAATTAAACACAGCTGGACTCCAATAAAGAAGCAGAACCATCTTGAGGAGGATCAGAAGAAATGGACAGCATGTGAGTTAAATATGAATGTCGCTGCAAAGGGTCTGAATACTTCTGACCATGTGATATTTCAGTTTTTCTTTTTAATAAATTTGCAAAAAATTCTACATTTCTGTTTTTTTCTGTCAAGATGGGGTGCTGAGTGTACATTAATGAGAAATAAAATGAACTTTTTTGATTTTGGCAAATGGCTGCAATGACACAGAGAGTAAAACATTTCAAGGGCTCTGAATACTTTACGTACCCACTGTAAATATTTAATGATCTGGAACAATTAAGTGCAAGAAATATACAAAAATATAAGACATTAGGTGCACTCTATCTCCTCTGCTAAAATGATGCATTACTTGGAGTAAAATGAAGAATAATCCAACTTCTTCTTTAAAAATGGAAACATCTCTGTTGCGATGAACACGTGGCTGCACGATTCATTGCTGCATTTACATTTTAAGCAGCAGGCGATGCTCAGTGGAGGCGACGGCCCCCAGATGTCTCGCCTTACATGCCTACAGTATTGGAAGCGATTTAGACTTCAGCAGCCTGCTGGGAGCCACCTGGACGCAAAGGTCACCGCCGGTATCACACTGATTGCCTCGTCTGCAACAAATAAACACATGGTTTAACTGTTCACAAGTTGGGCCACGTGAGCTGTGCTTTATCTGGAGAATCTCAAAAGAGGAGTTTCTGATACTTTAACAGTAAATACAATGTAGTGGCAAAAGTATCGGGACATCTGCCTTTATATCCCATTCTTAATCTGTAGGGTTTATTACGTAGTTGTTCCACCCTTTGCAGCCATAAAAGCCTCAACTCTTCTGGGAGGCTTTCACAAAATATTTATGGCAGTTTTTGACCATTTTTCCAGATGTGCATTTGTTAGATCAAGCACTGATGTTGCATGAGAAGGTCTGGCTCTCTAATTCATCCTAAAGATGTTCTATCAGGCTGATGTCTGCTCAAGTTCCTCCACATCAAACTCGCTCATCTGTGTCTTTACTGAGCTGCTTTGTGCGCTGGTGTCAGTCATGTAAACCAATACATGTAAACTGATTCACATAAGCAAGGTTGTCTCAATCAGGAGTGTAGATGTTGTTTGTTTAAACCCCAGAATGCGTCTTTGTTGGAGCTTTTCTCTGGTTTTGTAACCTCTGTTCCAACTTACACATTATTCAACCATAACTGACCACATCATCAAATGTTTGACTGAATAGTTTAACTCATTTATTTACAAAAATACTAGCTTAATACTACCATTTAAAGGTTTATGTTTGTGTTTAGGTTGTTGTCAGTGAAATATCTGAGCCATTTCTCTAAATAAATGTGTTGCAACCCAACTTCAGAGCTCAATACTAATGGAATCCAGCATTAATAGTGATGAAAGAGTTAAAGTGGGTATAAAAGAGGGCTATTTTAAGATTAAATAAAACTTTATTAATCCAGTCTGAAAGTCTTATGCCGGATATTGCTCATAAAACAAAAATACATAATATAAGGAATGCAATGCCTAACAGAAATGTACAGAAGATGACATAAATATAATAAAGTAAGCTAAATTAAGATGATATAATGGAGAAGTAATAGTGGCAACAATACTGAGGATGGAAGTGTATTTAGTTTTCTTTTCAACTCAATGTGCAGCTCAAAGACAACTTTTAATGGTGAATGTTTTCCTGCGTAATGCAATTTAAATTTCAAAATAGCAACTCTAACCATTTGCTTTTTTTTACAGGCTTTCTTGATTTAGTGATAGTTGCCTCTTTTCACACTTTAAGAAAAGGTAAGAATCTCAACAGAATTATGCAAACTGAAACTTCCTTGCTCAAATGCTTGATTCTTGAAAGTCTCCATTTTGACTGTCAATTTATTTCTTTTCCCTTCGAGGTTTGTTTGCTAAAAAGGTTCTTGATTAGTGATCAGTGATGCCACGCCGACTGATGAGATAATTGTGCAGATCTGGAATTAATTCCCCGTCTTTGTTTTTGCTGCCTCACATTTACAGTCGACCCCTCGTTTGTTCCGTCACCACTTGGTTCTTCTGCGTGCATATAATGGGCTGCTTAAATCACATTACTGCTGTTTGTCGTATTCCAGTTGGCTAATGTAGCCGTTCTCAATCACAGCATGGGCAGTGTGGCGAGCAATTAGCGCAAATTAATTCTCAGTTTATCATATCGCGGTGAGCGCCGGTGTACCTGCGCTGATCACACACGGTAGGGAATAGATTTCTATGCTGATGACAGCGCCCCGGTGGGTCTCATTTGATCCACGGTTGGAGGTTTTACACATCTGCAACTCAGAATTAAACCTGCACTTGAGGTAGCTCCAGTCCTGGACTTAACTGATAGGTTTAAAACAAGGATCGCTCAAAAGAAGTGAGTTTTTATCCTTTTTCCGATCATATCCTGCTTGTAGCTGTGGCTAATTTCAATAGTGCAATCAAGCAATTGTCAAAGTTGTTTATCAAGGTTGTTTGCTCATTAAATAACCTTTTTAAGTCACCTTACTGACACATTGCATTAGCATGTGTGTTATCTATTGGATCCACGTGCTTTCAATATGAAGAAAACTAAGTAAAAATGCTATAAAAATAAGAAAAATACTCCATTACGAATCAAGGTCCTGCAGGAAACCTGCAAAAACCAAAAGATATAAGTATGAGAAGCAAAAACATGTTAACATAATGAAGTAAAAGTACCGATTTGGTCCTTTTGACTGATATAAAATTATATATGACACCATTAGATTATGAATATTAAAATATTTATGTGTCACCAGCCTGTTCCTGTTGTGGCTCCAGCAGGTTTAAACTACTTTATATCCAGTTTTATATTCAGAGACAGCAGATAAATCTGCATCAAATGATAAATAACAGGAAATGTGAAAAAATAATTACCTGTACCATACATCTGTTTTCAATATTGGGGGTTTTCCTTCATTTTTAGTTTTTGCTGAGATAATGGATCATGGAAAAATCACAATTTAAAGAGCTGGAAACAACTCACAGACATCTAAAATGTAAATGATTACACGCAAAAAGGTTGAGTTGTATTTGAAGCACTGTAAAACTGCCATCAGAAAAAAAGCTGTCAGAGAAGCATAGTTGTTACGATTGTGGGGGTTGGAGAACCCAAACGCAGACCAACAAAACTGGCAAACACGTGGAAAATGAGAAGGCGACGACGGCGGAGCCACTCTGGTCGCCGGCGGAGGTGACGACGGCGGAACCGCTCTGGAGACCGTCGGCGGAGGCGGAACCACTCTGGAGGCCGTCGACGGAGGCGACGACAGCGGAACCACTCTGGTGGCCGTTGGCGGTGACGACGGTGGAACCACTCTGGTGGCTGCTGGAGGTGATGACAGCGGAACCACTCTGGTGGCGGTTGGAGGCGACGACAGCGGAACCACTCTGGTGGCGGTTGGAGGCGACGACAGCGGAACCACTCTGGTGGCCATTGGAGGGGACGACGGCGGAACCACTCTGGTGGCGGTTGGAGGTGACGACAGCGGAACCACTCTGGTGGCGGTTGGAGGCGACAACAGCGGAACCACTCTGGAGGCCGTCGGCGGAGGCGACGACAGCGAAACCACTCTAGGGGCCAATCGGAGGTGACGACAGCGAAACCACTCTAGGGGCCAATCGGAGGTGACGAAAGCGGAACCACTCTGGTGGCCGGCGGAAGCGACAACAGCAGAACCACTCTGGTGGCCGGCGGAGGTGACGACGGCGGAACCACTCTGGAGGCCACCAGCAGAGGTGGAACCACTCTGGTGGCCGTTGGAGGTGATGACGCCGGAACCACTGTGGTGGCCTTTGGAGGTGACGACAGCGGAACCACTGTGGTGGCGGTTGGAGGCGACGACAGCAGAATCACTCTGGAGGCTGTCGGCGGAGGCAGAACCACTCTGGTGGCCGGCGGAGGTGACAACGGCGGAACCACTCTGGAGGCTGGCGGAGGCGACGACAGCGGAACCGCTCTGGGAGCCAGTGGAGGCGACAACGGCGGAACCACTCTGGAGGCCGTCTGCGAAGGCGGAACAACTCTGGAGGCCGTCGGCGGAGGCAACGATGGCGGAACCACTCTGGAGGCCGTCGGTGGAGGCAGAACAACTCTGGAGGCCGTCGGTGGAGGCGGGCTAAAAGGTTTTCTTTCAAATCACTCTGCAGCAACTGGGTAAGTATACAACCAATCAGTGCAACGAATAGGCTGATGTAGTTCCTAGAGCGCCGGAAATGAGAGGATGCGGGAGTTCGGTGAAGCCTTATTTATACAGTCAATGGGTGAAGTCAAGTTGAATTTTAGCTTCAAATCTTTAAGGGCTGTGGCCAAAGCCAAGTCGAAAGATAACCATTTATTGTGCGCAGCCATTTTCTTGTCTATCCTTGTTTCTATGGTTGTTACCGCCCGGCAAAACTGCGTTTTCCGGAAGGTATTGTTTTCAGCTGCATGGTCTTGCTTGCTTGCTTGCTTGTTTGTCTGTAACAATTTGGTTTCCGGGCGATAACTCGATAAAATATTGATGTAGCCTCACCATATTTAGTACACAGCTGTACCATAATAAGGCACAGGTCAAGTTCGCATTTGGTGACCGTGACCGTATTTTCAAGGTCACAGGGGTCATCTTTGTTGCCGGGCGGTCCAAGTTTGGTAAAACTTCTTGTTTCCGGTTGTTTCTGTCAGAATCGTCGCGCGTCTGTTGTCACTTAGTTACGCCCGCCTTCTGACTCTACACTTCATGGTGATTCATCGGCCAGTTTTAGGAGAATCCAACCTCGAGGCTTACCGAGGGTAACTAGACCCACCCTGGCAGAGAATTAAATTCATTGCCGTGGGTTGTCTAGCGCGGCTAGGCTACTTTTTTGTAATTTTAAGTTATCATTCAGGGTTGATTGACAGTGGAACTTTAAATGTGCAGCTATTTTCAGGTATTTTTTTTTTCTGTGTTTGGAGATGTATGTTAATTTTTTTTGTTAATGGCATTCCATGTTTGTTTTTTTTGTTTGGTCGTTTTTTTGTGTAATTTCAGGTGTGTGTGTTTGAAAGCCATTACCCACAATTAGGGCTGGGCGATATGATGATAGATATCGTCTGAACGATAGAAAATGTCTATCGTTTTATTTGAAGATCCTATCGTTTATATCGCAGTGTCGCAAAACACGCTTTACGGCAGTATTTTACGTCACCAACGTGCCTTACGGCAAGCCCAGGCACGTGTTGCCAACTTAGCGACTTTCTCGCTAAATCTAGCGACTTTCCAAAGCGTCCTAGCGACTTTTTTTGTCAAAAGCGACTAGCGACAAATCGAGCGACATTTTCTGCCGTTTTGGAGACACTGACAGGAAAACTCGGATCATTCTGCAGTTACTGTTTTCAACAAGCAGCAGGTGCTGCTGTGAGCTTCTCCCCGTCCCAAAGCACAGGCTGTCAGTTCAGTAACCCTGCAGCAGTCCCAGTGTCTGATCACTCCGCGGCCAGACGGCAGATGAATCGCGCATGCGCAAAGTCACTACAGATCTCATCCAGACTTACGGAGCGGGATATAAATGAAAATGTTTGTTCACTGTCATAGTAAAATAAACCACAGCATTTATCCTCTAGTACAAAAACATATTTTGGGTGTTTTATAATCACTTTTTGGTCTCTTCCACAACGTTATTCCTCTCTCCTACAACGTTGATTACAATTACATGCAAACTGGGAAATATGCACATTAGGCGATGATGTCATTTAGCGACTTCTAGCGAGAGAAGACAGGAGCTGGAGTGGGACCATGACAATAGTAGAGTAGAAAGTGCAGTTTCCCTCTGAAATGGTGCAGCATAAAACAGAAACACTCAAAAAACTCCTAATTTGCAAACTTATTTCACTGCTTTCCTTCCCTGCACGATGTTTAAGCCTCTCAAGTTTTGTTTTAAGTCTACGGGAAGCAAATTTTAGATGCACAGCTGCTCAAAAACCAGCAGAAACACAAGAGTAGGTGCAAAAACTGCTGAAAAAGTGCATCTGTGTGCATTAAGAATATTTCACTTTAAGCAAAAAGGTGGCCGAGGTTTTTGTGGCATTACTCTACGAACATGGAGAGAAATGGAGGTTTTGTGTTCGGTCCGAGTTGTCCACTAACCTTTTCCACAGAAATACTTTAGCTAGTCAGTTTAGTGACACAAAGACTTGAAAAAAGTGGATAAAATAGTGAAAACAAAAGCAAGAAAATATTCATGTTGTGGTATAAACAGTTGTCAGCCTGCAGGAATGTGAAAATACGATGATATACCTCAGAAACTCCAGTTTTGCTCTTCAGGCGGACGAATAGGAGCCATAACGGAGCATAGAGTGGCTTTAAATTCACCTGCTTTGTTGCGTCTTCTCTGAACCATTTCTGCTCTTCAGTAAAGAGTTCAGACTGAAAGCCAGAAGGCAACGAGGACTCTGTTTTCTGGGCCTCGCCGAGCCTTCACAGAGACTCATAATGGTACAGGTTTTTAAAGAGAGTTTAATGTAGCACACATTATTGCGCTCCGACTACCTCCACTCCTGTCGGTAAGCAGTTTTTCTCCTTTAAAAGTGCTCTCCAGGCAAACAACCCGGTGCACAAATAATGTTTTCGATCGAGCAATCTCCCATAGGTCTGACCTTGGTGGCTTTTATCAGGCGCTGAATACTTTCAAAAGATTGCATTGTTTTTTTTTGTTTTTCAGACTGATGCCACTGCTTTTCTCCCTTACAGCAGAAGATAAAAAATAATATGTGATTTTAGATAGATCTGATCATTTTTAATCTCAGTTTAGAGTAAAAAGATTTGAATGCTGATGGAATTTTGTCTCTCAAAGGACATCTGAGGCACTTTGAAATCTCAGCCTTCCCTTTTGTAGATGTCAGGACACTTCTGAGGATAAATAATTCATTTGTCTGTGTTTTGATAATGCTTCTACCAGCCGGCATCATGCATGTGACCACCATTAAACGAGAGCAGCGCTCAGTGTGATGGACGACTACCTGAGTCTTCTAGGTGTCTGTCACGGCCAACTGATTGCCAAGCAATTAGAAAATAGAGGCTTGTGGAACTGCTGCTTGTTTATCTAATACTGTAATACCATAGAACGTTCAAGTACTCATTTTTGTGTGTACGTTTAGTTTGGCTTGTCAGGTGACATGTTTGTGCTGATTTTAAATCAAGAACTGAAGGAAAATCCAGCAAATGTGAGGCGAAAATTTGATCAGAATAATCAGCAAAATGAGTGGAAAAGTTTACAGAACAATAAAAATATATTTCATGGTCAGGTGGCAATAATAATAATAATCATAATAATAATAATAATAATAATAATAATACATTTGTATTTATTGCTTCTTATTATTTTTAATTATTAATTATTTTAAAAATCTGAAAATATAATTATATGAATATAATATAACTAAATTATTCATATTATCTATAATAATAATATTAATAATAAAAATTAATAAATAATAAATATGTTATATATATATATATATATATATATATATATAGATAGATAGATAGATAGATATAGATATATATGTATATATATACACATACATATATACACTCAAAACTACACCGTTCATCTGGATCTGTTGGATCTGTTAAATTAATGATTAATCATCAATACCATTACTGAGCGCTACAGAAGGTCACAGGTCAAGAGTAATGAATGTAAATAAATGGAACAGCTAAGCTAGCTTGCAAAATCTTAAAAAAAAAAAAAACTTTTTGTCTAGTTTGGAAACATTCATCCATCATTCCAAATCTGCATAGTCTTTATTAAATCTTTATTTCACTCATCTTTTCTTATCTTAAAGCTCGTGTCCGGAGTTTCCGTTTGTTTTCAATTTATGTATCATTGTTTAACAAAGCTTAAATGTGTTAGTCTAGTTCGATACTATAACATAAAGTTAGTGTAACGCGATATGAAAATTTATTCCTGAGCTCCACCTTCCTCTCATAGACCCCCATGTTATTCCAAAAAGCGCCGGTCGCTTCCGACCAATCAAGTTCGAGCTTCAGCTTTGTCATGCTGTCAATCAACGGTTACGCGCACAGCAAGCAAGCCCATGCAGAGGTGGGCGAGCTACGCACTACGCAACCGCGCGCACATTTGTTTTGCTTGTGGAGGAGAGAGCATCAGGGATCAGCAACTTCCAGAAAAGTTACCAATCCCACAGCTTGTCAGGCCAAGAGACTGCAGGACGTTCTTTGGCTCGGGGTGCTCGCATCGCTCCCCGACCACGGCCTCCATAGCCCGCCTGACGGCTTCGTTTAGATGCCCGACCTCTGGAGGAAGATGTTGGGGCGTCCGGGACATACTCTTCGTCAGAGGAGTCATGCAATTCTGAACTCTAGATAGAAATAAATAAACAATGTAACACATATACACGTGTAAATGCACTAAGTTTGATAAACAACGTCATCGAGAGGGATACACGAGTGTAATCACATATTGAAACTTTACTAGTTCGTCCTAGCAGATTCATGTTATTTTGGTATTAGGACAAGTTAGACTCAATACAGCATTCTAACGTAATTCCTTTATTATTTACTAAATGTACTAAATGTACTAAATGTAGAAGAGTGGAAAACAGCAAAACAGGCGAGATGCTGCAGCACTCCGGGCACTCCTGTCAGGTACTGCGCGCGTGCACAAATAAAGGGGCGAAATCAGAGGGAGGGACCAACAGTGTTTTGGGAGACGCTGCGATTCAAACTCCGGACACGAGCTTTAACAAAAAGAAAAGTATGTTTTTCTAACTATTTTTCTCTTCATGTATATAAAGAAAGCACAAACTCTGGAAATCACATAAGACAAGTTAGCCATTAGGTCTGATCTCACAGAGAATTCCTCTGAGATCAGATTAACTGTTGAAGCCATGAGGAGTCGTGATCTTCAGCCTGAACAAATTGAATCTGCTTTGAAAAACAGCAGAGAAACAAACCCTGCAGTTTGGTTTATTAAAAAATGCACAACCACAAATAAAAACAACATCATTAACAGTTGCTGTTATATAATGTATGAGTGGAACAATCCTAATGCTGTGATTAACGGCCACTCGTTGTCGACATGTTTCACCCAAAACTAGACGTAGATGTGCCAGGAAACGGGATGCCTCTGTTTTTTAAGAGCAAGTCTAATGTAAGATTAAACAAAAAAATGTTTTGCCGCAGGAAGGAGCGGAAAGACAAGGCAGTTTATTGGGTGAAATTGCAATCGTTTATTCTCATGTTTATTCTCAAATGTGTTCTCAATCTTGTCCTTTCCTCAAATTGTCTCAAAAAAACCCTTCCAAATGACAAGTATTTATGGGTTCACACTGACGATTAGAGCGTGAGCCGAGGGAAGGGCTCCGGTCCAGTTTTCTAACATCCATCTGAGCTGGATGTTAACGCCGTCATGAAATGTGGGTTTATCAGCGTTAAAAGTCAATCACTGGGACGATGACTTACAACAAATGCACTGCCCCTTCCTCACTCCGTCCTCACCCCCGTCCGGCTTGGATCTGGGCTGTAAATCCTCAGCACCTTGTCCAGACACTTCCCTTCCCAGCACGCGTCGTCTCATTAGCATTGGCTCGGTTTCCTCAGATTAGGCGTAATTAAAGTGTGAAATTGGAGCTGTTACCTTAAGTCGGGACGCGGTGAGGACGCCATGAGCTGGGTGACAGGACGCCGGGGGGGTGAGGACGAGTCGGGGGAAGACGGGTGAGGCCAGGCGAGGCTGGCGGCCTGCCACAGGTCCTCCCTCTGCTTTCAGAGCAGCAGACGGCCGGTTCATGAAAGAGGGATTCCCGGCGAGAAGCCCAGTCCAAGATGAAGTTTCAAGCTTTGTTGCAGAGTTGTTGTTTTTTTGTTTTTTTACTGCAGTGATGGAAAGTCACCATTCAGACAAACACACTCTGACTCATGTCAGCCGTCTGTCGCACGACTTCTCTGGACTTCAGAAGGTCTCAGAGGAGCAGCAGAGGACTTTCAAACTTTTCTGGTTTGTGTTTTAAAATCTTCGAACGCTTTATGAATTTATTTATTGAGAAATGGTAAATCAGTCATGCTTGAATTATTAAAACTCAGAGTTTTGTCTCGAACTCCTAAAGAAGGCATAAAACACGTCCGACTTGCATTTTTATTTCCAATATTCACACAATTTACACACAATATAGTGAACCTCGAGGGTCAGCGGTTTAAGCTGCAGGTTACAGACATTAAGACAATGACTTTATGTGTCGCACATTTTCTTAAATTCTATGTTTGAATGTGAAAAAATGACATTACCTTGTTAAAAATGCACAAATTTTCCATAAATACCAAAACAGAAAACCGTACGTTGGATAAAGTCAGAATATTTTATTTCATCACCTTATCAATCACAAAATTCAGCCAGAAAACATCTATTTTCCAGCGTGTTGTTAGGAATAAAATGTTCTGTAACCCCAGGCTATGAATGATACATGAACAGATCTGTCTGTTAAAAACCTTTAGAACGTAGACGGGTCTAAAACTACAAATTCTGATTCATGTAGGTTCAGCCGAAGTGGAGATTTCTGCAAATGAGGCGTTATCTCCTTAAAAATGCTGAAATCTAAACTCTGGACAAAATCACGTTCAACATTCTTGTTTCTTGTTTGAATATTTAATGTTATCACTTCATAAATCACAAAAATAATATTCTGTAACTCAGACTATAAATGATATATGAACTAATGTGTCTGTCAAAAACTTCCACAACATAAACAGAAATAAAACTGAACACTCTGGTGAAATGTGAAGCGGATATTTCTGAAAATTAAGTATTATTTTGTTAAAAGTGCACAAATCTGCATAATTTACAGAACAGAAATCTGAACATCAGGTAAAATCAGGTACACTTTTCTTGTTTGAGTCTAATGTTTGCATATCAGAGTTAAACTTTTCTACAAATTTTTAAACATCGGAAACAAAAGCAGAAAACAAGCCTTCCAAAAAATCATTTTTGCTGCATTTTTGTTTTTGGAATAAAATGTTCTGTGGCTCAGGGTGTGGATGATACATGAACAAAGCTTTCTTTAAAACTTTTCAGAACATAGACAGGTGTAAAACTGGAACATTTGGTGCATGTAGGTGCAACTTAAGTGGAGGTTTGTGGCTTCTAACATCAACTCTGAGAACAAATTGTTCACTTGCTGCCTGATATATCCAGCCTACTAACAGGTGCCACGATGAAGAGATAATCAGTGTTATTCGCCTGTCAGTGGTCAGAATGTGATGCCTGATCGGTGTATGTTTGGTTGGCTGGAAAGGAGAGACAGTGAAGCCATAAAATAAACCGCACAGATGTTGGTTTGAAACAGAATCTTCAATGTAATCTGACAGAAAATATAGTTTCCCTAAAAACAGAATGAAACACAGTGACGTCTAGGGCGCCTCAGCCATAACAAACAAAGCAAAAGCAGATCTGTTGTGTAGGACTACATGTTGATGTCCCTTCTTGCATACATGAGACACCTGAGACTCTGTGGGGTGGTCCAGTGAGTGAGGGCATCCAGTCAGTGAGAGCATCCTCTGAGTTATCAAGTGGGCATCCTCCTTCATCAGTGTTTTGCTGGTAGACCCACGACACCTCCAGAGGGTCCAGCAGAGAATCCCAGCATCCCAGGTTCACCCCCTAGATGAAATCTACTCATCTGAAGGCCCAGGTTGAGTCCTTTCTCTTCATCCACAGCCACTGACTTCCCTTCTCAGCGACTCTGGAGAGGTCCTTGATGGCCTGCTGGTGGGCCTTCCCACGTACTCCCATCTCCCGCGGAAGCCTGGATGTCGAGGTGGCTACGAATCCTCTGCAGCCTACTTAGACTGGTCAGACCCTCCCCTTCCAGCCTCACTGTTTTGCATTGGCAGCAGGCTCTGTATACCTCAGCTTCCTGCGCTCATAGGCCTCCTCTACTGAGCTCTCCCAAGGGCACTGTGAGCTCGATGACGTAGACGTGCCTAAGCGAAGATGACCATAGCACCAGGTCTGGTCACAGGTTGGTGGATGCGATCTCAGGTGGGCAGCAGAGCTTTTGGTCCAGGTCTACGAGCATCCTCCAATTGCCCAACAGCCGAGGGGGGCCCGCCCAAGAGGACAAATGTTGTTTCTTGCCTTCGGGTTGACGTGGGTGGAAGAGCGTTAACACTCACTGTGTTTCTAGCTCTAGTGCAGACACTTAAGCACCTGGTTGTGCTGCCAGGTGTAACAGCCTTGCGCAAGGCTGAGCATTTATTACACTCTCCAGCCTGCAGCGCACTTTTTCTATCCCAGTTCCAGCACAAGATTCTGTACCATCAGCTGCAGCGCAGTAAAGCAGCTTTTTGTAGGCACTATCTGTCTTTGTTGTAGTTTGATCAGACCTACATGACAAATCACAGATCATCTGGATAAATGAGCACATCTGCTTCAAGGAACAATCCAAAGTTTTTGTTATTTCTATCACTCTCAATGGATTTTCTTTCAGTCTCTGCAGGAATTCCAAATTTTGAAACCAAAAATACCTGAAAACATCCCAGACAAATTAAGGTTTCATACATCAAGTGATGCCGGCCAATTTTCTTCCAATCAATGATCCTCACTGTTATCAGAGAAACAGGGTTTAAGGGGAGCTTTAGTGCTGCAGTTAATCAGTTTATTTATTTTTCATCTTGTCCAGCACATATTCTGGCTTCTGTGTCACATTCTTGCTTCATGATGCAATTCCTGTGTAACAAACACATTTCAACATCCACTGGGTTTTTGTGTTGCAGAAACTACCTTTTATTTTTGGGCCATTGTGAAGTTTCTCGTAATATTCCCCTGTGCGTTCTCTTTTATGTCCCTCGCTGGATTTTTGATGCATTTTGTTGTTGTTTTCACTCCGGCCTCGTCCTGCCTGAGGTTTGATTCGTTTGTCTCACCTGCAGTTTGGTTTCTTTTCTTACTGCTTAGAGCAGATTGTGTTTGTGAAAATGCTTCAGGAACGCTTGCTCTTACTTTGGAGTGGATGGAGGAGTTTTAATCAGACTGCTGTAAATGTAGTGACTGTATCCAAACAAGAGGATATTCTTAGATGTTTTTGAACATTGCATTGAATTTTGTTTGTTTTCTTTTGACCCACACACTCATCTTACTCCACTCTCCCCTACAGCTGACTTGTTTCATGACATTATTCCTCCAGAAACTTCAGTCAACGGATCATCTTTTATTTCCACGGTAGAACAGCTGCATGCAGACCAAGTTTTTTCTATTGTAGATACACATAGTGCACATGTGGATTTGTATTTACGACAAAAAAGGATGATCTGGGTTCTGTATATCTGGATATTTTGTCAATCATCATTATGTTGTCGGTCAGAGTGCTTCAACTGATTCACCTCATTTACTGGACATCACACATGAACTGTAGCTTTAGGTTTTCATTTTCCTCAGCAGTGATGGATGACCGCTGTTCTGAGTTCAGATTTAAGACAGTTTATGTAACAAATGTTTTCCTAAATTGTACGTTTGAAAAGAGGCGATATTTAGCTATAAATGTGAAAATTTGGCATGCATTTCAGAAAAAAAACTGAACGTTGGATAAATACAGGTGCAACGTTCCTGTTTTTCGCTTTTTCCAAATGCAATATTTTATTTCATCCCCTTTTCAGTGACAAAATACAGCCAGAAAACGTCTATTTTTCGGCAGAGTTTTAGGAATAAAATGTTCTGAGCTCAACAAATCTGTCTGTTAAAAGCCTTCAGAACATAGACCTAAATAAAACTGGACACGCTGGTGAAATGTCAAGTGGACATTTCACATCTACTTTTATATTTGAAGGGTTTGGAAGCCGAGTGGTCTGACCCACTTTCTGTAGTTTTTGAGAAAAATGTTTTTGTGTTTTCAAGAATGGAAGCGACACTGTAACGCTTTATCTGGGTTATGGGTTAGAACACTTTTCTACTAAAATCTAGACCATAAAATGTTACAGAAATTCTATAAAACTCAGATTGGATGTTTTATGGGTTAGACCGCTCTGCTTCTAACCCCCTCATTTAGGAATGGACGTTTCTTTGCTTTAAAATCCATAAAATGTCGATTGTCGCTGTGCTGTCGGTCAAAGTGCTTAAAGTGATTCACCTCATTTTACTGGACATCACACACGTGCTGTAGCTAAAAGTTTGCATTTTCCTCTGCCGCTGCTCCGAAGTCAGATCACTTTGCAACTCTCTGGGTCACGGCAGGAGTTCGGGCAACACGACGGTGTTGCTCAGATTTGGAGGGTTTGTGGGCGAGAAGGTCCAGTAAGTGTCAATCAGCAATCCCGAACACCGGAGAAATGCCCGACGGCCATGTTTGTTGGGGTGGTGGAGGTGGAGGGGATCCGTCCTGCTGGAGTTGCATATTTGAGAGGCGGGTTGAAGGATTCAAGCCCAGGGGGTCGTTGTCATGACGATGACATGGGTCTGGACTGATGGGGTGCAGCTAATGATGAATAATTATGCAAGTTTTTCTTTTTTGTCTCTCCCTCTCTCTTATAAATTTATTGTTCCTTTTTCTTTTGCCCCCCCCCATTTCTCCCGTTGTGAAAATTTCTGACCTCGCCCGTGATTTCCTGGTGCTCTGGAAAACAAGAAGTGACTTTGATGAATGGAGAGTAAACAGTGCCAGGGAGGACCCCGTCGACTGTAGGAACAACGCTCCCCCTCGGGCGGGGTCGCCACCGCGCTGTAATGCGTGCTCTCCGGGTCACGTGTGTTTAATATTCAACGGCTGGATGTTTGCGGTCGTGCCAAGTGCGGCTAATGGCACCACGCTAGCTTGTGCATGGTGCGTTAAAGCTGGTGGTTCAGCTAGTGAGTAAAAGAACATGTTAAAGGAGGGACCGCGTAGTTCGGGAGCTGAGGGGCAAACAGGAAGTCCACATCTACATCAGTCAGTCAGTTGAAGACCACGTTATTTCTTTTACATTCGAATTTACAGAATAGAACAAAAAATATGAACTACAGGAGTCAAATTTCATACAAGTTGGGGGTCACTTTTAAATGTCCTTATTTTTGAAAGAAAGCATTTTTTTCAATGAAGTTAACATTAAATTAATCAGAAATACTGATTTTTAATGGAATATCTCCATAGGGGTACAGAGGAACATTTCCAGCAACCATCACTCCTGTGTTCTAATGCTACACTGTGTTAGCTAATGGTGTTGAAAGGCTCATTGATGATTAGAAAACCCTTGTGCAGTTATGTTAGCACATGGATAAACATATAAGTTTCCATTGAAAACATGACATTGTGTAGGTGACCCCAAACTTTTGCACAGTAGTGTATCAGAACTGTTACAGATGTAGAATATTTCAGCAGTTTGAACCTTTGTTGTTCTCTTACAATAAAAAGTTCCTCCTCCATTGACATTTATTAGAGAAATCCCACGTTTTCATTGCATCAAACTTTAATCTTAACACCTTTATCTTGCTTTGGACTAAATGGTTTTCAATCTAAAATGAACTGTTTTTAAAATATGACAAACGGATAGAAGGATATGCTGGATGACATATCATCAGTGAAGCAAGCAATCAACATCACATTTGAACTGCAGGGTTTCAGACGTAACAAACCTAAAGAACCAATCCGGTTAGCTTTCAGGGATACTTTAATGAGCTTTGAGTGGTTTTGTAGAGTCACGGGTGAGGTGGTGTGAGTTTAGAGTTGCATCTCAACCAATTTAAGAGAAGACAAGATTATTTTCGTAGAAAAACTCTTGTCAATATGCATCTTTGACGAAGAGAGAAGAGCTTCTAGGAGTTAATGATGCTAACTTATATTTAAGATATGGAAAGGTGTCCATGTTTATAGTTAGGGAAGAGGTGGGTAAGAAGAGCCAGCGTTTACTTGAGGTGTCGTTACAGTGGAGCCATGACAGTAATGTCAAAAAATAAAATGTACAAATACTTCAGGATGTGGGGCATCCATGGGAATAATTGGTTTGGTTCTTAAACAGTTTTTGAAAATAAGGCTTTCCAAAAAAAAAGGTGTTTCCTTGTCCCCAGGGCCAAATTGAGCCTTTGGAGAAAATATGTCGGGGTAAATTGTGCCTCATGTAATGCTATATCAAAGCAAGACAAGTTCAATAACAAGTGACCTTCTAAAAGTTGTATTTAAAGATATAATGTACAACTTTAACAGACAGTTTCCTTCAATAAAGCCCACAGATGACAAATTTTGGGGAAAAAAATCATGTTCAAAATGAACAAATTTTACTGTCATTTTTATGAAACTGCTGTTACTCAACATGCAGCTGTAGATTTACAGAAATGTAATTATTTACCAATAATCATAGGTGGGAGCAACCCCACTGCCATCAGGCAGTTGAGAGCTAATCTCATGCTAACACTTTAGCCACATATTGTAGCTCACTAATGGGCTAACACACGTGTGCAGCAGTTTCAAATGTCTCAATAATTGTTCAGACACAACACTCATAAAACCATAAAAATCTAAAAGAAAAACAGACTAGCAGACTTAACCATGAAATAAGGCCACAATCAAAATGAAATAAAATGTATGTCATAAGGCACATGGATAAATTGTGATGCATTTTCTGCTGTCCGGAGTTTGAATCGCAGCGTCTCCCAAAACGCTGTTGGTCCCACCCTCCGTCTGATTTCACCCCTTTATTTGTGCACGCGCGCAGTACCTGACAGGAGTGCCCGGAGTGCTGCAGCATCTTGCCTGTTTTGCGGTTTTCCCCTCTTCTACATTTAGTACATTTAGTAAATAATAAAGGAATTATGTTAGAATGCTGCATTGAGTCTAACTTGTTCTAATACCAAAATAACATGAATCTGCTTGGACGAACGAGTAAAGTTTCAATATGTGATTACACTCGTGTATCCCTCTCGATGACGTTGTTTATCAAACTTAGTGCATTTACACGTGTATATGTGTTACATTGTTTATTTATTTCTATCTAGAGTTCAGAATTGCATGACTCCTCTGACGAAGAGTATGTCCCAGACGCCCCAACATCTTCCTCCAGAGGTCGGGCATCTAAACGAAGCCGCCAGGCGGGCTATGGAGGCCGTGGTCGGGGAGCGACGCGAGCACCCCGAGCCAAAAAACGTCCTGCAGTCTCTTGGCCTGACAAGCCGTAGGATTGGTAACTTTTCTGGAAGTTGCTGATCCCTGATGCTCTCTCCTCCACAAGCAAAACAAATGTGCGCGCGGTTGCGTAGTGCGTAGCTCGCCCACCTCTGCATGGGCTTGCTTGCTGTGCGCGTAACCGTTGATTGACAGCATGACAAAGCTGAAGCTGGAACTTGATTGGTCGGCAGCGACCGGCACTTTTTGGAATAACATGGGGGTCTATGAGAGGAAGGCGGAGCTCAGGAATAAATTTTCATATCGCGTCATACTAACATTATATTATAGTATCGAACTAGACTAACACATTTAAGCTTTGTTAAAAAATGATACATAAATTGAAAACAAACAGAAACTCCGGACAGCAGCTTTAAGGATATTGTAATTTTTTTGTTTTCAGTTTATAGAAAAATGTTCTTTTAATGGGCACTTCTGCTGTTCTAGTTACAGAAATATCAGATTTTTTTTAGCTAAAAATGTTGTTTACAATGTCATTTTGATCATTTGTCTCCTTGTTTCAATGTTGATTCCTCCAAAACTTAACTCCTTTACATCTCAACTTCGTTATCATGTGATGTTTTAAAAGAAATCTATTTTTACAAAATTATTATGATTAACAATGATTGGCTGGCTGAGGACAGACAGTGAAGCAGTAAAATAAATCATAAAGATGTTGATTTGAAACAGAATCTTCAGCGTAATCTGGCAGAAAATATGCATACTTTTTAAAACAAAAGTGAGAATGCAGTTTAGTTGTTGTTTTTCTGATCAAAATTGGCTGGTTTTTCATCCTTTCGTGGGCTTTGTGGATAGATTGACAAGAAAATGCCTCAAAGTATTTTCTGTTGATATGCTGCTATATTATGATTTCTATTTTCATTTTCTAGAAAACTGTGTGTTTGTCATAAACACAGGTTTTTAGCTACACAAGCCCTGCAGCGTCATTTGATTGGTGTTTGCGGTCCGTCTCCACAACTTTTAAATTGATCACTGTGAAATTTCGTACAGTAATTTCCTGCCTGGGTTTCCTTCAAATTGAAAAACAAAAATAATGAGTCGCGTGGAGCTTTGATACCTCGCCCTGTCTCTCGAAACCCAACGCTGATGTGAAGCCACAAACTGTCGTCCCTTTTTGCTCGCTGCTCGTTTAACCTCAAGCTTTCCTGCAAGAAGTTCACAATCGCTCGCCGTCAGTCTTGTGGTTGTTGAGAACATTTCATCGCTGCTGGACGGCAAAACATGCACGCAGACGGATGCACAAAACAGAGACGCAATATCTGGATGACCACGGACAACACACACTTCCTAATCAACTCCTAACCTCTGCACACACATGAACACGTGCAAACACTGACCAATGCTTAATGCTGCCACAAATGCAGGCGCGTGGATGTGTGGGTGACTGAATGTGAGGGAGAGGCGAGACAACAAGCGTAGCGTTCACCTTGATCAACTGCCTTTTCTGGGCTTTGAAGCGCCGTGCATGCTAACTCTGTCGCTCTGTTTTAACAAGCTAATCTGGGCAACTCACTGTAACCACACACACACACACACACACACACTCAATAGTACAGGAGCTCTGTGTATGTGACTATGTGCAGGTTTGTCTGTATATGTTGAGGTCACTTTAACACATTTAGCTTTACGGTTGGCTGTATTAGAAGCTAATCGACGTGTGATAATTCTATTTATTCCAGTGCTCACTCAATCCAGTGCTGATTTAAATATGATAATTATTCCCCGCTTGTCTGATTAACACTAAAGCTTTGGTGTGTTGAAATAAACTTTGCAGCGACATTAAAACCGCTGACTCTGATCGTTCTGTTACGTGGTTTGCTGGAAAACCTGCATTCTGATGGATGCTACTTTGACACAAACCTCCTACCTAAAAATTGTTCCAGATCGTGCACAACATAAGAACAGCTTTCCGACACTATAAAAAAAAAAAACGGCTCAAGAACAGTTCAAGGAATGCAGCAAAAACTCCAAACTCCTCAAATCCCAACATGATTTAGCGTCCAAGGGATGCATCAGAACAAACCCGATCCACAGAAGATCTGCTGCCAATGTCTCAGTACCAGACACCACAGAAAACCCACCCTCCACAGAATAATGTTCCTGCACAACTAAAATGATTGAAAAATAACTATAACACTACAAAAAACAAGGAAGTCATACAAAAAAGCACAAAGACACATGAAATGACCCCCAAGATATTCAAATGACCATAAAAACACGCAGAACTATGATGAAGACACAAAACAACCAGACAGAGACATTAAATAATCCACAATAGAATTAAAAATGACTGTAAAAATACAAAAACTCACATATAAATCCAATACAAACACACAGAACTACTAATGTACATGACATTATTGACAAAATCTGTTACCGATACGTAAATATAAGCAAGACTGGAATCTGAAGTTTGAACAATGAGATTGAACCTAGATGCTGAAAAGCTGTAAATGCTCTCATATCTATCAATGCACACCAATAACTGATCATCTTTATTAAAAAAATGTAATTTTAGGAAGAAATCTTGTGTGAAAACCCACCAGTGATGATCTCAGCCGGAGCGACACTGAAATTTCACGAAAATTTGCCACTTTCCTCCCCAGCCACACACAAAGTGACAGCTACAGAGGGATTCCAGTCATTTCAGCACATAAAGCCATACATAAGCTGCTGCAAGCTGTTTAGCATTTGTCTGATCCCCGATCAGTGCAGCCGCTGATGGATCTGCGTGGGTGAGGAGCTGTGTGAGCAAAGCGAAATGATTGTCTCAGTTGCGGTCCGTCCGAGTCGTGGCTGTGATTGTGTTACTTTGTGAATAGTTGTTAGAGATCTCTGTAAGCTGTTACAATACGTTGTTCTGTACTCGCCTTTAGCAGCGTTAGCTTCCTGCTAATGCATATGTGGCTCCTTGGTCAAAGTAAGGACAAAGATCAGAGTCTTACCTCAGATAAATCAGCTGCAGGAGGATATTCTAAAAAAAGAAACAGGATATAAATGAAGATGACGGGGCAGTATTAGGAAAGAGAAAATAAGGGATCTCTGAAGAACGTCCTGAATGTTCTTTTCTGAAAGCCTCCTTTAAAGCACTTTTACAACCGTGACAGTAACCTTCCACGTTGGCTGCAGGCCTGCCGCCGCACAGCGCAGCGCCGCACATCTATCAGATATTTATTTGTCACACGGAGGGAAGAAAACAATCCACTGGGAGCCACAAGCAGATGTAAAAACGGCTTTAATGACGTGAGAAAAGTCATTGTTATCACCTTCCCCTCAGTCTGCATCTCATAAGAAAATAACCCTCAATTTATTTCGCAGAGCTCTGAGGCATCCTCCTCAGAGCGGAGAAGATGGCTGATAAAGGTGATGGTTGAAGGGGATCCATCCATCCTTCCCTCCCTCCCTCCTTCCTGCCTCTGCTGCAGAAAAGAAAAAAAAAAAACCTCCATTTGATTTTTGAAGAGAGAAAGAAAACATTTCTGTGGGCTTCCAGACAAAAGGCAGCTCTTTCAAAATGTCAGAGCTTTTTGGGCCAGGTGGCTCTGCTGCCGTCACACCCTCTGAAGATAGCAGATACCTGCTGATGTTATGAGTGATCCGTGCATCCGTTTCTGAGGAAATATTTTACAAACACAGTGCAGAACCGCTTACTTTTTGCAGAAACGCAGCACAATTACATGGTAATAGTGGAACGTATGAGCTGGATGCGTCATCAGAAGTCGCTTTTTTTGGACACACGGTGGTTTGAAAATGTTTCAGTGCTGAGTTGCATCAGACTGTAGATGGAGAATAACCACTTTTTGTCCCTTTATTCAAGTTCGATCAAAAGTAACTAGAAAAGCACTCGGAGAGCACAGCACTCTGCCAAGGCGGTTCATTATATGGCATTGTCAGAAATGCAGCATTTGTTTATTAGTTATTGATGATCAGAAATCATCGCAACATGGAATGTGTCCATTTAATATAGATGTACCGACAAACAAAATGACTTTGCTCTGAGCACAGGCATGTTAATCATGTGTACGTTATGTATGGATACCGAATCTTGTGACCTAAACATGAAGCAGGCGGCGGGAATTGATGGGACTCAGAAACACTCCCACAATGTAATCAATTCTTCCATGTATTATTTCCAACGGATACGTCCTGATAAGTCCTCAGCAGTGGATTTGCAGTAGGATTGCGATCATGTGATCGTCAGCAGGCAGCTGATGTAATGTTCACTTGTTGTCATGGTTACAATGATGCTACAATCTCGCAATGATACAGAAATCTTTAACAAATCCATAGATCCAGACTATAAGCTGCATCACTGTCAAAATACAAGGTAACACAAAAAAACAGGCACTTTTTAACAATCCAATAAAACCAAGAGTGATGGAAGAAAAATATTTTATTCATAGTAATTGAAACCTTAAAACATGCCATTTAAGAAACAATGATGGACTTTTCATTTTTTTAAAAATTACTTCCTGTAGATGGCGTCCTCCTGTACGAATGCTTTCTTGAAATCTACCTGGGGCTATCTCAAGAGTAAAGTGTACACGACTCGACCAAGAACTCTGGATGAGTTAAAACAGAGAATTCAGGATGAAATTCACAGTATCCCAGCTGAGATGTTGCAGCAGTCAACGAGGAATCTCAACAGCAGATTTCAAGAATGCATTTGTACGTTTCATTTTTTAAAAAAATGAAAAGTCCATCATTGTTTCTTAAATGGCATGTTTTAAGGTTTCAATTACTATGAATAAAATATTTTTCTTCCATCACTCTTGGTTTTATTGGATTGTTAAAAAGTTCCCATTTTTTTGTGGGTCACCCTGTATAATGAGTTAGTCCTTGTGTCATTGCTGACCTTCCCTGAAAATTCCATTCTCTTTTTTTAAGTAACGTTGCTAACAGACAGACAGACATACAAACCAGCAGCCATCGTCACAAAATCTGCTGCATTCCTTGGTGGAGTAACAAACACAGCAATTGCATACTCTCCTCAAAAACAAACAGCCCAAACACTGAGGTTCCAATGTGATTTTCATTTTGTGGTCGGCCTAGTCTAAGATCGGACCTTGTCTGGGTTTGGGGAGGTTGGGGGAAATGGTCACGACTCTGGTTGGAGAAAGCTGATCAAGAGAAGAACTAACTAGTGACACAAAATGAGAAACAAATTGCATCTGTAGTGTAAAACTCATACAATTTTCTTTTACAGATTTGAGGCAGTATAAGATCGCCTGATTCTGACTAATTAACCTGACAAAAACTCATTATCAACAGTCATCCATACAGTCCCAACAGAAATCTTCTATTTTTGCATATTTGTCACATGTAAGATGGGGTGTTTCTAAAAAAAATCATCTAAAAACTGCATTTTCTGGGTGCTCCTATAGCTCAACAGGTTGATCAGTCGACCCATAAGCAGCAGTTCTAGTCCCCAACACAGCGGTCATGGGTTTGAGTCCAACCCGTGGCCATTTACTGCATCTTTCCCCCACTCTTCTACCTCTGTTTCCTGTCTCCACTGTGCTCTATAATAAAGGCCAAAAAAACAACTTCTCATAACGGCATTTTTTGTGTTCTTGGGTTATCTTTGTCTCGCGTTGAAATAGTTTGATGATCTGAAACATTTGTGGGACAAATATGCAAAAATAGAAGATGTAGGTCGGTAGGGAGCTCATTCACCTTCTAATAGGCTCAGTAGGTGCATTATCATTAATTCTGATTAATAAGAAATGGAAAATTAAGCTTAATAATGTGGCATCTTGCAGTTTCTGTAAAATCAGCAGCGAAGTTGTGACCTTGAAAACAAACAAAATGGAGCTTTTGCAAGACCGGTGTTTTATGCCAGGATGCTCGGGGTCCGCTAGAGTTTAGTACAACTATGCAATGATGCCACAACAGCTGATCTCCTCTGCAGGTATGCAACAGATTCCTCTAGAACAGAAAAGTGTTATAATGACGATGATGTGCTTGTATGTGCATCCACAGGTGACTACAATCATGGCTTAACACGAGTATATCGGAGCCCAAACTTTCATTTTCTGAAATTAAACAAGTATTTTTGTTCAGTAAACTTAACCATGCAAAAGTGAAAGTCAAAATCGAGATTGAAATTACATCTCCAGATCTATAGAACTCAAACCTAGTGCGTCAAAGTCTCCACCAGCCTTTCAAAATGGTCTTTTGTTCACCTTTTTAAGTTTAAAATTGCGGTTCCACAGAAAGAAATTAAAGAGTTTTTCCTCTTTTTTTCTCATTTCGATTCATTCATTCGAAACTGAAGGCATGTTTGAGTTTCCGTGGAGCTGCAGGACTTTATATCGCCGAGAAAAATGAGACGGGAGCAGAAATAAAACACCCAGAACCCAATCAGAGGTTTGTGACTGGTTTCCAAACACAGCTGGATTTTTGAACATCAGGGCAGTTTTTGGGACCGTAGTTGTCTATTTTTGTTTGAGGTTTATTGTGGGAGGTGAAGGGTCATGTTCTTCTTCTTTCGTGCATGCTCATGAAGATGCCCCCACTAAGCCTGCTAGCAGGTGGAGAAGGTTCCTCTTGGCCTGTATGTGTAGAAACACCACAATAATGGTCATTCAATGGGCTGATAACATGTTTTTGTGTGCGCACCTATAAAGGCAACATTCAACTAGTAGCCACAATCCGATTTTAAAGACTTTTTAAAAGCTTTTTGCCTTATTTGGATAGTTTTGCAGTGGAGATAGATGGAGAATGGGCTGGAGAAGACCAAGCTGGAGTCGGCTGAGGGCATTTTTGTTCATGTTTTTTTTTTTTTTTTTTTGCACCTTTAACACCCCGCCACACTTAAAAGTCACCTCTAATTCTCTAAAATGAATGTGTTTGCGGTGCAGCATAGTTTTATATGGATTGGACTCGCTCCAGATGCAGCTTTGTTGCCAAGAACATGCGCTTAAATCAAGTGTAAATGAGCAGGCGGTGTCATGAGTCCAGTATAACATCATCCAGCAGCCTTCACTGCTGCTACAAAACCTGAAATCTCCAATAAATGACCAGTGCTGCTGAAGTAAAGAACATGCTTGGTCTCTTCTCTGCCAGGAAGGCATTTAGATATCAGAACAGAGGTCCAGTTGAGGTTTTTGCTCACGAGGACAGTCTCCTGCAGTCAGGACACGGTGCCTTTAAGCTCTCAGGGTGTGATCGGACGGAGCTCACAGACTGTCAGGGGGATTGTTTCATGCTCGTCTCTCCGACTGCAGAGGGAAGACAGTTACATCTGCCTCAGCTGTCGAGCCGTTTTTCCAGCTTGTGAAGAAGTGAGCTTAGCTTTAGGTAGAAGACAGTGTGCAGAAAAGTGCGAATAGACAGAAAGCAGAGAGGAAAGGTAGACAATGTTTAGACGGAAAGAGGGAGTGAGAGAGTGTACTAGAAAATAGAGAACTATACACATGTGCACCGAAATCTGCTGTTTTGAATGAGTTGAATATAAAACAAGCACAAATCCAGCTTTTAAAATTTGCTCAGAGCTTGGATGTTAGCAGTAAAAGGTTTTCAGGTAGTCAAATGAACACATATATAGCGATAATGAGTATAAAGCGAACACAGATTTGAGGATTTTCATCCCTTCAGGTCAGTTAAAAAGGGAACAGAAGGAGGTGGAGTTGAAAGAAGGAGAGAGAAATGAAATATACAGCAAGGAAAGGAAACACAAAACACCTCCGACATTACGAAATTAAGTCCAGAAGTCGATTGTCACATCTAAAGTCTGGTAGCTTGCATTTTAGATATATATCAGAATGTGCATCTTCAGGTTTAGATGCAAATCCAGCCATTGGATGAATGTGTTGGAGGAAAAAGTGCATCCGTCAGACGGAATGAACCACAAAAGTTTCATAATTCAGGCATTAACCGTAGAAATGTGCAGAAATTTAATACTCGAGTCTTATTGTTAAGCTAGATCTTGGTTTTCTTCTTTCATACGTTGCTCCCTGGACTTTTCACTGCAGTTCGCCGGCTGTATTCCAAACCGTAGCAAACACTTTTTCCACCGTCCGTTTGTCAGTCAGACCAGATGTTATGCTTGCTTACTGTATGTCGAAGATTTATGTCCCAGGGGGCGTCAGGGCTGAGGGGCTACCATATCATGCGGATGATGGCTCTTTTGTCCTGGGTGCCATCCTAGAAGACAAGGCGAGCGGGGGTCACAGGAATCCGAAATATCTCGCGCTGCACAAAGGACAATAGTTTGGTGGTCCTGGGCTGAATGAGCTGTCATTTTGGTACAAAAACAAGAGAGAGAGGCTCTTTCATTTTGCGCCCGCCGGTGACCGTTTGAATATGACACAAGCCGTTTGTGAGCACTGACAGCCTCTGATGTTGTATCTGACAGAGCTGACGGCCGAGTTGATGCCTCCCTGAAGCCGTCAGACACAAAGGCAGACGCGATTGTGTTTAAGGTTGCGAGATGAGTGATGTTTTCTCCTCATTATGTGGAGACTGTTGGTCTAAAATCCTTCTTTCATCCGCAGTTAATGACAGAAGGGACTCCGGGTTCTGTGGGCTTTCAAGTGGTGGCAGAGAATAAGGTCATGTGGTGTCACGCCACAGCTTAATGGTCACTATAAATCAACAGGAACACCTAAATAAACTGAACATCTTGTATAGCACTGTAGAAAGTAGGAGTAAATGTGTTAAAACATAATTTTACTGACATATCTCATCAACAGGGAGGCAAACAAGGCGTCAGAATAACAAGTACAAACAGATATGAACTTCCCTGTGCAGTCTGTCGGCCTCTATGTTGTACTTTAAACGAAGTAGCTCAAATCTGCTGCACACTACCAAAGAAGGTTGTTTTTTGTTTGCAAAGAATCTGCAGAATTTAATGAAAGTGGCTGTTTTTTCCAAATTAAAAAAGGCACGTGTGAGTCGAATCCCTGCAATAACCCCTGCTGTAACCAAACTGTTGGAAAAATATATCAAAATAAATCGCAAGATGCATTCTGCACACATATATCACATGTGGTTATATTAGAGGAGATGATACAGCAGCTTTATATTGAAATTACATAAAAAGAACTGTTTTAAGTAAGAATCTGAAAGCGTCCTACCAAAATTCTTATTTAAAAAAACATTTTTTAATCTTGTTAGCATGTCCACATGTGGTTTTTTGCAATCTAGAAGACACATGAAACAAACAATTAACACCATGGCTGAGAGTTTCCACCTGAAATCCGCAGATGAAATTCTCAAAAACGCAAATTTGGACTTCTGCAGTTTCATATTTTGCAAACTTGAGGAACTAATCCTGTCAACTTCCAGACTTAGACTTTCTGTATGAAGTTCTTCTTTTCCAGAATCAGCTTCCAGACATTTAAAGCTGAAATTACTCCAGTATTACCACTTGCTGTTGTTCGGCGCAGAGTAGTTTTACAGTGTTTTAGCAGAGATGTAAGAGGGCTTTTGTGCTCAAGCTTCATAGATCTGCACATTGTAGAGGAAACAACATTGGCAGAAGTACAGCCTTGCCATTTTAAGGTGTTACTGGATTTCTTCCATTAAAAAACAACTTCTAAATACTCAATGAGATGAGTTTTAGGGCATTTTAAGTACGTGTTTTTATAGACCGCCTGCAGCAGCATGATAAACCTGTATAACTACAGCACCACAATAAAGCTGATGCTACCAGACCTGGTATCTGCATCATCTTGAGAGACTAAAATATCTTTTTTTTACATTAGCTTAAAACAGCTCTTGAGGCTGTTTGATTGTGATTTTGAGTGCGATAATGGCAAAATGTTGATATACACCTTTCCTGACGTGTATTAAATAGATAAAAGGATAACGGGTTGAAGTTTAATTGGTTATTCGCGAGCAAAAACTAATGTTTTATCAAGATCTTTTTGTTAAGACTTTGCTGCTACAGTCTACCTCAGGTGTATGTTCTTGCTTCAAAGGATGCAGAACCAACACAACCATTCCTTCCCTGTGAGTTTATTGCGTGATCTGCTTATTAATTTCGAGGCACCGAGTTTTCTTTCAAGTTGAATGCAAAGTAGCATTTTATCTTTGGAAAAAAAAACTCCCACTTGTGAACGTCTGTGCTTGCATTCCTGGGCTACAAAGCCAAATTTGTACCAAAATGGTTTGAATTTCTGTGTCCAGCCACCACCATTTCCCTCCTTTTTTTCTTCTTACAACTAATTATCTTCTACTTTAGTCGTTCACAGGAGTTAAAAAAAAAACAAACTCTGATACCATCTCCCAGCTCTCCTAGTAGTAAAGAACAGCAAGGCAGAAGAAATACAACAAACCACCAAGAGAGATTCTGCTCGTAGATAAGAGCTAACGCGCAGGAAGACCATTCAGCATGAACACAATGCTCCTTTCAGACAAATCTATTGCTGTCAGATCCTTGTAAAGTATAAGTACAAAACTGTGGTATCTCACACGGCACATCTGCTCCTCTGCTGACCCCGTACTGTACTCGTGGAATGAGGTACGGTGCATTCCATTCATTTAGAAGTGTTCAGGAGAAGTGTCGAATGGTTGCTCTGGATGGAGGTGACGTTAAACACATATGTAACATCGGCGTCCGTGACCTCATTCACACCTGTTCCACGGTGTTTTAGTAAGAGCGTACGCGCCAATTTCGGCTCACAAAGCAGCTTCACCTTAGTTCAGTTCATAAAAACAGCGTTAACAGCAAACAAATATTGCAGAAACATTGTCCTTGAGGTGGAAATGTTCCGGATAATCAGCCGTCAGAGGATAACGTAATAAAACAAGCTTGTAAATTTGCAAAAAAAATATGGTGAGTTGTACATTTAAGCAAATAATGGCATACGATGAGCTGTCGTGATATAATAACAGATGTGAGGACTGCAAAGACGGTTAAGATGTAGTTGCCAAGAATCCCCTAAATTGGTGGGAAGTAGAAACTTTAGCTATGACGTTGTGGCTTTGGTGCATTAATATACACTACCGTTCAAAATTTAGGGATCATCCAGACAATTTCCTGTTTTCCATGAAGACACACACTTTTATTCATGTGCGAACATAACTGCACAAGGGTTTTTTAACCAGCAATTAACCTTTCAGCATGATTAGCTAGCACAATGTAGCATTAGAACACAGGAGTGATGGTTGCTGGAAATGTTCCTCTGTACCCCATGGAGATATTCCATTAGCACATCTGCCACGTTATCATGATACAGTAAATAGTTTCCGTAGAAAATATGTTAGCCAACAGATGTAAAAAGGTGCATTTTATTCTACTTTTAGCTCCTGTTTGGCCCCCTGAGGACAAAAATCCACATCTTTAGCTGTTATAGCTCCACTTTGTTCAGAAATGTGTTGCTTTATTTCTTGAGCAAGGAGCAGAAATTCGGTTTAACAGGGTTTCTTCTTCAACAGATGTTGAAATGTAAAGTCCAACTTTAAAATATTTACCTTTTTGTACTGATATAATATTGTGAAAGGTGTCCTGTTATTCTCATAGCTGCACCACAATAAGTTATAATGCATCGATGGAATGAAATGATTGGCCAGAGTAACCAGAGTTCGGTCCAGATTTGGTTAAATCTGCTACTTGTTATGACTGAAGTGGAAACAGTGGAAGCAGCTAGAGGTGACGGTGTGTCTGCGTTGGCGTAGCTGCAGTGACAAAAAAAAAAACTCCAACAGAAAGCCATTTTTTCCCTCCTTTCTTCCACGTTGCTAAAAGGGAAAGGAAATGAAACAGCGGTGAGTTCTGTTAGCTCAGATCCTTGATAGTTAGGAAGGTGGGGGTCGAGGGGAGAATTAAGAAAGAGTGGAGAGAGAGAGTGGTGGGGGAGATGCAAACTGAAAAGCACTAATCAAACCCCCCCACTCCCCTCAAAGCTTCCCAAATCTCCACCAACCACCAAGCAACCTCCACCGAACCCCCCCCCCCCCCCCCCCCCACCACCACCACCATCGGCGGCTCACAGAGTGGAGCAGGGTCCTCGGTGCCTGCCACCTCCAGCTGTCGCCAAGGGGGACAAAAGGTTGTGTGGGGGTGTCTGTGAAGGAGCTGAGGGAGTGAATAGAAAGATAAACTGAACAGCCCCCCCACCCTCTTCATCCTCACACACTCCCCCAGCAAGAAACCTCGTCATCTGCGTTAGGCAGCATCTCCAAACAGTGGCAAGATGGGAGTTTTCAGTCCGCCGCAAAACTGCATACAAATGCGAAAAAAGTGTTTTTTTCTTCACAAAGTTGTGTAATCGTCCTCCAGTGTTTGCGGCAGCTGTTGGTTGCAGTGCCTCAGCAGCTAATAACTCATTAGTCATGTTTGTGGATTCGGCCTCAGGGTGGCCACGGCGGGGTGGGTCACCTCCTTAGCTAACAGCACAAACTGTTACACTAAATTATTCTTTCCCTCAGTCAACAAAAGATATAATGCTGTATGCAGTGGATGAAAAAAACATAGATCCACCAATATGTGCATGCAGCTGAGGGAACTGTTTTAAGCATCACTGGCTTCACGCATGTCAAAATAAAGTTTTTATTTTTAGGTAATTGTTTTGCAAAACAAAAAAGTCATTACTTTTAGTGTTCAAAAATGGCAGATAAAAATAAAATCTTCCCTGACATTTGTCATTATTCCCTACTAGCTTTGTTTTCCATCTACTGAGAAAGAAATGTGTTATAAATACATTTTTCTCACTAAATCAAGCAACATTTCACTTTATGTGTCCAACAGCAGCATCCAAAATTTGGACGGAAAAATTCCGAACCCTCTCCTGATGACATAGGCTAATGTTTGTGCACATATATGTACAGATCAGTGACAAACGCAATGAAATGTAAATGTCCAGGCCAGTTGAGATATGAAATCCCTCCAATGAGTTCTGGGTCTCGTCCCAGCTGGATATGGCCAAAAAACCCAAGAAAAGAAGGCAGCCAGGATTAGATGCCATAGCCACCTCAGCTGACTTCTTTCTTCCAGACAAGGAACAATCCTAACGAAGTCCTGAACCCGCCGGAAACATATTCGACTTTGTGCCGAGGACATAGCTCTCACATTGGTTGTACAAAGACGAGACGGTTCCTAAGAACTGCCCAGATATCCAGTATTGCCATAGTACCCCCATCAGGGTTTGGGTCGGGAACATGGTCAGAGTCCTTTTCCGGGTCTGCAGAACCCCTCAACAACTCTGCAAGGGTAAAGACCTGGTCTGGTGTACCACAGTTGGCCAAAGCCTCCTCTTATTGAACAAATAAGTGCTCATTTTAGAGTTCAGTGGGATAAAAACCACAGACACTGGTCAACAGAGATGTGGAAAACCATCGTAATAGTCTCAACAAGTGGGCAAATGCATATTAGGTGTACCCCAAGTTAAAGGTACGGGCCTCAACTTCTACAGTGTGAAGATCTACAACAGTGTTTGGAGGCATTTTACTGGCATGGTTTGGGTCCAGTTGCCTCTTTAGAGGGAATCTATCTATCCCAAACTCTTCCCCAATGACAAAGCCCATATTCATTAAACACAGGAGTTCATGCTTTAATGAAGATGATACTGTGGTCTTCACGAGTGACTAGATCTCAGCCCAGTTTAACTCCTCTGACAGATTTCAGATTCTAAAACCATCATCGAAACACCAAATGAGCAAGTATTTTTCAGAAAAATGTTTGACTATCGCACACGAGAATTGACAAATGAAAATGTGCTTTTAAAATAGTACTAACTAGACATCATTCTCACTTTTTAGTCAAACAACTCTATACACTGTTGGCTGTATAATTTCACAGCTGAATGGATTTCTAGAAGAGACAGACGTCAGTTTAATGAAACCAAACCAAAATCTTGACGCAAGCTTGTCTCCGATAACTGCGCACGACATATTCTTCTTAACAAGTCACGGTTTCTAGTAACGTCCTAAAATCTTAATAGAGTTGAGTTGGAAGAGGAAACACAGCAATGCCAGTAAAGATAATTCAAGAGAAATTTTAAGACACAAGTTTTTCTCCATCTGATACGAAGATATTCAGGTTTGTTTCAAGTGGCCACCATCTGCGGCGAAATTTCAATTTGCTTGAAGGGAAACGAGATTTTAAGCTTGAGCCTGAGTGAGTTACGAAGACGACCGCTCGTCCCTTTTCCTTCCTCGTTGTTTCCTCGCCCTCTCCTCATTTTTCTTCCTTATTCCCTTTTTTTGCACCCCTTTTAACTCTCTTGTCCTCAACTCCTCTTCCTCCTCCTCCTCCTGTCGGCAACATGTGGAGCGGTCGCCATGGCAATGAGGGGAGGTGACATGTGCTGTAGACAGGCAGGGAATGGAGGGAGGGATGGGAGGAATATAAGGAGGAGCCCTACAGCGCACTTTGTAGTCTCTCTCTCTCTCTCTCTCTCTCTCTCTCTCTCTGTATCGGGGGGGTAGAAAAAAAATAGCATCTCATTCCTCTCTGTGGAAGTGGAGGAGGCTGCCGGTCCTCCTCTCCTCTCCGATCCAAACGTCTGCCGAATTGCGTCAAGGAAGAAAAAACGGAGACGAATCTGTTGGTGCATTTTCAAATTTTTTTTCTTTACAACGGATGACGGCAGAAAGAAGAAGATGCAGGAGGAAGAGGAGGAAGCTGGGAACTTTCTTTTCGAGATTTTTATCTCCAACAGAGGCAACGGGGATGATGGGAGGAGATGAAACTCCCTCTCTCTCCCACTCACTCTCTCCTCCTCCTTCTCCTCCTCCTCTTCCTCTTCCTCTGCCGCCGGTGTCTCTGAGACGGTGGTGTCCGTGAAGCCCGAGTGGAATGGGAACTAGACGCAGGAACAGCTGGAGAAGGAGGAGGAGGAGGTGTCTGTTGCATTACCTCACCATTTGGTAGGATTTCATTTTTTTGTGCATGCTAACATAGGCTCATATCCCCCCTCCCAAAAAAAATCTGTACCAAAGATGACGAGTCCGTCCTGCCTTGCTGTTGCTCCCATCTTCATTCATTCATTCCTTCTTGTAGGACTAAGGAGTGCTCATTGAACACCCAGTCCTGTGTGGCTGTCTCTCAAATGTATTACTGTTTCATGTTTGCTTATAGTGTTTGTTCCACCCGAAATGAGCCAAAAAGTAGACTTCCTTTTTAAAGGAAAAGGTGAAGGCGCAATGGGAGTATCCGTGGAGTTTAGACACTGACTGACGCGCCCCCTGATCAAGGGGCTTCATGCAGCTGCATCTCACTGTAGCTTTGTAATAACATTCAGTTTAATGGTACTTGCTGCTGGGTTTTTTTACATTTTCTCCAGGTGCTGTTTCCGATTGCAGGAGTGCAAACTTTAGATCTATTTATTTTTTATTAATGTTGTCAAAGGAGTGTCCTTAATTAGTATGCAATTTGTGATATCACATAGAAACTGATTCACACCGCCTGCAGAGGGAAGATGAATATGTTGGGTTTTCTGCTTGGTTTTTAAGTTGAGGTTGAATCTTGGTGTTTTGTGCGAACTTTCACTTGAGTGCATTTGTACTTGTATGCGTGTGAGGAGCGTTCAAGGTGGGAGTGTGCACGCATACATGCAGCGTAACCTGTGAGAATCCGTGTCCGAGTGTAGTTTGATTCACTTCCACACGCAGCTGTGTGCGGTTGTGTTTCTGTGTTTGCTGAAAAGGTTTTGTTAAAAACCCTGGCTGAACTTTTTCAAAGGCCCGGGATGAATCAGAGGTGAGGGACAGATCTTTGTTTCCTACAGCAGTCATCGTGAAGGAAAACAATAGCCGGCCGCCGCTCTGCCTCTGACCTTTTTTCACCCATTCTGAATAAGCCAGAGCCGTGCAAATCCATCTGCCTTTTGTCTATGGAAGCCTGGCTAATCCACACCCCCATTCACTCACTCACACACTCACACACGCACATACATACACACTCCGTCACACTCAGACCAACTAGGAAACCAAACCAGTCCACCACCAAACCTCCATCTCAAATCTTTACACATTTATTTCTACTGCTGCACTTTTAAAGCAGATTTCATTCAATTTTCTAACATCTTAACCGATTTTATTACCATTTATTTTCAGCCACAAATCAGATTACTGTTATTCGATGAGAATTAGGGTGCTACCTATGTGAAGTCACACTGAGCGTGGGTCGAGGGAGACACGATTTTGGTGCAAAACTGGATCCAAAATTCACCAGAAGAGACATGATAAAAAAATGTAATCTAAAAACGGTGCTCTGCAGTGGAACATTTCTTTTCTCGCTCTTTTTGTTCTTTTCTGCTCCTGTTGTGTCTGTAGGGAGTGTGTCTGCTATTTGCTGAAAAGGGATGAACCCAGCCAGACAGCCAGCCAGCATCCCTGACGTTGTATGTTAATGCTTTTCAGAAATACTCAGTCAGGAGGAGCTGTGCGGCGTACGTCAAATCACGTTTGCCGATGTGAAATGAAAAAAAATTTGCAAGTACAATCAATTTTTGTGGGAGCAGATGGACAATAGAAGTGGAAACATGAAAGGAACTCCCTTCTCCCCTTTTGCCTTTGGGGAGACAGTATTCTCCTTTCATTTTTTTAGCCGCTTGCTGGTAACGACTTGATCAAAACATCTGATTTTCCCCCTGAAATGTACAGGATTCTCTGTATTTTTCTGTTGTTTTTTTCCCTGCTTTGAACGATGCAAAAAAAATTAAAAATCAGAGGCAGGCGTGATGCAGATTGAAGTCTTCTGTGTGGCTGCATTCCTTTTAGCTGCAGATTCAACCCTGATTCTCGTCTGAGATTTTTCATGTTTTTGTTGTCTTTCTTTTTTTTTTAAACTTGCAATCACACATGCAACGTAAATCACATTTCCTGTAGTTTCTCTTGGCTGAGCTGCAAGTTCACCTCCGCAGCAGCAGCAGCAGCTCTCACCATCAAAACCCTCAGAGTGTGATTTGATTGAAAGTGTTAAGCCACTGGAGGAGAAGGCCTCAGAACTGCAGAGCCGAGCAGATAACGTCGTATTATTGGAGACGCGTCGCACACAAACATGCTTTACACGCTTACAGTGCTTTGCTGCTGCCGCTGCTCAGCCTTTTGCACAGTAATGCCTGCCTGCCTCCCGCCTCCTGTCCCGAGCAAACATTTGATTTTCAATCATTGCAAATTCCTGCTACGTCTGCAAGCGGCGGCGAGGCGGCTGCTCGTTTTTCATAACCCTGAACTAACAAGTCATCCGCCCCCCTTTTTTTTATTTTACTGTTACTAACAGCTGCAACCAAACTTGATTAAGCAGGTGGGGTCAGGGTGCATTTGTTTGAATCAATCGACAGACATGCTAGGCAGCCATGATAAAGAGACCAAGAGAGGCGGTGGTGTTGGAGGTGGTGGTGGTGAGGGGAGGTGGAATCAGGGAGGCGGTGGTGGTGTTGAGGGGGAGGAAGGGGGAGTGTGCTTTGGAAAACGCCGGCATCTGTCCCGTGAAAGATGACGGAGCTGTTACAGTTAGAGCCTTGAATTATGGGCCATTACTAGCCGAGCGAGATGCAATCCCTCTCCATGAAACTTAATTTGACAAAACAATGAGATGACTCGGGGAGTAAAATGACAAATGAAGTTATTTGAGCCACGGTTTAAAAAAAAAAAACTGAGAAAAAAAATACACATTTTGCAAAAGATGATTGCGGTGGAAGCATGTGGAATCAGCAATAATGCATTATTAATGGCCTCGCCGAGCCCACAGCCTCGGCTACTTTTGTTTATGACGCCTCCTTAATGGTTGAATTTTCCGCTGAAATCTTTTACATTAATGAAAAGCAGCAGTAAAAACACACAATCAATTGTATCTGCTCCGTCGTACAACCGACCTCCTGCGTTATCGTGATTTATGAACAATAGTAACTCGCCAGCGGATGAATCTTTATGTACTTCAGAGCTGAATTTCTCACTTTTTTTTTTGCTCTGCTTTATTAGCGTTGTGGTGCTCTTCAGTGTCAGAGATGCCCACTGTTTCCTTTTCAGGGCCACCACATTACTATGCAACCAGCTTTTACAGTACGGCTTAGAGCTCCCCGAGCAAATTGGACACCCCACAAAGCATCGCACAACTGTTGTACCCCCATTGTGGGTCTTTTCTGCAGGCGCTCTTTATCAGGTGCTGAATGCAGCAGCGGCGTCAATGAATGAAATCATAGGAGAGGGGGAGGCGGTTGGAGGAAGGGGGGAGGGCGTTATGGAGTGATGTTGACAGTGTTGAGGTAGGGGAGGCGGCGGGTCGCTCCCCTGAAACCTCACAAGAATTCCAGAACAATCCAGCGGATCGGTCCGTTTCCCCACCTCCCAGGGTTTCTGACAGGCGGGCAGGGGGGAGTCGACAGGATCGCCTCCCCCCTAACTCCACCGCTTTCAAAGCCTCCTTTCCATTAACTCACCATGCCACACCTCGCCTAATCTGTATGACCTCTACCACCCTGAGGTTTCTCTTTTTTCTTTATTTACTCCCCTACCAACCCCACTCTTTAACTCAGTTTTTTTCCCCCTCAACTTTCTTAAACAAGCTTAACATACTAATGCTGAGCAAGAGGGGAAATGAATCTTTATTGTGCTGCAAAAAAAATAAAAAATAAAATCACACACAGAATGAGTCGAGAAAAAGATGTTTTTGCGATTGATTTCTTTTGATTTTTCTTTGTGAGGAGCAACCGCGGGCCTCGTCATCGGCAGCACAATTTGCGGCTCGTCTCCTTCGGTTCTTGCTTCACTCTTTGTTGTCGAGGTCATTATGCAGCGCGTAATAATAGGGAATTATGTTGCCTATTGTTAACTCTTGGTAGTCAGGTAAAACGCAACAGGCCCATTATGTGGAGCTCGCTGAAAATGAACAGCAGTCGGAGCTGCAGCTTCTGCGGTTCAATATATTAAAAAAAACCCTTCGGTTTTTCCAGTGCGTCGTGTCGTCCTAAGCAGCAGGCTGGTTGAAAAGAAATCTTTAATCTGCAGTTGTTTGCCGAAGGATCTGGTTCTCGCGCAGCGGATTATTTCGGTCGGAATTTTTACGAAGCACAACGTCTGTCGGTAGAAAAACTCCTTCAGTTTAGAGAGCGGTGTGTCTGGAGTTTATGTATTCTCTGCACTCCTGGGCACAGATGGTGGAACAAACGCTCGTGATTATACTTTTCATCGAGTACAGTGATGTTTATGTGTTTCCCAAAAAAAAAAGAGAGGGGAATGAATTACACTTTCAGGTTTAGTTTTAAAGGAGAATCATTAGCAGTGAGAGTGATCACTGCTTTAAAGGGGGGTTCAGATAGATTTTGCTCTTTTCTTCTGGTCTGTTTGGCTCATGCTTTAATCTGCGGCTATCAAACCATGTGGGATGGAGCTCTGAGAGCCTGCAGCGTCGCTCCAATCAGACACTCCGCCAGCTGATTTTGCAGATTAGCTCCTCTTGTCTGGCTGATCAGTGAAACCACCTGAAAGCGCTTTTAGGTGCTCGGTTTATACACCGCCGCAACAGCCTCCACCACAGCTGGTTGAATCTAAATTCTCACCCTGGTACCGGCATTGCCACGTTCGGAAAGAACGGCTGGGATGAAAAAAACGCTAATGTCATGTCTGCTTTTTTGTGGCCCACAGGGAAGCCAAATCAACCAGATCCCCACCAAGTACAGCCAGGCGGAGTCGACAAAGTTCCTCGTCCTCACCGTGGTGTCCATCCTGTGCATCGTCGGCGTGCTGCTGGCCTCCACTGTGGTCTACTGCCTCCGCCATCGCTCCCACCACAAGCTCAAGGAAAAGCTCACCAACCTGGGAACGGATACAAGCGGCGATGCTACCGCCACCTATCAGGTAGGAGGTGTTACTGTGCCATCTGGCCAGCTGAAAAGACAGCGGTAGAGATTTGTTTTTGAGGTTTGAGGGTTTTTGAGGAAGGTTTTCTTTCATTAGAATCCCTAACGATGTCACATTATTGAATAATGTCCAGTAAAACAGCTTATATAGGAGGAAAGTCTACAATAACAAGATATAATTTGAGAATTTATTCAGAATTTGGTATTGCAATCTCATCAACCATCTGATTTGTCAGGCAGCTACGGCTATTAGGATCGTAAATGTGTTACTTTTGCATTTTACTAAGCTTTACCAAGCAATAGATGACTTCATACAGTACCAGTCAACAGTTTGGACACACCTTCTCATTTAATGTTTCCTCTTTATTTTCATGACTTTTTACATTGTACATTCTCACTTAAGACATCAAAAGTATGAATGAACACGTATGTAATTATGTAGTAAACAAAAAATGTGAAATAAATCAAAACATATATTTTAATTTCTTCCAAAAAGCCACTCTATTTGGAAGAATCTATTTGCTTTGCTTACTGCTTGCACACACTTGGCATTATCTCCATGAGCTTCATAAGTAATCACCTGAAACCAGCAAAGCCCCCCCACACCCTCACACCTCCTCCTCCATGCCTTACGATGGGACCATGCATGTAGAGACCATCTGTTCACTTTGTGTGTCTGCTGCTAGAAGTCTGTGTGGCATTTATCTGGGCTCTAATCTAAGCTGATGTTAACTTGCCATTTCTGAGGCTGTTGACTCGGATGAACTTCTCCTTAGCAGCAGAGGTGACTCTTGGTCTTTCTTTCCTGGGACTGTCCTCATGTGAGTCCGTAGCGCTCGATGGTTTTTGTGACTGCACTTGGGGATGCGTTCAAAGTTTTTGAAATTTTCCAGACTGACTGATCTTCAGTTCTGAGAGTAATGATGGACTGTCGTTTCTCTTTACTTAGCTGATTGGTTCTTGCCATAATATGGATTCTAAGAGTTGTCAGATAGAGCTGTCAACTGTGTACCAACGCAACTGATGGTCCCAACCCCATTAAGAAGGCATGAGATTCCACAAATTTACCTTGACAAGACTCACCTGTGAAGTAAAAACCATTTCAGGTGAGGACCTCATGAAGCTCATCCAGAGAATGCCAAGGCTTTGCAAAGCTGTCATCAAAGCAAAGGTTGGCTACTTTGAAGAATCTAAAATATAAAACATGTTTTGACTTATTTCACAATTGTTCGATACATAATTCCGTATGTTTTGCTTCATAGTTTTGATGTCTTCGGTATGCATCTGCGATGCAGAAAGTAGTAAAAATACAGAAAAAGCATTGAATGAGCAGGTGTGTCCGAACTTTTGACTGGTAGTGTACGTTTCTGCTCATGTAAAACTTTTTGTACTGCTTGCAAATCACTGTAAAGGAGGTGTTCCTGTGCCATCTGTCAAGCTGAAATTCCACAGTAGGGGATTCTTTTGAGGTATTTGAGTGGGATGGTGTGTCCAAGAGGGTTTCCTTTCATCAGAATCCATTAAAGAGGTAAAATGATTGAATAATCTCCAGGAAAAACTGTTTATATAGGAGGAAAGTCTACAATAATAGGATATTATTTGAGAATGTATTCAGAATTTGGTGTTGTAGTCCCGTCAACCATCTGACTCGTCTGGCAGCTACTGCTATTAGGAGCGTATATGTGTTTATTAGTATGCTGTTTTTGCATTTTACTAACGTTTACTAAGCGATAGATGACTTTATATGTCCCTTCACATGTAAGATTTCTTGTACGGCTTGCAAATTACTGTAAAAGAAGTGTTCCTGTGTCATCTGTCAAGCTGAAAAGACCGTAGGAGTGGTTTCTTTTGAGGTATTTGAGTGGTATGGTGTGTCCTAAAGTGAAGGAGTGATTTTTTTCATCAAAATACATTAAAGAGGTCAAACTATTGAATAATCTCCAGGTAAATCAGCTTATATATGAGGAAAATCTACAATATTGAGATATTATTTGAGAATTTCTTCAGAATCTGGTATTGCAATCCCAACAACCACCTGATTTGCCTGGCAGCTACTGTCATTTGGAGTATATATGTGTTTATAAGTAACTTATTTTTGCATTTTAATAACCAATAGATGACTTTATATGTCACAGGACATGCAAAATGTCTTGTACTGCTTCCAATTTACAATAAATTTGGTAAATATAAAGTTCGGGATGCAAATGATGTTTTTAAACACATTTTAATGAATTTGTTAATTCTGAGCTCCACATTCATCTTAGTTTTTAGATTTTTAAAAAAAATACTTAACTACAAATGCAACACTTTCTAAGGTAACCTGCATTTCTGTGGCTGATGTTGGGATTTAATGGAAGTAGCTTGTTGATGTTGCTCATTTTGCTTCGTGTCGTTGTTGACGCTGTTTGCTGATTCTAATTTGTTGTTTGAGACGTGCAGCATGACGAATCCAACAGGTTCTTCACCTCAAGTTATATCCCTCCACCTCTCTGCTTGCTGTAATTATCCTTTGGCCTGGATAGCCAAGTGTGAAATTTAATTTACACAATCCAATATTAAGTGGCTTTTTGAGCAAAGAATTAGATTGAGATTTTTCCGTCTCTCTCCCTGACCTTTTCCCCGCCATGTTTTTAAATGAGAGTGGTCCTGTGAGCATTGATTTTATAATGAGCCCGGCCCTTCCCCTAAGTGCTTACATTTTATGCTCTTCTCTGGGGATTTTTAACTCCTGGAATAGACTGTTGCTGCTGCGTCAAAGGTTTACCTCATCACTGGAGACCTGTATAGCCACTTTTCTTTGCACAGAGAGTTATTGTTTATCGGTTGGTTGTGAAGATGGAGATTTGAAAAAAGTTTCTAAAAGTCATCGACAGGCTGACATTTCACACCTTCCTCGTGAAATATTTGTTATCTTCTCGGTTACTTGCCTCCGAGATTTGCTTTAAGCCCCTAATTGGGAATTTGCTAATTAAAATTCACACCTAAGACTGTGTTTACGTGTTATTTATCTGATTAATAGCTGACGGAAACCTTCGCGTTGCTCATTCTCGGGGTGTTTGCTCAAACTCCCGGAGCTCTGGCTCTCTTCCCTCCGTTCCTGAGTCCTCGGTGAACGGCCTCGGTGTCTGAGCCGTGTGCAGCTCGTCTCTGTCAGCAGCGTGGAGGGGTTTCCCTGGTGTTTGTGTGTTCAGTCTCCAGGGCTACATGCAATTAAAGCCGACAGGAAGCGGCAGGCAGCCTGACGGCCGTTACCACTGCAGCTCACACACACTGTAGATGCACGTGCACGCTCACGCTCACGCTCGCCAGCTACTGCATATTAATGATACTTGCCCTTGGCGCGTTTGTTTGAGGCGTCGCTTCACGCCTTTCCACACACACACCGCCACCGCCGCCGCCTTCCTTCCGTTCAATCCCCTCCACCTTTGGCTCCTCTGTTCCCGGCCTGTCAGTCAAACGGTCCCGGTGTAGCGACGACGTGGGATTGGCCGCCGCTGACAAAGGCGACGTTGATTGACAAGCGTCGACGGAGGAGCGCATGCAGCGTGTCGGAGCGCTGGGCGGGACCACGCCTGTCAGTCACTTCGGTCCCCGGATCGCTCGTCCGGCCGACGTGGGAATCCTCAACGTCACCTTCGGTTTATCTTTACATCTGATTCCTACTTTTAAGTCTCTTTTTTGTTTGTTTTTTGCTCCTCAAAGCAGACGAAGCTCTCTGCAGTGAGCTCATCGGTCGCAGTGAAACTTTTCCATGGATTTTCCCACAAATCAGGAGATGCTATCTCGAAGCAGCATTATCTCATTTAAAGATATCATCGCCCACACCGTGAATTTTTCTGAACTAATGGAGATATTTGCATATTTCTGCAAGTTTTTAAGAGCGAATTAAATGGCGGGTTATTGACTTGTCTTTCTCGTTTTTTTTTCTTTTTTTGCCTCTCTCCAGGCCTGTTTTCTCTCTCTCTGTCTCAATTCAATTTCAAGGACTTCCACTGGCATGATAACATCTTTACGCTGCCAAAGAATAAGTGCAAAACACATTTCCAGTACATCTCGATTTAGATTAAACAAGGAAACAATAACTGTCGTTCCCTGACTGGCCTACACCTCCTTTGTCTCTTTACCTTCTGTCCTCCTCAGTTCTCCTCTCAGTTTGTTGATAACATTCCCTTAAAGAATCACACCATTTCCAGTTAGTTTTAAAGAACAGAACATGATTTTATTGATCTCACTGCGTCCACAAGGGTGCAGTTTTGAAAATCTTACCCTGAATCTTTGCTCAGACTCACAGTGTGCATGTTGGAATAAATGCTGAAGTCAGTAAACTATATTGGACAACATGGATTGTGCACAAAGTAGATCAGATTCCAGCAATTAGACACATCCTGGATGCTTCTGCAGGAGAAATGAATGTCCAGAGCCACTGCAAGGAGTCTGCAGCATCTCTAAGTAAACACCTCGACGCCTGAAATCTGAATTCTATCCTCACTTGCGCCAAGAAAACTCAGTGGGTGTTAATTATTGTCGTGTGGAAACACCAGTCTGCTCAGTTACAGGAGCAAAAACTACAGATTCTGCTGCGAGATTAAACATCCTAAATGCCGATTTCAAACCACTATCCAGTCGAAACATGTTGGTTTTTGGAATCTGCCAGCAAAGATTTGACAGTGATTTCTGATTTCAGTTCTATTAATTTAGCTTTTTTTAATGAAAACTCAGCAATGAGAGAAACAGTTTGTAATATTAGTGACGATACAGTTTGGAATCTGTATCGTATTGATTTTTTTCAGTCTGCTGGCCAGAAGATTGACATTGATTTCTTTCTAAAATATCTTAATTATTAAATTTTGTTTAGGAAAATGTAGCGATGAAAGACTCTGTGGCTAATATTAGTGATGATAAAATGTAAAATCTGTATCATTTTGACTTTTTTAGTCAGCTCGTGAAATTTTAACGTTGATTTCTTTTTCAAATATCTTTATTATTACATTTTTCAAAAGAAATTGCAGCAATGAAAGGCTCTGTGACTAATTTTAGTTGGAGATCTGTGTTTTATCTTTTTTTTTTCACATCTGTTTGCAAAATTTTGAAATTGATTTCTTTAAAAAATGTTTTTCTACATTATTATTTTCAATGAGAATACAATGATGAAAGCCAGGGTGACTTGTATTGGTGATGACACAGTCTGAAATCTCAAGTTTTTCAATATGCGTGCAAAGTTTTGACACTGATTTCTTTTTAAAATCTTTTTTTATGAAAACACAGCAATAAATGGCAGAGTTTCTAAAATTATTGACGATAAAGGTTGAAATCTGTGTTGTGTTGATTTTTCCAGCCCACTAGCAAAGTTTCACGTTGATTTCTTTGTTAAAGATTAAGTTGAACATTTGATGGAAACCCAACAGAAGACATGCTTTCTGATTTTAGCAATGACATATTTTGAATTCTACATCGTAGTTCTTTGAAATATCTTCATTTAAATAGCGATGAAAGATATTAGTGATGATAGGGTTGAAAAAGTGTATTTTTTTAATTCACTTTTTAATGAAAAATCTGATGAAAGACACGGTTTCTGCTATTTGCGATGAATAAAGGCCAAGTTTTGAATTTCTTTGTTTATTAGTGACAATAGAGTTACTTTTGAATGGATTTCTGAGCTGAACTCTGAACGCTTAAGTAAAAAAAATGGTGAAAAATGTCCATCACTGTTTCTAAAAGCCCAACATGGCGTCCTTAAAGGTTTTGTTTTGTCCCAAACCCAAAGATGTTCAGATTACTGTAATGAAGGAGGAAGTAAACCAGCACAGAAACCAAATGTCCAAGCTGTAATCAAAGAATTTCGGCAGTTTTCCTTAAAAGAAAATGCCCACCCAAATTCATTAATGATCAAAATAGATGATGAATACTTTAATAGTTAACTGATAAATCCCTGCAGCTCTAACACAGATCACACAGTCTTTAACAATAGATATAGTTTGAGTTCATTCTTGACATAAAAAATTGAGAAAACTATTATTGTTAGGTCCAATTAGAAGTTTTTCCTGGACTTTTAACGATACCACATCATCTACAATATAAAATACTAACCTTCAAATGTTTACGTTTTAGGACCATTTTAAAGATTTGGTATTATTGGGGTTTTTTCCATTAAAATGCAATTATGTGTTTATAATCCGTGCAAAACTTTCTGCAATTTTATGTGCTAGTGGTTCCATTTTTAAGTTAATCTCTTACTTTTGTCACTAATTTCAGCTTCTCGTCTTTAACCTTTAGAGTGATTGGACCTTGTAATCTTCCATAAGTGGGTCAAAAATGACGCATATAAGAATCAATGTGGGGTTTTTTGCTATTTTTTGTCATTTTGGTTCAGAAAATCACTTGTGTTATTGTTTGTATTACATTTGTGTCCACACAAGAATGATTTCATGTTGAAAATATGTTTACTTTTCACTTTATAGCACATTTTGAGTATTTTGATGATTGAAAAAGGAGAATGTTACACAGAACAACAATAGATGAATGTCAGCATCCATTCTGTTGAAATTTTTCCACTTGTTTCCTCCAGCTGTTGCTGCTCTCCATCCTTCCAAGTTTGTGTACTTCAACGCCTCTTGTATGATTTTGTCAATGATAAAGAGCTTGGGGCAGCAAAACCAATATCATGATTTCTTTAAAAGTATAAAAAAGTAACTTAAAAATTTAAATGAAATTATATCAGAAACATGTTTTTTGAGGAATAACTGGAAAATGAAATGATAAAAACTTTTGCTTCCAAAGATTTTACCGTAAAACGACCTCACCGGCTCATTTTTGACCCATTTATGCGTCTCAGGGTTAATAGGCTAAATGCAGCTCTACTCTAACTTTGCCACATTGAATCACGTGTTTGTTATCGGTGCCTGTTCCTGGCAGCCTCGTCTTGACAGCGCCACATTGTGTCGCGTCGCCCCTTTTGTTTGTTTGTTTGTTGGAGGCGCTCGGGTGGATTTGTTTTGGTCGGAGGGTCGTGTAAACATGAGCGGCCCCCGGAGCCCCAGTGGGCCCCGCGGATCCCGACCTTCCTCCCCCATTAGCGGGCTTTCAGACAGAACAGGGGGAGTGTTTTGGGCGACACACGCCCGCCGTCGCCCCGGGGTGACGCACGATTCGTCACGTGGCGCTGAGCAGATCCTCTGGCACGACGCCCACCAGAGAGAAGCTTTTAGTTTTTTTCCTCTCTCAACCTTTTCTTCAGATGAACTGACTCAGTTTTACAGCAGCGACTGTTAATATGATTTTTTATCTCTCTCAAGGTGCAAACTCCTTTTCCTGTACCTCGGTGGCGTTCATTGATCTCTCGCTTTCTTTTCTGGCACCTTGAAAAACAACCTGCGTCGAGGTTTTTATTTCGCTTTAAGGCCATAAAACAAAAGTCCGTTCGAGTGTAAAGAAAACTCACATTGATGGGGTTTTGCTTCACTGAAACCAAGGTGCATTTTTAACTCTTTTTTATCGTATTGTTCTGCAGATTCAGGACTGTAATTGTATACATCAAGAGGACATCTGCAGCATAACAGTGGCTCTCTTGCTCATAATTTTTTTGAGCGTTTCTCAGACGCTGCCATCAGTTTTGAGATTGATGTCTCGCCTCCTTAGACAGGCATTTGTTTTCATTAATTTCATTTTGTTTTAAAATCAATTTGAAAGGACTCAAAGCTTCGCCAGAGGTCGGCCATCCATCACGGTGAACGTTTACCCACCTTTATTTGTTGTCAAAGTTAATGCAGTTGTAGAAATGGATGCCCCGCGATCTTAGATTCACCCAAAAAGTGCGTTATTTCATCAGAAAAATGAATCCAGAAGACAGGAACAGACAGTACGGGCGTCCCGGAAAAGATATCTTTTCTCATTTGTGGCATTAAAATGCAGACCAGACTATTGGATGACCTCGGGGAGTTTTCAAAACGATGCTTTGTCTGACAGACATTATGACGAGATCCAAGAGTCTGCAAGGAGATTTCAACAGCGAAACTGTTATTTTCCTCATTTCAGGAGTTTTACTGTTTCATCTAAAGTCATCTGGGGTTTCCTTCCACTTAGACGTAATGTTTTTCCTTTCAGACGCCACCCATTCTCTCATTAATGGCAAAAATTTCACAAATAAGAGACGAAACTGGAATAGAAAACATGCCAGACTCACATCCAGACCATAAAACACGGTGATTAGCATGATGAAGTGAGCGTCGCTAAAAATCAATCTCCTGTAAATAAAAGGTGCTTGTGTTTCGTACGGAGGAAAACGGTGTTGGGACTGTAAATTTGCACTGTTTACGCTCTAAACCTGTCCCTTGCTTTTATTGTTTCCTCCGGGTTTTTTTTTTTTTTTGCCCTTCTTTTCCGTCCTCTAATTGGCTCTCGAAGGGAAGCCATTTTGGAGCGGTTTTAATTACATCGTAAAGGAGGTTTTGCTGCAGCTGCACAGTTGGCCGTGTGGGCTCGTTGCAATATGAACGCTGTATATCACAGGACGCCCACGGTCCGCCGTGTTGTGCTGATCCACGTTGAGTTTTCTGAGGATGTAGCGCCGACAGGAAACTAGACAATATATAAGAGCCGGTAGGGTCTGACCGATTTATGGGCCCAATATTTGGCTTTTATTAAACATCTCAACTTGGCCGGTTAGTTTGATCCACCTTGTATCTCCTCTGCTCGCTGTAAGACCGGACTGTGAACCCATGAACCCAGCAGCGGTGCTAAATCTTCACTCTTTGCCAAGATTCAGTTAACCTTTGCAATTTTGAAATTTGACAGCAGTAAAAACACTCAAAACGTCGTTCTTTTAGCCTGAAATCTGATGAATTTTCCTAAAGTGACCCAAAATACGCCCTAAGTTCTTTAAAAATAATATATTTTTGTACGGGTGCTACAAATTTGAGCTGAAATTTGTTGAGATGGATTTTAGATCTCCCACTGATTCCAGCCCCTCTGATGAAGACGGTTAGTTCCACACTGAGTTCCATACAATTAAAGTTTCCTACCACTGCTTTAAATGCACAGACTAGCTCATGATAATCATTTTATTACTTATGTTTCGTGTTGTAAGTGCTAAATGTTGAATTAAAGTTGATAATTATGATTTCTTATGATGAGTTTAATGGTTGCAGTGGTTAAACATGATTATATTATGAACTTCAACGGTTCCTAAATGTTGGTGACATTTCCAAATTCAGTCAAATATATCTAAAGCATTGTGGCTTTTACGTTTTTTTTTTGTAAAAGAGGACATGATACGGTGTAATTGTAGATGTTTTTCTCCAGAAACAAATGTTGATAAAATTTAAAAAATACACCCTGCCTGCTCTCTGAAACATTTATTAAGGATAAATCATACATTTATTAATGTGACATAAGCTGTTTAGACAATATAAATAGTTTAAAATTTGGTATAGACAGTCACAATGAGGGAGTTCACACTGTGAAAGCATAAAATATGAACAGTATGTCAGAGTTAAGTGGAGAGTTTTATTCTTCCGTGCTGCTTTTTTTACGTTTTCTGACAGTATTTGAGGAAAAAAACAGTAAATTTATCAAATAGTGGAATAAAGCATCAGATATAGACCAAATAAATCCCCAATAAGCTTTTCCTTTTGAATATATACTCAAAGCAAATGAGCAATATGTGTAAAAGGCTGCAGTTCATGTGTGCGTCTGTGAGGGATTTGTCATTACGCCAAAAAACACGTCCACCAGGGTCAACCAAGGTCCTGCCGGGAAGCCTCACCACGCATTAATGCAGTTATCATGCAGCTAACTATTTAATCCATTAATCATTTGATGCAGAATATTGATTAAAAGGGTTGGGATGATTTACAGCCCTGAACTAACAGCCCTGCAGATCTGTAACCAGAGACACACGACCAGATCTGATAAATCCACTTAGCCTCCAACTATCCATCAAACATCTCAGTGAACCCAAAGGAATAATGTTTAAAAAAAAATCATAAAATCTGCAGGAACCTGGCACTTCAAAATAAGAGCCAAGTTTGTCTTTAAAGCACATTTTATGCACAAAGCTTTATGTAGTCAGTTAAAATGCTAAGAACTTAAGAAAAACTGTGAATTCAAATTAAAAGATTGCAAAAATAGATGAAGTGAATAAAAGTGCAGACAAGTAAAGCCTGAAAGTGGCACAGAAGTCTTCACTGAATTGCGCTTTGGTGTGATTTAACTGGACATGAAACAATAACCTGCTGAATTTATTAGAAAATATGCAGTGAATACTTAACAAAACCATGCAGTGCCTTTAGATTTTTAAATATTCTTGCAGATTGCTAAAAAAAAATCATGTGTGAAAACATCCAAGTCGCTTCTTCATCTCCAATGCCATTTAGCTTGGGCTTTTTTTCAATATTAACTCTTTATTTAGTTGATTAAATGTAAGGAAATTAACTAATTACCACCACAGAGCTCAGAGATAAGGCTCCTAATATTGTTTAGTCGCTCAACCAGTAGCACAAAAAACCCAAAATCTGAAGTGAGAACCTTCAATTTTTTTGTTTTTTTTCCTTTTGATAAATGTCAAATAATAATTCAGTGCAGCCTTAGAATCAAACCTTGTTGGTATTTTGGCGTTTTTACCTGTTCTTCGGTGCTTCCTGTAGCTTCTTTCTGCTTCTCCACGTGTTTTTCGCCTCCCACCAGAATAACCCCCGACCAGGTACTGCAGCGCTTTAATAATCTGCCCACATTTATGAGTCCGAGCCCATAGATCAGTGTCAACGCGCCGACCTGCGAGGACATCAGTCAGATCAGATACAGACTAATGAAGGCCTGCTCGCGTTACCTCCACCGTCAATCAAACGCGCCGCCGGTTAATCATCGGCATCTCGCTCATTAAGAAACACAGATCCCCGCTGAGATTCAGTCCGGGTCTTGCGTTTGGCTCGGTGTCCTTGTCGCCCAACTCCATATATTACAATAAAAGGACGGGGCGGCTAACGTTTAGCTCTCCATTTACATTCCACTCAATAACCTGACGTGTTTTTTCCTCTGTAGTAAAGAATGAACGAGCCGGTGGAGGATCAGAGTAGGCCTGATTAGGAGCTGATTTATTGTTGTTGGACAGTCTGCCCAGCTCACAATGCATATTTGTGCACCACAGGTTCAATAAAAAGATCATTTTATTAACAGTTACTCTCAGTATTTTCCAAATTGTTGTTTTAAAATCATAGAAAATGAAAATGGTCATTGTTTTGCCTAAAAACAACTCTTTTGAGGCGACATAATAAGTCCAAACGTATTTTTTTTGTCCGGAGAAATGAGTGAAAGTACCCGAATAAGCGAATAAATTAATTCTACGCGGTTGTAATTAACCTCTTAAACATTCATTTTATGAAATTTTGAGCCTATTGTGTTCCAAAGTGAGAAGAACATGTGGATCAGACATCAGTTTAATCAGTTTTCTGGCATGACATCAGTATAATTTCGGCCTCTTACCTGGTAGCAGAGGTTTTGTCACCATTAAAATGGATGAAGTGCACCACACTACATCTTTCCATTTGCCGCTGCGCAAAATAAAGTAAAGTCAAATATGAAACTTGCCTTTGAAGTTTGAGCTCAGTTTAAAGATGTCAGTGTGCTGAGATCTATGAGGCCTTGATTGATTTTTTTCAGAGATATCTTTCAAACTGAAGAGACAAATGCACGTGCATCACTTCACTCGCTGCAGATTTTAAAGGTTCAGTAATTGTCAGACAAAGTTAAAGACTGTGTCAGAAATCTTAACCGGTGATGCTTTAAAACAAAACTCAACTAATACCTCCTCACAGCGTGTTAGCTCTTCAATTCTGTGTGAGTAATGAAAAAGAAGTCACTGTTCGCCCTGCTTCACATTTATCAAGCAAAGTAGCTTAAATTGATCAACACGGTGCTTTTTTGATTTGTCTGCTACACATTTTTGCTTTTGGAGCAGTTTTCCTCCAGAATCAGACTCCACCTTTAGCTGTGTCTCCTAAAAATTGCTGTGGAAGTTCAACGAGATTGAGAGAGGATGAGGAGGCAGAGAGACACACTGGAGACTCATGACTTGTGAGTATGGTTTACTGAAATCAGGAGAAGTGACACCAACAGAGCAGCAGTTCTTGCCAGCATCAGTTCTGAGGATTCTCTCTGACCTTTGGGTGTTTATTGCAGTTGGGAGAGGGTTCAGATTTAGATTACAGACCAACATGGAGACAACTCATCTGCTTAGTTACAGCAGAATAGACAATATCTAACCTTGACCAAAGTCCTAACATCTTCCTCCGACAGCATCTGTCTGTCACAAGGCTGTATTAGGGCCAGATAATATCCGAACATGAACACTTCCTCAGGCCCACAGAGGTTCAAGGGGAACAGGGACCAAAGGTGGCAACCTGCTCTAACCTGTGGGATAATTTGGGATGGTGTAAGCTAACAGCTGCAAGAAAATACTTCATCAAGAGGAAAGAGTCGTTAATTCTTGAAAAAAAATTACATTTCTAAACAATTAAATGCATGTTTAATCAAGCTTCTAAGGAAACTGTATATATTTTCTACAATAAATGAGGAGGAAGCTTCAAAAAATGTTGTGAAAGGTTCGTATTTTCACCCGAACCGTAATATTTTCTTAAATCAAACCAACCAGCAAGTGACCAATAAAGCTCAAGGTACAGAATAACGGTGCCACATGAGGCATGAACCTTAGTCTTCTGGACTGGTCTGACATCGACTTTGTGTCTCCTTCGAACTGAAAGTGTTTCCTGTCCTGTCATAGTTTTTACATTTGGACCATAAATACATTTCTGTCTGATCGTAAAAGCAGTTTTAGCGGTGCACATGACTTTTTGTGTGACGGGGTTCCACCTTTCAGCAAACCTCAGAGTCTTATTGGTTAACTGGTCTTTTCTCCAACATGATAAACTGAGTAAAATCACTGTCATTTCGAACAACATCGTCTCGTCTCCTGTACCGAGCGGTGCAGTCAGTCATTACTGCTCGACGAGGTTCCTGCGGGGATTTGTGCCGAGACGAGTGCAGAGGAGCAGTTCGACATTTCATTGTGGTCACGTATCCGGCAGACAGAAAATGACAGTTTGCTCAGGTGTATGAATGAAGATATTGTGTTTGCTGCCGAGAGACTGACTGGCACATTTTCGCCCCCTCCACCCCCCAAAAAGCAAACTTTTCTCTAAAGTTTTTTTCATTTATCCAGGGGAAAGCTTGCTCAGCATGCACGCTGGTCTTCCACTGACATCCTGGAAGCTGTCCAATATTCAGCAGTTGGTGGTTAAGTGTCTGATGCCAGAGAAAGTTCCTCTTCATTCGCCGCTTCTTGCCCAGGTGTTTACAGCCAGTCAGCAGGATTTCATTTCTGCTCAAAGCACCACTTATCCTGCCTTCACTCTTAAGCTGGTGGTTTTGTGTTCGGGATTCAAAAAGCGAGTTGTCACAAAGTTAGTTTTTTTTTTTTTTAATCCGTGAAGGTCAGAGCACGTTAACGAGGCCAATTTTGATAACAAATCCCATTATCTGTCGCCTGAATCCACCGCTTCCACTCATTAAGCACACAGTGACCCTTTCGCTTTCGTGTTGTTTCAGCTTCTGAGGTTTCGAGTGTGGAAAGAGATCAAACTCGTACGAATAAACACAGATATAAAGAAGGCTGTTTCCCGAGAGGAGACGATTAATCAGCAGTTAATGACAAACGTGTGTGTTGTGGCTCTGTATTGAAGAAAATCATTGAAGAAGCTTCATCAAGTCTACTGAGAAGAGTTTGGACTTTTCCTTCACAGCTAGCTTTAGTCTGAATCAGATCTTGTGTTTAAATGACTGTAAAAGCACTCAGTTGATTATTTTGTTTTTTCCCTGAGTTGTAGTTTGACTGACTGGATGTAGACTTTGGATATAAATACGTAACTTCCCTCCTCTTTCTACCTTTTCTACTTTCAGTCATTTTCAAAATCCCCTCCTAGCATCAACCTGCGTGCTGAAAAATGTGTACAGGATGTGGATCGTGCAGGAAGGCAACCCTGTTTGGTTGTTTTTTGTGACATTCATAATTTTTATGGCAGTTCTGCCTCCTCTATATTGCCAGGGCATCATCACTGCATCCCGGGCTAAACACCAATTAAAAAACTGTGGTTGCTTTAAAGAAATGCTCCCATAAGCTGAGCGATAACGGGGTGCAACCAGACCATTGTCCGGCGGTGTGGGAACAAGTTACAAGTTTAAAGAAACCAAAGAAGGTCACATGAATGTCTGAAGGTTGCACAAAGGTTTAAAATCCACAGTGAACACGTGTTTTGGGGATTTGCATCATACGGAGTGGGAAAATCAGATCAAATTAGCTAACATAGACTTAATTATTTTAATCTCTGTATTGATTTCTTCAGTATTTTTGCACCTACACGTCAGGTTTATGTGTTGGTTCCATGTGAAAGTTGCACGCTGGTCCACAGTGTCTGCTATGAGGGGCTTCAGTTGTAATTATGTCAATTATATGGAGGTCCTTCGAATGAAATTGTCCACCATTTGTCAGTGTCTCTTACGCCATCGCTAGTTCCCGGCCGTGTGACAACAGTGACTAATCTGGCGCCGTCTTCCCTCCTGCAGGAGCTCTGCCGGCAGCGGATGGCGGTCAAACCTCCAGCCGAGCGTCAGGAGCCCATCTCCTCCAGGATCAACAGCGTCTCGTCCCAGTTCAGCGACGGCGGTCCGGCCGTCAGCCCCTCAGCACGGAGCAGCATCTCCTCCTGGAGCGAAGAGCCCGCCCACTCCAACATGGACATCTCCACAGGTCACATGATCCTGGTGAGTCTCCTGATAGGCCGCTTTGGTTGTGACCAGCATGCGGTCGTCGGTTGTATTTCTGAGTTTGTTTGCAGACTTCTATGAGCTCGACAAAGTTCAAAAGCAACCAGATGAACACCAGTAAGTGCTGAAAAGTCCCAGCAGTTCTGGTGATCTGTCAGGTAGACCTCAGGAGATTTAACTCATGTTTGGTTCCCCAACATTTTCCTCTTTCACATGCTCATGCACTACCATCCGAATGTTTGGGGTGACACAGACAATGTCATGTGCTAACATAATTCTACAAGGGTTTTCTAATCATCAATGAGCCTTTCAACACCATTAGCTAACACAATGTAGCATTAGAACACAGGAGTGATGGTTGCTGGAAATGTTCCTCTGTACCCCTATGGAGATATTCCATTAAAAATCAGCTGTTTTAAGCTAGAATAGTCATTTACCACGTTAGCAATGTCTAGACTGAATTTCTGACTCATTTAATGCTATCTTCATTGAACAAAAACTGCTTTTCTTTCAAAAATAAGGACATTTCTAAATGACTCTTAACTTTTGAATGGCAGGTAATGGTGGGGCTGGTACAAGTTAACTGGATTATATCTGGAATTAAATGCATTATTTTGTCCTAAAATATTTAGTGGAAACTGAACCAAAAAGTTCAGATCCTAAACCAGAGAATCCAAGGTTTTCATCTTTCTTCTAACAATTGGTACATTAACGATGTCTGGATTGTATTTCTGATCCATTTCATGTTATCTTCATTGGAAAAAAAGATTTTCTTTCAAAAATAAGGACATTTCTAAGTGAGCCCAAACTTTAGAAACAGTAGTGTGTATTGCACAGACTCACCAATAGCACTTCTGCATCACCAGTGGCATAAATGCGAGGGTTGTGTTTCCATTTATTTGGTGTGAATGTGCATCCATCATCCACATACCTCCCATCTTACACATTTAGAGTTGATGAAAGCACTTTTGACTCTGAATTTAGCTCATTTTATGTTTCACTCGCGAATAGTTAGCCTATTTCTAGTCATCTGAATCGCTCCACACATCTGCAGGTTTTCAGCAAATTCAAATAGCTCCTGTTGTGCTCATAAATGGCTGTTATCCTTCAGACAACCCAGGTAGTCAGAGATGTGCAGACGCGACTTAGAGTGGAACTGTAATCATTGTGCACCAGGCGACTACAAACCATCCATGAAAAACAGTGACAAAAGTGCAAACATTGTACTGATTTCTGCAAGTTGTTCTTATAATAGCATAAAAAAGGCTGAAATAAACTAGCAACACCTGCTGCATATGACACAAGCGGCACGGACACGCCACTGAAACCAAAACAGCCCAACATGAACACTTTTTCATCATAAATAATTCATCCCAGTCAGATTATCAGGCTAATTCTCCCAAAAGGAATTTACAAAGTAGGAGCATTTCAAAGTTAATTCAAATGGTCTTCTAATTATAATATGGCCAAAGAATATCTGCATGTTTCATAAATTGGTTGAATGGTCAGCTTCTCTGATGTTCTTCTATTCCAGTGTAATTTTTATCACCTTTATGGTATTTTTCTGTCCTCCCCAGTTCAACCAGTATTTGTATTTTTTGCCGCCTTCACTCTGGTATCTCTTTTCTGCATCTCATTTTTGTCCCACTTCTCTTTTTTCCTCTCATCTCGTTGCCTTTCTCATCATTCTCCCTGTGTCGTTGGCTTCTTTTTTCTTTTTTTTTTGGTTTCCGTACATCTCATTACACCCACAGTTTCTATAAGCAGCCTTCTTACCCCCTTCTATCCGGCAGATGAAAATCTCTATTGAACCTCGGTCGCATTCGGAGCGCCATCATAATTGCGATATAAGGCTGCTCACTTCAGCAGCCCCCCCACCCACATCGCCCACCCTCTCTCTCTCCATGCATTGTGAAGCTGCCGGCAAGATGTGACGGAGCGGCCTTTCTGATGTGTTCAATAGGCACAAAGATACTAATTACCCCAGAGATTTGCACCACAGTTGTGTTTCGGGAGGAACGACTCCCAGCCGCTGCAGAGAGAGCGTCTCTGTTGTTTTTTTTGCACCGGCACAACACCCAAGTCGAAGCGTTTCTTCGTTTTCTAGCCGTTTTTGAAGCTTCGAGGCCACGTGCCGATGAGAATAGACTTGCAAGGTCTGAACTCCTTCAGGTACGTTTGCTTTGTCTTCCGTCTCGGCAGATCAGAGGGATGAAACGAAGCGGCACTGATGTTTTGTCGACTGTTCAGTGGGCGTGTGGGCCGCAGTGTGGTCAGGAGGGTTATTGAATTTGTTAAATTATACAGACTAATATTTAAATGGTGTGAGGGCTGGAAGGAGATGGACTGAGTGGTTCTAATGTGGTCGTGATGATTAATTCTGTGTAGGTGATGGAGAGGAATGTAAATGTCCTCTCAGAGAAACTTCAAAAAGTCCACAAGACATTTTCGCCTCCTTTGAAAGACTTTTGTGTTTTCTGATAACACGACACCATCAGTACCAGCAGATTGTTGTCTCATATAGAAAGTAAAACTGTTGTTTTAACGCCACAAAGCCTTCCTACAGATAGTCACAGTTTGGTTCTCTGTAACCCATCAGTAACAACACATACAGTAGATACTGGAGGAATCCAAAGAACCTTGGATATTTTAAATTTTGTAGATTTTTTCCTCTAATTGCAAGTAATGGCAACATAAATATCATTAAAGTGTGGTGATGAAATGTGACTAATGGTATTACCAAGATACAGTTGAGGTTAATCAATTAAAACACAGTTGTAGCCAAAAACATTTTTGACATTAATTGCATCCACAGGCTACACAAAGGACAACAGATTGACAATGAATTAATTTACAGAAGAGAGTTCTTAGATTACCTGTTACCTTTTGAACCGTGGTCATGACATTTCTTTGATTTTAATGTGTTTAGTGGCTTGTTGCTACCTTGTTGTTTTGGTTTTATGACAGTATTTATATGAAATCTAAACCAGTATAAAGGCTTAGATGGGTTTCTTTGTTTACTCTTTGGATGCATCGAGTTTATTGACTGTTAATATCTTGGTTCCAGAGGTGACCATATTTGGATGAGAGGAAGTGAGAACCAGAGGACTCAATCTGTACCATTAGCATATCAAATGCTAATTTAGCTGCTGAAGTTAGCACTTCAGCTAGCTTGGCAAACATGATCCGTCTGTTAATTGTGATGCTAATTTTAGAAGTGAAAAACAAGCTTAAGACAAAATGCTAACATTTAACAGCTGACTCCTTTGAATACAGAACAAGATATTAGGGGCCAAAATGTTAGCGAACTTTCTAAAACTGAGAACTCAGTGAAAAGGTCAAAGTTTTGAGACAAAAACACAGAAATCAATCAGAATACAACAGGTCTAGTTCACTATTATTGCACTTAAGGACAAGAGTAAATAGATCCTTCAGAAAATACAGCAGACTTACCCACTATAGTCGTAAACAGAATTTTATTGAATAAGTGCAGTTGGCATAACACAGAAAGGCCAAGAATTATCAAATCAGAAATTTCAAATACTACAATCCAAGACAAATTACTTCATAGGAATATTTGAACGAGTGTGAAAAAAAGCAAGCGGGCTTCATGATGGTAGAAAATCTGAGAAAAATGTGTGAAAAAATCTGTTAGCTAGTCAAATGACCCAAGTAGAGGAGGATGTCTTAGCTAAAAAAAAATAACTTTGCTATATCCCTACAGCCTATAACCTGGACAGACAAACCAAAAACAGCTTGCAGCTATTCAAATGCTGCCATAAATACTCATAGCCACGCCCTGAAGCAGTTTTATTGTCTATTCATGCCTTAATTGGAACTCGGTGTACTAAATAGGCATAATAATGCATTGAAGGAGACCTGAAACAAACAAATGAAACCATGAACCTATTAGAAAAATGTTTACTAAGGTAACAAGTCAAGTGAAACTAATGGTAATTTCCTCATAAACTTCTGTACAATTTGAGTGGCCCCCTGCTGGAAAAAATGCAGTTTTAAGAAATTGTGCTTTTTTGCTTTTTCTGTGGTGTGGATTTGATATACTGACCAGTAAGTTCATAAAGATCTACACATGTTAATTTTGATTGTGAAGATAAATATAAGTATAGATTATGTTTTTGAGTGTTTTCTGCGGTGCCAGTAACAATGCGGGAAATGAGAGGCATTTAGTGAATTAAGAGCAGATCTTCATAGAGCAGCAGATTTAAACCCATTGTGTTTGGCAGTTGCATTATAAACATAAAACACCTTGAATGCAAACGGACTCCTTTTAGCTATGAATATGTCCGTTTAGCGGTAATAAACCCGTCGAAATGGGTTGGATTTTATCGGAGCTGATGGTGTATTTAACTGTTTTTTTTTGCCGCTGAGGGAATAAAAGAGGACGAGTCACCGAGGAGATCTGCAATTCTTGGTGATTATGTGTGATTTTTACCAGGAGCTCTTCAGTTATTTTACTGATAATTCACTGCAATTTTGCAGGAAAAAAAGAAAAAGAAAAAGCAGAGAGAGTGCTGGAGAGCAGAGAGGTTTAGGGATGCCCAGAGTGTTTCAGCACCTCGGACAGCTCCACTCTCACAGAAAGGGGAAGAAACTGCAGAACGACCGTCCTCCCACAGCGAAAACCTTCCACAGAGAAGTTACGTAACACCAGCGCCGTGTGGAAACCATGTATGTCTGAAATGTCAGGAAGCAAAAAGAAAGAAAAAAGAGACACATCCTTGTTTTTAACCAGACCAGTGTGTGTTTTCCTCTGGGTTTTGGAACCTTTCACAGAACCCAAAGGTCAGCTTGTTTTCTCAGCCCACAGAAGGGCACAAAAAAGTTTTATAAAAAGGTTGTTGTAGACCGGCGACAATCTGGGAAATTGCTGTTTAGTGTCTCTTACCGCCCACCAGCCACAGGTAGCCTCTTTTCATCCATCCTTTTCATCCTTTCATTCAGTAATTTTCTTTTAGTCATGACTAGTTTTACCTCTTTTATCATCCGCCACGATCTTTCTTTCACTGCTTTTTTATTTTTCTTCACTCCTTCCTCCCCTTTTCTTTCTTTCTTTTACTTGTCAGTCTTTTATGTTTCCTTCCATTGTTATTGAGTTTGTGTTCACTCTTTTCCTCTGTGACTTTATTTACAGTTTTCCAAACATTTTCAAACTTATTTCTAATTCACATTGTGACATAAACTAGAGGCAGGGTGGAGAGTTTACATGGCAACATTTTGGTTTGTTTTTTTGAACAGATCACAAAAAAGAGACCGAATCCATCACAAAGTGAAAAAGCAAAAGAGGGGGTTAGAAACAGTGTGGTTTAATCCACAGAAAAATCTGAGTTTTATATAATTTCTGTAAAATTTTATGGTCTAGATTTTAGTGGCAAAGTGGTCTAATACACAGCCCAAACATAGCGTTACAGTGGTGCTTCCAATGTTTGGCCATTCTGGAAAACACAAAACTTTGAACCCATTTTTCTCAAAAACTACAGAAAGTGGGTCAGACCATTCTGCCTTCAAACCCTTCAAATGTAAAAATAGATTTGTTAAGCTACAGAACATTTTATTCCTACAAATGCTGCAAAACATTTTTTCTGGGTTTATTTACTGCTTTTTTTTCAGATTTTTGCAAAATTGTCAAAAACTTTAACTCTAATTTATACAAAGCCAAAAAATTGTACCTGATGTGATCCGAGATTGAGATTTTCTGTTCTGTAAATTACACAAATTTAGGTTTTAACAAAACAATACTTAATGTTCAGAAATCTCCTCTTCAGATTTCAACAAACTTTCCAGTTTTATTTCTGTCTATGTTCTGAAGGTTTTCAACAGACATATTTGTTGAATTACAGAACATTTTATCCCTAAAAACACGATGAAAAATACACATTTTCTGGCTGCATTTTGTGACTGATATGGTGATGAAATAAAATATTCAGAATCCCCTTTGGAAAAAGCCAGAAACAGGAACGTTGAACCTGATTTCATCCAATGCTCAGAGTTTTGTTCTGAACAAAATTTGGAATTTTTAACAGGAAATTACCTCTTTTTCATATTCAAACAGACAATTTAAGAAAACTTCAACTCAGTTTTCTCAACACCTACAGAAGGCAGGTTACACCACTCTGCTTCCAAACCATTCAGATATTCCATCTGCCGCCCTCGAGTGAGGCGACCGTTGAGCGATTAATAAAAATCAGCAGCTTCGAATAAAAGGAATAACGCTGATAATGAGCTGCCGACCCTCCCACCTCTCCAAAAAAATTTTTAAAAATTAATTGCCTCTCATAAACCCCTGGCAAATTCCATGTCATCATCCACCCACTGATTTTAATTTGAGGAGAAACAGCTTTCACCATCTTATCTAAGTTAATGTATTACTCGATCCCATGCGACCAAGAAGCCCCTCCACGCCACCGCCTCCCACCCGCATCCTCTCTGGCTGCTGCCTTAAGAGGATTAGGCGACTCTATATATAAAGCACATTATCTTGTCTTTTGTTGCCGACCAAGTAAGTGTTATAGATTATACTGCAGCGGGAGCCTCCGTCCAGATTAACCGTGCCAGGAGTTTTGTTGTGGGTTTTTTTTTCAGGCCTGCTGGGATGTGATCCGTGGAGTTGATAGGTCACAGGGCAGAGGCTGGAGGAAGAATGGGCTCCAGGAAATGGATGTTAAATCGCTCTAATGTGGTCGGCTGAGGAGGAGGAAGCCGAGAAGCTGGGCTCACGTATCAGGATGATGTCAGCTTCTGACTAAAAATAACAGACGGATGCTCGGCGGTGATTGATTGTGTGTTTGTTGTAGAAATCACCAGTCTGGAGACCCGAACCAACTGATGCAACGCTCCGCAAACACAGAAATGATTAATTCACTTTAGCGTGGTAAATGTGAGGCTTCGGTTTTAAACTTTCTTTATTAGTAAAGGTGGGATTTCACCTCCTGTAACCATGTCATTGATTTGTTGTTCTATGTATTAGGGGAAACAATGGCACATGGTACATTTTTTTGTTTGTCTGTTTTTTTTAAAGGACACAAAAATCACAAGAAAAGCATTCAGAGAGCTCAGTGCTCCACTAAGTCTGCTCAATCGTATGATTTCCAACAGATAAGTCCCGATAAGTCCACAATGGTGGATTTGTTGTAGAATCCCAATCATGTGATCGTCGGCAGGCAGTTAGATGTAGTGTTCACTTGTTACCATGGTTACAGTGACGTTGTGCCGCTTTCTGGCAATGAGACAGAAATCTTTAACAAATCTGTGGATCCAGACTATAAGCTGCATCACTGCCAAAATCTAATCACTTGGTCCTTGTGTCATTTATGACCTTCACTGAAAATTTCATTCAAATCCATTATTGTATTTTTGAGTAATGTTGTTGACAGACAGACGTACAGACAGACAGACGTACAGACAGACGTACAGACAGACAGACGTACAGACAGACGTACAGACAGACGTACAGACAGACAGACGTACAGACAGACGTACAGACAGACAGACGTACAGACAGACAGACGTACAGACAGACAGACAGACAGACAGACGTACACAGATCATCATAGAACTTCACTGCGTTAATTGGCGGAGTAACAAAAGAACATTGCTCAAAAGAAACACAGGTAAAATAAAAACTGGGTAGCAGCATGTCCATGGACTGTAGTGGATAGTCTGTTAAAGGAATATGAGTGGTTTCCTTTTTCAATTCTTCGTTGTTTTTTCAAAGGGTTTTGAAATGGAATAATAAAGTTAAAGGGGAGACAAAACTTACCACCCATTTTTTCAATTTTCTTCTTTTTAAAACCCAACTTAAATGAGATTTCTTCATCCAATTTGCATTTTATTCTCTTAATTTTACGAAACTTCAAAATATTCTCCATGTTTTTGTTTTGGTTGACTTCTAACTAATGTTACAGATATTTATCGACAGGTAAAATATCTATAATGTAGTAGATATTTCATGTAACATCCAGCCTGTTTCCTCTTTACATCTTGTCCATTTCACATCTTGGTTTATTTAAGCAAAAATATGAAAAACAGTACATGAGTTTAAACTAAAAGAGAGGAAACTTCATCAATGGAAAATCCAAGAAAAGCTGCTTCCAGAGCCGCCCACACTGAGCGAACCAAAGCTGGACGAAAAAATAAAAGTCTTTATAAACACTGATTAGCTGTAAAAACCTGAACTGGAAATCTGAATTTATTTCTCATCACCACTGCCCGGTGTAACGTGTTTGTTTCAGTGAATAGATCCATTAGTGGAGTTGCAGATGATGTGCCTTGATGTAAAAATCCTCCATTCTTAGCTCAAGACTTCTGCATTCAATTATGTATAAAAGCTTTTAAAGTAAAAGCACTCATTTTGCAGAATGAACGTTTTGTAATCATTATTAGTTTTTCATATTTATTAAGATTATCATACTACTGTTGCTGGAACTGTTTAATAAGTATATTTTAGTACAAAATGCAGTGTTTTCTCTGACTTGTAGCGGAACAGAAAATGGAAATAGTTTAATTAGTCAAGTCAGAAGACTGAACCTTTAAACCTCAGTTAGTTTCTTCACATTCTTCTTCACTGTTGGTTCATTTTTCACTGCAACATAAAGTCCTGCCCCTCTTTGAAAACAGCGCAAACACAACTCTGAAATGTTTCTGGTGTGGAACGACAGAGTAAAGATGCCATAAATCAAACAAAAAGACAAAAAAATTATTTTGTTACTGATTTTGCAACAGTTTAAAAACTAATGGAATCAACATGGAAGATATTTTCCAAGTTCCCTCAGGTGTTAGCAGCAGTGAGGTGGCTCTCCATGCTAAAAATATTTCACTACTTACGTTATAAATTTGTGTAAACACTGCCTGCAGTTAAAATGTGTGCAACTTAAAAGTCCCTGAATTATTGTCATGTGACTGTCGCTCGACGCTTAATCATGAATAATAACTTTTCGGTTGCATTGAAGAACACAAAACTTTTTTGTTTTTTACAGCATTTTATTGTTGCAAATTTTTAAATGATGCATTTAGATTTTTTTTTTTTCAATATTGTGATTTTGAAGCTTAGATTTGCCCACAGGGCCATAAATCACACATGATCAGTTCAGTGATCATTGGAAAGTTAAAAATCAGATGATTCTTTGTTTTTGCTGATTCTTGCTCTGACAAATGCTGTGAAATTGGTAGTTTTTTTAAGAAGCTAAAATGCCTCCCGGTGGGGTTTTAGAGTTCAGAGGGTTGCAAATATTCGCATCTCGGCACTTCAGAGCTCCTAATATCCCTGAGAGACACCCGAGTCAAGCAGAAGTCCTTTGAAATTGCACTTAAACTGCATTTGATGAATGTACTGTCCACCACCGGACACCGCTCCCCGCTGTGCATCCCGCAGAGATTCCTTCCTCCCACTTCCCCTCCCTTTCTTTATTCCCCATTCGATCCAAAATGGCCGCCACATTACGTCACCCCCCACTTTGCCTCCTACAGGTGCTCAGACGGAGCGTCGGAGCCACAATGGCGTCCGGGGCTTTATGGAGCACCTTTGGCAGCTGTAAGCCCCCCCGTGGTAAGGGGATTATTCAGTGTTTGGCCGACACATGGTGATCTCAGCACCTCCTGATTGGATTGCAATAATCCCTTTACACAGCCACAAAACCCTATTACCCCGGCATTAGAGAGGCAGAGGGAGGGTAGGGGGTGGAGGGCGGGCGTTTGTAGTTGTTTCTGTGTGCGTTTTTGAATGTATGCGGCGTGTTTCGATGGGTTTCTGTGTGCAGGCCTTCCCGTCGCCTTCATGTATTTGCTTTTTGCAGCGTGTGGGTGAGCAGCTTCGTTTCGTGACCTCATGAAAACCTTTATATGTGGTTTTTTCGCTTCAAATGTGTGCGTCTCCTTCATGTGCGCCGATAAGCGCTGTGTGCAGGTGGAGGGTCGCAGCTCGAGCCCTTCCTGTTACATCACCGCTGCTTTTAGCCGCTCCGAGACAAATATAATGGTGGAGCTGATACTACAGCGAGGGAAGGCTGCCGTTTGGCTGCATGTGAAGCGCTACATGAAGCAGTTAGCTGGCTAAATAACAAACAAAGACTCCAACTACCAGATGTAAGATAAAACACCCGAACCCACCACACCGCACGTATGCCCTTCCATTTTTAACAAACTCAACTCATTTTAGCAGAGAGCCATTAGGCTCTTTTTTTTCGGGCACTAATTCTGATTAAGATCGGCCCCATTTGTAACTGCCACCATAAATCATCGCCGGAGCCATTTAAAGAACCGCACCAGCTCGTTCCGTTCCCTTCATCCATTATGAACCGTCTCCATGTTTGGTGTGCTGATTTTCAAGCCTATGAAAAAAAAACCCAAAGCAGATTCTGGCTCACAGTGACTTCTTATGGTCTCATGCCAACTTCATTAGCTGGTAATTGATCAAAGTCTTGTTGCCGTCTTTAATTATACTTATAATAACTGTATGTATGTACGTACACTACTGTACAAAAGTTTGGGGTCACCCAGACAATTTCATAGTGAAAACTCACACTTTTATTCATGTGCTAACATAACTGCAAAGGGTTTTCTAATCATCAATGAGCCTTTCAACACCATTAGCTAACACAATGTAGCATTAGAACACAGGAGTGATGGTTGCTGGAAATGTTCCTCTGCACCCCTATGGAGGTATTCCATTAAAATTCAGCTGTTTCCAGCTACAATAGTCATTTAACACATTCACAATATCTAGACTGTATTGCTAATTCATTTAATGCTATCTTCATAGAAAAAAAATGCTTTTCTTTCAAAAGTAAGATCATTTCTGAGTGACCCCAAACTTTTGAACGGTAGTGTAGGTAATGGTGAGGCTGAAACTCGGCATTGGTGCAAATAAACTGGATTTTAAAAAACTGGATTAAATCTGGTAGTTTATTGATTACCTTGACAGTTTTGGCGAGAGGTCTCACCAAACTGTCAAGGTAATAAACACCTGAACAAAAGAACTCAAAACTACTGCATCAATAAGAAGACATGATGATCGTTTTTGAGTGGATTGAATCTGGGATTTAATGCATTATTTTGTTATTGTTTATGTGGAAGCTCACCCAAGATTTTCATCTTTCTTCTAACAATTGACAGATTTTTGAAGGATTACTATAAAATAACTTAAATTGTGCAGTTTTATTGCCTGCAAATGCCCAAGATTACACCAGCACAGACTAAAACAAATAGAATTACGCTTGTTTTCCTTTAATCCTCCACATTGGACACCAAAGTGTGTGCAAGCACAGGAAGGAAACCTCAGATCTGTTTAGTTGTTTAACAAAAAAAAAAAAAACTGCTACTCCATCTGGTGCTCCGCTGAGGTTTAAATAAACAGATTGTCATCCAAGTTTAATAAAGTTATTTAGTAAGTTCAAAAATCACAGGCTCACATGTGAAATGGGACAAATCAAGGGAAGCATGAATGGAGTGATGATGGTGCACCTGTTGTTTCATCCAGATAAGGAAAGAATCTGATACAGAAACGTAACAGGAAATCTGTGTTTTCCCCTTCAGTCCTACATGGAGGACCACCTGAAGAACAAGGACCGTCTGGAGAAGGAGTGGGAGGCGCTGTGTGCCTACCAGGCCGAACCCAACGCCCGCACCGTCGGCCTCAAGGACGGCAACGCCAAGAAGAACCGCTCAGCTGCTGTTGTGGCGTGTGAGTGACGAACTTCCACTTGTTGCATAAGGCCTTGGCTTCGTTGGTTTTCTAGATGCTAATGTTCTTTAAATTCTGAAAAACGACGCCTTTTAGGGCATCTACAGCTCCGTCAGTTCTGCATTTTAAGCTAGAAACCTCTTTGACCGAGTCTCCAGATTCCAAAGCACCAAAAGCTTTTGGGTTCCTTCAAGAGGTTGTTCCATGATTTTACCAACTTTTTGATGCAGGAGAAAGTGCAGATATCTCAAAAACCCAATCAGTAGTTGCCACCATCATCTCACAAGTCAAATTAATTTCAGCCGCTGTAAGTTTATGCATCTATGAACCCTAAAATAAGTTGAAAAATGGATGGTGTGGTGCCTTATGGTGAATAGAAGTCAGTGAGACTGTGATGATGTTGGTTAGTATTCACAGTGTAAATGTACAGGTCATATACATGCAAATACTTTCTTTCACATTTTGATTTTAGCAAAGTTTTGGGTGCATATTCAAAACTAAAGGCTGCCATGTTTAGCAAAATAAAAGCCTCAGACAGAGTAAGATGGGATGATGTCTTCCTGGATGGAGCTCAGAAAATCCTGGATTCAGAGTGGAACCAAAAACTTTCAGCTGCTTTCAGTTCTCTAAACCCTGCAGCTTCACTCTGGGCACCTTCTCATCAACACTCCCGTTCATTCAGAGCCCCGGCTTCTATTATCAGAAGGCGGGAGCAGATGCAGCGAGCAGAAGGGTTGTAAATTAGTTTTCTATTAAAGCTCTCCTGCACCGACCTCATCAATGATTAAAAATTTCTAAGCTTCTGTGGAAATAGCCCATCTAAAAAAGTGCTGTCCCATTCTCTGCACCGGGCCGAGGCTTAATGAAATCCAGGTTGTCAGCAGGCAAAGCAGTTTGTCAGGAATAAATTGTGCTTCCTATTTGAAGCACCACTGGGTTCTCCAAAAAAATCTGTTTTGGTGCTATCAGTGGAGTGAAATGTAGAAACTAGCAGAGTTTTTCCTTCTCAAAAAGAGCGATGATGAGGAGCAGAAGCTCCAGTGTTGAAATTCAAAACCAAAATACACTTGATGCGGAATGTGTGTACCGATGGCAGGACCTGGACTGTTGTTTCTATTGTATTTTTGAAAGCTTTTGAATCCCCATAAGGCTTTAATGTCAGTTTTGCACCCAGACTTTCAGAATTTATCTCCACAGAGTGTAAAATCTGGTCTGAATTTGTTAGAAGTGCCTTCGAGACAAGGGAAGTTAGTGAAATGTGTTCAAAATTGTCTTTATATCTCCCACTGGTTTTTACTTAATCCTTAAAAACTCTTCTCTGTGTAGCTAAATCACATCTAGAAGATATTTTTCAAAGGAAGTCATCCCTTTTTGCCTTAAAATGGCTTCAATGTAACTCGCTACAGCCCAAGCACACCAGCTCACTTCTCAGCTTTGAACACTTTAAAACCACTCTAAGCTCAATGTCACGTTGTAATATTGGAGTAATTCAGGTTTAAAATGAAATAAAATAAGTCCGTCTTAACTTCAAAGTGGGAAAGCTTGCAGCGTTACAGCAGCAAAGGGGGCGCTGCAAAGAAATATGCACAAGTATTGATGATGCTTTACAGATTTATGTAAGAATTCAGATATTTCACAGATTCCACTGAATGTAGAAAGTAGTAATATTGCACAGAACTATTCTTTAGGAAGCAGTTTTTCTAGATGTAGAAAAAAAATCTAAGTGCTTTTACAGTTTTGTTCCATTTGAAAACCTCAGAAGTCGTCTGTGTTTCTGAGACTGTCGTCAGTCCACTGCAGCTTCAAGGTGGAAATACAAAAAGATTGATTGTCTTTTTCGTGTTTTAACAAAGTAAAACATTGATTTTTGCCTCTCAGACCAGCAGTCAGTGCACTTTTCCTTTAACCACAATTACACACGTGGACAAAATTGTTGGTACCCCTCAGTTAAAGAAGGAAAAACCCACAATTCTCACTGAAATCACTTGAAACTCACAAAAGTAACAATAAATAAAAATTTATTGAAAATTAAATAATCAAAAACAGCCATTACTTTTGAATTGTTGATTAACATAATTATTTAAAAAAACAAACTAATGAAACAGGCCTGGACAAAAATGATGGTACCTCTATAAAAGATTGAAAACTATTTGACCAGAGTGACATGATTAACTCAGGTGTGTCATTTCATTGACATCACAGGTGTTTCCAAACTCATAATCAGTCAGTCTGCCTATTTAAAGGGAGACAAGTAGTCACCCTGCTGTTTGGTGAAAAGGTGTGTACCACACTGAACATGGACAACAGAAAGCGAAGGAGAGAATTGTCCCAGGACATCCGAAAAAAATGATAGACAAACATCTTAAAGGTAAAGGCTATAAGACCATCTCTAAACAGCTTGAAGTTCCTGTGACAACAGTGGCTCATATTATTCAGAAGTTCAAGACCCACGGGACAGTAGCCAACCTCCCTGGACGTGGCCGCAAGAGGAAAATTGATGACAAATTGAAGAGACGGATCGTTGGAATTGTATCCAAAGAGCCCAGAGCAACCTCCAAAGAAATTAAAGGTGAACTCCAAGGCCAAGGTACATCAGTGTCAGATCGCACTATTCGTCGTTGTTTGAGCCAAAGTGGACTTCATGGGAGACGACCAAGGAGGACACCACTGCTGAAAAAAACTCATAAAAAAGCCAGACTGGAAATTGCAAAAATGCATGTTGACAAGCCACAAAGCTTCTGGGAGAATGTCCTTTGGACAGATGAGACCAAACTGGAGCTTTGTGGTAAGGCACATCAACTCTATGTTCATAGACTCAAAAACCAAGCATACGAAGAAAAGAACACTGTCCCTACGGTGAAACATGGAGGAGGCTCAGTAATGTTTTGGGGCTGCTTTGCTGCATCTGGCACAGGGTGTCTTGAAAGTGTGCAAGGTACGATGAAATCTGAAGACTATCAAGGCATTCTGGAGAGAAATGTGCTGCCTAGTGTCAGAAAGTTTGGTCTCAGTCGCAGGTCATGGGTCTTCCAACAGGACAACGATCCAAAACACACAGCCAAAAACACCCAAGAATGGCTGAGAGAAAAGCGTTGGACTATTCTAAAGTGGCCTTCTATGAGCCCAGATCTGAATCCCATTGAACATATGTGGAAGGAGCTGAAACATGCCATTTGGAGAAGACACCCATCAAACCTGAGACAACTGGAGCTGTTTGCTCATGAGGAGTGGGCCAAAATACCTGTTGACAGCTGCAGAACGCTCATTGACAAATACAGAAATCGTTTAATTGCAGTGATTGCCTCAAAAGGTTGTGCAACAAAATATTAAGTTATGGGTACCATCATTTTTGTCCAGCCCTATTTCATTAGTTTGTTTTTTTAAATAATTATGTTAATCAACAATTCAAAAGTGATGGCTGATTTTGATTATTTAATTTTCAATAAATTTTATTTATTGTTACTTTTGTGAGTTTCAAGTGATTTCAGTGAGAATTGTGGGTTTTTCCTTCTTTAACTGAGGGGTACCAACAATTTTGTCCACGTGTGTACAAAGCTAAATACAAGCACCATTATTTAAAAAAAACCACAAAAAATAGAACCATTTTGTCATTTTATCACCAGTTTTATAAGATGACTGCACCCAGACTTTCAGAATTTCTCTCCACAGAGGATAAAGTCTGTTATGAATTTCTTAGAGGTGCCTTCTAGATGAGAAAATTACAAAATCACTTCAAAATGTTTGTTTCAACATCCTTCTATATGCAGAAATTCAGATATTTCACAGATTCCACTGAGTGTGGAAAGGAGTAATATTGCACAGGACTCTTCTCCGTGAAGCAGAATACTGATATTGCACAAATTCTTGTATAAGTAGAAAATGTTTATATTTTTAGAGTTTTGTTCATATGAAACCTCAGAAGCCTGAATCTGTGTTTCTGAGACTGTAATCAGCTCACTGCAGCTTGAAGGTGGAAATATGAAAGCACTGATTTTTTGCTCATGAGACATCTGCCATCATATAAAAAACACATTTTAACTCAGTAAAACCTTGATTTTTGACCCTCAGACAGCAGTCAATGAGAGCTTCCTTCAAAGTTGATTTTAACACTGAACACAACAACCATCATTAAGCCTTTGATGCACAACGTGGGTCAAGAGATACACATTTTCCACTGAATATGGGTCACGTTTTGGCCCATGTTGTGCCTCAAAATGATCCTTTTCCACCAGCACCTACTCAGCTCGACTGTACTCGGTTTGTGAGATTTTCCATTAGGATGTAGTACCTGGCACTAGGTACTATTTTAGTACCTACTCGGCCGGGGTTCCAAGCGAGCTGAGTCGAGCCGATTATGTCACGTCTACAGAGTGCAGACCACTGATTGGACAGGGAGTGACTGCACTACACAGCATACATATTTTAATACCTAATAGCAACAAATTGCAGCCACTACAGGGTTATGCACGGGACTGATATACAATAACTAGCAAACTAGCATTAGCTTACCCTCATTCGTCGTCTAGTTCGTATCCTCCTGTCTTGGGATTGATACTGCTGTATCACCTCCAAAACTGTCCTGTCCTGTTCTCCTGAGTCTCCAGGACTCATCGCCCTCAGCTTTCTTAGAGTCTCTTCTTTTACTTTGAATCTGACAAAAAGACATAGACCAAGCAGCAGGTATAGCATCGCCTCGTTGGTCGGGCTGCCATGCTGTGACGACTCCACCCACAATGACGAGGTGGTACTCAATGGAAAATGACCTAAAACGAGTCGAGTCGAGTAGATGCTCGTGGAAAAGCACCTGAAGGGTTAACAAAGTACCAAAAATGGCACCATTTTGTCATTTAAACATGAGGAAGTTCTGTTGATGTATAATCTCTCTACTGATGGCAGCACCTGGACTTTGGAATCTTTTGAATCTCCATGATGCTTTATCACCAGTTTTATAAGACGGCAGCACCCAGACTTTCAGAATTGATCTCCACAGTGTGTACAGTCTGCTGTGAATCTCTACAAGAAAAGTTACAAAATCTCTTCAAAATGTTCGTTTAAACGTCATTCTGTATGCAGAAATTTTGATATTTCCCAGATTCCACTGAGTGTGGAAAGTAGTGATACTGCACAGATTCTTGTATATGTAGAAGAAATTGAATTACAGAGTTTGTTCCATATGAAAACTTCCAAAGTCTGAATCAGTCTTTCTGAGACTGTCATCAGTCCACTGCAGCACCAAGGTAGAAATATGAAAGGATTGATTGTCTTTTTTGCTCGTGAGAAATCTTCCATCACATAAAAACTCATTTAACTAAGTCAGAACCTGATTTTTGTCACTGGTGAGTTTGTCCTGTCTGACCAGAAGTCAATATAAGCTTCCTTTAGCCATGGTTAGATATTACACAGTAAAAAAAATACCAAAAGTGGAACCATTTTGTTCTTTAAGCATGAGGAAGTTCTGTTGAAGTATAATCTGTCTACCGATGGCAGTACTGGCAGTACCTGAACTTGTGTTTTTGGAATCATTTGAATCTCCATGACACTCTATTATCAGTTTTATAAGACGGCTGCACCCAGACTTTCAGAATTTATCTCCACAGAGGCTAAAGTCTGCTATGAATTTCCTTCTAGAAAATTGCCTTCTAGACAAGAAAAGTTACAAAATCAGTTCAGAATGTTTGTTTCAACATCCTTCGAAGTGCAGAAATTGTGATGTTTCACAGATTCCACTGAGTGTGGAAAGTAGCGATTATTCTACATGAAGCAGAGTTTGATATTGCACAGATTCTTGTATATGTAGGACAAAAAAAGAGATTTTTACAGAGTTTTGAAAACCTCAGAAGTCTGAATCTGTGTTTCTGAGACTATTTGCTTCACCTGATTTAGCATTATTTAAATCCTTTGAATCTCTGGAACACTGTATTACCAGTCTTATAAGGCGACTGTACGCTGACTTTCAGAATTCATATAAATTATATTTAAAATGTGATATCTGTGATAAGTTCATTAGACGAGAAAACTTTGTGAAATCCCTTCTGATTTTCCTCGTCAGCTACTTCTGTTCTGACCCGAAAACAACCTCGCTTGAGTGAAGAAAACTGAACACTGAGCAGAATCCCTCGTCACCACGCATGAAGCAAGGCAAACCAGAGAGAAAACGTGCTGAATTCTTCCTTTTTCTGTTCCAGATGATCACTCCAGAATCACCTTGAAGGTGGAGAACAGCCAAGGCAACTCTGATTACATCAACGCCAGCCCCATTGTAAGTACCTCCTCTGCATTCTGACTCTGCTTTCACGCCGCCGCCACGCCAGACTCCCAGCGTCCCCACGGGGCGTCGCAGAAACAGAGGCAGCCTACCGTTGTCCAATATAAATTTTGATGCAACGCTTGCTTAGCTTCGGCGGCGGCGGCCTCGCGCTGTGTGTACGTTCCGCGCCATGAATATTAATGATCGTTATACAGCAAACACCCCGGGCGAGTGTTTCGCTCGGGAAGGTGTGGGAAAGGACATGCGCGCCGCTCTCGGCTCGCTTCTCATTTGCGAAAACAAAATTGATCCGCGGGGTCTTGGGAAATGATTGTTTTTGACCTTGGGTTATGCTAATTTGACACTACTTTGTGTTTACTGTTCCGGTGCGCTCGGCCTGCTCTCGACACGCTGCAAAAAAAGAGCAGAAAAGAAAAAAAAGAGTCTGTAGGAAGGAGAGGAGGGGGAACAAAAGAGCCTCGTGGATTCAGTAAGTGAGTGTATCAATTTGGAAACCGGTGTTGGAATAGTAGCTTTACGTCTCCCTCGAGGCAGATACAGTGGTATTCCATTAAAAGCAACAGAAACGCCATGCATTTCAAATCCGGGCGTCGCACCAAGAAGTGGTAGAGTGTGTGTGTGTGTGTGTGTGTGTGTGTGTGTGTGTGTGTGTGTGTGTGTGTGTGTGTGTGTGTGTGTGTGTTCGTGAGCGAATCAAAACTACACGGGAACAAAAGAACAACCTTGTCAAATGTCACAAACGCACGAATGCAAAAACGGACACGATGCACATGTGGCTGCACGCCAACACACCGTTGGACGTGAAGCGCAAACACCCACGCACACACGCAAAAAGCACGACTGTCACGCCTGCATCCCCGCCTCCCACGCACACGCTAATATTAGAGAACGAATGCATGTTAATGTGTAGCTATTTAGAGGAATCTCCTCTGCAGACGAGACGTTCGGGACGTCGTTTTGCTGCTGCTGCTTCACCAGACCGTTAGGTAGATCATTTGTTATTAGCAGGTGTGTCGCTTGTAATTCCCAGAAATTTGTTCTGGTTTTAAAAACATCAATGCATTCCCAGACTTGAAGAGTTCATGAAAGACTTTTTCAGTTTCCTGCCACAACAAAGACACCAAAAGCTTGAAGTTTATTCAAACTAAAATACTACTTTTTGTCAAAGTTCTTCTGGGTTTCAAGGTTTATTCCATCAAGAATGCTATTTTCCGTCAAATTACTTGCAAATTTTCAGGTTTATTCCATCAAAATAGTACTTAAGGTTAAGTTTTTAAGGTTTATTCAACCCAAAAAGAGTATTTTTTGCTGAAGGACAGAGAGTTTCAAAGGTTTATTCTACCTAAATCATAGATTGTAAGCAACAAGTATTGGGTTTAAAGGTTTTTTTTTCAACTCAAAATTACTTTCTGTCAAAATGCCTGTGGGTTTACAGGCTGATTAAACCATAAATCTGACTTTCTTTTCAAAGACATATCATTTTAAAGGTTTGTCCCACCTAAATAGTATATTCTAATTCACAAGTTAGGTTTTTTACGGTTTATTCAACCCAAAATACTACTTTCTGTTTAAGGACATACAGTTTTAAAGATTTATTTCACCTAAATAATGCTTTGTGATGAGCAGGTTCTGGGTTTAAAGGCTTATTCAACCCAAAATTCTACTTTCTGTCCAAGTACTTATGGGTTTAAAGTTTTTTTTCATCCTGAAATGCTTATTTCTGTTCAAGGACATATGCTTTTAAAGGTTTGTCCCACTTAAATAGTGCTTTTTAACTGACAAGTTAGGTTTTTAAAAGTTCACTCTACACAAAACTCACTTTCTGTTCAAGTACTTATTGGCTTAAAGGATTATTCTACCAAAAATTCTACTTTTTCTCACAGTATCTGTGGGTTTAAAGGTTTATTCTGTCCTAATAGTACTCTCTTGCTTGTGTTTCTTACTATTTGTAATTTTACTATCTCTAAATGTCCTATTGTGTGTTGATGTCATTACATACTAGAATAGAAAATGAAAGTTTCCTTTAACTGTCCTGTCACAATTAAAAATAACACGTTTGCCCTCTTTTGCTTAAACAAAACACAGGTGATGTACATATGCACATAGTCAATCACTGAGTTGCACAAACTTACTCACAAACACAATCAATCACTCACTTTCTCCTTTAACACACACTGTTAGTCCAAAACAGACTCAATCAAACGCTCACACACACTTCCTAAGACATAATCAATCACCCACGAACCGCTCAATCACGCGTCCACACACACTTCCACTCACTGGGATGCGTGTCGCGTGCTGATAACGCCGAGTTTAAATCAGCCTCGCAGCCTTTATTGACACTTAAATTGACTTTTTTTGATTAAAGATTTACAAGAGTTGCACTGAAGAAAGTGGGAAAGACTACAAACGATTTCATCTCCACTCACTTCAGCCTGGCAGCAACTTAATGCAGAGTAAAAATAACACTTTTGGAAACTTCACTGGGAATTTTAATTAAATGTACTTTTTCCATATAGAAAAGAAAAAATAAGTCATAGAATTTAAACTGCTGTTTTAGCTTAAAATCCTTCTCTGGTTCTGATTTAATCCCTAAAAGCTCATCTCTGCGTCTCAAAAACACCTATTTTGGAGATATTTTTCAATGGAGCTAATTCCTTTTTGCCTTAAAATGGTGTAGATGTAACTTTACATCATTGCTTGGACAGGAATTTTCAGATCTGTCAAGTCTCTGCTTATTTTTGTACACGAGCTCACCTGCAACTTTAAACACTGTAAAGCTGCTATAAGCTGAAGAGTGACAAGTTGTAATAATATGTAGTAATTCAAGATTAAGATGAGATAAGATAAGCCTCTCTTAATCCTTACGCTAGCAGTAAAGTGCAAAAATGTTGGAACATCAGTTGTAAAGCGTAAAAATAAACAAAAAATATTCGTAAATGCTGCTGATATTGTGCCGATTCTTCTACATATGGAATTTGGTAAATGCAGAAAAAATGATATTGTACAGAGGCATTATTTTGTTGCATAATATTAATAGTAAATAAATGATAATAACAATAATAATAAATACTCACAAAAAAATCTGGACAACACCAGATATAATAGTAAAATGCCACATCCAAGTAAGGGAACAAACAAGTGGAGTAGAAGAAAATAAAGAAAATAAAACCACAAGCACAAGGCTAAAAATGATAATAATAGTCGGAATAGTAAATAAATGAAATAGATACACAGGGAAGTAAATGAAGTGTAAATAGAATAAAATGAACAATGCAATAAATAAATAAAGTTAAAAACAAAACAATTACGAGATAAATAGATAATAATGATAGGAGTAAATAAATAGAAAAATAAAAATAGCAAAAAATCTGAATATGAAAACTTCAGAAGTCTGAATCAGTGTTTTAAAGACTCACTGATACGCTGCAGCTTTAAGGTGAAAATAACGAAGCACTGACTGCTTTTTTCACTCATATGCCTTCTAACATATAAAAAAGCCCATTTTAACCCAATAAAAACAAATTTTTTGTCACTTGTGAGTTATCTTTTACTACTACTACTAATGATGGTAGCAATACTAATACTAATAATAACAACATTACCAATAATAAGAAGAAGATAAAGAAGGATAAAGCCACGTGTCCACTAGATGCATTTTTTTCCCTGCATGTAAATGCATCTGAAAATGGTCACAAGCGGGCCACCACATGGTCACATGACCACGCTTTCAGCTTGACAGTCCAGCAAACTTTCTCTTTTATTTTGAAAACACTTCAGCGAAAAGTTTTCTGAAAGCATTTGAGGTGAGAAATAAGCTGTGCAGCAGCTGAATCTGTCGTTTTAGTTCAACAACAGCTATTTGGACATTTGACGAAGTTTCACGACGCGTGAGATCTCCACGCACCACATCAAATTTGCATAAAGTAGAAGTTGAGTCTACTTTATGCCAACGCACCTCAACCAGACTAGCATGCAGCATGCGGTGTGTTTTGAGCTGTAATCTGGAGTGTTTAGCCGGAGAGTGCCGCAGCTGATTCGCATAAAGTGGACTCAACTTCTACTTTATGCAAATTTGATGCGCTGTGCGGAGATCCGACGCATCGCAAAACTTTTGTCAAACGTCAGAACTAGCCGTCGTTGAACTAAAACAAGGACAGATTCAGCTGCTGCACAGCTTATTTCTCACTTCAAATGCTTTCAGAAAGACTTTTCGCTGAAGTGTGTTTGAAGTAAAAGAGAAAGTGTGCGACCGAGCCGCCATGTTGGCCCGATGCATCTGCCGGACTGAAGCTGAAAGCGCGGTCATGTGACCATGTAGTAACCCACTAGTGACCGTCCACCATGCAGGCGATTTTCAGATGCGGTGCGTTTACCTGCGGGAAAAACACATCTAATGGACACGTACCTGAAGAAGAAGAATGCCAGATTTAGTAATAAAATATTTATCGGTCTATGTGGCTAAAAGACACAGAAAAAGGCCAACAAAGGCATTAAAAGCAACAAGAAGTGCCTGTTAAAGATGCAGTTTGTGTTTCTAACAGAACAGCAGCGGTAGTGTTATTTCCTAACATGTGGACTCAGGTTACAGCTGATCCGTCTGTCACGTGTCAGACCGGAGCAACAGTCGGCTTCGTCGTCAAACTTCATCACACTGATTCCTTCCCTCCGCAGGAAAGACAGGAAGCCAGTAACGGGGATAATTACACTTGTCACAGCCTCCACTCTTGTTCCTCGTTAGCGGCAGCGTGTGAAGGAGAGCCAGACAGTTGTCCTTTTGCAATGTCGTTAATGTCGGCCTTCAATTCTGGAGACGTCGGGAAGCATCGTGTCTCCGCTCAGAGTGAAGGCAGAACTGAATCCAAAGAGAGGCGTTCAGTCTGCAGCTTTCCTCGTCTCGTGACTTTGCATTCTCTCTCCATTTTCTCACCTTTGTGTCTTCCTCGTTTTCTTCCTCCCTCACTGTCTGTCCTGGTCCTTCTCTTTTGATTTCCTCGACCCCAGTAGTATTTCTGCTCATTTACTCTTCTTTCTCCCAGAACTGCGTCATTGTCAGGATGGAGAATCAGTCTAAAATTAATTGTATACAAAGTTGGAGTAAAATAATTAAGTAAAAACATAACACATAACACTGAAAATATAGCGTAAGATGGGGAAAACCATTTTCCAAACACAGAGGCAAAACAATGTTTTTAATAAATGGCAGTAGAAAAATAAAAATGACAAACTGTGTATCCAGCGTGATTCCAATATAAACAACATGAAAAGAAAGAAAAATGATTTTGTTCATATGTCTTTGAAAAGGTAATTATAAGTACTGAAAAACCTAGAGATAATCCAGATGTCATGATCAGAATAACATTTAGTTGCAGTGAGGTATCAGTGCCACATTCCTCCTGCCCAGCCAAGTGTTTGATTCTGCCGTTTATGTTCCACACAGTCAAACCCGAACCCGAACTAAACATGTAGACATTTAAACTGAACATATTTCATCATCAGACTGCAGAGATTTGTTCGATTCAGCCACAAGAAAGTCAGTAAAGATCAAACTCTGATGTTGCATTGCTATAAAAAACAGTCCAAAATATGACACAGAATTCAAAATGGCTGACTTCCTGTTGTGTTTTGGGTATTTGTGCAAGAGGCTTTTGTGTGCGTCCTGATGTGTTATAGATGTGTATAACATTTCGTAGCTGTAGGTGAAACGTGGGTCGGGGGCTGAATTTTCACGGGGCGTGAATGAGTCATTTTGCCTCATACGTGTGTATTTCCCTTTAAATATCAACACTTTTTGCCAGTCCTGATGGTGTGCACATTTTCAAGTATTTTTAGGGCCTCAAAAAATGCATTTCTTCCATTCAAAAAAGACCATACGAGAAAAAACCCAAGCATTATATGAGGTTCCTTACAGTGCTGGTGCTTGGACCCTAATTAACGGACCAAAACCCACATGTAATAAGAGTTGTCCTCCTATTTTAGTGAATCATCCTTAAAGACGCCTGCAGCTGCTCTTCCTCCACAGCCGTAAATGTTCTTTAATGAGTCCCTGCTAGCACTTCACCTCTTCCCTCTCCAGGTGACTCCGTTTTAAGTTCATTAGAAGCGCATTATTGTTTGGCATTCACAAAAGGAACAGAGAGGAAAAGCCCCAGAAATTGTCTGTCTTCCCTCCGTCGTTACTTCCAGCTAAATTGGTCTTGCCAATTATTACATTTACCGTACAATTTGCATGGTAATGGGCGGGAGTGTCACTCACTTCCCCACACATTCGGCTCACGTTCGGCTCCCGTCAACGCCTCCGCCATCCTTCTGTAATTCTCATTAAGTCAAGGAAGAGTTCGTGTGCAACCTCTCACCTCCGTCTGCAGCAAACTTCCTTCTGCAAATACAAGAAAAACGAGTATATAGGGACGCTAACAAGCTTATGCTACTTAGGCTAATTCAGTGGAATATAATGAAGCAGGGATTCATTATTTTGCCTGATTTGAAATATGACAATCACAAGTTTAGTCCTGATAGAAAATGAGTTTTTCAAAGCATCCTTGAGGAAGTTATTCAGCCACCCTCTCAAATCTACTTTTTTTCTTTTTAACATGAAGACATCAGATGAGAATAAAGGAGTTTTTCCAAACCAGCGTGTTCAAATTAAAAAATAGTTCAGAAAATTCAACGTTTAATAGCAAGTATTTTCCAATTAAAAATAGAACATGGTGTGTGGCATTCAGTCACAAAAGCCTCAGTGAAGTAAAGAATGGTAATAATGCACCAAAATAATCAATAAAATGCAATCATTTTCCATAGTTGAAATTAACTTCGACGTTACATGAATTGTTAGAGATGTTGTTTTTTTTACTCTTTAATGTTTGATTTACATGCATTACATGTAAAAACAATGAAATGACTTAAATAACATCAAACACACATATTTGCAAGGACACTTTAACTAGTTGAATAAAAAACTAGAAAAGCACTCGGAGAGCGCAGACCTCCGCCAGGCCATCTGTCTGTCTGTTAACAGCATAACTCAAAAAGTTATGGACAGATTTTCACCAAATTTTTTACAGAATGCCTGGAAGAGCAAAAGTAACAATCGATTAGATTTTGGAGGTGATCCGGATCACCGTCTGGATCCAGGATTTTTTAAAAGTCTGTCCATAGCTTTATGAGTTATGCTGTTAACAGACAAACAGACAGACAGACAAACAAACTCCGATGATTACATAACCTCCTGGAGGAGGTAATAATTGTGAAACTATGATAAATTTATGAAGATAGATATAATTTTCATTTCTAAAATTGCAATTTTGTGGTTATTTACAATTACAGATTTTTAAGTCTCATTAATTCTCTAAACATAGATTTCATCATTTAAATGTTCATAAAATGTAATATTTCATTGCATTTTCTAAAAAAAATGAGATAATTAGTTGTAGAATTTAACCAAATTTCACTTGAATAAGCTGAAGCATCTTAAAATAAAACACATTTGTCTTGGTGTCTGTGTGGGATGAACTTTGGAAAATTTTCAGAAAAGTTTGATTATTTTCCATTATTTTGGTGGATTAAAATCAGTTTCTTACTATATTTTTTCCTTCTTTTTTCATGCTACTGAGGCTTTTAAATATGTAACTGAAAAATATTTGCTACTAAATGCTGAGTTTTCTGAGCAATTTTTTGGAGAAATTTTCAAACTTTTATCTCATCAAAGCCAGAGGTCAGTTTCATTAATGCAACATGTTCACTGTAGAAGTTTTTCATCAACGTTCAGATATTCTTTTTGTTTATTTATGTGTTTGTATTCATCAGGCTAATATTAAATGAGTAAATTTCATATAAAAGAAGTAGGGCTGCAGCTAACGAAGCTTCAAGTAATCGACTGAGCACGATGCGTCCTCAAAAGCGGAAGTGAGCGCGCAATGCAACAGAGATCACCATCCGACCGGAGCGCGGAACACGGACGGACATCGGCGCTGCATTGTGCATGTATTATGTATGCACGATACAGCGCGGACATCCGCGATCTATGTCAGCGTTTACTATACAGCTGTATCTAAACGCCGACATCGGCGCTGCATCGTGCATACATAATACATGCACCGACGTCTCAGTTCCGCTTTTGAGGACGTATCGTGCTCTGACGATTACTCGAGGCTTCGTTAGCTGCAGCCCTAAAAAGAAGAAAAGAATGCAGCCTTCGCTCCCAGGTTTTCCTGTTTAATATTATTTCTGTAAGCATACATTTCAAAGTTTAAACGTTCAGAAAACTCAACGTTTCATTGCATTTTCTAAAAAGTTAAGGTGACTTATAGAATTTATCTTAATTTCTATTAAGTATTAACTTTGAGGTTCATTTCTTTTACAGTTTTGACTCACTTAAATAAACTGAAGCATCTGACAATAAAACACGTTTGTCTTTGTGTGTCTTTGGAAAATGTTTAACTAAAATCTCTTTTCTGTGCGATTTTTTGACGTCTAACTCGTCAGAAGCCAGTTTTCAAACTAATAACATCAACTTTCTTCTTGATTTAGTTTTGCATCTAAAGGTGAAATCAATCAAAATGAACTTCTTTTGAGTCGACATAGACTCTAGTTGTGCAAAAAGGAGGTTAACTTCATGACTTTAAATCATCTCTTCTCGTTTTCTCTCCCCACAGATGGATCATGATCCCAGGAACCCGGCCTACATCGCCACTCAGGGTCCGCTGCCCTCCACCGTGGCTGATTTCTGGCAGGTAAAAACACACACACACTCATCAAACCAAAATCGATACGTTCTCCTCTCTTAAACGAGAGTTAGCCGATTTTTATTAGTGCAGCGAGTCACACGGGAGACCGGCTTGTTCTGTGGCCGTCGTTCTTAATCTGTCGTCCGCCACAGCGGCCTACAGCGGGACTCGTTGTTAATGCAGGCAGCTTTCCCCACCGTCCCCAATGTTGGATCTGGTTTGAATCTGAGACCGGCAAATCGATAAGTTTGTGTGTCGCTCGTTCTTGGTGCTGGAAGGAAAAGGTCTCCTTGTCAAACGAGTTCAGTCTGTGCTGCATTCAGGGTCACGACGGTCAGCGTTTAGAAGGAGCAGAAAGAACAAGAAAGCTCAGGTTGCTGTGGAGCTGCTGTTGAAATGTAAAACACTAAATAAATCCTTTAAGTCCTCACATATGGGACAGTTTTTGTTTTGTCTAACTGAATAAAAAAAAAAAAACTCCTCAGAGCCCTGATAACCAAAGAATCCAAGTTTTGTCTTTGCCATAGATTAAAGTCGTATTAAAAATGTTTTCCAATTATAACTCAGTCATCTGACATGTTCTGTTGTCTTCTGTGCCCTGATCATTCGTTACAAAATCCTCCACAGATGGTGGCGTCCAAAATTGACGCCTTCAAGTGGAGCAAAATACAAATTGTGTACTAGAGTTCGATTTTTTTGCTCAATCTTGTTTACTTTCCGCTGGATTTCTGATCATTATCACACAGCTTTGTTGTTGATTTTGTGTTTTCTCCTCTCCAAGATAGAAACCGTGTTATTTTACTTTGTGAAAAGACATATAACTGTCATAAAAGTTATATTCAACCCCCTTCTCAGCACTAGAACACCAATCCTACCATCTGGCATGGTGGTGGTAGTATCATGCGGTACTAGTACTTTGCCCCAAAAAGGAATTTTTTTATCAAAAACCTGTGGACTCTGATGAAGAAAGCAAGTCTGAGGTAGAAAACCAGCAAATTTAGTTGAACTTTATTTCCAACCACCGTATTTGCGTGTTGTATCAGTTCTTTCTTTAATTTTGATTTCTTTTACCCTCCATACTGCCTTTCTTCCTCTTTATTTCCACTATTTTGCCACCATTTCTCTCTCCTCTTGCTGCCTTGTTTCTGTACTCCGTCTCCGGTTTAACTTTTAGAAATTAGAAGTATATTTTACTGTATTTGTTGCAGCAATAGACCTCCAGAAGACCAATATAAACAGACCTTAGCATTGTCCATATGCTAAGTGACCGTTACAGTTACAAGGCATCTCTAAATACATATACAGTGAATTTTTCTACTCAGATTTACCGCTTGGAGTTCAGCAATAGAAAAAAACCCATATAGTCCACAATACAAGACCTTAAAAAAGCAAACTGACTTTCTAATTAGAGCTGTAGAGGAAGCCCCAGGATGATTAAACGTGTCTCTTAAGGTCGATATCCGCTGTGTCGTTTTACAAAGATTTCTTAAAAACTTGGTACCAGTGCTACCGCTCATCATGGATTCCTGTCAGGTTCATTAAGTGTTTTCTCTTTGCTGAGGCTTTATCCTGCCTTCTTGTTGTGTTGTGGCCCAGTAACCAGCTTTACTGTGTTTAATCAGGCTGCTTAATCAGGAGCTGGCCACGGTTAGTACAGCACATACATAGAAGAACTTCGACATCCTCAGGAAACTAGTGTTTGTAACTCCAGAAAAGAGCATGGTGTGCAGTTAAGGATGTAAATACGGGTTTAAATACACTTTGCAGAAACTTGTCCTCCTCTCATCCTGTCAGTTGCTGAAAATTAACACCATTCTTCAAAAAAAAAAGTGCACCGTCACATTTCTAGATGTGCAGCAGTAGGAGCTGCATTAATTCAAAACCCAATGCAATTAGCGCCGGTTAAACCCCCGTTAAGTTGTGGCGGCGCTGACAGAACGGCACGTGCGGCCATCTTGATTATCCGATGATGATGTGGGAGCGGTTTTTGTTTTATGGCTTCCATTAACGGCCGACTGTTACCTCTGATCAGAGTGGAATGGATCTCCTGAGCGAGCCCACCCTCCGGCTGTGAGAATATGACTGCCAGCAGGAAAAATACGACCGGGCGGCGGGTCTCGCTGTGGAAATGACCCAGCTGGGGGAGGGAACCGCCTCGACAGCAGCCGCAATTACTTTCAAGATGCTTGACTTCCTCGTAGTTTCTTCCTAAAGTTTGAAACCGTCAGCATCTTGTGTCCTGGAGTGTTCAAATCGAGATTGTTTTTCCCTCCCAACGCCAAAAACCAGACACATGCTCCCTTCCAAAATGATAGCTCGCTCCAAATTTCAGCTAATTATGGACCAATATCCAAGTGAGTGGGAGCATGAGGACACATGTCAGCGTTCCTGTTGGCAGTTTTTGGGAGGTGTTGGATCACGCTGGCAAATCAGGCTCCGCACCACTTCAAGAATATGACTCCTACTCTTCAGAAACAGCCGAGTGCCTGACATGTAAATCGAGTTTGGGAGTTTTTAAAGAACATTCAGGAACAAGGATCATCTGTACTTTTGAGAAACTGTGAAAACCTTGCATGGGTAACTCCATGAGGCCTTCAGAAAGGAAGGAGTCGTTTACCTTCCTGTGTGTTGTGTTTGCAGATGGTTTGGGAGAACGGCTGCGTGGTCATTGTCATGCTGACGCCTCTGGTGGAGAACGGGGTGAAGCAGTGCTACCATTACTGGCCTGATGAAGGATCCAACCTGTACCACATCTACGAGGTAACATGACCCAGCAGAAGTGACTGTTAAGGGATTTGAGCTGCAGCAGCTTTTATTAATGTGAAGTTCTAGGGTAAAAATAAAATATAAATACTTTGCTCTTCTTGTTTTTTTTTTTTTAAAGAGCTACATGGGATTTCAGGGAGTCAGGTTAGTTTGCATTAAATGGATTGAATCAGCAGCTTATACGTACTGTACACTAGAAAACAAATGTTTTAAAAAAAATTGAAAATCCGACAAGAGTCCCAGAAAAAATCAGACCAAAAATTTTGCGATAGTGTAACGTTCAAGAACTGTAAATAAATGGTGAAAATGATGACAAATATCTGCAAAATATACTTTTAAGCTTATTTAAACACAGTAAATTGGTGTAATTTACATTTGTGCAACGTAAAAGAACAAATTCATTATTTGTAAAGCATACTGACTTTGGATGTGGACATTATTTGTAGTTTTGACATGTTTTTTTTTTTACCATATAAATGATTATTTTTTAACCTAGTAATTAGTTTTACTAATTGCTGTCTGCAATTTAAGAAAACAGGGAAAATCTATAAATTATAAATAATGATTGTTGAAAATGTTATAAAAACATTTTTACAGTGTAATAATAAATCTTCAGTGTTGCAGACAGAAATACATTGATTGCATTAACAGCACTTTGACAAATAAATGTTCCTAAAGGTGAAAATATGAGATTATTTGTCTCAAGAAAATATCTGTTGCTTAAAAAGCATCCAGTATTGAGTTGTGTCTCAATCTTGGAAACTGTAAAGTTGTGTCTCTAGCTGAGTTTTTATACAATAATAAAGCAAATCTGCAGCAAAAAAATAAGGGAAAAACCAGATTAGCCTTGTTGCCATTAGCTGCTATGGATCAAAAAATCTCCACTGTGATACTCCTGGATGTAATAAAGTAGAAGAAGAAACCAGAAACAAAATCGATTGTTTGCCAACCGCTAAAAAACCTTCATCCGAGAAAAATGGAGAGATGTCTTTAGAAACTGGTATAGTTGGGAATGTTGAAATTATTCCTGGATGTTAGCTTGAATTTCCCATGTTTTATGCTGATTGGACATTAAAAAAAAAGCCTTGTTGATCGGTGATGTAGGTTAAGTGCTGGCTCCAGCTAGCATTAAACTTTTGTGCAAAATTGGGGAAGTTTTCTGCAAATTTTGCAGTTTCCATGTACCTTTTCCAATGCAATACATCCAAATGCAGGTAAAAACTACTCTCCAAGTTTGGGTTTTAATGTAACAATGCACTAAGTTGAATTCAGAGTCATTTTTTCTCACAATTTTGTGGCTTTAATAAGCCGAAATGCGGCTGCCATTAACATTTCATGATCATAATAAATACTTGTTCATTTGTTGCGTCTTTGCAGGTGAACCTGGTGTCCGAACACATCTGGTGCGACGACTTCCTGGTTCGCAGCTTCTACCTGAAGAATATGCAGACCAACGAGACTCGCACTGTCACTCAGTTCCACTTCCTGACTTGGCTCAACCAGAACGTGCCGGAGACCAGCCGGACGCTGCTCGACTTCCGCAGGTAGGGAGCTGCTTCAAAACTAAGCTTCTTTCGTTAAATCCCTGAGGCGTTAAATGTGTCCGAGGGTCCTGATATGATCCCTCACTGGCTTCCCACCACGAGTACTACCATTCATATTCACATAAAGCTGAAGTCTCAACCGCCTATTTAACTACATTGTAGGAAAATGACTGGGAGCTCACGCCACCACACAGTTGTTTTGTTTTTGAACATATGTTTCCGTCTCTGTAATATAGACTAATTAGCATTTTGCTTAAGGAACTCATTTGAAGTGCTTAAGCTTGCTTTAAATGTTGACAGAGGAGACGTTGAGATTTTCGTACAGGAACTTTTGTGAGTCGTCTTGAAAGAGGCCTTTGGAGAAAAACGCACTTTGATAACAGGAATCATTTCCATAGCCGAGCAGCAGAACGCCACAGTCCATTTCTTCCTTTGTCTTTGGCTGAACAAAGGCAGCCTGCATTTGTAGAAGTCAGCTTGTATATATACACATAAGAAAAAAGAAAACCCTAAGTACTGTGCATATATTGGAGCTGAACTTACACTTTTCTCTTCCTGCTATCAGTGTTCTCTCGAGAAACTTTCACAAGAAAATACAAATAGCAGGAATCCGACAAATCCAAAATGAAAGGACGTGTTTCAGCTTCTTGTTGTTCCACTGAAGTTCTTTGCTGACTCTAATCTGCATGAAGCATCTTTTACTAACCAGAAATCTGACTCACCATTCGTTCTGTGATTAACGGTGTGACGTTCGGAAACCAAACAGTCTTTAACGTGGGTTTGTCTGGTTCTTTCAAGAGGTTTCTGTAAGGAAAACTGAGAAGTGTAATAGAAGAACAAAAGTCAGTAAAGTGGACACCAGAATTGTGCAGTTCAAGTCCTAAAATGCACCACAATCATCTAAATCTTCAAGGGTGCAACTTGTTATGCTTTTCTTACCTTACTGCCTTTAAAGACTGACCAGGTTGCATAAAATCCAGTCAGTCATGGGCAGTGTGGACTTTTTTCACATATAAATCATAACAGAAGAGATGTAGGCTAATAGAAGGTCCTGGAGCTGCCTTCATGCCCTGTTTTAACCATATAGACGATGATAATATTTAACAACCTCAAACCTCTCACATCTACAGGAGTTTGGACGGTGATAAATGGAGAAATATATCCATATATCCTCAAACATCCTGGGTATTTTCCAGTCTTTACCTGAAAGTCTCACTGATCTTTCGTTCTGTGATGAATGGTGTGGCGTTCAGGAACCAAAAAGCGTTAAATATGGGTTTGGCAGGTTCTAAATATGTCCTTTGGTTGATTTGGTTTCAAACAGAAAAAAGTAAAGAGTTGCCCTCGTGCCCTATTCTAACAACAAAGACGATGATAAAACATAATATCCTCAAGCCTCTCACTTCTCCAGTAAAGTTTTGGCTCATAATCCAGAGACACAAGAAGAAAAAATACCGATATATCCTAAAACATCCTGGGCATTTTCCAGTCTTCAACTTAAGTCTCACTGATCTTTTGTTCTGTGTTGAAATAATGTGATACTCAGGAAACAAACAGCCTCAAAAATGGGTTCAGCAGGTTCTAAATGTGTCCTTTGGTTCTTGTGTTTTCATCTCTAATCTGGCAAGAAGTTCATGAAAGTTGTTGGAAACCAAAAAGCGTAATAGAAAACCAAAAGACAATAAAGTGGACACCTTTAATGGGTGAATTTTCCAGCAGCTTTCTCAGTTACTGCATTTAAAAGGCGTCCAGGTTGCATATAATCCAGTAAGTCATGTGTAGTGTGGACATAGCTCATCTATTTCTATTTTCAACCAAAAAATAAGGAGAAGGCAGCTAATAGAAGGTCTGTCTGATGCCCTCATGCCCCAAAGATGATGATAAACCATAATAACCTTAAACCTCTCACATTTCCAGGAGATTACATCCGTGACCCGAAGACGCAGAGAGAACAATATCTGTATGTCCTCACATCCTGGACATTTTCCATTTGATAATTGAAAGTTTCACTGATCTTTCATTCTGTTCAGGAACCAAACAGCCTTAACATGGGTTCAGCAGGTTCTAAATTTGTCCTTTGGTTTTGTGATTTCATCTCTAATCAGACAAGAAGTTCATGGAAATTGTTGGAAACCACAAAGTATAATAGAAGAGCATAAGACAGTAAAGTGGACACCTTTGAGGTTGGAAATTTCCAGCAACTTTTTAAGTTACTGCATTTAAAAAGGGTCTATAAAATCCAGTAAATCATGTGTGGGTGGTGTGGACAAAGCTCAATTTTTTTCTATTTCAAACAAAAAATAAAGAGAAGGAGGCTAATAGAAGGTCTTTGAGTTGCCCTCATGCCCCAAAGACGATGATAAACCGTAATAACCTCAAACCTCTCCAGGAGACCCAGAGACGCAGGGAGAAAAATATCTATATATCCTCAAACATCCCGGGCATTTTCCAGTCGATAACGGCGTAATTCAGGACGCATTGAGGGAACTCAGCTGGAGTGATCCTTTATCTTCGGCGCCTTTATAACGACTCCCCTCCTTCTCCCCTTCGACCTCTTTTAAACTGATATACTGTATTGCCTATTAGGTGGCAGCCGCCGCGGCCCCTTTCCTCTGATTCACTGTGGATTTTCTTGAGCGATAGACCCCAACTCAGTTTTTATATATAGACCCGGTGTCGCCGTGCTGCTGGCGCACATCAATTAGGTGGGATATCAAGAGTGAGAGTTTGTGGTCACGGCTATTATAAAAGGGTCTGGTGGGCGTCACCACCCACCATCAGTTAGGAAATATTGCCTTTACTCACAGGGCGGCGGGGTCAGAACACAATGAAGGAAGCGCAGAGGGAGATATTTTTCACTTTTATTACCACGGATATGGTGCTTTGACAATAACAGCCTGCCCTCCTTTTTTTTTTCCTTTTTTTGGGGTGGGTGTGTTTCCTTTTTTTCTTCCACCTCAATGGTTCGAGGATGCCGGCTGAAATATCTCTCCATCTTTTCTGCTCGAGCCGGCATGTTATTAACTCACACCGGACTGACTGACCCGAGGCTTTGCTTACAAATCCTCCCCCCTCCTCACCCCTCTGTTTTACCAGCTAACTAGCGGTTGCCAGTGTCATTTTTGTGATGTTGCAGCTAGTAATATAAGCCCAGTTGCATAGTCACAAAAGTGATCATTGGAGACTGTGACTCTACAACCAAAGGGCCTCATGGGCTCCCCCTTCCCTCCCCTCTTACCCCTCTACTTCCCCGTCTTCTCCTCCCCTTCTTTTATCCTGCCTCCTCTTCCTCTCGCTGTGCTCGGTGACCTGAGATGACCTCTCGCCTTTTTGCTTGCTCATAGTTTGCTTGACTTCCTCCGATCTCCCCTCCTCTCTCGTCATGCCTCCCTTCCTCTCCCGGTGGCTTTTGTCTTCCTCTTTCCCACCTTCTTCCTTTCTTTTCTGTCTCTCATGACGATCTCTGACGAGTGGTCTGAGAGCACGTCTAAGAAAAGATGAGTTACTTTCTCCATAAATCACAATGCAGGCAATAAGCTGTGCTGATGCTCATTAATTATATCTAATACTCTTGAATTTGACAGCTTTAGTACCTCTCTATGTTGCAAATAAACATAATTCGAACATATTCCCCTCCGTTTTTATCCTTGTTCTCCATACATATGCTGTAGATGAACAGATTTCCATAATGTAGATTCCGTTCTTTGGCCACATATCGCGTCTGCATAATGCCTTCAGTGTGCTGCATTTCCCAAGGTAAACAGATGTCAGGCAGATTTATGATCCATAATCAAATCACTGTTTTCTCCATGTTCAGCAGCAGAAACAGGAATAAATGGAAACGATACTGTGTGGCCGGTTTCACAAAAGCAACTCGAGCAGATGGTCGCTCTTGCAACTGATAGATTACGCTCTGCTTTGTTTGAATTAGTAAAAACAGAAATCAAAATGAAAGCGTGGAAAAACGATGCTTGGACTTAATAGGAAACAATGCTTTTGAGAGTGTATGAGGCTATTTGCAGAAATCCATGAAGCTACACGTATGGATAACTAGACGAAAAAGTAGGCATCGACTACTCGACTGTGGGTTTTTCAAGGTCATGGTTTCATGGTTTTGTTACCATCTCCCATGAATTTATTTAGAAAGTCTTGTTCCATCATTCTGACAATCGACGTTTGCGATATTAAAACAAATTTTGTGCCGGAACTAGTTGGTGAGCTGGAGGACAAATATTTCAACATGCGGTGCTATACGAAGAAGACAGCTTTGTTTACATTGTTGTCTGCCACATTGGATTGTGCTACATTTGCTTTCTTTTGTTTGTATTGTTTGGTTTTTTTAACTTTTTTGCCCTTCATTATGGCTCCCAAGTGTAAGTCCGACTCTTCTGAAGGCAGGAAAGCCATCTCCATGAAAGTGAAATTAGATATAATAAAACGCTTGGAAAAGGGCAAAACACAGACGAACATCGGCCGGATGCTTGGCCGAAGTAGCACGACTGTCTGGACGATCATCGGTGATGAAAAGCATATAAATGAACATGTGAAAGTATCTGCTCCTATGAATCCAGCTGTGATTACAAAGCAGCATAGTGGTCTCATTACTGAGATGGAAAGATTGTTAGTGCTTTGGCTGTTCCAACTTATGGCAAAAATCACATTACATAGCGCCGTACAAACAGAATTCCATCATAAGTCCCTGATGTACACTAACATTTAAAAATCTGGGGCTAGAAATGTCCTTAATGTCCTAAGAAAAGCATTTTTTTTCCAAATGAAAATAACATTAAATGAATCAGAAATACAGTGTAGACATTATTAATGTGGTAAATGACTATTGTAGCTGGAAATTTTTAATGGAATATCTCCATAGGGGTACAGAGGAACATTTCCAGCAACTATCACTCTGTGTTGTAATGCTACATTGTGTTAGCTAATGGTGTTGTAGGCTAACTGATGATTAGAAAACCCTTGTGGAATTATGTTAGCACATGAATAAAAGTGTGAATTGTCATGGAAAACATGGCATTGCTTGGGGGACCCCAAACTTTTGAACGGTAGTGTACATTAAATGTAATGTTTTAACAGCATGTGGAGGGAGAGGAAACGACATTCATAACTGGGCTTCTTTGTTCTTAAGAGTGACTATAATGAATATGTAAAATTGAAATCGGTGTGATTAAGTTTGTATCTTTTCTATTTCTTACGATTTTTTACTTTATTGTTGGTATTTTTACATAACAAACAAACAAACAAACAAACAGCATATAGACAGAAAAATAGCCATCACGGTCTAATACAATAAAAAGCCAAGGTTCTAAATGTCCGAAATCGTCAGTATAAAACGTTGATCCTTCAGGTCTTTCTTGAGTTTTTGTCTTCCATATTTATGGGTTAAAGCTCGTTTGGCATCTGCTTCTTCCAAAAACAATGGAAAAAATGAACAATCAATGAACAGTTCAACTACAATAAGAACTGTGATCACCTGATATTTAAATCAAATTTCCAGTTTTCCCAACACCTTTCACATTTTTGGCCTGCATGTCTCAGAGCAAAGATCAGTCATAATGTGTATTTTCTGAATTATTTCTATTCATCCTGTGACTTTTGGGATGTCTTTACCCAGCCATTTGTTATTTTATTATTGCTTTTTTACCCCCTTTTGGTAGCATTTGTAGTAAATATTGATCACGTTTTGTCAGTGAAGAAGGCAAATTTAAAAACTAATTCCAGGTGTATTATTGATCTAATCTCTGATAAAATGCATTCCCAAAATATGTGAAAATGGCCTTAATATTTCACAGTTATGTCGTTTTTTATGGCACACTAAGATCCAGATCTTAAAGCTTTATTAATTCTTAATTATAAATATACCTATACCACCAATATTTAAAAAATACTACTAATAAATGAATGCAGGTATTAAATAAATGTCAGTGATGACATTTTCTAACTCCACATCTCACAAGTGTTGCCCTCGTTGCTCGGCGTGTCTTTTTCTAAAACAAACTAGGAATGCTAATCCTGTTTTCACACCTAAATATAAGAATCCTTTGTGAACACATCCGGAGACTCTCATCTCGTCTCTCATCGCTCTCTGTCTGCCTCTCCATCTCCCTCCCTCTCCATCTTTCTCCTCCCGTCGAGTCTCTCTTACGGGGTGTTTCCTTTGAATCTCACACCCCTCCATACTGGTGATCCTCTGCCGGCTGTTTCCATGGTAACATCACTTTAGATTGTCTGCAGTGAGCTCTGACTTTTCAATTTTGGTGGGGCGGAGGATGGAAATGTGTTTTTTTCTTTTATATATATATAAATATACATGGAAAGCGTGTTGTGTTGGGCCCAGTGAGATGCAACACTACAGCCTCTTTTACGTCTTATTCTAACAGAAGAAGCTTCTAAATGCTCAGTCTGATTCAGAGATTCTACTTATGATACACAAGAATGAGACACGTATGATGTTTTTGACAGAGTAAGTGAACAAAAGGACAAAATCCTCTTTTATTTCTTTTCAAATTTAAACTAAACTCCAGAGAAATATGTTAAGTTTTATTTTTAAAAGTCATAAATTTCACTCAGAACATGAATGACCACAGAAAGCTGCAGTACAAAGGAGGGGGAAAAAACGAAGCATCAACGCTGCAGGTTTGAGGCTTCTTTCCTTCACTGACTGATGTATAATGGATCACACACACACACACACACAGCCTTTACATAATGTGTTCCAGCTGAATATTGTTATTTAGAGTTATCTCCATGAAATAGAATCAGAGATGAACTCCAGCTGGGATCCGACTCAGCCTCTTGCTCAGAGCGAGTGAAGTTCTTTTTTTCTTTTTTTTACCACAGTGTTTTTTGTTTTAAAGAATTTGGGTTTCAACACACAGTTCAGATGTTTTTTTAAGCAGCGGCAAACATCGATGCAAACACATCTCCTAAGTGGCAGAATCTTTCCTTCTTGGAATGAAATTTTTGGTGGAATTTGTGTTTTAGTCACATAGCCTTGTTGATTTATGAATAATATGAGCATTGCTAAGAAAGTAACTACTCTTTCTTTCATGTTTGAGTGTTTTTTGGAGTAAATCCGTTGACCTTTTAACTCTTGGTCTTATTAAACTCCCTTCTTCTAACTATAACAAATGTGGGATGAACCAATCTCTAAACAGAGCTTTTACAGCCACGTGGACATTTAGTTTTTTCTTGAGTAATTATTAGCTTGTGGTTATCAAATTGTAAAGTTAGACATTGGACATCTAAAGTCAGACATCTAAAGTTAGACATGGTAATGGAACAAAGAGTAAACTAAGGCTGAAAAAGACACAAAACAAGCATGCAAAGCTCACAGCTGTGCAGACTGAATGTGAAGTCTGTCTGAGGGAACTTTCTTTTTTTTTTTCCAACTAAAAATTACAATTGAGAATATTGCGATACACAAAAAAACATGATGTGTTTAGAAATTTAAGTACTAATATCCTCGTAAAAACACACATACATGAGAAATATATCATGAATAATGTTAAAAGAAGAAGAAAACACAGTAAAATCTTAATTAAATAGACAGTACAGACGTGTAGATGTTAGTATGCTACTTTTCTAGTCTGCAAGAGTCCACTTTACGGACTCCTTCCATAAATATGTGTTCTCCTCATGCACACTTGGTCCATGGAGGCGTCCACATGGATAACTACCTTAACTAGCTAGCTACTGCTGTGCAAAATCATTTTAAAAGAGCATTTATTTCTCTAGTTTTCTACAGATTCTGTGGTAATATTGTTCTATTTTGGCTACGATAATCATGCAGTGACAATATGATATTGTGTCAGCCTGTACGTTTACAACCACATGTACATTTTAGTCTTATTGAAGGAATCATATACTAATAATTACAAAATTGTGCATTACAGACACAGTAAGTAGTTTGGGACAAATGTTGAACTTAAAGCTTTGATGCTGATGCAAAGATCATAAGTTGTGCAGTTATAACCAAAATAAATGGAGGGACCATTTTAGGGTTTTTTTTTCTATAAAAATTTGAATTAGGGGTGTCATGACAGACCAGGATTGACAAACCATGACATAAAACAAGGAAATCTTGACATCACGCATAAATAGTAACCATCTGTTTAAGGCCCCAGCTTGGTGATATTGCACCTTAATATTGGTTTTGAAAAAAAAGCCAAAACATGTAATAAAAAGAAGATGAAGAAATAGTAAAGTCATGTGCTTTGAGTATTTCTTCCCATACATGCACAGAACATCAAATCTACCTCCATCATCCATACAAAAAGCTCTTCATGCACATTTTTTTCTCAACTTTTGTAAAATTTTCTTGAGTCCTTTTGTCCTCAGTAATCATCCAGTGAAGACTTTGCACTGCAGCAGCCCTAATTTGAATGTGCTGTTGTTTGTGCTTATTATTTTTGTGACTGTTATCTGAATGTTAACACTGACTTCTTCTTTGTGTCTCGCTTCTTTTCCAGGAAAGTTAACAAGTGCTACCGGGGACGCTCGTGTCCTATCATAGTCCACTGCAGGCAAGTATCCTGAAACCTGAAGCGGTCTGTGATTCTGTTTTTTGCTCTTTTCTGTAAAGGGTTCTAGCTCACATTCAGGGCTGTAAAATGCAGTTTATTTGGTCCTTAAATCTGTTGCATGACTCTGACAAACACATGAGACCTTTAGGAGCTGCCGTTAGACTGTTAAATAGTCTGAAGCTGGTCTGGTTTCAGCTGCCACGTCACTCGTCAGGATGACAAACACTTTTAAATGAGAGATTAGCCAGAAAGTTGTGATTTAATTTGACAAACTGTCCGCGGAGGAGGATAACTTTTAATTGGAGGTAGCTGGCGGTGTGTCGGTCAGAGCCGGCGGCTGCGAGGGAGAGACGGGTAAATACCAGTAGGCAGGGATGCAGCTGTTGTGTGTGTAATCACATCTGCATACCCCCACCACCTGAGGAAACAACCAAGACCAGCGAGACATAATTAAATCGGTATTTAGCAGGAAAATCTGCCACAGTTTGTCTGTTTTATGTAGAAACATCCCCATAGATTGGATTTAAAAAAATAAACCCTTCCAGAACAGATAGCCCTTATGTCTGTGTGCTCACTGCTGCACTAAGTGATCTATTATTTAATATGCTGTAATGGCTCTTCCACTGTGATGAAACTGTACACGTCTCAGCTAAACTGCCAGTCTACACCAGAGGATTAAACCTGGAGCAGCAGCTGTGTCATCGTGAATTTACACAGTTACTGTTATGACTGTAAATGTAAATAAGAGATACTAAAACCTTCAACTGCTTTGGTTTAGAGCACTTTTCTGGATGTTTTCTGTCGGCATACACTCTGTCAAGACACCTAACAGACTCCAATATTGAGTTTTGGGTGTTGGACACCTTGTTTTCTTGGATACAGGTCACGCTTTTGAGTGGAAATCAAACAATCTGTTTCATTATCCTCCCAAAACATCAAACTACAGGCTCCATAGAGGCGATAAATCATGAAATCAGAAGCTTAAATCACTGTGACCATTGTGCCGATGCTACATGTGTAGAGTCAATGAATAAAACTACCAGCAGCAGCAGAAATAAGAAGTCGTGCAGTCGATTAAAGTTTTTGAATCACAATTCAATCCAAGTATGAACACTAACTGGAAGCAAAAATGGCAACCAAACTGCAGCAGGGACAAGGATTCACAGCATTACAAACTAATAAGCTAACGAGCACCGAATTTACAGTCTGGTTCTGGAACATTAACAAATCTGTCGAGCATCAAACCTCCCCAGAGGTCTGTTCGGTGTTCTTGGGCCATATAGGTTGCAGTTTGTATGGAAAAGAAAGTACTGAAAGCAGGTGACAGAGGCTGGTACAGCTGAGCAAAGAGGTGAAAGCATGTCAGTCACAGCTTAAAGCAAGCTAAACTTTGTCACTGGGTATTTAAGGGAGTTTGTTCAAGGTTGTGATGCTTTCAATTTTAAGTCTTGCAGCTTGTTTGGAAGCATATAAAACCTGAGTGGGCAGGAGGAGATGAAACATGTGGCCTTTTCCTGGAGAAAGTATGTCTGGCCAGCATCAACTTACCTCAAATGTACACTTAATGTATAAAAGTGTTGCAGTAAATGTGTGAAAATGCACCGTGTGACTAGAGGCCAAAAGTCTTTACCTCCGTAAGAAGAATAACCCTCAAGTCAGAAAGTGACTTGAATGTATCTTCACTGGGAATCCAAATTAAAGGTCAGATGTGAGAGATATGAAATGTTCGGTCCTTTAAATCCACACCGACTTCTAGAAGAAACTTACAGGACAGAAAGACGCCTCGTGTCGACTCGGCAGAAAGAAACTGTATTCACTGTTTTCATTCTTTTACTTTACTAATCTGCTACCGAGCAGCCAGAGAGTTCATAGTGATACCAAGAAGTCCCATCAATCAGTACAGATATGACTGAAACGTTGAAGATATTAGTAGCAGAAGATTTGTGAAGTCAGAAGGAAAAATCTGAGAAAAAACACTAAACAGATAGTCATTGGAGTCAGTGTAGAGTAATGTGTTAACGCTGTCAGTTCTGAATGATGAACTGGCCCGTTGGTAGGTTGAAGTCGGGTCATTGCTCTTTACATTGCTCTTTTGAAACCAGATGTTAAGAACGTGATCAAATCTGACTAAGAACTCAAAGATGTGCCAATATGAATATAGCAACTTACCCAACTTTATCGTCTATTTTTCTCTAAATGGAATCAGAATTTACAAAATGAACACCATGCTGTCATGAAGGACCGTTAAACCCACCCACTGAGACCATAAACCCAACAGGAAAATGTTTACTGAGGTAGTAAATCAAGTTAGAAGTCATATAATTTTTTCATACACTTCTGTATAATCGAAGTGATTCACCCCCTGGTGGCCATTAAATAGAATAAACCGTATATAAAAGATTGTGGCTTTTGGGAAGGTTGCTCCTTTGAAATCAGACATAAAGAACAAGGAGCAGATCTAAGAACTCAAGGATGCGCCAATATAAATATAACAATCTACCTGACTTTATCGTCTATTTTCCTCTGAATGGAACCAAAATTTACAAAGTCAACGCAGTACTGTATTGGGTCAGACTTGAATTTACCCACTGAGACCATAAACCTAACAGGAAAATGTTTACCAGGTAGTAAATCAAGTTAGAAGTCGGGTCATTTTCTTACAGACTTCTATACAATTGAGTGGATTCCCCCCCTGCTGGCCATTAAACAGAATAAAGTCAATTCTGCATTGGCTTTCCTTTTAAAACCTGAAAGGCTACATCTGTGTTTTCTATACAGTCTAAGAGTGCAATGAGGCTCTGATGATGATGAGTTTGTTCATGCAGAGAAAACCTCCTTTAAATATACTTTACCTTCCTGTATTTCACTTAAAAGAGCCGTTCAAAGTCATTCACAAATGTCACATCACTAGTGTCCATCAATCAAGGTGCTCTGAGAGTAAATCCGTCATATTTAAATGCTTATTAAGACCTTTGAAGCTGTGTTTTTGTCGTCCGTTGTGCTTTTCTTTCTTATTGCAGTAATTCATGTCAGGCACCAGACCTCGAACAGATGTCGATGTTCTCACTTGTAGCCTCGATTTAGACAAATGCATCCCTAAACCCGACCAACCTGCAGGAATGAAAAGATTCAGACAGTCTTGTGACTTTCACTTAAAAGCCTCCCAATGATTTAGTCAAATCCAGCTGTGTGCCGCCATTTATCGGCTTCAACGTATGCAGAGCAAACAGAAGATGTAGAAATTCAATAATGGCACAGCAGCTTTCTCTCTCTTTTTTGTTTTTCTGCCCTCGCTGTCTCTTCCCATCTTCCTCCTCTCCTTCCTCGCCGCCTCTTTCCACGTCTATCATTTTAAAGAGAGGGAGAGGAGGCAGCAGACGTCTTGACATGTTTACTCGCAGCCCTCAGGCGTGTGCCGACGCACACGCATCGCACACACACCACATATCTTTGATCACCTTGTAATGATCCTGGCAAGGTGCAGCGATACGAGAGATCTATAATCACGCCGTAATAACCTGCATGACACACACAGACTGTCTAAGATCAGAGTGATAGTTGTATCTGTGGGGGAAGCGCTGCACACACCGCTACTGCTCAATTACGGGAGAAAATAACCAAGGTCCCGCTGAAAATGAAATATTCAGGAAGTGTGGACTCACGCCAGCACACACTCCAGTTTGTTGGATTACACAGCAGCCCATGAAATAGACTGGCAGGGTGCAGGCATCAATTTTCAACACTTGAAATACAAAAAATAAATAAATAAAATCAAAATCTAGGATCCCAAATATTCCCTCCACATACATTAATTCATTTCTCTGGCTTTTCTTAGAACGCGAATTTACATGTTTATATTTCGATGTCGTTTAATTCATGACGGGAGAAAAAAAGAAAAGCTTCAGTTCCATAATTACACACCTTTGAAGTTGTTTATCCCCTCGAAATAGCATTAGAAGGCTAGTAAACCTCGATGTGTTCAATCTGCCGCTCACCTGCTCAGCGCTGGAGTCACGTTACGTCCGTCTTCGCTGCAGGGAGGGAGAATAACAATCGCATGAATATGAAAAAAAATTAAAGCCGCGGGTGTCTGATTTCATAAGTTAACTGTGTAATTTTGCAGCAGCAGCTTTGGGACTCGCTAACGGTCCTGCCAGCGTTTTCTAAATGTCTGTTAACATTTCAGATTCAATCATTCTTTCTGGGTTGATTTGAATTTTCACCAGCAGACGCAGAGAGGACGTTTATTCCTCCATGTCTGGGTGGAAATGCAGAAATGACTGAATAAAGCTGCAGAGATCATCACGATGGAGCGTTTTTCTAACCAGAGCTGTCAAACATTGTTATTGAATTCAGTGCAGAATGTAAATACGACTGCTGCTGTTATTTAAGGCTTTAAATAAGTCATTGAATTTTCAAAAGTAAATAGAAGCTACTGTTTGACAGTTTATTAAGCAAAGTATATGGTGGCAGTAGAACACACAGTCTAATAGTTTACATGAATATTTTGCAAATAGCAACACAGAAAAACCTAATATGTCGACATGCAGTGCATCCTCTGCTTTGTTTTATTAAAAAGTGCATTTTATCAGAGCTTCAAAACTACAAAAACTAAAAACGACAGTTAGAATTCCAATTTTTCAACGGTCTTTGAACTGCTCATTTGTGACAACAGGTCATCAGAAAAAAAATGCTAAATTGTGACATTTTATAAAAATGTGTTTATTCCCTGTGTGCCATCTAAATATTCACTGAGAATAAATCACATTTTGTAAAAATAAAAATATATATATAATTTTTTGAGCAACCAGTGACTTCGATCGGAGCAAAAGTCACATGACGAAAAATCTGGGAATTTTTGAGTGAACTGGGCTGAACTGCAGGCAGTGTTTATAGAAAGGAGCTAGAAGGCAAGTATGAAAGGATGTTCAAAATGTGAGTTATTAACAGTATATAGAGTTATTGTTTCATTTAGCTGTATTGGTAACACCTGTGTACACTTTCACATGTTAGCTTCAGTTAATTCAGTTTTTCTACAATAAATAGCCAAAGAAATTCATCTTTCGTTTTGACTTTTCATGATTTATAGCACTTTTAATGTTTAAAACTCCACTGAAGACATGTTTGAGTTCTGTCTGGTTTTGGTTATGACTCAGCTGTTTCCATAGGGGTGCAGGTCTTTATGTTGGAGGGAAAAACGAGCAGAAAAATGTGAAGAGAAATGTGACGGGTGCTAAAAGAAAGGCCTCAAAGCTGTTCAGAGGGTTGAAGACATTTACTGATGACAGAAAAACTAATCTGAAAAGTGCATAATTGCTGATCAGAAACTAATTTAATTAATGCTCCCCTCTCTCTCTCTCTCTCTCTCTCTCTCTCTCTGTTTCCCATTCTGCGTCTTTGTCTCTCGCCCACCTGTGCAGCGACGGAGCTGGAAGAAGTGGAACCTACATCCTGGTCGACATGGTCCTCAACAAGATGGCTAAAGGTGAGTGTTTCCTTTCCTTCTTACCTCCTCCTCCATCCATCTCGCCATCCTTAATACCAGTATGAAGAGATGTCGCCATGGCAACAGGCTCCCCCTCGCCTCCGTGACGCTGCCGTCATATTATTACCACAATCATCAAAGTTGTGTTTGGTACAGTTGGGTGATTGCATTAAAAATAATGACATTTAATTAGATAATTACAGTGATGAGTAGGTACAAATAATGACATTTTCCATTAACACACTCAGCCACTGTTACTTGCTGCCTCTGAGCCAGAAAAAACGAACAGATTTTTAAAAAAATATTATGAGGGTTTTTTTTTTTTTTTCGGGCTTAATTACTGCGAGTGAATATCTGTTTCATTATCTCAGTTGATGCTCTGCTGCTTTGGCGCCACACCGCAGCTTGTTTTTTTTGGTTTTGTTGCCAACAAAACACAGCTTAAAAAACAGAGTTACTGTGACTTGAAATGATACAAAAATGAAAAGGAAACAAGTTGCGAAAAGTGAGAAACTGGACAGCGGAGTGTTTCCAACTACCGAATGCTGCGAGTTGACCTAAAATGACCACGAATGCTTCCTCTGGAGCGTCATCGGGACTTTTAAGCACATTGTAAGTGCCTGATAATTACTATAATTATAGTATGATACAATAAACACAGTGTTGTAATTGTGCAGAGTGTTTCACAACGCTGCCAGCTTGTGACAGGCTCTTAAGTGTCATTTTCTGGAGTTCTGTCTGATTATATTCATTTATTTACCAATTTTGTATATTTTGATATGTTTTTAAGGAACTTTGTTACTTTATACTGCTTCGATTTAAGCCTCTAATCAGTGTTTCTTCAGAAAAACCTGCCCAAGACCGAAGATATTTTGAAATAAGTGACATCTGAAGAGGACTCTGACCGCAGTTGGAGTCTCGGTTCTGTCTAAAATCAGGCAAAGTGAAGACGACGCAAGTGTGTGCGTGTCTTTTTGTCTCTTTGTATGAGTGTGTGTGTCCCACGGCGGCGCTGCTGCTGTAGCAGAACGAGCTCCTGGGTCTTTAATTCCAGATCAAAGGGTCAGTTTGGGCATCAGTGGCCGTTTCCCAGGCTGTCACACTGCGATCGGGGGCCCCTCCTCGGCACCCAGGGGCCGGGGAGGGGCAGGCGGGGCCGGCTGGGAGTCCTCTTTCATGTCCTGTCCCGAATCACCGAAGGATGCTTTTTAAATTGTCTGATTCTCATCTCAAATCACAAAGTTAGGAAGAACAACAAGTTGATTTATTAATTTGGTCATTTAGCTGCACTGAAACTGTCCAGATGTTGACCGACAGCTTTGAGGACAAGCAGCTGGGAGTCGGTTCAGTAACCAGGCTGTTCCGCCCTCCAGCAGATAATGACAGTGATGGAAAAATGTGGAAAAATGAGACTGAAACACGTCCAGAAGCGTCCAGTTTTCGTGCTTGATTTAAGGTTGCTGCTTTGTTCTGCTAAAGCAATTAAAACTCAAAGAGGTCCATCCATCCATCCATCCATTATTTATATGCCACTTAATCCTCATTAGGGTCACAGGGGGCTGGAGTCTATCCCAGCTGACTTTGGTTGAAGGCAGGAGACACTCTGGACAGGTCTATCACAGGACGACATACACAGAAAAAACAATCACACTTTACACAATTAGACAATTTAGAGTTGCCAGTTAACCTCAGCATGTTTTTGGACTGTAGGAGGAAGCTGGAGAACCTGGAGAAAACCCACACATGCACAGGGAGAACATGCAAACTCCATGCAGAAAGATCCCAGGAAGGTCAGGAAGTGAACCAGGGATCTTCTAGCTGTAAGGCCAAAGTGCTAACCACTACGCCTTGCCTCAAAGCTATAAAAGCAAAATGTATGATTTTTACACCACAGATGCAATTTGTTTCCCATTTTGTGTCACTAGTTAGTTCTTCTGTTGATCGGATTTCTCTAACCAGAGTCGTTATTTTCCCCAACTTTTAACCTTTTACCGTCCTAAACCAAACCATGTCAAGGTCTGATCTTAGACAGGGCTGATCACAACAGGAAAATCACATTGGAATCTCAATATCTGGGTTGTTTTTGAAGACAGTATGTAATTGACTGAAGAGGTCCAGTTAGACAAAATGTATCACAGAAAAGTTCTGGAACATCATCATGGCTGACTTGAGCTAGCGTGATGTAGCCTAGTAGCTGTATCAACGTCTGCATGGGATCAAGATTCTAGATCTTTGCCATTTGTTTGCATCAGCACATAGGGCTCTTTTGGAGTCGATATAATATAAATAAACCAAATAAACACCAAGCAAAACAGGAAGTACAAAACAAAACACTCTACGGGAGTAATAATGCTACAAGGAATTAGTAATGTACTGACAGTTGTCCAAGTATAGACTACCGTTCAAAAGTTTGGGGTCACCCAGACAATTTCATGTTTTCCATGAAAACTCACACTTTTATCCATGTGCTAACATAACTGCATAAGAGTTTTCTAATCATCAATTAACCTTTCAACACCATTAGCTAACACAATGTAGCATTAGAACACAGGAGTGATGGTTGCTGGAAATGTTCCTCTGTACCCCTATGGAGATATTCCATTAAAAATCAGCTGTTTCCAGCTAAAATAGTCATTTACCACATTAACAATGTCTAGACTGGATTTCTGATTCATTTAATGTTATCTTCATTGAAAAAAATGTTTTTGCTGTCAGTCTCCCTGTGTCAGGGGAAAAAACTACTATAGAACCGTGTGTTGTGTGTAATGATACTGGCCGCTCTGATCTAATTAGTGACTGACAGGGATTCAGAAATATTTTGACAATATTAATATTAATATAAAAGACTGTAGATGTATGTAATGTTCTTTTCTTATTAAGTCGAATAAGGTCTGTGTCTAAAAATAAGAGAAAATAGCTTTTGAAAAATTGTGCATCAATAAAGTTCATAACTTGAGAAAAATATAGTTTAGCTGCAGCCTTTTCCCAGTCTCAACCTACTTTACAGTATATAAATCACACTTCTTTTACAGTTTCTCCTTCTTTCACTCTTAAAACAACATAGAACTAATATTTAAATTAAAACCAGTTTGTTGCTGAATCTTCTCCTACAAACAACATCTCTGGGGTGGCAAATCAAACATTCAGTGCAAGAAAACTGCTTTATACTAGATATAAACAGCTGGAGGTAGATGTTTTGTTTCAAGTTCTTCCACAGTTTTATTGGTTTTCACAAAGAAGCACCTGGCTGGAGAAAAGATCCTAAAGAATAAGTCCATTGCAAGAAAAATTCCTTTGTGTCACAAAAAAATCAACTTCATTTCCTGTTTTGCTGTCAATCACAAACTGTGCTTCAAAACCGTCAAAGTGGTGGTGCGTTTAAGGGAGCTGGGATTCCACCTGTTTTACATTTTAGTCATCACTCTGTCAGAGTCCAGTCGTACTGGAAACAAAGAGGCTCCTGATCTTCGTATGCTGGTTGCATTGCGGTGTGTGAACTTCACTTTAGCTACTTTTCCAACTTTATAAATGAGTAGTTCAAGGACTGTTGGAAACCCAACAATCCACTCTGCTTTTACTGTTTCTAGCTTTGAATAACAGTGCAATTTTTTATCATTTTTTAAAAAAATGACAATGTTTAAAACCCACCGGAGTTCACATGGTTAAAGTAGCTTGATTTTATTTTATTTTATTACATTTAAACAAAGACTGTTTACCTTCATCATCCATTTATGTCAAGCTGGTAAAGTCTTATCATCAGATTGATCAAGGATCTTTCTGTTATCTTACTCCATGTTGTGAATAAGTCCATAAACCGAGTCTCAACCTTCACGCTGTGCTCTAAGATATAAATAAACGTCATATTTGATCTCTTTTTCAATGGAAAATGGCCTTTTGTTCGAGCAGGAAAACACGTGATGGAATCAGGCCGAGGTCGGTTTATTGTGAGGATCAAAGTGGATTTCACCGCCAATAACAAAACGTGAAATCTCTGTTAAATAAAGTGTTTAGGTCAACATAAAAACACCTTTTGGGGGGTGGTTTCTGACAGTTGTTTGTATTTTATTTTATCTAATTGCCTCATAAACCCGAGACGTTGTGGAATCGGTTAAATGCATACAGGACCATGAAATCCTGAAGTTAAAACATAAAAGTCCCCCAAAGGGAAGTTAGAGAGAATCTCACTGACCTGAGCGACACATTTCTGTTTGTCTGGAATTTGACAGATGCCCCACAGCTTTCATTTTTCTGTATTTGATAGTCAGTGTAAATTATGTTGATTTGCGACGCCATTCCTTTGCCATCTTTCATAAATTTAACACATTGTTAATCCACTTCACTAATATCAAGGTATATTTACAGTATTAGCTTGAGTGTTTCCATTTTCTGATAGTTTTACTCCCTTACATTTGTGTACTTTCACATCATAGCTGGATGTTTAACGTGGAAAACATGTGATCATCTTCAAAATTATGACATTCAATCAACTACCCAATGCATTATAATGTATTAATCAAATATTTAAGTAACTAAAGCTGCACTAACCAACATTTTGCATGTTAACTACTACATTTAATGTAAAATTAGTCACTAAAAGCGACAGAGTATTAGCTTCTTTCATTTATTTGGTTTTACAGTTCCTGATCTTACTGATGTTCAGTTTACTCTCAGCGTGTTTCCAACCAGCACAGCTTTGATAAATCTGCTTCAGACAACCAAAGTTAGCAGCCGAGGAGATTATCTAGCAGCCAGATATTTTTCTTAGAAGGTGGTAGAGACCAAAACAGAGCTACAAGAAGCATGGATGTTGCAGATAGATCAGTTTTTACATCAAATTGATGAGGTCATAGTGACATTAGATGTGTTTGCTCCTTCTTGTGCTCCTCCAAGTCATCAAAGAGCCAATTAATGCAGCTTTAAATAAAAATTTTAAGATATTTCTGCTATTGTTTCATGCAAAACCAGCTACTCTTTAACCAAAATTAACTAAATGCATCACAGAAATGCAGAACTGAACATTATTAGCAACTAATATGTGAAATTACAAGTGTTGCTTCTGTTCTGTAACTAGTAACATCAAATAAGGTATATATAATACACCTGTAGAAACTAATACTAACATTTGTGGACAAGACGTGTGGAAAATGTAAAAGTTAAATAAGAGAAGATAAAGTAAGGCTTTAATAAACTCATAGCAGAGGCATTTGCAATGCTACAGGTAATAGCAAGAGGATAGTGCAAAAAAGTAGAAAATATCAATAGAAAATGGGAAAAAATACAAAAACTATACATAAATCTTTCATAAATGGAATTTAATATATTGCACAGGTTCCTGTGGATGTGGAAAATATAGATATTGAACATATTTATACATTGAAAAGAAATGATGCTGGACTGATTCTTGCATTAGTAGAAATACTGATCAGATACACAAGGACATTAAACAGGTTCTTGAATATGTAGAGAAATTTACCAAACCGGCCCGCCATAGGGTCCAATTCAGCCTGTGGAAGACTTTAAAGTGTAAAAATTACAGAGAAGCCACTAACTGCAAATTGTGAATTTGTAAAACTATTTAAAAAAAACAATTTTTAGACCATGACAAGTTGTTTTGATCATAAAGTAAAATACTAGATTGTTCGTTGTCCTTTTGTCATCTTGTCTCGTTTTTTGAATATTTTGTCTTGTTTTTGTTGTTTTTTGTCCTTTTTTGTCTGACTTTTGTCCTTTTTGTTGTTTTGTGTTTCCTTTTTGTCTCGCTTGTGTTGTCTAATTTTTTGTCGTTTTGTTTCTTGATTTTCTCCTTTAAGTATTTTTTTGTCTCGTTTTTATTGTTTGTCCATTTTTTGTTGCTTTGTAACTTTTTGTCTCATTTTTTGTTTTGTTTTGTGTTGTTTATTTTATTTTTTGTCATGTTGTCTCTCTCTTTTGTCATTTTGTGTCTAATTTTTTTCATTTTGTGTCTCATTTTTCTAATATTTTGTCTTGTTTTTGTTGTTTTTTGTCTGATTTTTGTCTGACTTGTCACTTTGATCATAAAGTAAAATCCTATATCGGTCAGTTCCAGATGCCTGTGACTGAATGTTTTGTTCCTTTATAGACACTCTGTGATCTATAAGTTGTAATGTGTAAATAATGAACTGAGGCTTAATACTGTCGAAATGGAATTTATTTTTCTAAGGAAAGGTTCTTCATAATGTTTTGTGAACATTTTTGCACTGAAACGAAGGGAAAAAATTGGAGTTGTGGTTATTTATAGGTTATTATTCTGTAATTTAAGATTTGACAATTTGCCCACTTGAGACTGAATTGGGCTGAATTTGGCCCCTGAAATAAAATTAGTTTGACAACCCTGGTTTAGATGATGCTCCAGAGTGAAATAAATCAGTTTCTCCATGTTGTAAAAGGATCACAATTCATAGTTTAGCATCAACTCTCAGATCAGTCGACTAAATGTATTCTTTAATGCTCATGTAGTTCATGTTTCAAGTGTCCTCTTTCATTTAAACCACGTTAATGAGGTTTGCACGACAAGTTTTTAAGCATTAAAGCTGCTGCAATGAGAATAAAAGCTCCAAAAGTACGTTAATGCTATAAATGATAATCTAATGCATCAGTCCAGTTCAGATCTTTTTGTTTTTTGGGGGTTTTATCGCCTTTTCCGCCGTTTCAAAGCTTCCCATCCTCGTTTTCAGCTCCGTCCCCCTCAGTTTGGAGGGTTTCTGAGAAGCTGGAGGGTCTTCAGGCTTCCTCCTTCCTGATCAAAGACCCTTCCCAACTCCTCCTCCTCCTCCTCTTCCTCCTCTTCTTCTCCCTCCCTCTCAGACACAAAATTACTCCCTCTTCCTCCCCCCTTCTCTCTCTCGATTTCCAACTGTTTCTCTCCCAAGAACTGAATTGCAAATTTGCCCAAGAATCGCGGCGACGTTGCAGGGTTGAGGAGGTGTTGCTTCAGTTCTCACGTTTTTTTTTCTCTCCTCCCAACCTAAAGACTCCCCCCTTTCGTTTCTCTCCCCTCCTCACCCACCACCACCACCTTTCTCTTCATCTTAAGAATCTAACGAAACCCATCGAGTGCCGGAGACCCTTTCAGCATCTCTCCACTCCTTTCTGCAGGATTTTTTTTTTCCTACGAGGTCCAGTTGGTGAGCCTCGGCTTCGGGGTCTTTCGCGGCCTCCTCAAGTCTTTCTTTCTTACTTTTTGTTTCCCTCCCACCCTGTGCAGTCCTCGACCTCCACCCCAAAGGGAAAATGAGGCTGTTTCTCCTTTTTTTGTTTGCCTCCATCGTCGTTTTGCAAAAAAAGAGGGAAAGCCCGATTAGGATTTTTCTTTTTTTTTAATACCGTCCATTTTGAGGTTTATCAGAACCTGCACAATAGCCCTCAGTTTGTTAAGTCCTCCCCTTTAAAAAGGGAAAAACTAAAGCAGCGAGTAGTGTGTTGCAGCTTTTCTGGCTAGAAGGGAGTCTATTGTGCCGTGAAAAGAAGAAGAAGAAGAAAAAAAAAGAAGCTCACAAAACCTGTGAAACAGAAAGAGAAAATGGTGTGAATGAGCAGCTCTCCCACCATTCATTTTCCTCTTCATGCAGGCAAGAAAAAGAAGTGTTATTATGTGTCACAACAAGGAGGAGGAAGAAAAAAGTAATTCTTGCGCTTTTTTTGTTTCCTCAGAATTGGGATAGAGGAGGAGAAGGTGGGGGAGAGAAACGCAACGGACAGAAAACAAATTAAATGTTTTTTTTCCCTCTCTTGTTCTTTGTGAATTTAATTGTTGCTCCCACCTCTTTCCCGTCTCTCGTCTCTTTTCTCTCACAGTCTCGAGCCGTTTCTGTTTCCTTGCGATGTCTTCCTTCCCACTCCCGTCTTTATTAATCATCTCTTTTATTCCGCTAATTCCTGGTTACCTGCAGCGATCGGTTTGTTCTCCTCTGACACTATGAGGTGACATAAGGTCATTATAGGCTCGGTGTGTGGGGTTTTAAAAAGCAGGATTCACTTTATTTTTTCCTGCCGGGAGATAATTGTCTTGTTCGCTAAAAGCAAGCCGCATTAACATATGTATGAAGGAGACATCATGTTGACAAAAACACCCTTTTAGCACACCTTTATTTCATCCTACAAGTGCATTAAGAGCATAAAACATCCCTTTTCTCATTTATTAAATCAGCTGGCGTTATTGCTGGCCGTTTTTAAAAGCATTTTTCATCTTACCTTGTCTCATGTTTTTCCAATATTACGTGTTAGCCAGACAATGCGAACAAAGTAAAAGAGTTCCTCCTTTTTTTTAGAATATTTGTTTTGCCTTTATAAGCTGCTTATTTTACAGTTGAGCAAAACCCCTATGAGTCACCTTGATGACTTTGCATTTTGAACAAGTAACTGCACGGCAAATTACATCTTAACAAGCAGTATGTATATATATATAGAAAGAGAGACAGATGAAAACACAAGAGCAGCAAAAATACATTACAATGAGCCTTGTCTCAAAATAATTTGCCCCGAAGAAGATCTAAAGGCTGCGTTAAGCTTTCATTGAAACTTATGGAATCTCAGTTTGTAACCTTTAAGAGCCTTATAATTATTTATAGCATAAATATACAGTTTAAAGCTGTATTTCTCCATTTGTGATGCTCTTAAATCAAGATTAGAAGTCAAATATATTGTAAAACTACTAGAGCTGGGCTGTAAAAGACTTGGCTGGAATAATAGAGAGACTGCAACTTGACTTGAGATTTAAAACTGCAATAAAACTTGTTTTTTTACCACTAGGAGGCAGCAGAAACAAGATGTAAACCCCTTAAGTAAATACAACCTTCTATGCAGATGATACAAACTTGTTAGGAAAGAAGAAATAGTCTGTTAGTGGAACGTTTCTGTTCACCTTTTAGCTCAGTTTTTGGTCTCAACCAGCTCGACCGTGTTTATGAGAGCATGAACAAAAACAATAAAGTTGTGTCAAGACAGCTAAAATATGAGCCGAAACTCACTGTATTTGTCCATAAAGTCTGGCAGACTGCAGATTTGGGGGTCAGTTCTCTTAGGTTTTCACCACTACAAGCTACACTTTTTTGAATTTGTCACGAACCAAAGAAGATCTAAAGGCTGCGTTTAAAACTTTCATTGAACCTTATAGAGTTACAGTTCATAACCTGATGAGCCTTATAATTATTTACAGCATATATATGGAGTTCAAAGCTATATTTCTGCATTTGTGATGCTCATAAATCAAGATTAGAAGCCAAATATGTGTTAAAACTACTGGAGCAGAGCTGTAAAAAGAGTTGACCAGAACAAAAGAAAGACTGCAATTTGATTTGAGACTTAAATCTACAACAGTGTTTGATTTTTTTGACCACTAGGAGGCAGCAGAAACACGATGTGAACCCCATAAATAAATATAACCTTCTATGCAGATGATGTAAACCTGTTAGCATAATTAGTCTCTGAGTGGAACGTTTGTGTCCACCTGCTTCAAAATGTATTCTCTTTTAGCTCTGTTTTTGGTCTCAACCAACTCCCGAGACAAACTTCACCATGTTTACCGCCAATATGAGAGCAGTGAGTGAACAAAAGGGGAAAAAAAGCTGTGTGCAAGACAGCTAAAAGTTGAGCGGATACTCACCATACTTGTCCATGAAGTCTGACAGACAGCAGATTTGGTTGTCAATTCTCTGAAGTTTTCACAACTACAAGCTACTTTTTCTTTACTTTGTCACATTTTTTTTCATGTCGTTTGATATTAAAAAAAAAAACATTAATTGCAGCTGCTCAACCTGAATATTTATTGGGCCCGCAGATGAAAGGACTCGGTTATCTGGAAAACACAGCTTTGAAGAGAAAATATTCAAATGATGTGTCATGTTAATTGTCACTTTTCATAGACGTGAAAGACTTTTTACTTCTTAGCTTCTTTATTTCTCTGAGCCTCAAGTAGTTTCTGGGCGTCACATTTTTCCCTCACTGTGGGTTCATTTTCCAACTTCCACCTCTATAGAAACAGCACAACCACGGCTAGAAGTAGAGAGAACTTTAAAATGTCTTTGGGGCAGTGTGAGACAGTTTTATTGCTTCAAATCATGAAAAAAGTAAAAACCAAAGTTAGATTTCTTTGATTTCTTTTTTATAAAATGATGAAACCTGGAATCAACCATGCACACAGGGTGTTACCAACACTGAAGAAAAAGACGACTCTCTATATCATAGATCATTTACTACTTACATTTTTAAAAATTTGTTTGCATATTTGTCTCCTGTCTGCTTTGCATAAACACTGCCTGCAATTCAAATCAGTTGAGCTGAAAACTCAATTTTGATCGCATGACTTTTGCTTGCAGATTCACAGTTGCAGAGAGAAGTACAAAATTTGGGGATTTTAAGCTCAGATTCAATTGCGTTTTAGAATAGAATAGAAATACTCTATTAATGAATGCTGAATAAACTTTGAAAATAAGATAAAAAGCTGTGAGCTGTTAATGTTCAATGTAAAGGATGTACAAATGTTAAAGTGTTTTATATGCAGCGCAAATAGTGTCCAAGAGTGTAAAAAAAATGTGCAATTTCAAATTTTTAAACAGGACGCACAAATTAGAGCAACTTTCGTGCAAAATCAGGACTTCAAGATTAGTTTTGGTAAAGTTTTCTGACAAAACAGCGGCTCTCACAATGAGTAGTTCAAAGAATCTTCAGATTTCCAATGTTCTTGGAACCACTCATTGTGAGGCGCTGTTTTGTTGGAATAAATATCACAATTTTAAGCTCATATTTGGTTACATTTTTTAAAAAAAAAAAAGACAGACAGAATGGAGCAAATTTTATGCAAAATGAAACCAGGATTTCATGGTTAGATGTGGTCAAGTTTTCCGACAAAACAGCGTTTTGAATGAGTAGTTCAAAGAACGTTGGATATCAGAGGATTTTTCCTGTTTTTATAGTTTCTGATTAATGCTGAAACTCTGGTATTTTTTAAACCCTATATAACCATCTGTATCATATTTGATGTCCTCTATCTCATCAACATGATAAATAGTTTAATAAATAGGACAAAACTAGTTTTTGTTTCTAAAAAATCAATGTATCAAACGAGATACAAAAAATAGATCTTAAACTAAATTATTGTGTTGTTGTTGTTGTTTTGTGGATTTAGTTAAAAGGATCAATAAATATCTCACTTCCAAATAATTAGAATTGTCGGGCTATTTTGGACGGGTCAGGCTTTACAGGATTAAAGGCATTATGGAGGATGGTTTTTTTGTTGTTTAATTTGTCTGATTCACATAAAATGAATATACTGACCTTTAGTGGACTTGTATGTATGGTTTCTAAAAAAAATTTAAAAAATAACTGTGGACATGGCAGGACCTGAAAAACATCAGCCAATCAAAGCGCTCGGACCGAGGCGTTTGGTTTGCTCCCTTTCCTGTCAATCAAAAATCTTCCGGCTCAGGCCTAGTTACGTAGATTACGTACGCCTTGGACTTACGTGTTTTGTGTATGTGTTGCTTTGGTATAGCTTCGTAGTTAGCTGGAGACTTGTTTTGCTCATCTTTTTTTACATAATGGCAGATAAAGATCCAGGGGGACCCAGCCGTAAAAGACAACTTCACGAGTCCTACGCAAGTTTCTGGAGGGGGGCAATTCTTCATAAATGTTAAGAGGGGGGAGGTTAGAGTGGGGTGAGGGAGAGGTTGTATGTGCGCATGCGCATGCTACGTTCAAAGTCGTAGGAAATTAAATCTCCTCTAATGCCTTTAAAGACAACACGCCTTTCATGCCTAAATTTGAAGGCAAATCTTCGCTAAACTGCTGGATGTTCTCCACACCTGAGATTAGTGGTAGTTTCTCTGTGTGTGTCTATAATAGCTTTTTTAATCTGTGTGTAACGTATCACAGTGTCTGCTAATCTGACCAGTGTTTGGCCAGAGGTCATTCAGCCGACTGCAGGCAGCCGCTCTGTTGTTAACTGTGGGGCATCGTGCCAGTCTGGCTGCCAAGTAAACCGGGATGCCACCACACACACACACACACACACACACACACACACACACACACACTGAGGCATGTCAGGTTTTGGCAGGCGCTGACAGAGTTCTGGTGGGCAACCTTCACGGAACGCTAAGAACGACAACCAAACGGCGGCGAGGAGCTTTTCAGATTGGCTCCGCTTCCTCTTGGAAAACACGTCGGCCTGTGATTTTCCTTCACAAAGTCCTCTCCAACAGTTTTCTTTGCCCCCCTTTATCTTTTTTTTCATCCCGACAACAAAACGCCACCTCCGAGCTGTTTGTAGAGTCCATGTGTTTGTTTGTTTGTTTGTGCAAAGAGGATGAATGTAATCGCCTTTTGGAGAGTCGGCACGAAAAACCAGATTGACAGATGTTAGCTGGATTAGCTCGGTGCTGCTTTCAACACGATCCAGCAGCAGTTTTTTCTTCATGTGTGTGTTTTTTGTGTGTTTGACAGGTGCCAAGGAGATTGATATTGCAGCGACTCTGGAGCACCTGCGGGACCAGAGGCCAGGGATGGTGCAGACGAAGGTAACCAACACCTGAACCCTGTCTGTTCATGTGGAAATCCTTTGGTTTGGGCCACAGATGAGGCCTTACAAATGCATTTTAACAATCTTATGTTTGTGTTCAAAGATTGCCAGAAATCCTCACACCTCAATAAATATAAGCGTTTCACACAGCATTCACCACAAAGCAGGGGGTGCAAGATGAACCGATTGCATAGGGAGAAAAATAAACCTGAAATAATAAGCTTAGTTTGTTTTGTTCATTTTTACAGGGACAGTAATGGCACCAGAGTTATCTAGAAGCTAATTTGCACAGAGATAGTAAATAAAATTAGTCAAAAGAACAATATATAAAATCAGTAAAACCTATAAATAAAAGGTAATCATTGGTGGTAACAATCTGAGACTGGTTTTACACTCTGCAAAGCTTTCTGAATCTCTATTGTTAGTGACTGTTTTAACTGCACATTTGACCAAAAGCTGTTTTATTTTGAGCTAAATAACATCTAGGAGATATTCTGGTCTTACTGCACTTTAAAAAGTCAAAATAACATGCCTACAAAACAAAAAAAGCTAGATTCTATGTGTTAATCGGTGAGCTGTAGAGCTGCTGGTAAAGTTGGTAAAGATTCCAGTGTTTATGCTAAGCTAAGCTAATGAACTCCCACCTATAGTTTCATAGTTGAAGCATCAGTACCAAGCTCATTCCCATCTTACATGTAAACACTGCTCAGTATTTAGTCGTTACAAACACTGACTTGTGACATTACATTGTCTCTGGTGATAAATATTCATGTATTGAGTCTTCCAACAAACACAAATGCGGATGCTGAAAATGCGTCAACATCAATAATTTTGAGTGACACTTGTTTTATTCACTTTCATTCATGAATTCATGATATTTTTCTTTTGTTTTGTTTGTTTTTTTATTTGTTTAGCCGCATCATGACGTCAGTAGCAGTAGTTTTTGGCTTCAGTGTTCAGCTACAGTTTTTAGGCAGTGACGATGGCAGCAAAGTCCAGCTTGATTTAATGTAAAAGTTTCCAAAGACCCGAAGTTCTAGAAGTCTGGGAGTATGTCAGATTATCAGCATAGAGGGAATTACAGGGGGTCTTCGACATACATCGGAGTTCCATTCCTACGGATCGATTTAGGTCGGTTTTTACTGTAAGTCGGAACTCTGGCAAAAATGTAAACAAGCCGTTACGAGCATCATGATATTGATCCGTTCTTCAAAAAACTCATGAATACCAATGACTTTCACGAATGTATGAGTCATTTTACAATGAGATAACAGAATATGTTGCACTGTTTTTACAACTTAAGCGTTTTATTATATCTAATTTCACTACCATGGAGATGACTTTCCTTTTCTTCGAAGCATCAAAAGAGTCTGACTTACGCTTGGGAGCCATAATGAAGGGCAAAAAGTTAGTGAATGTAGCACAATCCAAGGTGGCGTATAACCTGCAAATGTAAACAGAGCCGTCTCATAGAGCCGCGTAACGACGTATTCGTCCACTCCGCTCACCAACTAGTTTCACGTAACCAGTTCTGACGTAACAACGAAATGCCGTAGGTCAAGGACATCGTAAACCGAGGACCACCTGTAAGCATCCGTTTACTTCTCACCCGCTCTCTGTGCTCACATGTACTTTATTTTATTACAGTCATATTCTCAATAAAGTTGCACTCCATAGTTTCCTCTTTCCATTGTCAGACAACAGAACAAACAGAAACTGAAACTTTGAGACAACACGTGAACCAACAGCCACTTACAAGGTGCTGCTCTGCAAAATCCTGGTTTTATAACATCTGACAGACTCGTCAAACACCAACGTTAAAGACCACAGATGTGCAGTGAATTCAGATCTATTTTTATGGAATTGGCCGCTGGCAGAGTTTTCATAACAAGGAGATAAAGACTTGTTTTCGCTGCTCTCTGCTTGTAAAATGTCCGCAAGTTGCACTTGGTTTAATAAATTAACAGAAGTTTCTCACTTTGATAAGGAGTTTGGTCGAAACTTGGATGTATTTCAAAGATGCATGACTGACCCATCATGTTGAAGTTTCCAGTTTAGTCTACAGTATTTTATTTTAATGAACTGCAAATGAACTGAACTGTGCATCTTTGTCAAAATAAAAGGAACTTAATCTAAATATTAAATTTCATTAAATTAAAATTGTAGCAGCCTGAGGCTGCTCTGGAGTTAAAAGTAATGTTGTAATCTCAATACTTTTCCAGTAACGTAGGCTCCCTGTCCAAAATTTTCTGTACTGTCACTCTTTTATGCAACAATTTTTATTCTAGTAGAGGAGGTTAAATATAGTTTAGTCATGCACACAGCTAAAAAGCTGCAGTAGCTTCGTTCATTATGGACTCTTCAGTGTCAACCCCCTTTAATGTTAGCGTTAGCATTAGCCTAAACAGCATCAAATGCATTAAAATGAACTGAAATCACTGCAAAATGTTGTTGTTTTCAGTCTTAATGCATCCCTACCAGAAGGTGTCACATCAGTGTTTGATTTGTAGTAATTATAATTACATTTACTGGCATAACATGCAACATTTTTGTAGTGGTGTAAAGTGACAAAGTACTTTTTGTTGTACTTGTACTTCACTTGACTATTTTCATTTTCTGCTACTTTATGCTTAAAATGTTTTCTCTTTCACAGCATTTATGCAACAACTTTAATTACTAGTTTGGGTGCACAATTGTGCATATTATTAGTTTTCATGTAGATTTTTTTAGGTCAATAGGCTACTATTTTTATTATTTATTTATTGTTTATTGTTTTACTAGAGACTTGAGTCATTCCTCATGCTGTGAATGACACTAAAGGTTTCTATTTTATCCTATTTTCTAGGATTAAATAAATTCCATATATTAATGGATGCTTAATAATTATGCAATAACACATTATTTTGAAATGGGCTATTCTGCATAGTGAGTACTTTTACTTTTGGTACTTTCAGTGTATTTTGATGTTCATAGTTTTGTACATTTAATTGAATAAATGCAGGAGGTTTCCTCGTAACAGATCATTTCTACACTGTGATCTTATTTTAATACAAAAGCTCAGTTTTTCTTCCATCGCTGCCGATTTTGCTTTTTATAAGCAAAGGTCGTTTCCAGCGGCTCCACCAAACGTTCCCGATCACTTATCTAACAACCGAGTGTGAAGAGGTTAAGGGAGAAGCAATGACGACACGTTGCATCATGCAGCAGTCGGGATCGAACCCGTGACCTTTACGTCACGCTACTGTCTCTCTCTCTCTAACAATCAATCGTGCTTCCATTAAAACTTCATTTTATCTGAAAGCCTCAGGTTGGCTGGTAATCTTCAGGCCCCGTCGTGAGATAGGCTGGATTTGCAGTCTTCTTTTTTTCCTTCTTTTTTTGGGACTCACTCCTCCACATCAGTTAAGATCAATTGATTTCTGAAAAGTAATTGAACAGGGATTACAGCCAGGTCACACAGGAATATGTACAGAATTCAAATGGTGACTAAAACCTGGTCCCAGAGCAGCACTGTCACAGGTTCTGGTGGAGCCTTTTTAGATTTAGAAACTGGATGAAAAGTCAAGAACTCAAAAGGAGATCCATGGAGTCTTTTTTTAAACAAATCATTGTAAGTTCAGCTCAGAATGCTGCATGTATTGTCCATATCGTGTCCTGTTTCGGTATCTGCAGCTTTAAATAAAATGCCATTGCTCTGCATATTCCAGTGATAACCAAGCGAAAGCACATTCAGTTCCAGAATAGAGACGTAGCCCATTAACAGCAGTCGTGCTAGTAACAAAACCCTGGTGCCAAACCAAACTACAATCGGATCCAGAACCGAGTTAGACCCCTGCAGAAGTTGTTACAACGATACACTATGTTTTCATGCAATGATGATACCATTTCTGAAGAGAAACTTCAGAGCATCTTGACCACTGCCAGGGAATACTAACAAGCTAGCTGAGTTAAGTTGCAACGTAGCATGAAAGTCAACATGAAAACACAGTAAATCACACTCCTCTACTCCTTTAATGTTTCAAAATGGTCTTAAAGTTTCAAAAATTTCAAATTTTCCCTTTAGGATTGCAGTTTTTGCAGTTTGCTCACCTCTGGCCTGGTATACGATCAAAACTAATAATAACAGTAGCCACATTAGCTGCATAACATGCTAAACCCATGATCCTGTTAATGGCGAACGTAAAGTAACAAACTGGATCCTCAGGTGGCAATTTTTAGTCAAAATGTTTCGTCTTTCATTGAGTTTAATTTGGCCTCTGTGGACGGAATCACAACTACACAGTCAAGTAAATGAGCTGAGGGCAACGAGCTCCACAAGTTAGTTGTTCTCCTTAGCTGGTAGCTAAAACAGCATCCTTGAAAACCACACAAGCTCCATAGACTCTGTCCAAAAGCAGTTAAAGAGCTGAAGTCCATTATTATGAGCAATACAAACATTTAATTCGAAATTTCCATCACATTCCTCAGTTCCTCGCAGAGCATGAAGGCCTTTGTGTTCATCTTGCAGCCAACAACAAATGCAGCATGCCAAAAAATACCAGGAGGTCCTACTACGTCTGCTTGTTTTTTGCTTTCCTGGCCCTTCTTACCCAGAATCCACTGTAGATACATCACATATGCCACAAGGTTGAATCTAAACAAGCTTAAACAACAGAAAAATCACAGAAGATGACACCTTAGTTTCATACTTTAGTCTCTTTAACTTTAATTTCTGCCCAACAGGGTACAACTGTGTGTCCTAACTGTCTGTACACTGCATGCAACAGTGCTGCATTATGCACTGAATGTTTTTGGACATTGGTTGAACACAGGCTTTGTGCATTTCTTATGGATTGAGCGTTTGTGAAATCCCTTTGACTTGCTTTATAATCAAGAAAGACACATTACTGTCCAAAATATCGAACAATTTTGTTGATATATGAAGAATATGAAGAAAAGCTAACAGGGTTTAGCTAATTTCAGCTAGTGCAGCTTTTCAATCAGTCAATTAAAAATTTATTTATAGAGCACTTTACAACACTCATGGTGACCAAAGTGCTTTCCAGTTAAAAACAAACATTAAAATAACTGTCACAAAATAGCTTTTGTGACGGTTAATAAACATCTTGTACATTCCACCGTTGCACCGTCTCCAGAGACTTTCTAGCTAAAACAAAGACTCGTTCCTCGTCACACTGTACACCAAACGACTGCAGACCATCTTGGAAACAATTACCAGCTGATCTGTGACCATAATTAGAAAGAAAACCCAGGATGTGTGTAAAACATCCGCGGTATCGATCCCGGCTTGATTAAAGCATGTATCCTGAGTGAACGGCTGTCACACCGCTGCCTGCATTCCCCACACATTGATTCCCCTCGTGGCCTCAGCACTCTGGTTTCACTTTTGAATCTGGTGGGGAGCGCCGCTGTTTGGGCGCTTAATCTTCCACCTACTGTAAGGATAAAGTTAGCTAAATGTTAAAACATGTGTGGTGACTCAAAATGACCTGAAAACACCCCAAAATCAACTGCTAATTTGCTTAGTTGCTAAATTTACCACAATTTGATATAGTATTCATACTTAGTCACATTTTAATGGAGAAAAACACAACAAACACTGTTCTTTGCTGCCTGATCTTTGGCTGGCGTGCAACTATGGCATCAACTGTAAATCAAAGCATACATTAAACAGTGTTTTCCCAGGAACATAGGAGGTTGATGTAGTTTTCAATCCTTAAAGGCCTCCCAAAACCTCAGAATGCTTAAGAACTGCTGCTTTTTGACATCCCCATCACACCTATTCTTATTTCTGGTCTGGATGTGGTGTCCTGCTGGGGTTTAGGCCTCTAGGTTCCAAATATTTACAATCTTAATGGTCTTTCATGCAATGTTGTTTTAGATAATACCTCAAGGCAGCAGCTTGTTTGGTCTTTTTAATGTTCCCTTTGCTGTGTTCCAGAAGCGATTTTCCCAGTTTGAGACCAAACCTCAACCCGACCCAACAGCTTTGGGATGATAAACAAGGGCTTGTCACTCAGCATCAGTATTCATGTGTCCATAACGTATTTTCATGTGCATTTTGAAGTATTGCATGAGTTAAAAACTGCAAAAATTGTTCCCCAATTTTACAAAAAAAAGTTTCTTTGTATCCTTGAGGTAGTTTTTGACATTTTCGAAAACAGTTTATGCACATTATAGAAGACAGAAAGACCTTTTTGAATAAATTCTGTCAAAGGCAACCTTTAGCTCACATGGCTGATAGGCTGTTTTGACTTGTTTCATTGTTTTCACCTTCAAATTTCATGAAACTCCACCAATACAATCTGACAGGCAGGAATAGATACAACAAACCCAATTGGAAACAGCTTTTGAAGACTTGTCTCGATTTTTTTCTTTGTAAATGACTTCTTCTTTTCAATATATTATAGCAATGAGTGAAATTGTTCAGCCAAGTTTATTCACTCCAAAGTGGTTGAAGGAAACAAATCAAGTCCACATTTTCGTTTTCTTTTTTTTTTTGCGACTTTTCTAAAGTTTGTGAAATTTATGCAAACACAGCTGGTCACTAAAGTCACTAAAGTTGTTGTGACTGAATGGGAGCGAATCCCTGCAGTCAGGTGGTTTAAAGTCTGAAGATAGAGGAGCAGAAGCAGTTAAAGCAGCAGATAAATGCTGAGCTATTCAGCAGTATACATATGGATGAGATGCATGAAGATTTTTTAGCAACTTAGATATTGTTCTACCTGGATTATTGCGAATTGACACTGAGAGAACACTATTAAGAGAGAAACTGTATTTGAGCAACAAAAGTAGGATTTCGTGGGACTTTGCTGTTCAGCCAAGGCGGATCTGCAGGAACACTGAGGATCATCTTTTTGCCAAACTGCTTGTTCACAGCAGGCGTCACTGGAATCAGATTCTGACTAATCCTGTCTCCTTTCCAGGGTCTTATTTCTACGTGGAGATGTTAACACTTTTTCCTTTCCTCTTTCTCGTCTCCCTCCAGGATCAGTTTGAGTTTGCACTGACGGCCGTCGCCGAGGAAGTGAATGCCATCCTGAAAGCTCTTCCCCAGTAGGAAGAAGCTCCGACTGGAGGATCCTCACTGCTGTCGCCTAACTTCGTTTCCTCATTAATTTGTCTCCTCTTTGTGCTTCACTTCCACCTCATCCTGTCTTGTCTCTTCTTTCTATCCTTTCATTTAATCCACGTTTTCCTTCTTCATTTTTGTGTCTCTGTTTTGTCTCCTTTCATCCAATCTGTCCATATTTCCTTCCTTCCTTCCATCTTCGTAAAAACATCGTGCCAGGAAACATTGAACCAGTCCTCTACATAGATAGACCTTCCTTCTATTGTAATGATCCCGTCAGCCTGTTTTCCCAAAGTCGCATTTCACTGCTGTTCAACACAGTTTTTTAAGGATTGCTAAGAGAAAAAACTAACAAAAAAGGTTTCTCTATGTTCTCTTAAGAGTATATTTATCATATTTTCTGTTCCTAGATCAACGTTAGCATCAGCCGGGTATGGCAGCGTTTGGCAGCATCTATTATTGGTTTAGCATGATCCAATTTAAATAAATCTCTGGAGCATATATAATAAATATATGTAGGAGTTCCTGAATGATGCTGTGTTTGCCAAACCTGAGTGTTTCACTGAATCGATGCTCCCGGTTGGTCTTTGTGTGACGTTGATCATCATGTCTGTATCACAGAAATTTGTATTCGTGTCCGATATTTAGTGCCATGCTTTCCGATCAGTGCGCTACAGTGTCACAGTGCAACTCGTCTGCATCCGGTAAGGTTGACTTCACTTCCTGGGGAGGTTTATTTTTCTTTTGTTCAACTAAGTGGCAAGACAGTAACATATAAAACACTGTCCAAGATCCCACTTAAATGAGAGATTCTGTTACTGGAAAGGAGGTGAAACAGCACGGATGTGGTTTTTATTTTTGTTTTTAAGTGTCGTTTTTCTTATTTTTGTATCATCTTAGTAGAAGCAATATTGTGTTTCTTCAATCTGAATCGTTCTCTCTTGTGGACAACCAATATCGTGGCTTGTCGGTGAAGTTACACTCATGTCTGCCTTAATAATAATTTAAAAAAATACAGTGGATGGACGAACTGGTGAAAAGCCACATGGAAATAGGGCTAGTGAACAACACTTCATTTGAAAGTGGCTTTATTCCAGTGGATTAACCTGTGGATTAAAGGTGAGCCGTGCTGGTGCTTAATGAAAATCCGTCTGATAAACACTGAAGAACGTTCTACCTTTAAGGACCCGAGGACAGAAAGTTTCCTGAAAGTTTGCCAGAGTCTGGAATGAAGCCATTGTTGAATAAAGTGTTTCTGACTAGTGTTTTGAGATAAAAGAGGATAGTTTTGCTTCTGAATAGTAGGTCTTCTATGTAGCATCGATGTATGATTTGTACATGTACAGTAGCTGATCCTGTATTGCATCAAAAGACTAGTTTGCGGCGAAACTCAGCAGCTGGTTTTCCCAAAAGCATCTTAAAATTAACAGGAGTTTTTGTTCCGCTGTTGATAAAAGAAGCACCAAAACCATTAAAGCTGATTCTTTTGTATGTTTTAGCCCATTTATTTAAGTTAAGATTCACTCTGCACAATTAAGCACCTCCAAAGACTTAATATGGGCAAGAGTTGTGATACGTGGTCAAGAGTGAACCCAGAGATTGCTGCTTTTCTTGGTTTCCAAACACAATATCCAGAGTTTTAAGACATGGTTTTACCCATTAAATCATTGTGTTTGTGGGCTGGGACAAATAATAGTTCTCATAAAACCCTGGGATTGGTGGTAAATTCTTGTCGGCTTAGACTTTCCGTCCAAAAAAAAAAAATCTTTGACTTTGGGTTCGACTGAACAAAACCACTGAAACTTTGATGATCTAAAGATGACTTTGGGAAACCAGCTCACAGAACTGGGCTACTTTCAATTAATTGACAGTTTTATCCGTTAAATTCCAGTTTCGTTTCTACAATTGTATTTAAATCAGCATTATTATGACTTGCATACAATATGCTGCTAGTGCATGACTAATTATTCAGCAAACCGGTGTGCTGTAGTTTCTTGTTGCCTCGAGACGATCTTAGCAAACCTCTTCAAGCAAATGACAAAATGTCGGTTTCATCTGTTGACTTTATTTCCTGCACGAGAAGCTCCAAGTACCTTAAAAAGTGCAAAAAAAAGCCAAGGATTATCATCTCCAAACTGTGCAGATCATGGTTTAAAGCGAACGGAAAAGATGGTGCAGTGACAACGTGATGTAACGCTGCAGGAATCGCCTCCATTCCTCATCACGAAATTAACAACATGCTGCAAAGGAACGCCTCTTATAACGGCTCGTTTAATGCTCAGTGAGAGCTTCATTTTTCTGCCTTTTTAAAGATACTGTCAGGTATGTTGTAAAAATGTAGAAAAACAGCAATGAAAGTGTTTAAATTACCCGATTCCACCTGTGAATCAAAGCTAAAGTTGTTATAAAAGGTGTTATTTTTTTGCAGCAAAGATGCTCAATCATTTTCCCCGATGCCGTTCTTTCTTTCATACACTCCATTAAGTACCAATAGATGGCTGGTCTGTTGCATTAAAACTGTACATAAACCCAAAAAAATATGACAGAAGATATTTTGTTCTATTGGTGTAAACAACTTGTGAATAAAGTGTCATTGTTGATGCAGTATGGAAATGCAATCCTCAGTTTTTGTGTCTTTTTTTCTCAACACTGTCGTACTTAAAACTTCTGTTTGGGACGTGATTACACACAATCATTTTTACCATCTGGGTGGACGGTGAAACATCTGTTTTATAGAGCGCCCAACAAGCAGGTGCATTTTAAATCCGGTTAGTTTGCAGCAAGTGACGTCCTGCAGAGTTGCAGCTTGACGGTCGCTTTTTTATTTCGCACTCATCCGGTGAGAGATGTCTGAAAATGCCGGCCATCACAACAACACAACAAAGAGCTCAACTATAACCTTTGTAATGAAGGTGAACCAGTAGGCAATGCAAAATCTATGATGTGGTGTGATCTATGGTTTGTAGATTTAGAAATTTAAACAAGTACTATAATTCCTGCTTTTTATTAAAGGTAAAAAAACAAACGTGTTGCTCGGTTGTCTTACAAAACTGCACACTTTAGTCAAAATGAAAAATAAATATTCGATTTGTCGTGATCCTCTGCTTGCATAGTTTGCCTTTTCTGTAAATTTAGCTATTCTTGATCCCCTCATCGATGCAAAATGGGGAAAAACGAGTGAGATGGACGAACAATGTGAACTCTGATTGTGAGAGTTAGCGCTATAACTTGCAATAAATGCGAAGCAGTTTGATTTTTAGCGACACCAGCTGGTCCTTCTGTGAGAAAGCACAACATTTTGACCTGAAAAAATGTACATACATGGGTTTCTGTCATTAATATGTGCTCATTTTTGATCCCAATGTGCCAGAAAAACTGATAAGCTGCTTAAACAGGCATCAAGCCACATTAGCATTGATAGTTAGGATTTGTCAATTTGTTGAATTTAACTACAAGATTAGCCAATGGTTTTTAGCTCCATTTTGGTCTCCACCATCACCTTTAGCTGCTGAATGTTCATTTTCTTTCAGAAGCCATTTGCTAACTTAAAGTGGTTTGGTGCAAAATGAACTGCAAATGGTGTCATTAAGCTAAAACTAGGAGCTTCAAAGTAAGATATAGCAGCACTATCTTTGTATCGATCAGCTTCTCAATCGAGGACTTTCTGTGGCCAAAATCACATCTATTCTTTGTTTTTTACACAGGCATGACTGCTCGGCATTATTATTCAACCGGCGTCTTTTTAAATGAAGCAGGGTGGATGAATAGCTTTTTAGAGTGCTTATTCAGGTGAAACAGCAGCTCAGCATTGATTGTGAGAAAAAAAACCCTCGGTACATAAGCTGGCGTTGCTGGCTGGCAGTGTTGACTTAGAGAGTAGGAAGTAGGGGAATCGATTTAGCGAGTTGCTGCTTTCTTCTCAATGGTGAGTCATATGAGTAGATTTAGAGTGTCTAAGTGTTTTATTTTCACACCGAGCTGCTCACAGATGGCTGCTTCTCCGCTGGTCTGCATGCAAACCTACAGCCGAGATAAAGGTGGGATTTCAGAAAGACACCTTGAAGGACGAGATCAGGTTTTAGGCCGTTAGATTTGGCTAACATGACGACAGCGACAGAGTCTGTATTGAAGATTTGCTTAGATGAGATTCAGACTAAATCAACACATCTTCAGTGTTTCTAATTCTTCGTAGTGGTTACAGTAATTAGCACTTTTGCTTATCAAAGTAGGAATTTAGTTCGAATGACAATTGAAGTTGTCAAACTGACAGTTGTCAAAACTGTCTATCAAAAATACGCCCTTTATGCGTGGAAGAAATGACCAACTCTCACAGTATAAAAAATGATGCACAGCTCAGTATCTGTGTTTTTTCTTGTGGTGTTGTCACTGCTAAGAACTGTCAGTCAGTTGCATCTGACGGAATCGGTGACATGATTAAAGTTCTTCATCCAGCTTCCTCTGTCCAGCATTGCAGTCAAAAGTTCTTTGCCTTCCAGACCAGTGTCTTCTTCTTGCACCTTTCTCAACGTGCTCGGTCTGCCAAGCCTTCTGACAGCATCAGGTTTCCATAACAGTGCTCGACCAGCTGCTTCGTTGTGTCTCACCACACGTCCAGCCAGGGCTAGTCTACGTTGCCCGATGATGGTTGACAAGCGTGCATGTGGACCATATAGTGACTTGTTGGTGAGGTGCGGTTTCCAGGAGATACTAAGAACTACTCCTGGATTTTCTGTCGACAGTAAATCCTGCTGACTTCTCCTGGTGATTTTTTGACGACCTTTAAAGAAGCTTTCAGGACATTTGAACACTGTCAAGTCTGAGACTCTGGTCCATGATTTGGGATTTAGTTTCCTCGTCATTATTAGGTATCAAATTTCCAGTTTTACATCAACATCATTGATGGCACAATTTATCCAGATAATTTTCTACAAAGGCTCAATTAACTCCTCGCTGGCAGAAACTTAGACAAGAAAACACTTTTTTGGAAAGCTACATTTTCAAAACTGTTTATTTTAGATCCAAACCAACTATTCCCAGCAATGCCAAACATCTTGAAGTAAACGTACGTGTTTTATTTCTAAACACCTCAAGTAAAAATTGTCTCATCTTACCTCACTCTCTCATGTATGTAGAATTTGGGGTTGGACCTTTTTCACATCACTTTTTTTGTCATTTCATTGTCAGTGGAGACACAATGAGCGCCACTTTTCTTCTTCATCCTTCTACACCTGCCTCTAATTCCCTAATCAACCCCTCAACACACAACCTGGCAGTTGTTTCTGTGGCATTTTGCTTTTCGTCGCATTGCTGCTCGAATCCAAGAACTTTTTTCTCGCCAAATCTGCACTAAACCTTCTCACAAACCCTCCAAAAACTCAGGTAAGTTTGAAAAATAGTCGTGATTTGAGTCTACTTCCTGTTTAACTGAGCAGTCTGAGGTAATTTTATGAAAATGAAAGCTTTAAAAACACATCCACACTAGAGTTTCACACCATAACTGTAATTAATGCTTTTTTCAGGTCCAAACATCTGCTGAATTTTGGCCCTTGATGCACAAAAAGTTCCTCTGAAGAAGACGAGGTTTAAAGTCCTCATTATTTCTTATTACCATCTTGTCATTTGCTAGTGCTGCAAAAAAGTAAATAAATAAATTCAGTTTTCAGGAACGAGGAAATGAGTGTATATTTTCCTTTGGACACGTAGGCGCATTTAAATCTGTACAATGGGGATTTTAACAGGTTTTTAAGGGCCTGAGAGGTCATGAAACTCATTCAGCAAATAAATTACTGTGGGAACTTTCAAAATGAGAGAAACAGGAGAAGAAAAAAAACATAATTGCTTCGACTTTTTTTCCCACTCAGACGGCAGCATTATTCTCAGAGTAGTCGACTTTATTTTACATCTAAACAAGACGCCCCAGCAGGCCGGTGGAACATCACACCTGCACTGCTGCAAGTCAAACATCGTCACTTCTTCCACCGGCGGTTAATAAGGTTCCCTGAAATGAGCCATCATGTCTGTTTGAAATCATTCATAAAACCAGAGAGCAGCGGCAGAAGTTTTATTTCGTCTGCAGCTTCACGAGACTCGAGTATCGTGTCTGCTGTGAGGAGGATTCGCTCAGTCATTGGGTGTGACTCAGCTCTGAAATGTCAGTGTTTACTGTGAATGGAAATGGTTTGTATTGGATTTTTTTTCTATCTGAGGGTTTGCTGAGCACACAGAAAATAAATCAAAAAAAGTTGTAAACACTCAGAATATCTCCATCACTTTAATGTAGAGTTTCTGCATTTATTGGTTCCCTCTTTGGGTTTAGACGTCATTAACTAGTTGAGATCTCGCACAAACTTTTTTATTTTTGTACAAATAATCCAATTCAAGCAGCACTATTTCTACAATTGCAAACTGTTTTTTCCCTAAATACGGTTAAAAATAGTAACATCTAGTATTTTTTTAGATCCAAAACAAGAATGACTGTAAACACCAAATGCAAACTATAAAAACAGGCTTAAGAAATAGTTTCAGATGAAGTTAAAATATTGTTTTTGACATAAACATAAAGAGGCAACATGTGAAATGTTGCTGCCTTTGAATAAATGTTCATTTCATTAACATGTAACTTAACCCCTCCAGATATTTTACAGAGAAAAACAACTGAAAAAAGAATAATTTACTTGTTTTACACACACACATACACACACACACACACACACACACACACACACACACACACACACACACACATAGATAGATAGATATAAGGGGTTGAAAAGTAGTAAATAAATGTTTAAAACTCTCTCTCTCTCTCTCTCTCTCTCTCTCTATATATATATATATATATATATATATATATTTGTAAAACTTAGCATTTTGTAAAAATACATTACACAGATTTTTCAACTGGACTTTTTAAGCAAAAATTTTAAATGTATTTTTTTACAGTTAACATGTAAATTAATGTTGTTTTCTGTAGTCGTGCTAGTCTTTTTTTCTGCAAGTTAGAAGATGTTGTTGGTGAGCTGGTGTGCTCGAGCGCAGGACGCAACAGAGTCCATCTAAACCATTAATGCATGAAGAGATGAGTTTAATGCAAAGAAAAACTTCTAAATGTGTAACTTTAATGCACAGAGAAGAGTTTTTAGGAGTTAAATCAACAACCGGAGGATTTAATGTTACAGGTGTGAATCATACACACGTGGACAAAATTGTTGGTACCCCTCAGTTAAAGAAGGAAAAACCCACAATTCTCACTGAAATCACTTGAAACTCACAAAAGTAACAATAAATAAAAATTTATTGAAAATTAAATAATCAAAATCAGCCATCACTTTTGAATTGTTGATTAACATAATTATTTAAAAAAACAAACTAATGAAATAGGGCTGGACAAAAATGATGGTACCCATAACTTAATATTTTGTTGCACAACCTTTTGAGGCAATCACTGCAATTAAACGATTTCTGTATTTGTCAATGAGCGTTCTGCAGCTGTCAACAGCTATTTTGGCCCACTCCTCATGAGCAAACAGCTCCAGTTGTCTCAGGTTTGATGGGTGTCTTTTCCAAATGGCATGTTTCAGCTCCTTCCACATATGTTCAATGGGATTCAGATCTGGGCTCATAGAAGGCCACTTTAGAATAGTCCAACGCTTTTCTCTCAGCCATTCTTGGGTGTTTTTGGCTGTGTGTTTTGGATCGTTGTCCTGTTGGAAGACCCATGACCTGCGACTGAGACCAAGCTTTCTGACACTAGGCAGCACATTTCTCTCCAGAATGCCTTGATAGTCTTCAGATTTCATCGTACCTTGCACACTTTCAAGACACCCTGTGCCAGATGCAGCAAAGCAGCCCCAAAACATTACTGAGCCTCCTCCATGTTTCACCGTAGGGACAGTGTTCTTTTCTTCGTATGCTTGGTTTTTGAGTCTATGAACATAGAGTTGATGTGCCTTACCAAAAAGCTCCAGTTTGGTCTCATCTGTCCAAAGGACATTCTCCCAGAAGCTTTGTGGCTTGTCAACATGCATTTTTGCAAATTCCAGTCTGGCTTTTTTATGAGTTTTTTTCAGCAGTGGTGTCCTCCTTGGTCGTCTCCCATGAAGTCCACTTTGGCTCAAACAACGACGAATGGTGCGATCTGACACTGATGTACCTTGGCCTTGGAGTTCACCTTTAATTTCTTTGGAGGTTGCTCTGGGCTCTTTGGATACAATTCCAACGATCCGTCTCTTCAATTTGTCATCAATTTTCCTCTTGCGGCCACGTCCAGGGAGGTTGGCTACTGTCCCGTGGGTCTTGAACTTCTCAATAATATGAGCCACTGTTGTCACAGGAACTTCAAGCTGTTTAGAGATGGTCTTATAGCCTTTACCTTTAAGATGTTTGTCTATCATTTTTTTTCGGATGTCCTGGGACAATTCTCTCCTTCGCTTTCTGTTGTCCATGTTCAGTGTGGTACACACCTTTTCACCAAACAGCAGGGTGACTACTTGTCTCCCTTTAAATAGGCAGACTGACTGATTATGAGTTTGGAAACACCTGTGATGTCAATTAAATGACACACCTGAGTTAATCATGTCACTCTGGTCAAATAGTTTTCAATCTTTTATAGTGGTACCATCATTTTTGTCCAGGCCTGTTTCATTAGTTTGTTTTTTAAAATAATTATGTTAATCAACAATTCAAAAGTAATGGCTGTTTTTGATTATTTAATTTTCAATAAATTTTTATTTATTGTTACTTTTGTGAGTTTCAAGTGATTTCAGTGAGAATTGTGGGTTTTTCCTTCTTTAACTGAGGGGTACCAACAATTTTGTCCACGTGTGTAAATGAACTTTTGATCAAAGAGTTTAACGTTTAACTAAAACCAGAATATTTTCAGAACAACTTGTCCCCAGTCGTCCTAATTCCTGCTACATCACAGTCTCCAAAGCTACAGATCCAACAGCTTTCCTCTCCGTCATCACTTCAGTCTCCATGAATCCAACAGTTTCCGCTCGTCTGCAGTCTGAATGTGTTTATTTCATTTGTGCTGCTGAGGAAAAGCTGCGACCAAAGGATTTGAGCGGCATATTTTAGCACACAATCCACACATAAACTCTGTGCGACTCCTTGGATTAAAACTGCACAAAGAAGTGGGAGTGGAAGCAGCAGACTTAATCTAGTTTTCTTTCTTTTTTTTGCACTGATTTTGTTCCTAGTTTGTCGCTGGAATTCGAGTCCGGATGCCAAACAGGAAGTGTTTCTGCTGGTGTGTAATGTTGAGAATGAAGGTGAATGAGGGCAAACGAGCCCAGTTTTGGTGACATTTACAAGCCTGTAAGGATCAGGTATATTTACTGCACAGTATTTCACTGATTACCGCTTCACTAAACAAAAAAATAAATAAATTCGGTAATTCCAATCCCTCCTCTGATCTCTTTCATTACGGCCTCCTCCAATTGGATTACTAATGGCCATGGCTGTTCTCCCTGTTCTGTCTCCTCTGCCCGGTTCACCCGTCGTGAGGACACTTCTGGCATTTAGTTGATCATTTTCATCGGTGTCGCACGTTCGGTGACCCCAATATCGGCCGCCGTCACTCATCGTTAGCACGTTTATGAGCGCCCCTTCAACGGCGGCCCTCACTGGGAATTTAACCATTTGCATAGAAAAATTGCTTTCCTCCGCGCTACGAGAAAGGACTGTTTTGCATAATTAAAAATGATGTGCGGCTGCAGGACCAAAACTGACGTGCACGTGGGAGAATTAGGAGGAGAATGGGACTGTGATGGATCTGATGGCAGCTGGTGGACATGGAGGATTTGCACAAAGTCTTCTGTTCGTACGTTGTGAGGTGGAGACTCCTGCAGTGCTTTAGTTGATTCGGGTTCATTTTAAAAAGCGTTTTGTACAGATGAGGATTGTTCAATCATTGTTTGTTATTGCAAATGTAGAGGGTGTTGTTATTTAATTTATTTTAAATTTAACTCTGTGTTAAGTCAGACACAACTCAATCATACAGAATGGATGAAATCAATGTTTTAATTGGAATTTAAACCAAGAATTCGAAAACTTTGACTTTTGCGATGCTTGCCCATCTCGTACACTCGCATACTGAGAGGTATCGGTTCAGCTCATTCTTCTTTCAACACAGTCATATTTAATCTGTGGAGGCAAAAAAATTATATTTCATGAGATTTCCTGTGTGTCCAGACTGAATACTGACTAATATGTGGATGACAATGAAATGTAACCACATGAATGAATGTGGTTTATTGTGGGATGGTAGCTCTGTTTTTTGGGGGTTTTTTTTGTATTTTTTTGGTAACATGACTATAAATGATGTAGACTTGCTATCAGCTATTAGCCTTGTTAGCTTGAGTGACCTCCTCAATTGATGAACCAGCTCAAACATCCGTCCTACTCTGTGTTTGCTGAAGGTCTGAGCGTCAGAGTTTCACCACCCGGAGCACAACTTTTCCGTCGATGCCATTTTTCGACCAACTTCCTCCTCAATCTGTCTCGCTCCGGCGGCGTCGGCGGTGGAGAGGAAGAGCTTGGAAGTGATAACAGAGCCAGAGATAAAACGGACGGAGAGGAAAAAACCCACACATACACAACAGGCTACGAGTAGCAGCATGTTCAGACGGACGTGTTGGAGAGCCATTAGAGCCCGTCACACTCGACTCGTCGCAGATCTCACACAATGCTAATTCTCACAACTGTTCAAGTCGACACACTCGTCTCTGTAGCCGATTCTCAAACACACTCAGACCTGCCTTCTCCGGGAATCAAAAGCGGCAGTGGCAGGTATTTTCAACGTGCAGACTCGAGCAGTTTTCAAAGATAAGAGCTACGACTGAGTGACTCCGCCGTCATCTGGGTAGTCGGTCTGTTCTTGAGAAAGAGAGAGACCAAACGCCTCCGTCGCTGTAAATGTCGTCCACCGTACGGAGGAGGACGGACACCTGTGGCCAGGTGTGCTCGGTGAAGTGTGCTGCTTCACACCAGGAAGCCTTTATCTCCACTGCAGGTGTGTGCTGAGTTTGGAGGAGTGCAATTTGGTGACACAAAAAGATATAGGAAGAAACTGTTATTACTGCAAACCTCTGCTGGTTAATTAGAATAATGTATCTGAGACTAATTAAGATAACAATTTGCCTCCTGTGCATTTTCAGCTCTCCACCCTTGTCCTTAACAAATATCGCTAATGTCATTTCTTGAGGTAATATCAAGTCATTTGGCAACTAATTGTTTTAAAAGCTCTTGGCGAAGACCAGAAGTTGTTGTATTTGCACGTCTTCTTTAGGTCATGAAGCTGATTTGTATCATGTCCAGATAATGTTCCGATACCAGAATCCAATTTGCTGCTCTTTTGTTTACACATAAATACATAAAAAAACTAATTTCTCTGCCACTCCACCTGCAGTTTATCACAGGGGACACGACTATTTACCGGTGCTGTTGATCTTGAACAGAGTAAAGATGATGTGTGATGAGAATAGTCAGCTGGAATATTTGGTTTTTCATGTTGATTTAACAAAAAAACACAAATTAAACCAGTTAAACAGTGGTATCTGACATATTTGACATGAGTGCATGTTGTTTTGTCACTGAAATGACAATGTTTTGGTGTAACTATGTCCAAATGTGGCCCTGTGATTGATATTTCTAAAGGTTATGGGTTTTAACATGGACTTTCTGCAGCTGCACCAAGTTTGTTATCATTCCATTAAATAGCCGGTGTCAGCGCACATCATTTCCATACATGTTGGGACAGGATATTTAATGGTAGTAGAGCCATGATTAACAGAAATTAAAAGCCTTAAATTGGGAGTTTTGTGAAGGTGGAGGCAAAAGATGGGAAGCTTTCTGTCAGGAGACTTGAGTTTCAGTCTATCTGTTGCCAAAAACTACACTATAGTGCACTATAAAGTGTGTTTGTCATCTTGTCATGCTGTTATGCTCTATATCAAAGTATCCCACAACGCACCATGATTGGTCACCATCATCCAAAATCCATTGCATCAAAGAAAAATGGCAGACGTACGAGTGAGCCAAGTCAGGACTGGTAACATTTCCACACATTTTTGGTGCTCTTTTATAGTGTTAAGAAGCATTTTCTACACATTATATCGCTTTTTTATATGTGCAACTTGTTAAAATGACAAATGCCACGAGACAAATCCTCGAGTAATGGTGCAAAAATAGTCATATTAAATGTTTAAATAGAAGCAGAGGGATGTATCACAACACAAACAACAACAAAAAAGTATTGTTATTCAATAATGTTTGAAAGATATGGATTTATCACAGAAATGACACCTCATATGTTTTAATTGTGATGCATTTAAAGTTCCTCAGTGGACCAAACTACGAGCAGGATATGATTCAAATCCAACGTTGAGTTGTCCAGCACAAACAGGGAACTAAAGACAAATGTAGGGATTCAAAGCTTCCATATCAAAATCACCAACAGTATATTTTACCTCCTAAATGGCACACTTTTGTTTGAAGAGGAATCTAGTTGAAACTGATTGATTTGCTGATCAATGGCACCAAAGCTTGAGTAGTTTCTGAAAAGTTATTTTTGCAGAGAAGCTCCCTCCATAGTTCACTGGACAATAGTTTCTCATTTCTACAAGTCTGATTTCGACTTTTGATTTTAAGTTTGGCTACGTTTTAATCACCAAAACTACTCGGTTAGGTTTAGAAAAGTTTACCACATGCTGCAAAACTCACATTTGTCCAATCAATCAATCAATCAATCAATCAATCAATCAATCAATCAATCAATCAATCAATCAATCAATCAATCAATCAATCAATCAATTCACACGCCAAGGAGGCCGCTGATGGATGAAACTGCAGCGACTGAAGCTCCAAGAAGCTGGAGAAAGTCACTGATGGTCCACATAAATAGGAACGATGTGTTCTGATGAGATCTTTTTCAAATTGAAGAACAAGACTGTGTTCCAGAAATGTGGTTCTTTTGACAAGAAATCACTTCTGTTTGTCCGTTTACTGTCCTCAGCTGTGGTTTGGTGTTTGTTGAGTTCCAGAAACTACATCTGACATGAATCTGCTTCATTCTAGAATCTGAGCATCTATTAAACCTGAGAGTGGAGGAGGTGTGAGAGCAGACAGACTTTAATTCAGCGCTGCTCAGTGATGAGTCTTTAGAGGAGCGAGGGGAGATAGGCTGCTGCTCCTCTGTGCACCGACAGCTCCGAGGTAATGAAGCTCATTTTCTTCTCCACATCTGAAGCTGCTGTTCCATCTTATGAGAGCGCAGTGATGGAAGTTAGATCCTGAAAAGTGTTCATCACAAAGGTCACAGTTTTCTGTTTGACCAACATAAAGATGATACTTTCTGGTAGAGAAATTCAAGCTCAGTTTATTCAACTGAACCAGGTTTTTGTGAAAAAAGAACGTCAAATTTATCAAACTTGATTTGCTTTTGCTTGTGTTCGGCTGCTACTTTTTCTTTTTTTTACAGTTAACGTGTACATTTCTAACTTTTTCTGTTATTTAATCTTTTCTTTCTTTTTTTCTTTAAAATAACATGAAATATCTGTAAAATGATTATATTTTTTCTCATTTACTATGTAATTTTACAACCGTATGTTGTAAAAGAGTGAATTACAATTTGCAAAAATATTGATTTCTGTTCTGGATATTATTTACAGTTTTACATTGGTATATTTTTTTTTAGCAGACAACATGTAAATGAATGTTTTTTTTTTCATTTATTTTACAAGATAAAAAAAGTATTTGCTGATTTAGGTCCTGAATATACCTAATTTTTCTTTCAAATATTGTGAAATATCTGTGAAAGAGTCATCAAAGCACGATTTTTGCTGCGTTAAATGCAGCAAAAATCGGGCAATTTTACAGTCAGATGTTGTAGAAGAGCTAATTACAATTAGCAAAATTTTTATTTTTTTTCTGGGTATTGTTTTAAAGGGGAACTTTGGTTTTTTCAACCTGGGGCCTGTTTTCATATGTAATTTCATACATGTCAGTGATGGAGAAATGAATTTTCGACATAGCTCCAGTATTTAGCAAAACAGGCAGCTTAGTAGCTCAGCTAGCGAAAAGTATGGGGCAGCTGGCCCCCCCCGCATCAAAGTCCGCCCTAACGTGCTTTTTTCCCCACACTGACCGGCTCGGATAGTCTCAATGAGTGTCCCACAACATACTGGAGATGAGAAGTGAACGAAAGCCTCCACATTACCTGCCGATCGCTCTTTGTTGTGGTCGCATGATTTCGCGAGCTATCATCGCGCGATTTCGGAACGAAATTTGCTTTCTAGCGTCCTGAGATTTGGATACAGATCACAACAAAGATTGATCGCCAGGTAATGTGGAGAAAAAAGCACGTTAGGGTGGACTTTGACGCGGGGGGGCCAGTTGCCCCATACTTTTCGCTAGCTTAGCTGCTAGCTGAGCTGCTAAGCTGCCTGACTGGCTAAATACTGGAGCTATGTTGAAAATTCATTTCTTCATCACTCACATGTATGAAATTACATATGGAAACAGACCCCAGGTTGAAAAAACCGAAGTTCCCCTTTTAGCTTTGTTTTTATTTTGTTTTCCTTTTTACAATCAATATGTAAATTCATACTTTTTCTGTTATTTTACAGGTTTAAAAAAATATGCAAATTTCTATCCTTAATCTACTCATTTTTTCTCTCAAATACCGCGAAATATCTGTGAAATTATTATATGTTTGCTCATTTAAATGTGGCAAAATATAATTATTATTTTTTACAGTCTGCATGTACAGCCATGGCCATAAGTTTGGACACAGCATGACAGCATGACTCTATTACAGAACATAATATTTTTTGACAGCACCAGTTTAATTAGTCAACAAATCAACAAGGAATATAATATTATCAATAAATTCCAACAATTGGAACAACTTTGTTCTCAAAACATAATATTAGAAGAAAATAACAAAAAAAATGCAGTACTTTCACAACCAAATTTGGTAAAAATAACAAAATGACACCAAACTCTTTTGATGTTTTTTTTTAATATGAAACTTAATATACACACGTGGACAAAATTGTTGGTACCCCTCAGTTAAAGAAGGAAAAACCCACAATTCTCACTGAAATCACTTGAAACTCACAAAAGTAACAATAAATAAAAATTTATTGAAAATTAAATAATCAAAAACAGCCATTACTTTTGAATTGTTGATTAACATAATTATTTAAAAAAACAAACTAATGAAATAGGCCTGGACAAAAATGATGGTACCTCTATAAAAGATTGAAAACTATTTGACCAGAGTGACATGATTAACTCAGGTGTGTCATTTAATTGACATCACAGGTGTTTCCAAACTCATAATCAGTCAGTCTGCCTATTTAAAGGGAGACAAGTAGTCACCCTGCTGTTTGGTGAAAAGGTGTGTACCACACTGAACATGGACAACAGAAAGCCAAGGAGAGAATTGTCCCAGGACATCCGAAAAAAAATTATAGACAAACATCTTAAAGGTAAAGGCTATAAGACCATCTCTAAACAGCTTGAAGTTCCTGTGACAACAGTGGCTCATATTATTGAGAAGTTCAAGACCCACGGGACAGTAGCCAACCTCCCTGGACGTGGCCGCAAGAGGAAAATTGATGACAAATTGAAGAGACGGATCGTTGGAATTGTATCCAAAGAGCCCAGAGCAACCTCCAAAGAAATTAAAGGTGAACTCCAAGGCCAAGGTACATCAGTGTCAGATCGCACCATTCGTCGTTGTTTGAGCCAAAGTGGACTTCATGGGAGACGACCAAGGAGGACACCACTGCTGAAAAAAACTCATAAAAAAGCCAGACTGGAATTTGCAAAAATGCATGTTGACAAGCCACAAAGCTTCCGGGAGAATGTCCTTTGGACAGATGAGACCAAACTGGAGCTTTTTGGTAAGGCACATCAACTCTATGTTCATAGACTCAAAAACCAAGCATACGAAGAAAAGAACACTGTCCCTACGGTGAAACATGGAGGAGGCTCAGTAATGTTTTGGGGCTGCTTTGCTGCATCTGGCACAGGGTGTCTTGAAAGTGTGCAAGGTACGATGAAATCCGAAGACTATCAAGGCATTCTGGAGAGAAATGTGCTGCCTCGTGTCAGAAAGCTTGGTCTCAGTCGCAGGTCATGGGTCTTCCAACAGGACAACGATCCAAAACACACAGCCAAAAACACCCAAGAATGGCTGAGAGAAAAGCGTTGGACTATTCTAAAGTGGCCTTCTATGAGCCCAGATCTGAATCCCATTGAACATATGTGGAAGGAGCTGAAACATGCCATTTGGAGAAGACACCCATCAAACCTGAGACAACTGGAGCTGTTTGCTCATGAGGAGTGGGCCAAAATACCTGTTGACAGCTGCAGAACGCTCATTGACAAATACAGAAATCGTTTAATTGCAGTGATTGCCTCAAAAGGTTGTGCAACAAAATATTAAGTTATGGGTACCATCATTTTTGTCCAGCCCTATTTCATTAGTTTGTTTTTTTAAATAATTATGTTAATCAACAATTCAAAAGTGATGGCTAATTTTGATTATTTAATTTTCAATAAATTTTTATTTATTGTTACTTTTGTGAGTTTCAAGTGATTTCAGTGAGAATTGTGGGTTTTTCCTTCTTTAACTGAGGGGTGCCAACAATTTTGTCCACGTGTGTAGTTCTCAGAAGTTGTGTACTGTATTGTAAGTGACAATTTTGTGGTATTTTCTAAGATTCACAAGCGTCATGGTACTTGTGTCCAAACTTATGGCCATGGCTGTAAATCAATACTTTTTAATGATTTTATGACATGAAAATATCTTTACTATTTTCTATCCTTTAATATTGTTGACAATGGCAAACATCAATAAAAAACTATATTTTTTTACTGATTTTAATGCAGTAAAACTGTATAATTTTATTAGCAAATGTTGTAAAAGAACAAATTACCATGTCTATAAAACACAAGTGGTATTTACTTTTTTATAGTCAGCGTGAGAGTGAAATATTTTTTCTGTAGTTTTAACAGATAGAAATGTCTTCATTATTTCTAATCCTTAATATGTAGAATTTAGCTTTTAAATAACACAAAATATGATTTCACAGTCAAATTTAGTGAAAGAATTAATTAATGTTTGGAAAAATGCAGATTCCTGATATGGATTTTATTTAATGGTTCACTGCTTGTTTTGTTCTCATTTTTTTATGATCACCATGTAAATTAATATATCATTTATATATTTATTGTCCTTTTTGCTACATAAACAAACTGTTTCTATTTTTCTATCTTTTAAAATGCATATTTTTTCTTGTAGAATATTTAATTACTGTTTGTAAAAATACAGATGTTTTTTTTTTTGCATGCTCTGTGTTTTGTGTTTTTATGGTTATAATTAACATCTAAATTAATACTATTCTCTGTGATTTTCACTACATAAAAAATGTTCTCCATTTTTCTGTAGTTAATAAATGTGCAGACTTTTTCTTTCAAAACATCTTTAAAATAACAATATGTTTACTGATTAACAACAGCACACCAATACAAAGGTGTGATTTTCAGTAAATGTTGTAGAAGAGTGAATTACCATTTGGAAAAATAGAGTTTTTACAGTTTTGGCTTATTTTTTATCGTTAACATGAACATTAATGCTTGTTTCCCATGATTGATTTCACTCTTTAATATTTGTAACTTTCTAAAACAAGGAACATCTGTATCATAACAGAAAATTGTTCTAAAATTTGGGTAAAAACTGCCATTTTTGTCAGTTGTCAGCTCATTTTATTGACTGGGAATTTTCCTTCAACCCAGAGAAACTGATTTTCTCCTCACTAGTTGAGTCAGAAGTACAGCTTGAGTTTCCGACTTTCTCACACATTTGTTGGACAAATCAACAAGTCCTCTGACTGAAACAATGAGATGTGTTGTTTGTCACTGTGGGGTGAGCTGTGGTTGTAAAGTGGCTCTGAGTTCAGTTAGTTTCCTTCTCTGTGAGCAGCAGAGGGTCGAAAATATCAGTCAGTCTGAATGTCAGACTGGCACAAACATCAGAACCAGGATGAGGAATCTCAGCGGTGTTTCCATGACCAGAGAGTTTCTAAACACCACGACTGTCTGTCTAATGAGCTGATGGATCCTCCACATCAGGAAGCTGCTTGACTGTTCGATATCTGTGAATATAAAACCAGTTCCTGCTATCTGACAGCGTTTAAAATGCCGTCTGATGCTGTAGACATTCTCAGCTCCATGTGAACGTTGGAGACGTCGAGTTTCATTCTCAGCATTGGGGCAGATTTGAATTTGTGGCAAAATGACAGAAGAGGAGAGAAAACGATGGGAGACAGTGATGGAGGCTTTCAGAACGCGCCTCTCCATGAGGAAACCAACCATCCATAATGCATCACATGTCGCCTAGCAACAGCCGGGAGCCTAGCAACTGGATCCTAGCAACAGCAACAAACTGCTGCCTCCCCCGTCCACCGGCCAATCGGGGAGCGGCTCTCCTGAAGGGCTGCGGCCAATCAGAGGCAGGGGAGGCCTGGAAGAGAGGGGAAGTGGGCGTGTTCGGTGGCACAGCTGATTGGGCACACACACACACACACACACACACACACACACTCAGGACTCAGACCTACTGACTGTACTAGTTCAGGATGCACGTTCAGATTTGTTGGTCTTCTAATTTCTCCACCCACTTTTCACTTCATTTTCCTTCTATTTAAGAAATTCATTGATTAAATGTAGCAGAATGGAAAGCAGAAGTCAGTGTGAACTTGGAGACGAGCAAATTGCAAATTTCTGTGTAATTCCATCTCAAAGCATGAACTTGTTACAACAAATTCTGCTCAGCATTTTATGATTTCCCACCACAAACTGAGTGATTTGTGAAATTTCAGCCTGATTTCTTTAATATTTTCTAAGATTAAACTTGTTTTAAAAATGTCACATTGACCCACTTTTTGGCACCTTTTTCCACACACTAAAATCTAAGGCTGCTTTTGAAAGACAACATCTGAGGGACTATGAAAGATAAAAACCTGGAACTTTCTCTATTTCTCATCATGACATTGATTCAGAAACTACAACATCAGACAAGTGGATCAGATACTGTCTGGTTGTGTGTGAGCTGATATCCGTAATGGAAAGTCACATCTTAACGAGAAATTTCCCAATACAGACGTCAACTAGGGATATTTTCTGAATCACATGTAGCTACATGTCACAGTAATGCAAACTAAAACATGTAGAATACTTTTAAATAAGAAATATTTAGTCACATAAAAGCAATATGAGTTAGTTCTTGACAGATTTAGCACATTTGACAAAAAATTCTGGAGTTTCCAAAGAGTTTAAAGTGTTTCTAAAACACGGTTTTTAATAAGGGAATTCTTTCTTATTTTCAGAACCCATTTTGTTGGTATAAATGTTGGTTTGGAGGCGACTTGTTAAGTAGTTCTGTGTAATTAGGTCATTATGTTGATACACAAACACAGAGCTGAGGGGAAATTTTCATGCCTTGACATTTTTTTAATGGTGATCTGATGTATTCTCATTGTAATGTGTAAACTGTTTAATAGGATCAAAATGGGGAATCTTTCTTTGGAAATAAACTCGGCTTTCAAGACCAAAGGCACAAACTGGACTATAGATAGTTAAAATGGATCTACATTTGTATTTTTATTAACTCCTGAAGATCCTAACTTCAAAAATCTTTTCAAATACATTTATAAATTCAATAGTAAGTCACAGTTGGGGTCTGAGAATGAGAAATATGCTCATATCACTAGAAACAAAGATTTTCTTGGTTATATTTTCAGAATGATTTTGAATCTGCTTTACTTGGATGAGAATTTTTCACCAATAATTTAGTTTTTCAGGTACAACTTGTCAAACCTGCTCAATCAGTTGTAAAATTTCTTAAAGAATTTTTATTTTATGACCAAATATTTCAAATTAAAAAGTATTCTTTGTGTTTTATTTTGTATTAATGTGACTTGCAGCTGCATGTGGTTCAAAAATATCACTATTTGACTTCTGCATTATTCATATTTATTTATTTTTGATCATTTGTGCTTAAAGATGGGACTTTCTGTGCTAATTTTTTCTTTCGTATTCAACTCACCCATTATCAGAGGCTAATTGATCCAGTACTGATCGATTTGTCTAATAGATTCTAAATCAAGGTCATGCTGTGAAATAAGTGTGAAAATTTTAGGCTTTAATCTTTAGAAGTTCCTGAGATATTATTGATTAAACAACCTCGATTTTATATTTAAAAGCTGCTAGAATTGGCACAAAGTATTTAAAACATGAATCTAAAATTTCACAGCTACCATTTTAAATATTCATAGTTTCAAATATGAATATAGTTTTGGTTTATATGTCTTTATTTTGTCACTAAACACAGTCATAGTGGTCAGAGAGGTAAAACGTTCCATTTAGTTTTCATACGATCTGTTTCTTTCTGAGACATTAGTTCATAAAAACAGCAGATTTGATCATGAAGAGTCACTTCAACCGTGTTTACTGGAACAAACCATTCTGATTATTAAACGTCTCTTTTCTTTCGTTGTGCTGAAGACATTTGTCTCGACCTCGTAGTGGAAAGAGAGAAGACAGACGAGTCAGAGAAATGTATGTGGATGATGGAGGTGAAATAGATGTTCCTCTGTAATCTGAGTGAGCGAACGCCTCAGCGGTCCTGGTTGACTCGTGGAGATCGATGGCACCAAACTGCATCATTCTGCACTGATTATTCATAATTTATTGTTGGTTTGTCAGATTTTATAACCTCAACGACGACATTCTGTCACTTCCTGCTCGTCCTGTAAGACAAGCAGAAGAGCCCAGGAAGTGGATTTAGACTTTATAAGGGAGCATTCTTCAGATTCAGCACGACTGAATGATGAGTTTGGGGTTTTTAAGTTATAGTCAAAGCATTAATGATGCTTCAAGCTCTGAAAACGCGGAACAAAACGCAGAAGAATGTTGGACCGAGCTAAACATCTTGCACACTTTCAGCCTGGTCTAATGAGTCTCCATTTCAGGTACGACAATCAGACGGTCAGAATTTGGTGTAAGCAGCATAAAATATGGATCCATCCTGTCTTGTATCAGTGGTTCAGGCAGGTGGTGTAATGGTGTGGGGGATATTTTCTTGGCACACTTTGGGCCCCTTCATACCAACTGATCATGGTTTAAACACCACAGCCTCCCTGAGTATTGTTGCTGACCATGTCCATCCCTTTGTAACCACAGTGGACCATCTTCTGATGTTTACTTCCAGCAGGATAATGCTCCATGTCTCAAAGCTCAGATCATCTCAAACTGGTTTGGCCTCCACAGTCACCAGATCTCAATCCAATAGAACCTTTGGGATGTGGTGAAACGGGAGGTTGGCATCATGGATGTTCAACCGACAAATTTGCATCAACTGTGTGATGCTATCATGTCAATATGGAGCAAAATCTCTGAGGAATGTTTCCAACACTTTGTTGAAAGTATTCCACCATGAATGAAGGCAGTTCTGAGGAAAAGAGGTGGTCCAACCTTTTACTAGGAAGGTGTGCCTAATAAAGTGAGCGTATAACTTGGTTTGAACTGACAGGAAGCTGACATCTTCTAATGCCGTCAAATTACTAGAAAGAGGTATATATATAGTTCAATAATAATATAATACTGGGACAATTTTTGCAGTATTTTATGTTGTGAAGGTGGTACTCTTCAGGTACCAACATGCTTTAAAAGGCTTTCCTCTGGTGGCTAAAACTGATATTCCTCCACTCTGAAGAGACTCCAAACACCTCCAGGTTAAAAAAAAAAAAGATTTAACTTTAAATGAGCTGCGATGGCGTCCCTGGGTCTTTTCCCATTCCAGTGTGGCCTCGCATCCCGAAGACACACGAGGACTTTTCAATTCCCAGGGCCAAAGGTGTGAGTATTATCTGGAGATTCATTCACTGGCGCTAAATGGAAGAATGAAAAGCGAGGCTTAACTCACCTGCCTTTTTTTTTTTCTTTTCATGAGCTTGACACAGCTCATTCTTCATTCAATACCAGGCAATCTTCAGACCAGGAGGAGGAAGGATGCTTTTAGATCAAGATGGCTTCCCCATTTGATGGAATAAGGCTGTTTGTGGTTTACCAACTGGATGTTTTCCGGAAATGAAAATGAAAGAAATCGCTCCTGATTTCCACTGACTTAGAATTCACCTCAGCAATGACTTCTGTGAGGTTTTAAAGGAATCCTTCACTGAAAATCTGTTTTTCTGGCATCAAATATATCCTGCAGGATGGCTTCTGCATGGAGGACAGTAGCTAAAATCTGCTTAGAAGTCAAAGAAATTGTTATAAAGTGTCACTGTTCTACAGTTTATTAATAAACCAGCTGTCACTTGGTCGCTGAAAGCTGAAATACATTACTTCCAGTGGACATTTGTAGCTATGAGAGGGCAGTAGTGAGTATTTAGATTCACCGTGGAGAGACAAAGAGTTCATATCGAACACATGTAAGAGATCAAAGAACAGAAGTTGTCTGAGACGTTTCTGTCAAACATTGATGCTTTTTGTTGGGTTAACATCAGAGTTTTTTGGAATCCAAACAGACTCCACAAAACACAAAGTTATAAACTTTTAAGAGGCACGTTTGAAGTCTTCAGAGGGAATTTTGTGATCCAAAGAGTGTCACGGGTCTGAGCTGGTGGACCTGAGCAGAAAACCACACTACCAGGGCTGGCTGAATGCAAGGGGTTTATTATTTGGGGGTGAGAATGGTGGCTAGGTGGGGGGGAAAACCAGGGTGTAGGAGCGGGGAGTTCCGGGCAGGAGTGGGGGTCCAGGCAGGAGTGGGGGTTCCCGGGCAGCCGAACTGAACAAAAGCAGGAGAAAACAAGTCAAGAAACACGGCAGAACTTAAAACAGAAAATGCTGAAGGCTAGAGCGCAAACCGAACTGCATGGTTCTTTGTTCAATACTCTGGCAGGGAGTGGAAGGCTGAGCCAGTCTTTATTGCAGTGGTGAGTCGTTAGTGGGATGGTTGTCAGCTGCCCGGGAGACGTGGAGAGAGTTGATTGCCTGAGTGGAGTCAGCTGGAGAAGCTAGACTCCACTCAGGCACCGAGCTGTAGGGGAAGGACAGGACAGAGGAGCGGATGGAAAATAGACGGGACAGGCAGGGCAGAGGAGTGGATGAGGGACAGGCAGGGCAGAGGAGTGGATGAGGGACAGGCAGGGCAGAGGAAACAGGAGAGGGGGGAGAAAAGCAGATGGGAAAAGGGATATTTGGGGATGTCAGGTGGGAAGGATGGGGGTGAGGAGGGAGCCCTGACAGCACCCCCCCCTCAATGGGCGCCTCCTGGCGCCCTACGGAGCCAGCCGGGGCGAGAACCCACGGCTACCACAGGGAAAACTGGAAGGGCCCACAGGGGAAACTGGAAGGGCCCACAGGGGAAACTGGAAGGGCCCACAGGGGAAACTGGAAGGGCCCACAGGGGAAACTGGAAGGGCAGGATTGGGACTGGGCCGGACTGGACTGAGTGAGTGAAGGGAAGGGCCGGACTGGACTGAGTGAGTGAAGGGAAGGGCCGGACTGGACTGGACTAGCAGGGCAGTAGCTCTGGGGGTCGGCCCGAAGGCTCAACTGGCCGAGGATGGATAGGGCGGAGGGTCCGTTCCGGAGGACGGACCGTGGGCTGGACTGGCTGGGGATGAGTGGGACGGAGGGTCCGCTCCGGAGGACGGCCCGGTGGTCGGGCTGGCCGGGGATGGACAGGATGGAGAGTCTGTTCCGGTGGGTGGCCCGGTGGTCGGGCTGGCCGTGGATGGGCAGGACGGAGAGTCCGTTCCGGGGGACAGCCCGAAGGTGGGACAGGTCGAGGCCGGACCGGCCTAAGGGTCCGCTTCGTGGACCGGACTGGTCGAGGCAGGACAAGCCGGAGGGTCCGTTCTGGGGGACGGCCAGAAGGCGGGACGGGTTGAGATAGGACAGGGCGGAGGGCACGCTTCAGAGGGAGGCCTGGAGGCGGGGCCGGCCGAAGCTGGACTCGCCGGAGGGACCTCCTCTGAGGACGGCCTGGGGACCGGACAGACATGCGGGGCCGCTCCGGCGGACTGGGCAGGTAGGGGCCGGACGGACAGGGCAGAGGGGCCGCTCCGGCGGACGGCCCGGGGGCCGGACGGACAGGGCAGAGGGGCCGCTCCGGCGGACGGCCCGGGGGCGGAGCCGGGTCCGGTGGGTCCTCCGGGGGCAGGACCGAACACTGGGCCAGGGGCCCCTCCGGGGGCGGCGCAGGATGGGAGGCGCAAAGCCTCTTCCTGGACTCGGGGAAGACCTTAATCCCTTTTAAGGTTGCCGAGGTTCCAGGGAGCGGAGGCGGGGCGTCGACGGCCTCCTCAGGGAGCGGGGGCGGAGCGTCGTCGACCTCCGGGGGCGGAGCCGGGAGCGGAGCCGGGAGCGGAGCCGGGAGCCCCTCCGGGGGCGGCGCAGGATGGGAGGCGCAAAGCCTCTTCCTGGACTCGGGGAAGACCTTAATCCCTTTTAAGGTTGCCGAGGTTCCAGGGAGCGGAGGCGGGGCGTCGACGGCCTCCTCAGGGAGCGGGGGCGGAGCGTCGTCGACCTCCGGGGGCGGAGCGTCGTCGCCCTCCGGGGGCGGAGCAGGGAGCCCCTCCGGGGGCGGAGCAGGGAGCCCCTCCGGGGGCGGAGCAGGGTCCAGGGGCGGGTCTGGAGGGAAGGCCTTAAGTCTTTCGACGGCAGCCGAAGTCCTGGGGGCCGGAGGCGGTGCGTCGGCCACCGCGGGAACTGGAGGCGGTGCGTCGGCCACCGCGGGAACTGGAGGCGGTGCGTCGGCCACCGCGGGAACTGGAGGCGGTGCGTCGGCCACCGCGGGAACTGGAGGCGGTGCGTCGGCCACCGCGGGAACTGGAGGCGGTGCGTCGGCCACCGCGGGAACTGGAGGCGGTGCGTCGGCCACCGCGGGAACTGGAGGCGGTGCGTCGGCCACCGCGGGAACTGGAGGCGGGTGGCTGCCATGGGGAAGTGTGACGGAGCTGTCCAGGAAGTCCAGTATCTCTTTGGGTAGGCGGCAGGTTAGCTCAGGCCTCTGGGCTGCTAACCTGCGCACCAGGACTATCGTGCTCTCCTTGCCAGACTCCTTCCACTCCCACCAGAGGTCGCTTAAGGCATAAAGAAAACGCTGTTCTCTTTGCATGAAAAGAAGAAAACATAGGACGAACCTGCAGTCTGGGTCGGCACCTGGCTCAGGGGTACCGAGGACTGGGTCGGGGTCCGGTTCTGGGGAGCAGAGGTCGGGGCCCGGTTCTGGGGAGCAGAGGTCGGGGCCCGGTTCTGGGGAGCAGAGGTCGGGGCCCGGTTCTGGGGAGCAGGGGTCGGGGCCCGGTTCTGGGGAGCAGGGGTCGGGGCCCGGTTCTGGGGAGCAGAGGTCGGGGTCGGGGTCGGGGCCCGGTTCTGGGGAGCAGAGGTCGGGGTCGGGGTCGGGGCCCGGTTCTGGGGAGCAGAGGTCGGGGTCGGGGTCGGGGCCCGGTTCTGGGGAGCAGAGGTCGGGGTCGGGGTCGGGGCCCGGTTCTGGGGAGCAGAGGTCGGGGTCGGGGCCCGGTTCTGGGGAGCAGAGGTCGGGGTCGGGGCCCGGTTCTGGGGAGCAGAGGTCAGGAAGATGGCTCCCGTGTGGACTGGAGACGGAGGGCCGGAGTGCGGTCTCGCTGAGGCAGAACCCAGGGAACCATGGTGCCTCTTGGACGGCAGTTTTACTGCCCAACGGGTTCCCCAGAAGGGAGAGGAGGAGTCATGCATCGACATGGTGGCTGGGAACTAAACAGGGGGCTCCAACAAAATTAACCGGGGGGTGTACTGGGCTTGACTGGATTTTAACAAAAGCAGAGTTACTCACAGGACTGACGGTGACCAGACGAGGAGCAGAGCAAAGGGATTCCAACTACGGGGACGGCGAGGGCTGTGAAGGGGAGAGGATGGGTCCAACCCCGGTAGTGGGCTCTCTGGGTCCGTTTGTGGCCAGAGTATTCTGTCACGGGTCTGAGCTGGTGGACCTGAGCAGAAAACCACACTACCAGGGCTGGCTGAATGCAAGGGGTTTATTATTTGGGGGTGAGAATGGTGGCTAGGTGGGGGGAAAACCAGGGTGTAGGAGCGGGGAGTTCCAGGCAGGAGTGGGGGTCCAGGCAGGAGTGGGGGTTCCAGGCAGGAGTGGGGGTTCCAGGCAGGAGTGGGGGTTCCAGGCAGGAGTGGGGGTTCCCGGGCAGCCGAACTGAACAAAAGCAGGAGAAAACAAGTCAAGAAACACGGCAGAACTTAAAACAGAAAATGCTGAAGGCTAGAGCGCAAACCGAACTGCATGGTTCTTTGTTCAATACTCTGGCAGGGAGTGGAAGGCTGAGCCAGTCTTTATTGCAGTGGTGAGTCGTTAGTGGGATGGTTGTCAGCTGCCCGGGAGACGTGGAGAGAGTTGATTGCCTGAGTGGAGTCAGCTGGAGAAGCTAGACTCCACTCAGGCACCGAGCTGTAGGGGAAGGACAGGACAGAGGAGCGGATGGAAAATAGACAGGCCAGGCAGGGCAGAGGAACAGATGAGACAGGTGGGGCAGAGGAGTGGATGAGGGACAGGCAGGGCAGAGGAGTGGATGAGGGACAGGCAGGGCAGAGGAAACAGGAGAGGGGGGAGAAAAGCAGATGGGAAAAGGGATATTTGGGGATGTCAGGTGGGAAGGATGGGGGTGAGGAGGGAGCCCTGACAAAGAGAGATCTTTAGCAGCGTATTCATGGTGCACACGAAAAGACAGACAACTCTATGGATGAGCTCACCTCCTTCCTCAGTTGTGGGTACTGGGGCTTGTTCAGTGGTAGGGGGCTCACAGGCCTCATAGACAGCAGCTGCTGCTGCACTTGACGTGTCTGTTCAAACATGCATCATTTAGACACGGGGGAGGGGGGGGGGGCTGATTAAATATGGGCAGCTTGCTAAATGTGAACAGTGAAATATAACATTCCAGAGTTTTCTTCAAAAACATGAGCTAATATGGGGAGAAAAGTGAGCTAGCTTAAAAATCACAAAGTTAAGATAGAGTAGAAACAACAACATGCTAATGTTCCAGAACTTTCCACCACATGAACCAAACCCACCTTGTTTTTTGAAAAACTGGGTAACATATTGCCGGCCCTTGGCCTCTCTCTGCTGCCTTATCTTTTTTTCTTTTTGTTTCTGACTACCTGACTTCTGAGGAATACTGTCCTCACCCTACTCAGTCTGACTGAAGCACCATGGCACACAGCAGTTCAGTTGATTCAGTAGGACTGAACCATTTTACGTAAAAAGGGAGGGGGGCCCTTGAGAAATGTTTCCAAAACAAATAAACTTAGTGTTACCAGCGCATTGTAAATAATATTTATTTGTGATTATAAATTAACAAGATAGTGCCATATTCATTTAGTCAGTATTATAATTTTAACAGGGGCCTTTCTGGGCCCCTGTTAATGATGGGCTCCTAGAATCCTCCCCCCCACCCCCACCCCCCTCCTTTTCGGTGCCCCTGGATGCATTACAGGCAGTGCCCAGAGGAAAATTTTACCGCTCCAAGCTTGCTCTTCTACAGCTCAGGAGACAAATTTGAGATTCTCATGTCAGCCTCATTTTATTTTCTATTTTGTCTAAAGGTTTCTCATACATTTCTCCTAAAATTCACTAGGAGAAATAGGTGAGACAGGATAATTAGAGGGAGTCATACTTGAGACTTGTGGGAGATACCTTGCTAATCTCAATACAGTGTTTTTAATGGCTCCTTTATTTCTCCTCTGGAAAAGAAAATGAACAATAGTGGAGCAATACGTGAGACTCGCTCACTCACACCTCCACATGAGCACAACAGACTTGGAATAGAACCACAACCTTCTGGGTGTGAGACAGCCACTCTACCCACTGAGCTATGCCACCCTATGCATATATTAGTCTGCACACACACACCTTACAAATGCTGCAACAAATAAGAAGTTGCCAGGATACAGCCTAAACATCTTGAGCCACTTATAATAATATATGGTGACTTCAATCATGTCACCCTCTCCTCCCACTTGACTGGATTTATCATTGTAAACACCACGGATCATCCACTCATAATATTGTGATGGGCCTCTCTCTGGACTGCAGGACGGAAAGATATAGAAGATCTTTGTACCCACAGCGATCAGGCTTTATAATTCTATAGCAAATAGCAGATGAGCAGACAGACAAATGAATTTCCCTTTTGGGATGAATAAAGTAATCTGAATCTTTATTAATTAATTAAAAAAAAATATCATGTGGATTACAATAAAGTCAACATGCTAGATGATTAAAAACAACCAAAACCTTGATCTGAGTCTGAGAATTCAATGAGCGCTTGTGGAGATCTCTTCATTTGTTCTCTCTGAGCTTAGTATGAGATGCATGAACTGAAGCTGGGATGAGAATAGATGGAGTTCTTAGAGAGAGCTCTCTGATTTCTCTGCCTGAGATCACAAAGAGACAGAAAAGTTGAGAAACTCTGAGAATTATATGAGAGCTTGTTGAGATCTCTTCTGAAACTTTAAAGGAGACTAAACTGAGATTTAGTGCATCTTATTGCTCAGGAGAAGAAAATGAGACACAGGAGAAATAAGCCTTAGTCTCAGTTTGGTGTCACGCAGATCTCAAAGTTGTCTAGGAGAAGTAAATGAGACATTTTTGAGATCTCTTTTTGAATTTTCTTTTCCTCTGGGTGAGGTTACTTTCTGAGTGAGTGGAGCTTTTAGTCACATTTTTTGCACAAAGATTGGTCCAGAGTTCACAGCTTCAGTTTTTTTAGTGTCGCTGCAGCCTCACAAATCAACTTTCATTTGTTTTTGCTTGTTTTACTTCTCCCCAATGCTATCACTATTATAACAATCGCTGCATGTCCTTAGTGCTCGGTTTTTGTCTAAAAAGAAGTGTTCAAGTCAGTATTAAGCTGAAAAAATGCATTTTTACTCTAGTTTACAGGTGTAAAGCAGCAAGTAAAAGAAGTAAAAATATATGAAAGTTGATCTGTGAGGCTGCAGAGGCACTAAAGACAAAAACACTGTAGCTTTTAAACTCTTCTGGACCAATCACTGTTCAGAAATGTGACTAAAAGCTCCACTCAGTGTAGAAAGTAGCTTCACTGCCTGTAATGCCTCCATGCTACATGTTCAATTCCACCCTGCTGCATTAGTTTGGAGGTTCAGAAAAAGAGTTTTGTTCTAAATGTTCGCAGCCTTCAGGTCCTAGAGCCGTTGTTAGTAGTAGCAATAGACTATATTGTCTATTCACTATAGAAAAACTCGTTTTCTGAGCACGAATCAAACATGAAACCCTCAACCTGTTTGTATATATGTGTATAGAGTAGAACAGAACAGAACTAAATTTAAATTCGGTTGTTACATTTCCCACTGCCATGAATGCAGACAAATAAGCAAAAATATGCAGCAAGTAAAAGTAAACAATAAGAAAAATATGCACAGTTTGCAGTTACCGTGTGTGTGTTCACATCTGTGTGTGTTGGCAGACTATTAAAATATGTGACAGGTAGGAAAAGCTCTCATATAGATCAAGATCAGAAAGAAGAGTGAGAGAGTCGCCCACGGTTTCCTAAATACGTAATTAAAGGAGCTCGGCGCTGACACGACACACAATCAGCCGGAATCACGTTTGGACTTTTGTATATTTGATATTTAAACCTTTCCTCTCACCAAGGTGATCGGAATCTGAATTGCAAATCTGCTGCTGAGCTGCTTCTGAGGATCCTGTGTCGTCTGGATGTGATTTTCGGAGGGCGGAGAGGTGAAACAAATGACAGCATAATGAAAGCCTGTCTGGGCCGGATGATGACCGCTGAAGGAAAAACACATTCCTGGAAGAGCAGAGATGCAGGATTTCTCTCTGCTGTTTTAATATTTTATATGGGAAAAGGTTCTGCTTGTTTCTGCGGCAGCCAAACGTAGAAATATTTCTAGCAGGAAGTGATTTGGAGGCACTTTGAAGCACCGTGGCCATTTTGTTTTCATATTTAAATTTAAAAATAATTTTGAAAAGTTTGGCTGACGTATTTAAACCTGCCCTTCAAGAAACAGGAAAATAGGGAAGAAAAACTTTTGCAGACTTTTTGCATTTTAGTGAGCTGAAGTTAAAGTTAAAAGATGCAAAACTAAACTCAGTTTAGGTGAAAAGTTTTTATCATTTCACATTCCAGCTCTTCCTAAGAAAAAAAACATGTCATTCCATTGACATTTTATGTTACCTTTTATACTTTTAAAGAAATTGTAATGTGTGCTTTACTACTCCAACCATTATCACAGGTGATATCATACAAGAGGTGATGCACAAATTTGGAGGGACGGAGTACAGCAGCTGGAGGAAAAGAGTGGAAACATATCAACAAAATGGATGTTGATATTCTTCTGTTGCTGTTCTATGTAATATTCTTCTTTATTAATTATCAAAATGTGTTAGAAAGTCAAAAACAAACATATTTCAAACATGAAATCATTCTTGTGTGGACAAAAATAAAGTACAAACAAGTTATTTTTCTTAACCAAAATGACAAAAAAAAATGGGAAAAAACCCCCACATTGATTCTGTTAGGGGTCATTTTTGACCCACTTGTGGAAGAGTGTAGTGTCCACTCACTGATGTGTGAACTCAGTGTGTTGTTCTGACCTCTGACCTCTTCAGACAGTCCAATAAACCTCTTGTGATCAGTTTATTTTTGTTGACTTGAACTCCTGATGAAGCAAAATGTCCAAATAGAACATGAAGGAGCTGAATTACCCGATCTTCATCTCTAAGGACTAAAATGTTATCTTTTAATCTACATTCAGAACTTGTGGTCATTACCGTTGGGTGTTGATCCGAACTACAGGGTGGGTGGTTTTTTATGTCATTTTTCTTCACTGTTGGCTCATTTTCACTGCAGTATGAAATCCTGAACCTCGATAGAAGCAGCAAAACCATGACTAGAAGTAGAGAGGATAGAGCAAGCAGATGGGAGTGTGAGGATGCATAAAGTTAGAGCTGGACAACTACTGTTTAGATACATTTAAAAACTACGAGAATGAAGCAAGCATGAAACCTTCAACCTGCTTGTATAAATGTGACTGCTTGTAAAAGATTAAAAAAAAGTGTAACATTTAGAATAGAACTGAAATACTCTTTTTAATCCAAGAAGGGAAATTCAGTTGCTACACCCAAAAGAGTACAGGTCCTACCACCATAAATGCAGATAAATAAGCAAAAATATGCATTTAATAAAAATAGGCACTAAAAGAAATCTGCACAGTTACCACATGTGTTCACATCTGTGTACCTGCAGGTGGATTTTGGGGCTTCACAAGGTTAATATCATAAACATATACAGAGTCAGACCAGTTAAACTAACTTTGAGGCTTTTATTCTGTACAGAAACTCTGCAGTGACTTCCTTCCTTCGAGGCCGGAGGTTTCACCGGACGTAAACACATCTAGTTCAATCCACTGACAGGTCAAATAATGGCGGCTGCATTCTAAACAGCGGTAACTGAAGAGAGAGAAACTATTAGCGATCTGCTTTATGTTAAACACCACGGAGCCAACTGTGGAGGAGAGTTGATTAAGTTCAACCTGCAGAAACTCAAACAGAGACGGTGAGCGCTGACTGTCTGCAGATACCTTCAGAGATGAGGTGAAGGGTCTGGACAGAAAGCTATCGAGGCGAGGAATTGATTCAATCATTTGATGTAGACGCTCAGAGGAGGAGAGCTGGATGAAGATGTCGTGTTTATACCTGCCCCGAGGACGCCAGAGAGCCACCCTGAAGCTGGTGGACGTGACAGGAAACTGCCTCGTCGTGACCTTAATAATTGTCTGTAATGGTACGAATGAATGACACTCAATTTGCAACCAAACCTGATTTTCTAAACAGCCTGTCACTCGTCCTGTTTTCCACCCAAATCCAGTCAGTGTGGGCGTAAGGAGTGCAAATCAATTTTTTCTTTTTTGAAGGAGATATGTTGACAAAATAAGTGTTGCTTGGCGGCTGGATGTTTGCCAAAGTAAAGAGTCGACCTGTTGGACGCCAAACTCCCTCTCACATCTCACACCTTCTTCTTCTTCTACTGTCCTTCTTCCAGCCCAATACTCCATTTCTTTATTTCTTTCCTTCTCTCCCATCTGCTAAATTCCCGCTTCCACTCCTGTTCTCTCAGCTCAGTTTCCATCCAGTTTACTTCATGGGCAGGAACGTTGGATGAGCAGCTCCGTCGAGTCGGCTGCGTAAGAATAAATGTCTACAACATGACCATAAAAGCTTCTGCCTGCCTCTCTCTCCGTTGTGTCACCCCTCGTCATGTTTTGCCGGCGTCGTCTCTCCAACTCATTCTGCCTCTTGGCTCTCTCAGGAGTTTTTTCTCCATCGCTGCTCAGATTAATCAGCAGCTTCCTGCCAGCGTCTGACAGTTTTCCCCCAGTTGGCCCGACTCCAAATCAGACGGTGTTAGACAACCAGCTCACTGTCGGTCTGTCTGAATGTCTCTCTGTCTGTCTGAGTGTCTGGCTGTCTGTCACTGCAGTAAGACTGAGAGTCTCTGCCATCCAATATGACCAACATATATTTTAAATCGCTTCAATATGTTGCCACAGTGACGAGACTTTTTCTGTTGCCTGTTAAAAGCTGTTTGGGTTTTGTTATCGTCTGTGACTAGTTTGAGCTTTCGAAGGAAATTTCATCCAAGAAAAACATTTTGTTGGAGGATTCTTCATTCTTAATTCTTCACATCCTGCAGCTTTGTGAAGGCACCTTATGGTTCATGTCAGAACATCTTCTGCTTGGCGGCGTGTCATTAGTGGTGGGCGTGCCATTATGTAATATTTAGAATAGAACTGAAATACTTTTTTAATCCAAGAAGGGAAATTCAGTTGCTACACTCGAAAGAGTACAGTTCCTACCACCATAAATGTAGACAAATAAGCAAAAATATGCTTTCCATTAGGTGGTCACATGACAGACCTTCAAACCTTCAGTCCAGTACAGGCATCAAACCAACATGGCGGCTTGATCGCAAACTTTCCCCTTTTTTCCGAAAACAGTTCAACGAAAAATATTTCTGAAAATATCTGTGGTGAGAAATAAGCTGCTGAATCTGTCCTGATTTTAGTTCACCGATGGCTAGTTTAGACTTTTAACCAAAGTTTTGTGAAGCATCAGAAGTCTGCTCTCTTCACAAATTTGCATAAAGTATAAATCAAACTAATTCATGCAAAAGAGCTCTGGGGCAACAGGCTGCAACTCAACCAGCATGCAACAGACAATTAATGGGATGCGAGAAATTGATGGATCCTGTAGACACGTACCTTCAGTCTGGTGGAAGCGTTGGACGTAGATTTTAAAATTATTCTAAAAGTTTTTAAATGTATTAATGGTCTTGGGCCTTCATATTTGTCTGATCTACTTTTACCTTATGAATCCTCACGGACCCTCAGGTCCTCTGGCACTGGCCTTTTAACAATTCCCAAGGCGAATACAGTGACACATGGCGAGGCACCTTTTCAACACTATGGCCCTCGCCTGTGGAACAGCCTGCCAGAGGACCTGAGGGCTGTAGAGAACGTAGAGACTTTTAAACGCAGGCTCAAGACTCACCTTTTTAAACTGGCTTTTACGTAATGCTTTTATTTTATCTTAATGCCTTGATTTATTCTGTTTATTCCCTGGTTTTGCTTTTATTTATACATTTATTTTATTATTTTGTATACTATTTTATTATTTCACTATTTTAGTATTTATTTTACTATCTATTTTATCATTTATTTTACTATTTATTTACTATTTTACTATTCTTTATCTTTTAGTAGCTATTTTATTCTTCAATTTTTGGTTTTACATGTTATTTTTAACACATCTATTTTAGATTCCAGTGTTTCCTCGGTGGGGAGCCGTCTGCATCTGGGGCTTCGGCAGGGCCTGGGCCTAATGGCCCTGGAGCTAGCTGGCCTGTTGGGACTGACGGGGCCTGCTGCTGCCCCGGGTGCGGGCGGCTCTCATTGATGGTGTTTCCTCTTTCAGGTGCTTCTGCTCTCAGCCAACAGACACTATTATTTCTTTTACTAAAGTGTGTGTGTGTGTGTGTGTGTGTGTGTGTGTGTGTGTGTGTGTGTGTGTGTGTGTGTGTGTGTGTGTGTGTGTGTGTGTGTGCATGGCTGTGTGACTGTCTGTGTGTGTATGTCTGTGTCTTAGGAAGTATGTTGTGGGGCAGGGTTTGGGAGGGATGTGGGCCATTGTCTTTTTATTGTTTTTTATTGTTTGTTTTTAACTTGTTAAGCACTTTGTGCTACTTTTGTATGAAAAGTGCTATAGAAATAAACTCTGATTGATTGATTGATTGATTGACCAATATGGCGGCTCGGTCGCAAACTTTCTCTTTTACTCTGAGAACAGTTCCACGAAAAGTATTTCAGAAAGCATTTGAGGTGAGAAATAAGCTGCTGAATCTGTCCTTATTTTAGTTCCACAACGGCTGGTTTAGACGGTTTACGAAAGTTTTGTGAAACATCAGATCTCCGCTCCCTGCACTGAATTTGCATAAAGTAGAAGTCAAGTCTACTTTGATGGTAGGTGTCCTCAGGATCCATCTATTTCTCGTATAAAAACATTCACATTTGGAAGCAGTATAGTGAATGGTCATGACTTTGAACTGGTCAACAGGTACGGCTGTACCAAGCTTCAACGTTTTCTGTAACACGTTAGCTGAAAAGCTAAAAGCATTCTTACCACCTGCAGTGTGGGCTTCGAGTGTTCGCCAACTGCTTGAGTGAGTTGAATGAATTTAACGAGGAAGTGATGTATTGTGACTGTCTCGCCTTACTGCTAGAGGTGGCCAGCCAACTTTTTCATACAATAAGCAGTGATGAGTAGAAGAGCTGCCACGGGTAATGAATCTAAGGGCTGAGTGATAAACTAAATCTAAAGCTTTCAGAGTGGAGTCAGAAGTGTTTCTTTAGATGATTTCTCCAAAATCTAGGACAGACAAGAAGGCTGCTTAATTCGTTTGCTGTCTGCAAAGTACAGCAAAAGTGTCTCTGTCTCTGCAAAAATACCCAATTTTCTTCTGTAGCTTGTAGACTAATGTTTCGATGTGATAGATGCTCAGATGTTTGCATTCAGAGACTCTCTCCATGTCCTGTCCAGCCATAATGGTGAGGTTTAAACTGCCTTCAGAGAACTCTCTTGCTCTTGAGAAAAGCGTGCATTTAATCTTTTTTTTTGCATAAATGACCAAGTTTTAATTGGGACAGTGCATTCTGCAATGGCTCAAAAGCTTGTTGTAGAGATTGAATGTTGAATTTTATTGAAATTTATTTATTGAATCATATTTGTTAAGATGTTTATTCCTATCGAGACATGTATACTGCTGTTCAAAAGCTTGGGGTCACTGAGGCAATTTCATGTTTTCCACTGAAATTCACGCTTTTGTTCATGTGCTAACATAATAGCACAGGAGTTTTCTAATCACCAATGAGCCTTTCAACACCATTAGCTAACACAATGTAGCATTAGAACACAGGAGTGATGGTTGCTGGAAATGTTCCTCTGTACCCCTATGGAGATATTCCATCAAAAATGAGCCATTTCCAGATAGAATAGACATTTACCACATTAACAATGTCTACACTGGATTTCTGATTCATTTAATATTGTCTTCATTGGGGAAAAAACTGCATTTCTTTCAAAAATAGGGGCATTTCTAAGTGACCCCAAACTTTTGAACGGTAGTGTAGGTACATGTTTATAATAATTGTATACCTATGTGTGTGGATGTGTAAACACGCTCTGGGAGGCGGAGTTTGAGCCGAACCCCGGAACGCTCCACACTCACTCACTCCTCGCAGGCTGACAGGCAGGTAGGCACACTGCGAGAGAACACTCGAACCGAAAGAAAATGCCGAAACGCAAATGTCATTTCACTGATGAAATGCGGAAAAAGTACCCCTGTTTTCGTCCGGGTCGTGTCAAATGGGAGGCAGAATGTACAGTCTGCAAAGCTGGGACTTACGTCTCTGTAGCTAATAAGAAAAGGAAAAAGAAGGAAAAAAGGACTGTTGACTTGAGGCATTATTTCTATATTTTTTCATTTGCCATTAGACACATTATTTTGAAGAATGGGCTAACTGAACATTGAAGAATACGCTACCTCTCTTTTTTCTTTTTGTTTAATATTTGACACATTATTTCTATTTTTACATAATTGATAATTGGGAGGTTATTTTGAAGAATGGTACTCTACCTCACTTTTCCTAACTAAGGTGTAAGTGTCAGACTTAAGAGAGGTGATTATTTCTTATTTTGTTAAACATCTGAATACATGTGTTCCTACACAACTTGAGTCAATAACTATTAAAGACGAGAGCATGCCATATTTGTATGTGACTGATTATATTAGCACAGAAAGCCCCCTGACCCACGGAAAACCCATAAAAATTGGGGGGGGGGGGGGACTGAAAATTTTTCGCACGCGAGCTGGAAGTGTGTCCTCTTTTCAGAGAAACAGAATATGGTCACCTAAGTTTTGGAGGCTCTTGTGACTACTCCACCTATAAACAGAAGAACTTTGAACTAACAGCTGATTGCACAAACATGACTCAAACTACAGTAAAAAGTGTTTCCTCATTGCATCCTATTGGAATGAGCTACAACAAAACTCAGCTTGACAACACAATCTCTGGTCTTTACTCGCTTCCCAGCTCTCATAAGCTGCCACTCTGCTCTCTAACTGCTTTCTTCTTTTACCCTCTCGTCCTCTAAATTGATATTTCCCTGCTTCTCTATCTCCTTCATCTCCCTCTCTCTCCTTCTCTACTTATTTAATTTGGTATCACATTAAGGCTCCGGAGGAGAAAGTTAATTACGCAGCATTTTGAATTATGAATTGCGATACAGTTTAGTAACATATTGCCTCATTTCTCACTGCAGACCGTGGTGAGATTTTTCACAGTTACTTTGCAGGTATCAAAGGTGCCATGTTCGGTGGGATCTTTTATATTAGGTGAATTTTATATTAACTTGATATCATCTTTTGTTAAAGCCCACATGACAGATGAAGGTCTATGTTCCAAAATGATATATTATATGAATTAAATATGGAGGGGTAAAATGCTATGTGAAATTCAACCTAACAGGCTGTCAGAAATGGGAGTTAGGATATGACAATAATAGCAACCTCTCAGTTGGATTCATCTTTGTCTCTTTTTTTTAATCCAAACACTAGTTTTACAGGCTTCGTTTTCTTGTCTTATGGACAGAAAAAGAGAGGCATCAAGCAATAAAGTCATGATGATGTGAAACAGGTTCAGGCTGATACTAAACCCAAGAAGCTGCTGAAAAGATGCAGTTTTAGTAAATAGTGTGACCAGGATTCTCCCCAGTCTTCACATTTTAAACAACCTTTATGGATAGACGTTTCTTTTTTGGTGAAATGACCATTTAAAGCCAAAATCCACAATTTTCTACACGTTGCCAGTGAAAAATGCTTGAGGTACAAATAGAAAAAACAATGACAGGTCACTCCAATGGTGCAAATTCTAATATTTGTGGATTTTATTCCCCAAAATACACTTAAATTCTCCTAAATCTGATGCATTTTTGGGGTATGAAAGCAGTTTTTTTCATTTTTTGAGTGTGAGCCCAATGCAACAACTGATTTTAAAATATCATTCATCAAGAACTTCACATTAAAACTTAAATTGCAAATGTGGTTCATAGTGAGCCAGGTTTACTTTATCCTAATTTGGTATAATCCTAGCTTGGTGGCACACATGACAAGGTTTTAGGATTTAATCATTGAATTCTGGATCATAAATATTAAGGACACATTTGATGTTTACAGTATGTTAAGTGTGTTAACAGTAGTTTATATTTTATTTTAAAAGAGGAAAATGTTGCTGATTACTGTGACAACACAGTATAGCTACAGACTTACTGGAAAATGTAGCTACGGTATTAAACCTCATATTCCACTGTGGAGTACAGTAATCAATTTTACAGTAATTATCTGTGTAAATAAAATAGAACAACATTGTAAAAACACTGCAAAGCATTGATGACCTCAGTTTTCAGTCATTTTAGTGTAAAAATACAGCTAACTGCTGACAATACTGCACTTTTTTTAATCTAAAAGACAAGTAAAAACTATAAAATCTAGTTTACTTTTTTAACCAAAACAAGAATAACGAGTTCTTTGAAAGCACAAAGATGGCAGTTTTAGGATACCAGACCAATAACTATGTCTTGTGCATTATTTTTACTCTAGGAGTACAGTACGCAGAATTTTTCCAACCTTTTTGTCTTTTTTTTTGGCAAAAAATGGGATGAATGTTAAAGGATGTGGTTTCGTTCACATCTGATGCAACAGACACACTTGTGTTAGAATCAGTCCAACTGTTTACGACTCACTTATGCAGCCAGAAGTTAGTTTTTTTTTGTTTTTGTTTTTGTTTTTATGGTTTTTTTTTTTAGCGCTGACACGATTTTCACTACAAGTGGTCACTCATGAAGGAAACTTTAAACAGACCTAAAATACAAATTTCCAGCTCTGTATTTTTATTCTGGGACACCATGAGGGGAAGTTTGTATGGTCAGTCAATTCCAGAAAAAAATCCTAATTTATCTGGTTTAATCCCACTGGCAACAATTGTTGCAGCTCATTTTCTTTTAATTTTTATTCTCTGGAAGGGTTGTTTTGACTTTGGACAGCTAATGCAAGTTTTAAAATCAAAGAAGAGGTTGTCTCCTTTAAATTGCATCGATGTCGTGTAACTGGTGTGAATGGTCACATGACTAGGCCTCTTTACTTCCTGCCTGCACCAATTTTGCAGGGAAAAATTTGGGATTAAATGGGTAGTACCTCAGTTCACCATCTGTTTAACACAAGTTTGTTTTTGTTTTTTTTTAGCAGCTGTCTCTTCAAGGCTGATTGGCTAATATCCGGAAGCCTGCTGAGTGGCAGCACCCAGCGGTTGTGAGCTGTACTTCCTGTGATTCATGGGAGCCTCAAGCAGATGGAAGTCAAAAGAAATTGTGGTAAAGTAGAAAAAAGACAGAAAAAATCAGGAGTTTAAAACCTAAGTTTTACTTTTACACACAATTACTCCATTATTTGAAACTTTGTTTAATGTGAACATCCAACATTATATCATTATATGACAGAAAAGAAGGAAAATATATAATAATTTACTTTTAAACTTTAAACATTTCTTCAGTCAAACATAGTTTAATGAGGACGCTCTTCCTGCTGCTGAATTTTTAAATGTAATTCCCTATTTGCCTCCACTGTGTTTGGTTTTTAGCGTAGGTGTAAATCTCAGAGACAAAATCTCAAGAAAAACACAAATAAAACCTAAATTGTGCTGCACTGACCGATATTCAGCCATTTAAGTCCACCTGGACTTTATAAGATCGTGCTTCTATACAATTTCTTAGTAAAAAAGAATAATGTAATGATAAATATAATGCAGATTTATGTTGAAATCAGACTCCCACATTTATATTGGTTGACATCATTATTTACAACTTTCGGTTTCATGATATTCCTGATATGACAGAATATTTTTTATTTTATTCACAGAGCACAATACTGACAGCTTTGAACTTTGTTTCCACAGTCAAACTTAGTTTGACGGAGACTTTCTTTCCCATTTGCCTCCACTGTACTTGGTATTCAGTGGAGGTGGAAATATCAGAGACAAAATCTCAAAAAAACACACCAGTTTTAGAGAATCCTGTCCAGTTTCGCTCCAAATGATTATGTAATGCAGCAGTTCTGGACACAGCAACAGGCTGCCGTCCTCACAGTCCACATGTGGTTTGTGCATATTATTTTAATACTCGTAAATATAAGTGCGTATTTGTGGTGAGATCAGACTCCCACATTTACACTCTATACTGTTCCTGACCCCCTCTCCCACCCTCTCTCTCTCCCCCAGTCATTTACATTTATATTGAATTAGAAGCCATGGTGGAGAGCGAGTGGAGGCAGCCGAGACTGATTATAATGGGAGATTACGGGCCGACTGCACCACCATTATGTCGTGTAATTACAAAGAGAGAGGGAGGCTGAGGATGGGGCCCTCAGATTCCCAGACGCCAGGATCTATTTCATTCTGTGGAAATAGCGTCTCTCTGCTTCCCCCCCTACCTGTAAATATCCCACACAGAGCTGCATCCTCCACTGTTTCACACCTGTTTCTTTTCTGGTTATGATTAAACATCAAACACGGCGTTATCGGGATTTATCGGTGCATCTCGATCCACTTTTATGGCTTCATTTGACTGCATCGATCTGCTGTTTTAATGCATAGGATTACCGGCCGGGCACTCAGGAAAACATCTAGTGGGTTTAACGTAATGTAAAGCCTGTTGGAAAAGATCATGCTCTGTGTCTGCCTTATGAGATACTGTATCTGACAGCTCTTGGCAGTAATTCCAGCATTATAGGATCAGTAATATCCAGGGGTGGACTGGTGAGGCAAGAGGAAATTACAGGGACCACAAATCAAATTTATAAATGTGTATGTTTCAATTTAAACCAGTTCAACTTAATACAAATCCCCACAATGCAGAGTGGATGCTGAAACTATAGCCGGTTTATTTGTGTCGTCAGTGCTGCCATGAGGACATTATTTTTCCTTTTGAGTTGTCTCCATATTGGTTTGTAATCTCAATCTGACCGCTGTCTAACTATAATGTGTGCAGGAAGATCAGAGAGAATCCTCACAGCTCATGCTGACATTTCTTGCATGTACTGCTGCTTAGTCGGTGTCACTTTGGGATTTTTAGATCATTTTGGCTGTGTTTGTGTTTGTTTGGCTTAGAATCTGGTAAAGGTATGCATTTTAGGGGAGGAATTTTAAAATTCTAACCACACCCCCCATCAATAATACACTGTGTACGCAAAATACTCACACTCAGGATCTTAAAGACAAAAATCTTCCCATTGAAACCCATTAATTAAAACTGCCATTTTTAGATGCATCCATGCTGTTTTCAGACTTTCAATCTGAAGCTTTGAATTCAAAATTGTGATTTTTTTTTACTGTTTTCCATTACATTATGTCGTATTTCTTTTCATGTTTGGTCCATGGAGCAAATACAGGCTGCATATGTTTTGTCACTTCCTGCTAACCCTGTATAAGAATTATAGTTAATAGGGAAAAAAGGTTTACAACTAAAATGTACACACACAGACACACACAGACCCACACATTTTCTTTCATTACACACTATAATGCTTTCATTCATAATTGTCATTTCTACTGATTTATGTTTTTTTCACATTTGGAACACTGAGCAAATACAAGCTTTATTGGCTCTTGTGTTTTTTTTGTGTGTATGTGTGGTTAGATTTTGTTTTATTTCGTTTCCTTTTATATCATAAGAACTGCAGGAAAATGGAAAAACTGGTAACAAGTCAAATGGTTTGGGCTGTTGGTAGGGATATGACAGGGTGGTGCGTATTGAAAACTTTGTGTGAGTTCATTTTAATTGCAAATTTTTCCCATTGGCTGCAGTTTTTAGAACATATACAGTAAGCGATAAAACAGATCAAATCTATATTTGCCCCATGAGCCACATACAAAAAAAAAGACACAATCTGGAGGAAAAAAAGTTTTAAAAAATCAAAGAATGAAGCCAAATAACACAGAATGGATGATTTCATGATGTGATGGCAGAAGGATCAAAATTGGCCTTCAGTGGGGACATTTTTGTCTTAAAGTTCTTGAATGTAACTTTTCTGTATTATTTTAATGCTACGCTACTTAAAAAATAACAATGCATCACAATCAGTTTTGGTGTTGATCATTGACACATCTCAGCCTGTAATAATCAAGAAAAGAGTTTTCCCTTTCACACTTATTCCATAGAAAATGAGTTATTTTTATTTATTTTCTTCTTTAAAAAAATGACATAAAGCTTGGTAAAGGTGTGCATTTTATGGGATGAATCTTGAAATATTAACCTCAACCTCCACTTAACATCAATAATACACTGTTTACACCAAAGTGGTAAAAACTGGCACATGGCAGGAGGATCAAAAATGGGTTTCATTGAGGACATTTTTGTCTTTAAGGTCTTGAGTATAACTTTTTTGCTTCTAAATGTTACACTGCATTAAAAATAATAATGCTTCAGAATCAGTGTTGATGTTGATTATTGACACATCACAGCCTGTAATAACCAAGATCAATTTTCCTGTTTTTTAATAGAAAACAATTAATGAAAAAAAAATTACACCAAACAAAAGCAATGACATAATGTCAACAAAGTGGCATTGAAAGGGTTAAAAATCTTAAAATTGATGATTTTTTGGTAATAATGATCAGGGCTAATGTAGATCAAAAGAGATAAGTCATTGAAAGTGTAAAATATTCTAAATATATGTTGTTTTTATGGCTTTGTTTTTAATGTGGACGTTTTTTTCCTTAAGAACTTCAGTGTAACTTTTTTAAATTGACGCCTGAGGGTTGAACCCAAGGATTTTTCTCATTCTTTGCATATAATTTCACAAAAAAAGACAAAAATAAAACATCCACTGCCCTCTCGAACTAACAGCCAGCAGGATGCATCAGATTAAGCGTAAAACTGAGACGAATGCAGCTAAAAGTGATCTCTTCTTTAAGTTGTGTGTCTGAGCGGAGCAGATTTACATTTATTTACATCAAAAACACAAACATCTCAGCTATAATTGGTTACCACGTTGCATCGTCTAGACGTTTACAGGTTCCAGTTAACTGTTCGAAAAGTTCCACCCACATGTTTGTTTCACAACTTTGTGATCTCGTCTCAGTCCGTGTAAAAGAGCTCATTAGGTGAAAGGAAAGGGAGGCTGGTAGCACGATATAGTCTGACTTTAACGAAACGGACAGCATTTTAAATCAGTTCCAGCTAAGAATTTAAAGTTATAAAAATGCATCCATTTGTCCATCTTTCAGAAAAGCCACTTAATGCTTTGATGTTTTCTCAAACTCCTCAAATACACTGCCTGTCCAAAAAAATAAATAAATAAATAAATTGGCACTTGGATTTAACTACGCAAATAGGTAAGAGCCTTTCATTGGATAATTACTGTAGTGATGAAGATGTTTCAGCTGCAACAACTTATTTAACTCTAGCTGATGCAATGAGTAGCTTCTTATTTCTTGAACAACCATGTTGGAAGACATATCTTGTGGTCGCAGAAGAGATGTTAATGCGTTTTAGAAGAATCAAATTATTGACCTGCATCAAGCAAAGAAAACAACTAAAGAGATTTCTGAAACTACTAAAATCAGGTTGAGAACCGTCCAACGCATGATTAAAACCTGAAGAACAGTGGTGAACCATCATCTTCGAGAAACAAATGTGGTTGGAACAAACTCTTAGATGATCGTAGGAAATCAACAGTAGACCTCATGGCTATGTACTGTAAAGGTAAGAGCATTTCCACATGCACAATGTAAAGGGAACTCAAAAGATTGGGAATAAACAGCAGTAGCGCAAAGAAAACCACAGATCAGTGAGGTTAATCGGAAAAAAAGGCTTCATTTTGCTATGGAGCATAAAGATTGGACTTTGGAGCAATGAAAGAAGGTCATGTGGTCTGATGAGTCCAGATTTACCCTGTTCCAGAGTGATGGGGGCATCAGGGTAAGAAGAGAGGCAGATGAAGTCATGTCCTCATCATGGCTCGTGCCTACAAGCCTGTAGGGGTTAGGGTTATGATCTGGGGTTGGTCAGGTTCAGTAACGTTATGTTTCCAAAGAATGAGGTCAGCTGACTACCTGAATATCCTGAATGACCAGGTCTTTATCTCAGTGGAGTTTTTCTTCCCAGATGTTCATGGACATGTTCCAAGATGATGATGCCAGGAATCATGAGGCTCACACTGAGAATGAGTGGATCAGGGAGCATGAGATGGATTGTCCTCCACACAGTCCAGACCTCAGCCCCATTGAGAATCTTTGGCATGTGCTGGAGAAGACTTTGCGCAGTGGTCTGACTCTCCTGTCATCAATATAAGATCTTGGTAGAAAATTAATCCAACTCTGGACAGAAATAAATGCTGTGACATTGCAGAAGCTCATCGAAATGATGCCACAGTGAAAGGCCAGCGTACTCAAAGATAAAGGTGGTCCAATGAAATATTGGAGTGTGCAACTTTTTTTTGGATGGACAGTGTATATTGTTAAGAACCAGAACCAAATGCACCTTCATTGCTCTTAATCTTTCAATCTCATCTTTTCCATCATGACCATAACAACAATTTCTCCAACAAGTGGTAAAGCACTACAGTAATAGAAATTGTTTAGAGAAGCTGCATTGTATATTTTAGGTAAAGCATTGATTAAATGGACACTTTCAACCCAGCATTGCCCAAAACTTCAAAGAAGATTCCTCAAAAAAAACAAAAAAAAAACACCATAATTGTGTTAAATCAGTCTCCTTTTCTTAAAGTCAGATGTGAACGTTTCCTCTTTCGACCCACACAGGGCCTTAAATAAAGTGGACGTGGAGTTAAGTAGCTTCCTGGACGTCTTCTTTGATTGGCTGTCACTGTTGACAAATCAAATATACTGAGGGATAGTTGATGTTTAATGAGAAAATGAAATGAAAAGCAGGGCGATATCTCATTTAATTACATTTTGTGCACATTTTGGCATTGATTGCTGCAGAGTGGGAATAGCGGCTAACTTGAATTTAAGGCCCAAAGGCTGACAAAGGATGACTGGTTTCATTTGCACATTTCCTCCTGCATAACTTCTGATAGCAGCTGCAATCAAAGTTTCTTTTTTTTTTTTTAACTTTGAAGACTTAAAAGTGGGAAACACAGGGGACTGAGATTACAGGAGCAAAGTAAGGATTTCTGCTAAAACTTCACCTTTACTAAGAGGTATAAAATCTAAAGAGGTTCATCAACAAGAGTTTAGTTTTATATGAAACCAGCGCATTTCTGCCTGAAATCAACATCACTATGTCACAATAAAGTTTGTCTTTTAGAATTTAGAATGATGATTGATGGTCAGAATCACTGTTTTAATATGTCAGAGGACCAGTAGCTGCTTGTTGTACTCTTATAAATAACTAAACATGCTGATCTGGGGTTTACATGCACTAATGCATATCAATCAATCAATCAATCAATCTGTCAATCAGTCAATCAATTTTTATTTTTATAGCACTTTTCATCTGATGAAATTCCACCACAAAGTGCTTCACAACATTAAAACATTGAAAAACATTGAAACACAAACAAGAAAATCTTTCCGTCCCACCCTGAGTATGTACATATATATCTACACACACACACACACACACACACACACACACACACACACACACACACACACACACACACAAACACACACACACATACTGTGTTTTTCTATCATTATGGAGACATACCATTGACTCCCATTCATATCTAACCCCTAACCCTTACCCTAACCCTAACCTTAACCAAACCCTAACCCTAACCAAAACAATGGCTAACCCTCAAGAAACGTTTTTGCACTTTTACTTTTTTCAGTAACAACAACATGGCCAAGAAAACATTGTTTAAACTTGTGGGGACCAAAATGAGGTCCCCACAAGTGACATAGTTTTCGGTTTTCCTACAGTTGTAGGGACATTTGGTCCCCACAATGTAGCAAAAGCTAAAACACACACACACACACACACACACACACACACACACACACACACACACACACACACACACACACACACACACACACACACACACACACACACACACACATGTTTGTACTTCTATCTTAGTGAGGACATCCATAAGCGTAATGCATTTCCTAGAGCCTTACCCTAACCTTAACCATCACAACTGATTGCCTAACCCTAATCCTTACCCTAACCCTAACCAAACCTCAATTCATACCTGTTCTCTAAAAACAAGTCTTCACCCTCAAACATGGCTGTTTCAAAGTGAGGACCGGCCAAAATGTCCTCACTTTGTAAAAATGTCCTCACTTTGATAGTTAAATGCAGAAAATGGTACTCACCATGTAGCAAGTACAAGAACACACACACACACACACACACACACACACACACACACACACGCACACACTCTCACCACGACTGTATGGAGACATGGCATGTTTCCTCGCATGTAACCAGATGCCATGTTAAAACAGCTATTAGACATAAAATTAAGTTGTTACAGCAGCATGGATATTCAATAAAGGGGAAAACAGCAAGACAACACAGACTATTAGGGTATAAAATTAAATTAAATTTTAAAAAAAAGTGAAATAAGATCCAAAAATATATTAAATATAATATAGAAAAATCTACCAAATATGCAAGAGTGACGGTGTTTTCTCTTTCATTTTATTTTCAAATTTATGCTTTAGATGAAAATTATTTACAATTAGTCTCATTTATCTTTCTTCTTTGTTGGCAGGAGTGTAGTAGATTCTATCAACTTCAAATTTCACTTTATCCCTTTAAATTCTGATTCTGGAGAAAAAGGTTTATTGTTATTATTATTACAATTATTCCCATGTTAGGAATGCGAAGTAAAGGAAAAGAAGGATGTCTAGTAACAAAACGGTGTTTTACACTTGGGAAAAGCAAACAATTAAGTTGGAAAATTGGAAACTTTAATCTGACTTTCATCATAATTCAGCTAAAATGTTAATTTGAGAGAAAGTGATTTAAGTAGATCTGACTTAAATCAGTTTCATTAATATGACATGAATATAGTGTACGCTGGAGTGAAAAACTCCCTTAAAACAACCATAAAACCATCCTTAAATCAATGTATCCATACTTGTGTGAAACTTCACTGAGCGCCCTACAGGGAGGTCAGAGGTCGCCATCAGATACAGAGCAGCAGTCGTTCACTCGCTGGTTTATGTGGTTAAACAGCTTTTTAATGATTTTGGTTTCCTCGTTTCGAGATGTAATAAAAACACCCATTCGGACATTGGGGATTAATGAGGGCAATAACAACAGTCATTAAGGCCAGACAGCTCTGATATTTGAGGGTAAACTGTGAGGAGTTGGCAAGCGTCATTATCATTACCTCGTAATAAAACGCTCGTTCTGGGAAACACCGACAATCCAGGACCTTTTTTCTTTTTTTTCTTTTTTTAACCAGGTGCCAGAATGCTGCTGGTGAGGTGAGAGGTGACTGTGACTGGACGATGGTGCCACCTACTGTTTGGTTTGTAATACTGACAAGTCTGTTAACAGTGTGGTGGGAGCTGTGTTTGCTTTAGAACCGACTGAAAGAATGACACTACTGTGAGAGTATCTATCTATCTATCTATCTATCTATCTATCTATCTATCTATCTATCTATCTATCTATCTATCTATCTATCTATCTATCTATCTATCTATCTATCTATCTATCTATCTATCTGTCTATCTGTTGAGGTGTGTCTGCTACTTGAACTCTGTGAAGAATTTATTTGGGCTCTAATCTGAAGTGCTGTTAATTTTTGGTTTCTTTGGCAGTTAAATCTAATGAACTTTAACTCTTTGTTTTCTTTCCTGGGGCGGTTCTCATGTGAGCCAGTTTCATCGGAGTGTTTGGTTGTTTTTGAGACTGTACTTGAGGATACATTCGAAGATCTTGAAATTTTCCAGATTGACTGATCTTCAGTTCTTAAAGTAAAGATGGACTGTCGTTTCTCTTTACTAAGCTGATTGGCTCTTGCCATAATATGGATTCCAACAGCAGTTAAATAGGGATAACCATTGTGTACCAACATGACTTCTGCACAACACAGCTGATGGTTTCCAATATGTAAAGGAGGCAACTAACTCCACAAATTCACTCTTGACAGCTTTTAATTCAAAACCATTCCAGGAGAATGCCAAGAGTGTGGAAAGCTGTCATCAAAGGAAAAGGAGGCTACTTAAAGAATCGAAAATTCAAAGCATATTCAGGTGTAACTTTTTTTGGTGAATTTACTATATCATTCCATATGTGTTCGTTCATAGTTTGAATGTCTTCAGTATTCACCTGTAATGTGGAAAATAATTAAATAAAAACCACTGAAAAACACTGAAGGTGTGTTCAAACTTTTAACTGGTAATATAAGTTTGGAGTCACTTAGAAATGTCCTTATATTGGAAAGAAAACCACTTTTTTTCAGTGAAAGTAACATTAAATGAATCAGAAATCCAATCTCAACATAGTTAATGTGGTAAATGACTATTCTAGCTAGAAACAGCTGATTTTTAATGGAATATCTCCATAGGGGTACAGAGGAACATTTCCAGCAACCATCACTCCTGTGTTCTGATGCTGCATTGTGTTAGCTAATGGTGTTGAAAGGCCCATTGATGATTAGAAAGCCCTTGTGCAGTTATGTTAGCACATGAATAAAAGTGTGAATTTTCATGAAAAATATGAAATTGTCTGAGTGACCCCAAACTTTTAAACGGTAGTGTATATACAATACAATACACTACAATAAAATTATTTATCCCCAAAGGAAAATTCAATCATCTGGGGTCTCATCTGTTTGCTTTAGATTTATATAGTCTAATTGCTGATGGTATGAGAGATTTTCTAAGGGGATAGGAGCCCCCCACCACTGACATTTCGTTGCTCATTGAGGGCGATATGAAGTGGATGATCCATGTTTCTCATTTTATATATATATGCACACTAACTATCAAAAATTTGGAAACACTTTCTCATTCAGTGCTTTTTATTTATCTTATTTTCTATGTATACTTATGTAGAATTGTGTAGAAAGAAAATAGATATTGCACAGGTTTTTAAAGATGAACTTTATTGTGATATGACCACAGACAGAAATATGTTGGTTTCATATGTTAATAAATTCTTCTTTGATTTTATTCCTCATCTTCATGCATTTTAAAGATTCTATTCAATGACGTGTATCCAGGCGTGAACTAACCGTGAAGTCACCCGTTGGTTTCAACGCCGAGAAAATGAAGCCCGGATTATTATTATAAATGCCAAAGATGTATGCATTTACTATGATCAGAAAATGGAAAAAGATGTAAAATTTGTAATTCAGCTTCACATTTTATTAGGAAAGTATCACATCCACAAAATGAAATGGGCTAATAAAAAAACAAACTTTAATGAATTTATTGTAGACGTTAACTTATACATTTCTACTATAAATTTAACTAAAAACAAAACTGAAAGATCCATTAACAACCTTAAAAATTCAAACTTAAACCTGGCTTCTAATTGTTTTGTTGCTTTGAGTGTCATTTAATTGTTCACTTTATCTCCCCCTCTTGTGTGATGTAAGTAGAATATCCCTGGTATTTTCCTCTTTGTTGTATTTTTGTGTAAAATTGCAAATAAAATTGATTAAAAAAAAAAAAGAAGCCCGGATTTTGCTACTTCCTGGTCGCCGTTTTGGATTTTTTTGGAGCCAGTGATGTAAAAAGCGTCATCAAACAGACTGGACCGGAGAGCAACTAGGGGCAGGATTGGCTGAAGACTCTCTTATCCCGCCCACATTTTACCGCAGAGGCTTCTGTTGCTGTCTATCAAGTATAGCCACGCCCCCTTGCTCCGCCAACTTGAACGATTTATTTAAAGGTTGATGCTACGGGTACGGACCCGTACGGACCCGTACCCGTAGCATCTGTACTAGAGGTACGGACCCGTTAAGGTAACTGAAGAGCTGGCGCCGGTTAACTACTATTTGCTGCACATTACAGGCAGTTTATATGAATGACTTTGACGGCGAACATTGTATAATTTAACCAAAAATACACAGTCTCCTCTCACACTTTAGACATTGCAGTTTTTACGCTTTTAGACGCCGTGTATAAATTGTTTGAAGTCCAGTTCCTATTAATTAGTTTACCGCGTTCAGTGGTGGAAGCGGCTGACGAACTCCATTGCAAATGTTCCCATTTAATTTCGGACGCTAATTTACAAGATAAAGTTAAGGATGTCGAATATGAAACAAACACTCGTGAATGGTGAGGAGCAGCTCTTTAATTCGGCATGAATTAAAAAAAAGCACAAACTCGATTTACTGTGATATTGTGAGATTTGTTTGTGGTTATGTAACTTAGCCATTCAACAGAGTCCGCTAACATTGAAGTGACTGACGTGCAGTGTCTGTGTTGCCAGACGTAGAAAATACGTCAGGGTTTTGTTTAGGTTGTTAATATGTAATAGTCTGTCGCTACTTTTGAAGGTAAAAAAATACTTATAGTTTGCTGGCTGTTAGTTCTGCCATTTGTTTTGTTTGCTGTTTGTGCTTTATTAGAACAGGGTCACATGAATAAAAATTTTTGCTATTTTTAATAGTAGTGCTGATTTCAACCCCCAAATCGCTGTCCGTGAAAAAGTCAGACAATGATATTTATAAGACATTATGCATGATAGAAAAGAGAACAGCAGATGACTGACATGACAGGCTCGGCACGCAGATTCACCTCAAATCACGGAAGCGCCTTCATCACTCGGATTACCAAACCGGCTCATTAATATTTATGTCCGTCGGATTACCAGCCAATCACAAAGCGCGTTCATCAGCCGGCTCATTAATATTCATGTACGTCTCATTAATATTTATAATAAGGGAAAGTGCCGTATCCGTCGGCCACAGGCTACGGGTACGGGTCCGTGTCTGTAGACACTACCTTATTTAAAATTCAGTATTGATTTATTTTAAGATCGGCCATCTGATCTCTCATTTTGACCATGAAAATTAACGGGAAAAAACCCTGAGCTGTCGAAAATCAGTCTATCAATTTTTATTTTTTCCAAAAATGAATTGGGGTCTATGGAGCAAAAGCTTTTTGGAGCCAACCCTAGTGGACGGCGTGATATTGCAAGTTTTTGACACTTCCGTGTGGGCTTCAATTTTGGGGCCAGATGCTACATCCACTATATATACAGTCTATGCGTGTATCGACATTTATTTTTGAAAAATCGACACTTTTACCTTGAAGGCGAGTTGTGTTGTAGTTCCGGTCTGAGGATGTTCTCTTGAACTTTGACCCCCGTCTCTTCGTTTTGTTGTTCTCCGGCTAGCTTCACGTCTTCTCCGGCGATGAGCGCGATTCTTCCACGGATCGAGCAGCTGTCGGCCCGGGTGATTCGGGTTCTGGGCTGCAACCCGGGCCCGATGACCCTGCAGGGAACCAACACGTACTTGGTCGGCACCGGGAAAAGGTGACGGTAACCGAGCTAACGTTAGCTTCAGTTAGATTCACTAAAGGAATGTTCGCTGGCTGTTAGCTAACGTCACACTGAACTCCATTTAAAGTTTCACGAATTTAACTTGACCTCACTTGTATTTAATAAATCTTAGCTATTACAAAAAACTGTAAGTGTACAATTAATTACCATTACCTGCTGCTTATATCGGCAAGTACTTAATATCAGAAATATGATTAATATTATATGATTTTAGCAGGATTATAAAGGGAGGAAGCCCTTTTCCAGTGAGCTCTGGAATTCAACATAAAACTGTGCACATTGTGTTCTGCAGCTAAATTTTGAGATTTTATTTATTTAGTTAGTTATTTTATTTCTTTAGTTTTTAATGTTGTACCACAAAACAACATGTCATTCACCTCCACTGTGTTGGCAGATATCACAAAATCAATTCAATTATCTAAATAACCTGAGGATTTAGTTTTATTGGTAATCTGGAGTAAACAACAGGTTAAATATAATTAATACAGCACCCCTGGTATATAGAGGTTTCCACTGTAGCAGGCCATGTTTTAATTAGTACCATATATTTAATTGCTGGTTCAGGAAACACTCACATTACTGCCCTGCAAATAAATCAATAAATACAACAGATGTATCTTTGCACAGACTAAACTAAACAATCTACACCAACTTGGAGACTTAGTATAATAAATTGTTCTATAATAAAGATTCTTTTTGCATTATTTCTGCAGAGAAGATTCACAGGAGTAACACAAAAAAACTATGATCAACCTGTGGAAACATTCAGTAACTTAATAAAACACGGTTGTAACTACTCCGGTCTGATATAATGAAGGCAACACAACATGCAGATGTATTTTAACATCCTTTTTTCTCCTCAATCAGCAGTTTTTTCATAATACATGCACAACTTAATTGCAAAATATATTCAATACCGTGGATGAACTGATTTATTTATGAAGTAATTTGATTCAATTTTCTATTTTGATTAAATTTTTTGTATGTTTTTAAAATGGATTGTTTGTTATCTATTTATATTTTATTTCTATATATATTTTTAAATTATATATATATATATTTTTTTATTTTTTATTTTAATATATTTTTAAAAGGCCGATACAGATGCTTTAGATTTCCGTCAGGCCCCCATGTATGATGACAATAAAGCTATTCTCTTTTATACCGATTATTGTCAATCAAGAAAGGACAATAACCAATATTTGGACCCAACAGACATGAAATGTAATGTTTTAACAGCATGTTCTAGTATGAACCTGTCATTAGTAACTGGACTCTTCATTAATAAGGTTGACGATAACTGAATATATTAAATAAAAATAGGTGATGAAATTATCTCCTCTATTTGATCAGTTTGTCTCCATCTGTTCTTCTGTTTTCTTAATTTTCCACAGTTTTATCACTTTTATTGTCCACTAAGGCTCATATCCTAAAACTATATTAATGATTGATTTCCAGGCTCTGTTTTACGTTCATCTGCCTTCTCATTTCGCTATTAGCCATTAGCATAGCCTGAACCACTGTGAGAGAAGCTCATTTCCTGGTTTGTGGTGTTTCTCATTCAGTCTTTGCTGCTTGAGCGACCACAGAGGGATGGCAGACAGAGAGAGGAGGCTGCATCACACCTGATGTATTTAACTGATCAATAATTAGCCAATAAAACAACTGATAATTGGAATAATGCCAAATATCGACCAAAATAATTATTATAATATCCCTATTCTGTCCACAATGAATTCACTAGTTACACTAGTACAGTGATTTATGCACATGCACAGCCACAACTAAAACAAAGCAAGCAACAAACAAATCCAAACAGATATAAAAGTCATTAACTGTGAATCTGTAATATGTTACTCTGTGTTGCAGACGGGTGCTGATAGACACCGGGGAACCCTCTGTACCCGAATACATCAGCAGCCTGAAGCAGGCGCTGAAGCAGTTCAACACCAGCATCCAGGAGATCATCGTCACACACTGGCATCTGGACCACACGGGCGGAGTGGAGGACGTCTGCAGGGACGTGGCTGGTGAGGCCTGTTTCTGTGGTTTTAGTGACCTTTAACGCTGCGTAAAGGTCATCACTGCTCTTACATATGACACTACTGAGACTAAACATAAGTCCAGAAAATACAGTTTTGGAAACTTTCAAAGGTCTGTTTGCTTTCAGATCAATGTGATCTAGTTTTTACTTTCTATGTAGATGCGAGTAAATGAATGAAAAATGGCGATATTTCTCGCTCCTGCAGGTTCGGAGGTCAGAGTCTGCAAACTTCCTCGCTCCAGTCGAGCCCATGAAACGGCCGGAAACAGGAGCTACACGTACCTGAAAGATGGAGACGTCGTCCAGACAGAAGGAGCCACACTCAGGTCAGTTTAGTTTAGATGCAGTTTCACTACACAGAGAGACAGTTTTTAAACTGGAAATAAGATAGGAACTGTAAAAAAACTGTATTAATCCAAAAGAAAATGTTGTGCCAGATGTGGCTCATGAAAACAAAATGACATAAGAAATGCAGAGAGTGAAAAGTAGAAAAGCAATTCGATATAAATATGATACATTACTGAAATACAGTAAATAAGCTGAAAAAAGGCTAGAATAGAACCGTAAAAGTAATGCAGGCAATGATACAGAGGTAATAAGTAATATCCTACGTGATAATGAAACGCTGAACCTGAGAAATGAAATGAAAATGAAACGTTACTCATTATGTTAACAATGTTGTACATGAAAGTGAAATACTGCACATTAAACTGACATTGTTATGTGTAAAATCAAAATATTGCACATAAAAATGAAATATTACACTTGAAAAAATTAGATGAAAATAAAACATTGCCTGTTACATTGACGTTGTTGTGTATGAAAGGATTAAAATATAGAACCTGTAATCGAACTGCTGCACACACAGATAAAATATTGCACCTAAAAATTACATATTGCACATGTACAATAAATTTTACACCTGAAAAATTAGAGGAAAATGAAATATTGTGCATTACACTGACACTGTTGTGTATGAAGGTGAAATATTACATATGAAAATGAAATGTTGCACATTTAAATAAAATATTTCACCTGAAAAGTTAGATAAAAATGAACTATTGCACATTACACTGACAATGGGGTATACTTCAGTAAACATATTGCACATAAAATCAAAGACCTGCACATAAAAATGAAATATGTAATTTAATCAAAATGTTGTGCATGAAAATTAAACATTGCATCTGAAAAGACAGTTAGAAATGAAACATTACACATTACACTCATAATATTACACTTGAAAATCAAATATTGCACACTTAAATTAAATATTTTACCTAAAAAGGCAGTTAAAAACAAAATATTGCACATTATCCTGACAATGTGGTGTATTAAAGTAAAAATATTATATTTACATGTATATATTTTATAACATAAAATTAAAATGTTGTATATGAAAGTGAAACATTTCATGTTACATTGAATGAATGAATGAATGAATGAATGAATGGTTTATTTCGGTTACAAAAATTACAGTAAACAAAATTTTTTCCTTTCCCGCCTTTTCTTCTCTTACTCTTTCCTCATCCCCTACTCCTCTCACAAAAAAAGATGAAAAACAAAAAAACAAAAAACCCCCAAAACCTCCAAAAAGTATATACAATAATAATTTTTTACACGTTCTGTAACCGAAAGAGGAACAGGCAGAAGCTGAAGCTTATTTTGCCTATCCTATGCAATCCCTAGAATCACCTAGCATTACAGTAATACATGAAATAGAAGACACAAAGGATAAAAAAAAGATTTTACTCTACTTTAGCCTTCTTAGTTATTTCACATATCAGTCCCTTACATTGTACTCTTTTATTATTTTACCTTTCAGTGCTTTTTTAAAACTCAACAGAGAATTACACAGCTTCAAATCCTCACTCAGTCCATCCCATAATATAACACCCAGATATAAGACACATCTGTATTTAACATTAGTTCTCACCTTGCCCCTTTCAAAGACACTCAGCCCTCTTACATTATAATTTTTTTCTCTTAATTTAAAAAATTGTTTAATACATATAGAGACTTTTATTCTTTACTTTAAATAGTATTTCTAATGTTTTTAAGTATACAATATCTAAAAATGTCAAGGTGCATGACTATAAATAGTTTCTTGGTAGTTTCACAGTAGGAAGCTTTATTTATTATTCAAATAATTCTTTTCTGAAGTTTAATTATCGGGTCTATATACGTTCTATAAGTATTACCCCAAACCTCAACACAATATGTCAGATATGGCATTATAAGTGAGAAATACAATATATGCAGACCTTTCTTGTTCCGAAAATCGCTTGTTTTGTAAATAATACCAATACTTTTAGATAATTTCTGTTTTATGTTTATGTGTGCGTTTTATGATGTTGCTGTGTTGACCGTTGACCATAAAAATGAAATATTGCACCTGAAAAGAAATTAACCCGTTAAACTTCAGTGTACCGCCGGCGGTACACCTACTAATTTGCATAGGAATTTCAAGAATGTCCGACAGCTGCAAACGCGATTATACAAACACTATACGCCGATGGAAAGCTTAGATTCTCATGAATCCGCCGGTATAAACCACTTTCAGATGTGATTACTACAGCGGGTAATATAAACACATTTGTCCGACAAAAACAAATATTCATCCATCCGTTCTCTGTACACGGCTTCAACGTACACAGCGCGACTCACATTTCCGGGTTCATTATTACACACAGATGAAAATATTCCACAAAAAACGGCCATAATCCAACCTTGGACATCCAGACAACACAAGCCAGTAAACTATTTTGTCCAAAACATGTCCTGAAGTCGGTATAAAATCCCCGAATCGGTCGTTTTCAAGGAAATGCACCTCGCGATGCCCGTCCAATATTCCCCGTATTTTTCGCCATTTTTTTTATTTAAAAATAGAATATTAGCGATTTTTTTGTACTGAAAATGGCTGGAATTGACTGCAGCTTAAAGGGTTAAATGTCGCACATTACACTGACAGTGTTGTACATTAAAGTGGACTATTGAACATGTAGTCAAAATGTTGCGAATGAAAATGAAAAATTGCACATTTAAATGAAATATTGCACCTGAAACATTAGATAACAATTAGGTATTGCACATTACACTGACAGTGTGTTCTAATAAAGTAAAAATATTGCACATATAATCAGAGTATTACCCTTGATATTGCACATTTAAATGAAATATTGCACCTGAAATGTTAAATAACAATGAAATATTGCACATTACACCAACAATAATGTGTGTGAAAGTAAAATATTGCACATGTGGTCGACATGTCGCACATAAAAAATGAAGTGTTCCACATGAAACTGAAGTTGATGTCATACAAACTGCAGAGAAAACTGATATTGCAGATGATATTGATATGATTGTTTAACTGTCATTTCTGCAGCAAGTGGAGGACTTATACAGTTTAATGACCACTGCTAGAAAAGACTTCCTGTGGTGTAAAAACCAAAAGCATTCTGTAAAAAATATGCACCGAAAAAAGAAAACTCAAAGCCCTTCTATCCAAAATATTACAATGATTCTTTAAAAAATGTGCCACATTAGCAGTAAAATACTCAAAATATGGGGGTTCAGAGGTGGATTAGTGTCGTTCTGCACACTGTCATGGCTGACGTCTTTTTTCCCAGAGTGCTTTTCACCCCGGGCCACACCGACGACCACATGGCTCTGCTGCTGGAGGAGGAACAGGCGCTTTTCTCTGGAGACTGCATCCTGGGTGAGGGCACGGCCGTGTTCGAGGATCTGTACGACTACATGAAGTCTCTGAACATCCTGCTGGACTCTCAGGCCGACCTCATCTACCCCGGTAAGACCCATGTTAGTAAGAAGTCCCCTACCCAGATTTATCCTGTCGATCCAGAAAACTCCCAGTCAAATGCTCACTTTAGCATGTAAACAATATGAGGTACCCAACAGGGTCTGCAGAAATGATAGAAACAAACAAAGTCAGTGTGAGGATTTGTTGCACATATCTGCAGTCACTCCTGCTTTTTGGAGTTTATTATTAATCAAACAGTCCAATTTAATGTCCATTATCACTGTTTATTGTTCAGACCTCCACCATAAAGAGCCAGTCACATAATGCTGCAATTAGGATTATTTTTAGTAACATAAATCAGCCTTTTTCGAATTCATTACGTGTAGAAAATAGAGAAAAGCACACTGTTCTACACTCAAAAGTGACATTTTCTTTTGTTTGTAACCCGCAAATATTTACTTTAGAGAGTTGGAACCAGTCAAATGTTCAGTTTACGTGTAAATAATATTAACTGGAACATCATATGCAGCTGTTTAAGAAGCAAAGAAATATAAATTCACTGTTAAGATTTGTTTTATACATCTGCATGAAACTTTCATCCTAATCATTCATCACTCAGGGTTTTTGTAATTTATATTAATCCAACTCATCAGTTTAATGTTAATTCTCACTGTTATTTATCCACGCCATCGCCATAAAGCTCTAATCACTTACTGCTGCAATTAGGATTATTTTTACAAACATTCATCAGTCAATTTCAAATTTATTGAGTGTTATAAATAGAGAAAAACACACTGTTCCAGACCCAAAAGTGGCATTTTCTTTTCTTTTTTTAATCGAGTAACCAGCAACTATTTACTTTAGAGAGTTGGAACCAGTCAAATGTTCAGTTTACGTGTACATAATATTAACTGGAACATCATATGCAGCTGTTTTAGACAAACAGAAATGTAAAGTCACCGTTTAGATTTGTTTTATGCATCAGCAGAAAAATTGCATTTTCATCATTTGTCATGCATCTACAGTAGGAGTTTAATATTATTCCAGCACATCAATTTAATGCTAATTCTCACTGTTTTTTCTTCATGCCTTCAACATAAAGATCCAGTCACTTAATGCTCCAATTAGAATTATTTTTAGTGACACTGATCAACCTCTTACAAATTCATTAATTGTTTCAGGTTAGTTTGGAAAGATGGAACCAGCAGAGATTCACCATTTTTAGCGTTCCAGTTTTCTGTTGATAGTCGCTTTCGCTCCATTGAAAACTCTCCCTCGCTGGTCTGTGTTCAGGTCACGGCCCGGTGGTTCAGGACGCTGCCTCTAAGATCAGACACTACATCAGCCACCGGGACCAACGAGAGCAGCAGATCCTGGCAGCCGTTCAGGACGGAGCGGGAAAGCCTTTCTCCTCCATGGAGCTCGTCAAGATCGTCTACAAGGTCAGGAGGGAAAAAAACTCTGCTACTTAAAGCGTCTGTGTCAGTCCAGTCAGCTTGTTCAATGGGATCCACCTTTCTTTGTCTTCTGCTTCATCAAAATAAGTAAATATGCTGGCTGGAAATACTCAGTGTAGTCTGTGAAAGTGATCTGGAAATACACGTTTTCCTGCTTTTCTTCCAGGACACGCCTGAATACCTGCACCAAGCCGCTGACGTGAACCTGGTTCATCACTTAAAGAAACTGGAGAAAGAAGGAAAGATCACTATGGGTTTGTCGTGTCTTAATACTCCCAGAATAATCAATACTTCCACCAGAATACTCAAATCTGGCTGTGCAGGTTCATCACTTTACATGAAGGTTAAAGGTTATTATCAATGTGTTGTTGTTGTTTTTGTGCTCTGACTTTTGTTTTTCCTCCCAGTGAAGGGATCTTCACAGAGCAGCAAATGGAAGAGTAACCTGTGATCGACACGGAGAAGAAATGGACTCAAACTGATCTTTAAACGCCAAACGATTGCCTTTCAGAATGATGTTTTTGATTGATCAAAGTGTGCTACTGGAAAATCAAGACCTGTTAAAGCTAAAATTTTGTCTCAAAGCTGAATACAGAAGTAGCATTACGAGTTAATACTTTAGCTGACTTCTAAAACTCACCGTGGAGCATTTTGATGACTTAAAGTGACCGTGTAATCAGCAGAGTTTGCTACACAAGGCCGTTTTTGCCTATTTTCTGTCTCTTTTTGAACAGATTTCATATTTACAGCTATTGCAAGACATTGTCAACTAATATACAAGCTCCTTTAACTTCATAAAAACCTCACTTTTAGCGGTAGTAACTGCTCACATGGAGTCTATCAAGCTTAGCACTTCAGCTGACTTCTAAAACTCACCATGGAGCATTTTGATGACTTAAAATGACCATTTTATTCATGGAGTTTGCCACACAAGGTTGATTTTCCTTGTTTTCTGTCTCCTTTGACCAGATTTCATATTTACAAAAATTCCAAGTCATTGACTGCTAATATAAAAACTCCTTTAACTTCATAAAAACCACATTTTTGGAGGTAGTAGCTGCTCTTGTGGAGTCTGTCAAGCTTAGCACTTTAGCTCACTTCAGATGTGCCCTAAAAACTTATTGTGGAGCATTTTGATGACTTAAAATGACCATTTTATTAGTGGAATCTGGTACACAAGGCGGATTTTTTTTCCTTGTTTTCTGTCTCTCTTTGACCAGATTTCATATTTACAGCTATTGTAAGACGACGTCAGCTAATTTAAAAGCTCCTTTAACTTCATAAAAACCTCATTTTTAGAGGTGGTTTCTGCTCACATGGAGTTTTTGCAAGTTTAATTTACAGACAGGAATTAAGACTGGATGTCCAGTGATGCTTATTAGCTTATACAACATATTCTGTCCTGCAAATCACTGTTATTTATGAAGCCATGAATGTCTCAAAGCATTAAATGAGCTGATCTGATCTTGCATCTGTTTTCAGTGTTGATGATTAAACCCTCTGCTGCAGGCAGTTAGTCACTAGGTGGCAGCGTCTGCTAATTCATTTAATTGAATGGTCAGTTATATTTTTTTGCTCTTATAATACTGCAAAAAAAAATGTGAGAAATGTTCTATTTTTTTTCTAAAACTTGTGACAAATAATGAATGTAAATGTGTGTCTGAAAAGATTCTAATATTAAATGACAAGATGCTACCGTGGGTTTAAGGTGTTGCTTTTGTTCTTGTGATCAATGAGAATTATTGTGTATTTGTGTTGGTTTTAGAGTTTTAACAGCTGAATTTAACCAGAACTGAATCATTAACCAACACCCTGTGAGTGATAATGGGATATCGCGTGAACTCCTGAACTGTGGCCCCCAGTGAGTCTCATCTGTTTTTGTTTTGACTCACGGCTCTGATGCTGTCTGACTGTGGGGACTTTAGCTGTTTGCGTGTTAGTTTCTTTTTTTCAGATCATTTTGAGGCTGACTGGTGACTTTACTGACAGTAAACTCGACTTCCAATAAAGAGCTCGACTCATGCAGGACACTGGAAGTCAGTAGTTTGAGTGCAGCACTGCAGGAGTGAGTTTAATTAGTGGAACACAGTGTAATATTAGCTTTATGCTAATATCAGAGCAGCGGCAGGAACCAAACTATACAGTGAAGTTACTGTTTATTTACTTTCTTGTGTGGCTTTTAACATAGATGTAAAATGTGGTAAATGGCAAACAAAATTAACTATAAAACATCCAATAGAGGGCTGCACAGTGCAGTAGTGGTTAGCACTTTCACCTTGCAGCAAGAAGATCCTGGTTCAAATCCCAGGGTGGGCCTGGGATCTTTCTGCATGGAGTTTGCATGTTCTCCCTGTGCATGCATTGGTTTTCTCCGGGTACTTCCTCCCACAGTCCAAAAATATGCTGAGGTTAATTGGTTGCTCTAAATTGTCCGTAGGTGTGAATGTGAGCGTGATTGTGTGTCTGTATATGTAGCCCTGTGACAGACTGGCGACCTGTCCAGGGTGTCCCCTGCCTTCGCCCGAGTCAGCTGGGATAGGCTCCAGCACCCCCCTAACCCTAGTGAGGATAAAGCGGTGTATAGAGAATGGATGGATGGATGGACATCCAATAGACATACTACATATATTTTGAGAGATAAAAGTGCATAAATAGATGATAACGGTGCCTGATACAGCTTTGAAATCAATATGTGGATATTGCAATCACAGCAATATGTTAAGATGTAAACACACCAAAAAAGTCCCTTAAAATCACTAATTAGGCCGTAGATCTCACATTAAGATGCCTGTAGATTACACAGAGACTTAGATGCATTCTGTTGGTCACTATATAAATGTTATGTGGAAGGCTATAAGAGTTAAAACACACTAAACCACACTGAAGCTGTATTTTTGCTTTTTAAAGTCAATAAAGTTTATTTAATTCAAATTATACAACAATGTGACCTAAAATGATTCAATGCCTTAAATCAGAGACATTGGGTTTTATTTACTTATTTACTTTTATCACTTTTACATTGTTTATTATTGCCTTTCAATCTGAGGATCATTTTTATCCAAAGGCAGTTTAGATGTTTTACTTTCCAATGTTCTTGTTTCAGTTAATTTATATGTCTTATATGTTAAATGATCAAATTAGTACTGCTTTATAAATACAGAAACGTCCAAAATGAGCAAATCCCACTCCAGGTAGTTGTGTCTGTAAACATGTATACGTGTGTACTTTCTCTTTTTCTTTTAAACATTTTTTCCAAGTTTCAAAAGATCCCCTCATACATACAATCCCATGTATCTACACTACCGTTCAAAAGTCTGGGGTCATCCACGCAATTTCATGTTCTCCATGAAATTTCACACTTTTATTCATGTGCTAACATAGTTGAACAAGGATTTTCTTATCATCAGGTATCCTTTCAGCACCATTCGCTAACACAATGTAGCATTAGAACACAGGAGTGATGGTTGCTGGAAATGTTCCTCTGTACCCCTATGGAGATATTCCATTATAAATCAGCCGTTTCCAGCTACAATAGTCATTTACCATATTAAGAATATATATATATATATATATATATATATATATATATATATATATATATATATATATATACACATATATTCCCCATGTCCTACTTCTACATAAAAGGTACACATAGTTCTTACAATATCTTTATTTTCAGCCTTATTGTATTTATTTCTTGTCTTTATTTGTATCGAGCTGCTGAAAATGTGAATTTCCCCAGTTAATAAAGTTCATCTCATCAAACCTGACTGTGACTCCAAATAAAGGCTCAATTAAAGACTTAAAGGATTTTTGTCTTATTTGATTTCAGATTTGTTTGCTCCAAGCTGTTATGAACAAATAAAGACACATGAATTAAGTTTTAGTCAGGTGTGTGCGCGCGGAGACAAGCGGCTCTGCGGTACCCGGAGAGCAGAGCGGAGGTGGAGGTGGAGGTGCAGCGGGAGGAGGAGGGGGCTTCACGGGGAAACATAAACAGCCGAGGAGCCTCTGAGCCACACGAACATGGCGGCTCCGGCCCTGGACGCTGCTGCTGCCGCCGCTGCCACCGCCGCTCCGTCCCGCTGACCGCCACCTCCTCACCGACCACATCCCGCACAGCATGGCCGCTCAACTCCCTGGTAAGTTTAGTGTTTCTCCTCACCGACAGCCCTCCTCTAATCCCACCTCCATGTTTAAAAAAAGAAAAAACCTTCCACCGCAAACTTTATACTGAGCTAGTTTATTTTCTCTTTATGGCGCCGCGACGTTACCGTTATGACATTAGCGATTAAAAAAAACAAAACAAAAAACACCGCGGCGGTTTAATTACTAACGAAATAACGCCGGTATTTACCGTACAGGTGATTTACGAGGTGTTTTCAGCTAATTTTACCGACTGTTACCGAGTGTACACACCGATTTTCGGCCGGTTGAAGCGGCTGACTGACAGCTATCACTACCGATACGGAGGCGGAGTGCAGGCGGCTGGAGGGCTTAACGCGAAACTGTAGCTAGCTAAACGGTTAAATGCTTCTTTCCGTCGCTTAAACGCCCCAAAACCGACGTCGGTGCCCCGTAAACGATGGGAAAAGTGGTTGTGTTTCTTCAACGTGTTTAAAGACCCTGTGACAGTTGCAGAAAACGGGACTTTTTCGCTTCAACTTTAGCCGTTAAAGGGCTTCCTGATCGGGAGAAGCGACGGTTGTCAGCGGACCATCAGCCTCCGGCTGTTGCTCGCTCGTTGTCGGACAGCTGGGTTTTACCGCCGCCGTATTTAAACGCCTGTGGCTGTTTATAATTTTATTTTAACAGGGGTTTGTGTGAACATGTTTCACGGTTATTCCCACACCGGCTCGGACTTCCTCAACCAACTGAAGCGTCAAGATAAACAAGAGAAACCGCTCAAATCCGGTGTTGTGCCATAGAGTGACTGCAGGAGTCGGTTATCCTCCTGTTTGAGTTATTTACCTCCTATGTGCCTTACATTATTACAAATAAAGTTGTTTTACGTTTAAATTCCATTGAAGGACCATCTCAACTCATATAATCCAGTTTTGTACTGGCCAAACAGTGACTTAAGCCTCTTTAAGTCATGACTGAAATGTTATTAATCCCTCAAAATGACTTATGCCATTCAGGACAGTTATATTTTGAGTCTATATAGACTTCTAAAACATACAGAAACAATACTGTTTTATTACCTATGTGCAGCAAGTTGCACTTAGTGTTTAATATAGTTTTAAAGTACCACTTTAACTCATATAGCTAGTGTAGTTTTCTACTTGCCAAAAAGTGAGTGGAATGTTATTAAGGCTTCAAAATGAGTGATTTCATTCTTGACGGTTGTATTTGCAGTCTATACAGACATATAATGCATGCAAAAACAATACTATCATATTGCCTGTATACCTCAATTTTTCTGGTTCAGATAGAATTGAAAGACCACTTCAAATCACATAATGCAGTTTTCTACTTGTCAAAAAGTGATTTAAACCCTTTTAAGTCATGACAGAAACGTTGTTAAGGCCTCAAAATGTCTTATTTCATTTATGGGTGTGAAATTTACAGTTTATATACAAGTACAGTTAATATTAAAAATAGCGTCTAAGGACCACTTTAACTCCTATATTGCAGAAAGTGACTTAAGCCCCTTTAAATCACAACTGAAAGGTTATTAATCCCTCAAAATGACTTATTTCTTTCATGACAATTATATCTGCAGTCTGTACAGACATAAAACATACAGAAACAATACTGTAATATTTCCTACATGCATGCAGTTGTTTTTAGCATTTAAAGTAGCATTTATTAGACCAAATCAACTTGTATAATGTAGTTTTCTACCAGAGGGGAATTCAGCCTTTTTAAGTTGTTTCTGAAATGATATTAAGGTCTTAAAAGGGCTCAGAGTTATATTTTTTAGTCTATACAAACTTATAAAACACACAGAAACAAAACTGTAATTTTACCTATATGCATCTAGTTGTTTTTACTTGTTAAAATAGCATTAAAAGACCACTTCAACTCATATAATGCAGTTTTCCATTTGCCAAAAAGTGACTGCAATCCCATTAAAGTTGTGGCTGAAATGTTACTGAGGCCTCAAAATGGCTTTTCATTTTCATTCATGAGGGTTATACTTTAAAGATTATAGCCTAGTAGATGTGGAAAAGAGATAATTTATTTTTAATTTTATATCTGTAAGTCATAGCAATCAGTCTGCTTTCCAAAGGTTTCTTAAAGGTTAGTGTTTGTTGATCTGTCATGGCATGTCCAAGTTTCAATTTAGTGAGGTGTCCATCTTTTACAGAGTTTCAGGCAAATAAACTGCAATACTTTACGTGTATGTGGTGTTCCTGCAGCATCAGTTGTATTTGCTGCTTTTATTTTGAAGAGTAAATGGACACGTATCCTCTGTAGTTCTTAAATTCTGCCAGCTTGACACTGCCAAGTTTATCAATCAGCTCTGGGCACTATAATATGAAGAGATGCTTGTCTCTCCACAAGGTTAAAATGTCACAGGTAGGAAGTTGCAAATAAGCAGTAATAAAAACGATCCAGTAAAAAATGGCAGTTATGTAAAATAAAGTGTTATTTTTGGAGTGAAATCCCACTCGATGAACTCAAAGTGATCCCAGTGGGAATAAAAGCAGTGTGGTGGGGAAGAAGTCAATTACAGACAGGTGGTCGGACAACAAGTCAAATAAAATGAGTTTTGTTCAATAAAGTTAATTAAATCTTTCTTTAAAGGAGCCTATCATCTCTTAAAGTAGTCAGGCATCTTGTGCATAAAGAGCTGCTGGTTTGTGTTGCTGAGGCCAGATATTGTGGAAAACCAGAATTTACATGAGAAATTCAGACTTTTTTTATAATATATGAGCCTAATTATTGCTTGCATTCGCTGTGTCAGTCAGTTAAAAGCTTAATTTGCATCTTTTTAACAACCAAAACTTGAATTTTTAGTACCGCTAAGTGTCCGTTATGCTCTAAATTTCTCTAATTTAAAGAATCGCATTCTTGCATTTAGTGAATCCAGTAGAATATCGCTTTCTGGGTCATTCTGGCCATCGGTGCTTTGCGTGCATGTGTGTTGTTAACATGGCACGGGATGAGCTGTGCAGGGCTGCGACTTAACATGATGTACAAGTTTCTGCTGAATAGAAACGCGGTGCAGCTCCAACCTCATTGTGTAACAGTCAGGCGGGCCATTGTCAGCGCAGCTATAAGAATTTGTCTTTATTTGCTGTTGTGCTGGTTTGTCTGTTTGCTGTTGTGCTGGTATGTTACTGTAGGAAACCTGTCAGTTTGCCTACGTGACAGGTCCCAGCAGACTCTCTGAATATGTTATCTTTGAGAGCTGGACTCATGATTTTTTGGCTCTTATTGGCTTATTTGCTCTTCCCTACTCCCCAAAGCGACCTTTGAAAAGGATTGCAACATGTGCACCAAGTTTCCAGGTTCCACGTTGAACCTTACACCTCTAGGAGCCTGATTCTTCTGCTGCTTTGTTCTCTTCAAAACGCTACATTTTTAGTGCATCTTGGCAGTTCACATTAAATCATTTTTATTTATGTAGCACATTTAAAACAACAGAAGTGGAGACAAAGTGCTATGAATTATAATCTGTTAAATTTTCTCAACATAATTCATCTTAGGTTCAGTAACGTCAAACATTAACCGTGCTTGTTTTCTTACATTCCAGGATCAACCTGGATCTCTTTTTTATTCAGTTTTTAACGGTTTTATTGTCACTAAATTCTCCTGTAATGCCCCACTGTAGTGATTCATCAGATTAAATATCGGTATGCTTCAGTCCTATTCTTTTCAATGCCAAAAACTACCATGTTGTGCTGCAGCAAGAGTGCAGGAATGTACTTAAGACCAAGATCTTAACATGAGATTGGCAGTGAGCCCAGTGAGGGATCCTTAGTGGCTTGAATTCACTAAACCACGTGAGGGCTCAAATAATGTCCTGACCAATGACAGCAGCAGCAGGAGGAGGAGAAGGAGGAGGAAGGGCAGAGGCTCCACTGTGCACTTCTTCATAGTAGGTTTTCTACAAGGTCTTACTATTAGCAAGCAAATGCATACAAATAAAATGCATATGCTCACTTTAAAACCATCAGCCTGTCACCTTTATGTTTCCTGTGCTGGTCTGGACTGAATTAAAGGCTTTTTAATGAGTGATTTTAATTGAATTCAAGATAAGGACACGCATCTGACAAAATATAGACTCTGCATAAGGGCATCTTCAGAATTCAACTGTGTAAGTTTTGTTCACTCGTGTTGAATGTAGTTTCCTTTGGCTGCTGGTATGCGGTCAAACAAGTACAAGCTGCCAGGTGAAATTGTCATCGTCAACAATTCAGGTGTGACCAAACAAAATTAATGACAATTACTCATGAAGAACAGACCAGAGCTGGAACTGGCACCCAGGGCTCGGGGAAATGAGCATTTGACACAAACCAGTTGATAATTCTTTTAATTTAATTATGTTTCCCAGGTGCACAGTGTGAGTGTTTACCTGTACACTTAACAACGGTGTAGGTGTGTGCCTCCTCGTCCACTAATCTGTGTGTGTTGATATCCGACTCCTCTGGCTGCCACCAACTTACCAGACACACACTGCCTCTGGCTTTCTGTCACGCAGCAGAGACAGTCGTCTTCCAGGTCTGATCCTCCTGAGACCAAGTGCTCTAATTAACCACCACACACACACACACACACACACACACACACACACACACACACACACACACACACACACACACACACACACACACACACACACACACACACACACACACACACACACACACACACACACACACACACACACACACACACTCTCAGCCATGTCATGACTCCTCTGTGAAGCCTCCTGTGGTGCCTGAACACCATAATCACTGTAATAGTCGCTCAGCAGAGTTTATCTCCAGGATGTTCTTACAGCATATACAATGGGAAAAGAAGTATCTTAAGTCACAGATTTTTATAATATTTTTCTGCTTCATGGGACAATATGTGGAGTGATGTTTTTCTAGAGTTTGTGGATAGGAGCATGCTATCTGAATTGTTTGAGGCCAATACCAGGAGAGTTAGCAGTACTGTTTTTGTCTAGAATAAAAAGCAGCATGCCTCAACAATAAAACAACCAACTTTATATTGTGTAGGTGACCCTTGTGCGCTCTAAACTGCTCAGACCTGTTTTTGGCATCAACACAGAACATCTGGGGGTGTCCTGTGGTGTCTGGTGCTGCCAGTTTTTCCAGTGTGCCGCATTGTCCTGCTGGGGAAGAAGTGCCGTTGCCATGTGGTGGTGTGCTGTTTTATGGAATAGTGTTTAGGTGGGTGGGACGTATCAAAGTAACATCCACATCAGTGCCAAGACCCAAGGTTTCCCAGCAGAACACTGCATTGTAAGGAGATAAGAAATATTATTAACTACAGCTGTCAGTTATGATAGTAGCTGAAAGCTGTTTGGTTCACTGGGTTTAGATTTAATTCTGTGAAAAAGACACTGGATGATACACATCAATAACAGAGGAAACGAAAAGAGAAAATTTGCAATAAAACGCTATGACTTTCGGGCGCCCAAATAGCTCAACTGGTAGAGGAAGCAACCAATGAATGCAGCGCTCTGGGTTTAATTCCAGCTCACGGCCCTTTACTGAATGTCTTCTCCCTGCTTTACTGTCAAACAAAAACAAAAGAATACTACAACTCTGGAAGATAAAGAATGATTATTTCAGATTGGCTTCAGATAAACTTTGGAATCCCTTCTGTTGAGAGCACAGTATGAGGGAAGTTTTGAGCTACCAGGATGAAGAAAAGCACTGATTTCAAAAAAGAAAAAAATATTTCTTCAGTACTTGACTGTTATTTTAGGACTCCTTTCCTTTAGGGCTCAATTACACTTGCTGTAATTCAGCTCCATTCTAACTGAGGGTCAGTGACTCCTGTTTTCAGCTATTAGCAGCACTGTTTCTGTTGGCTGATCATCTGGAATTTACAGTAATTTTTCAACAGAAATGAACATTTATGACACCAGTGGCTGTCATAGTAGAACTTCCAACTTCACTTGGTCTCAGTTTCCTGGATTCCTTGTTGTAGAAAGTCTGAACTGACTACATTTCCATTCACCTTCTGTTGGATAGCAGACCTAGACATTGCAGTATTTAAAGAAGGACCAAAACAAATATATGTACCTACATCAGTACAGAGTCTTCCTATGTGCAGACCATAATGAAGGCTGTGCAGGGTTGAAGCACCAGACCTAGGAGCCAAGTGCAGCAGGTTGCATAACAAGTGCTAATTTGGTTAGCTGGAGCTGACAACGGCTGTAATTCTCCAGCACTATGACAGCAGAGCTGAGTTAGTGGGAGAGGTTGCATAGGCCTGCACTGGGATAATACAAGCTAATAGCATAACAAGCTTTTGCAGAACAAACGTGGACCATGGCCAGAGCTTATTGAAGTGTTCATCACTACCTTTTGGTGGCAGAGTGTTGTAGCTAACATGACAGACAGGAGGTTGTGCAGCGTTGTTGCAACAATTCATTTCAATACTTAATCACATCCATGTGTCACACTCACTTATCAGTTGTTTATAGATAAACTATGATCATATCACGTTATTAGGAAACTTCAGTCAGCTTCAGTCAACAGACATCTTTTCTTTTCCCCAGATGCAATCAAAGACCCTTTGAGGCCAACACAGCTTGGCTTGTTGTGTTCTGATTCAGCATCTCACATCTGTGGGGTCCACGCTGTGAGGCATCTGAGGATTAAGGACGGTTGTCAAAATAGAAGCTGTTCTTTGGCAAGAGACAGATGAATCTTTGAAAAACTCTTTCACACATGCATGTCTTTCTGTTAACCTGAAGGCAACCTGTTAACCTGCATGAACAAGCTGCCCACTTTTCTGTAAAAGTTACACGGACAGTCTTACTACGTCAAACCTCCTAACATTTCTGGATCTGATCTGCATACAGTCACATTAACCCTCCTGTTGTCCTTACAGCACCAAAAAATATTGTTCCCTCTGGAAAAAATCCAAAAAATTCAGCAAAAAATTCCCCAAAATTCTGAAAATTTTGGAAAATCTTCAGGAAGAAAATTCCCTAAGAGTTTCTTTTACAATTTTTTTAAATTCCCAAATTTGGCAAGGAATTAAAAAAAATTAAAAAAAATAAAAATTGTAAATATTTAAATAAAAATCTTCCAAAAAAATTCCTACAATATCTAAAGTGATTACATATATATATATATATCAGTAAAATTTAGAATATTTTCTTTAAGAACATTTAGAGAAAAGAAATCAGCCAAAATCCAGTGAAATTTGCTGGATTTTGTTTGATTTTTTTTTTCTCTCCAAATGTTCTTAAAGAAACATTTTTTCATACGTTTCTTTCTTTGCACCAAAAAATGTTCAAAAATGTCCCAAAATTGTTGAAAATGTGGAAGTTTTCACAGTGAAATACATATTTTTCTCCACATTTTCAAACTTTAAAACGGGTCACTTTGACCTGCAGGACGACACGAGAGTTAAGGCACGGGCTCGCACACTTAACAGTACTATGAAATATGTGACCTAATTAGAAAAAAAACTTCTAATATTTCAGCACCAATATTGGTCCAGTAACATCACAGAAAACAAAAAGCCCAGTTTATGTGCCGAAATCACGACACACCTTTCACACCCGGATAGAAAGAAATTTCATAATAATAAAACCAGACGCTAGCAGGAGTGGAGGCTCAGTTTGTGGAGGCTCAGTTTGTTGAGGCTCAGTTTGTGGAGGCTCAGTTTGTGGAGGCTCAGTTTGTGGAGGCTCAGTTTGTGGAGGCTCAGTTTGTGGAGGCTCAGTTTGTTGAGGCTCAGTTTGTTGCTTCCTGCTGTTTAATAGTATTTCCTCTAAGTTATTAAACACCTGCAGCATCAGACAGCAGCAGGATCCATGTGAGCGTCTTTTAAGCAAGAGAGTTGCATTTGTGCACGTGGAAAAACAGCGCCAGTAATTTAATTAAGCGCCTATAATTATAAATTATCAACCGTTTGGAGACAGGATCCGTCTGGGTCTGGATCTAATGGTAAATGACAGTGTGTACTTTTCTTCACTGCAGAGTAAAGTTCAATCACAGTCAAGTGTTGAGATAGTTTTTTTGTTTGTTTGGTTTTTTTTTTATTTCACTGTTGGTAAAGTAGCAGTTAGATTATCCGAGATCAGGGGTGGCAAAGATATGGACCAAAACCAGCCCACCAGAGGGTCGACGAAATTAACTGCAATTTTTCACTAGAAGTAACTGTCATTCCAAATTTGTCTACCGCATTGCCACAACTTTTACGTATTTTTTAATGTATACATTTTAGGCAGTTGCACTTATTTTTCTGAAGAAATTTCAGGTTCTTCATAATGTTTTGCAAAAAGATATTTCATTACATGTGAACATGATCAGAATGTCATTTTATTTGCACTGAAACAAAGGAAAACAAATGGAGCTGTAGTTATTTTTTGGGCTAGTGTGATTTGATTTTACAGGTCTGGCTTACATGAGATCAAATTGGACGACATGTGGCCCCTAAAATGAGTCTGACACCCCTGATCTAGATTATCAGAAATTCTAATAAACTAGTCTTTTAGTTATTTGCCCATTTGATTGGTTTGCTGCTGGTTTAATCTTGCTTATAGTTGCAGTTATGTATGACTTGAAGGACTGTCCAAAGTTGCATGAATGACAGATTTTGCGTGGCTCTCTCCTTCACTGTGGTGAGTCAATGAATGAAGGAAAAGGGACCGATGTCTGCATGACAGAATGCTTTCACTTTATCGGACTGATAAAGCAGCAGTGTTCCACATCTCATGTCTGAAAACGGCTTCATTGTCATTATTAAGGAGTCAGAATCAAATCTGAAGGTGAAGGGTGAAGGTGACTTTAGTCTAAACTTGAGGCGGACAGTCGATTGCAAAACAAAGCGTCAGTAATTTGTTGACATGATGGATGCTTTCTTTTATAATCATTTGTATTTGACTGATGCCACATTTTCATTAAAAATGACATCAATCATGATCAGCTTTGACAGAGCGTTTCATGCGTACGGCTAAAAACCCCGTGATTCTGCCCCGACATTATGAATGTGGTTGACTTGTGTTATGTGGCTCGTACTGTAAACCAGCTCAGATCTCGGCGTAGCTGTGGATGTCTGTGTTACCATAGAGCTGCTTAGTAACAGAAATTAATCACAGTCAGGAAGTAGGCCGTCTCTCTGTGTGGCTCTCATTGACTTTCTGTGGCTTGCTCTCACTCTTCCCCCTCTCTCTCTGTGTGTGTGTGTGTGTGTGTGTGTGTGTGTGTGTGTGTGTGTGTGTGTGTGTGTGTGTGTGTGTGTGTGTGTGTGTGTGTGTGTGTGTGTGTGTGTGTGTGTGTGTGTGTGTGTGTGTGTGTGTGTGTGTGTGTGTGTGTGTGTGTGTGTGTGTGTGTTTGCTTACCACAATGTCTAGCATGCAAATAATTAACAGTGAAACTCTCCTTTTGCTAACTACAAAATTAGTTCTCAAACACAGTTGCTGTGGCTCAGTGTGTGCACTGCAAAGTTGTTCTTTTCTCTTTTTTCAAGCCACACTATACCTAAGGGCTCTTTATTCATTATTTCCAAACAGCTTCCAGCAGTTTATTTGCATGTCCTGTACTTTACTTTGTGAAAACGCTGTTCCCAAAAGACTTGTCTTATGATGCGAACAAATTAATAGTCCAATTAGTGCAATCTGCATCCAGTCGGTAGAATCATTTCATTCTTTTAATTCCAGTGTTCTAGTCTGCAGAAGAAAGTTTTGACTCCTGACAAAATAGTGATCCAAAGAAAAAAAGACTGTCTTTTTCGCTGTTATGACTGATGAACCTTTTCAATGTTTGTGCCCCACATAAGTTTCAAGTTGGATCCCTGCCACCGAGTCTTACTGTCATTGTGAACAACATTTGTGCTTGCATGTGTGCTTGTGCAATTCACAAAGCAGTTGGGTAGAGATCAGCTGTCCATCCCACCCACACACACACACACACACACACACACACACACACACACACACACACACACACACACACACACACACACACACACACACACACACACACACACACACAGTGACACACGCTGACACACTCTGATGCACAGGCAAACTGACAAACGCACACATATGCAGCCATCTCAGCAGTGGCAGGTGCATGTTGGAGTGTTGTGTGGTTTGAGTGTGCCGTGTCCAACTGACTGAGAAGGCGTCTGCCGCACACATGCACGCAGTCGCACACCAACACACACACACACACACACACACACACACACACACACACACACACACACACACACACACACACACACACACACACACACACACACACACACACACACACACAGACACGCAGTAACAGTGCACACGCCAAGGAGAAGAGGCAGCAGATGTTTTGGATTTGACTGCTGACCAAAAAAACTAACTTCTTCTTTTTACTGCTTTTCATTTGGTGTTTTTGATTACAGTAACTCTTCCTACCCAAACACACACTGTCACACTGTCCTATTATATTAGCTTTTCAACTGTTTTGGTTTGGTAATGTTTTGTTTTTTTTGCAATAATTCATAAGGAATCACTGTTTGAACCTAAATTGTTATGAAACCAAGCATTTCCAACCTGCTTTTTTATTCTGTGCAGCGTTTTAGTGATTTCACTGTGGTGATTTCCTGCTCGACACTGAATCTGGTTAAACGTAATTGACAGTAACAGTCTAAAAATAAACGTAGTATCCTCTTCTAGTTTATCAGACTGCACAGTGGTCCTGATTAACCAGATTTCAATGTGCTCAAAAATGTCATTTACAATCAGTCTTGTGTTTTTATTACACATTTTTGTATGATAAGAAGAAAAAAGAGGTGGGAGAGGGGATGTGATTCACTGGAAAGAACAAGTGATGTGTAACATTTCCTGAAATCTTTTTTTTGTTGTTGACCAGATTACAAAAGATAACGTGGGACTGGACAGAGTTACTGACATCCAGTAAGCAGGTAGACTCCTCCAGTGTCTTTGCTCCGGGGCGCAGCAGCAGGACACGTGATCTGATGTTCGGACGTTTCAGTGGCAACAGCGCTCTAAAATGCATCCGTTAGAGATTTAAGTGGGTTTCAGCTGTTCAAATACAAAAAATAGGATGTTTGTAAATGTGAACCGGAGCCAGTGGGAACTCACTGAACCTGGATCAGCACCATACTGGTCCAGGTCAGGCTCACGGTGTGAAAAAGGCCTCTGAGTGCTCTGGACCGTCCTCCCAGGAAGGGTCATTGTCTGGGAAAAGCTGCAGGTTTTCTTGTTATTGTGGGCAAGGGTGAGATTCCCAGCCTGACGTGTGTGTGTGTGTGTGTGTGTGTGTGTGTGTGTGTGTGTGTGTGTGTGTGTGTGTGTGTGTGTGTGTGTGTGTGTGTGTGTGTGTGTGTGTGTGTGTGTGTGTGTGTGTGTGTGTGTGTGTGTCTGTGTGTCTGTGTGTGTGTGATGTTTAAGGCAAAATTCAGCTAAATAATTTTACACTGTGTAAACAAAGTGCTCATGCTTTCATACATCCGATCCTGGGTGTGGCCCCCATTTGGACCTGATGACAGATAGACTCCTGTGGTGCAGCGAGGTGATGCGACCCAGGAAATTCATCATTTACTTTATTTAGTGCTTGAATATGACCTCTAAATGCTGAAATGCATCCAGCGTTAATGGGAAAGTCCGGGAATTCTTCACATCAAAGTTCTCTCAGCAGCTTTGGGAAGTTACCTGAATTATCTCAGCTCGGGTGTTCGAGTTTTTAACAAAGACTGGATTTTGCTTTAGCTGACAGACCGCTATTAAACTGCACCACAGTGACTTAAGATCCAGTATTTTTTTGAGCTTGACACACTGGAAGGAGAAGTGTGGACATCTTGTCATCTTGTCAGTCCCCCAGTGTTTCAAAGGTGCAAAACCAAATCCCTCTTTATCATATTATTCATTATTCGTGTGTTATGTCTTACAGAGCAGACTGAATGATGTCCCAAGATAACTCTTTGTGGATGTTGTTGTGAAGTTTCGCATATGAGGTGAGTAAATCTTTAAATTATGACAGTTAATATTATAATATATTTTGTATTTGATGTCTCTAAAAACACATCTCTCTAGACTTTCATTCTTTTTTTGGCCTAAAATAAGTAAATGAGTTAATGTTCGATACAGATTCAGATACATTTTAATCATTTTGGAGATGTTTCAGTTCATTTCGGCCAGGTTCTGAATAGTTTCGGACAAAACATTTTAAGCAGCTTCTTGAACAAATTTAGACTAATTTTATTCATATTAGTCATTCTAGATACATTTTAAGTTAATTTTGACAGAATTGTTGTCATTTTGAGCAGTTTCTATAATTCTGTAATTTTGAAAAAAATGTTAAGTCATTTTCCAGAAGTTCCAAATAGTTATGAACAAATTTTTGTATTTTTTGTCATTTTGAGTTATCTTGTACAATAATTGAGTCATTTTGGAAAGGTTTAAATTAACTTTGTCCAGATTCTGAATAGTGTTGGGCAAAATTTTGACATTTTAAGCAATTTTTTTAAAATAATTTTGGACTACTAGTAAAATAGTTCACAGGCCCCCTCTAAAGTTACTGTGAAAAATTTATTCCACATTTGTGATGGGAAAAACATATATCGACAGGTTTGAAATTTCAAGTCTCTGTTTTTGAACAATAATATGACATGAAACATTTACATGACAGCTTCAATAGTAGTATGAAATACAAAGCTTCTTCCTTCACAGGAGTCATCAGCCTGTTAGAGCTTGAAGTTAGTTATAAGTCCAAAAGAAAAGATAATAATGAGGGAAAACAAAGAAGAGGTGGGGTTATGAGAACTTTAGAACCAAAAAGGAACACTGTTGGATCGAAGGTTGAGAAACGCTGCCTCAGTTTATACAACAGAACAGTGAAACTGGTTCCCTGAAACTGCAACAAGCTGATAAAGCAAACAGGGACATCCTGACATGACAACACGGAAAGTGAAAGCAGAGAAAGATGTGTGTGTTTAAGTGAGAGAGACGGTTAATTTTGTCTATTTGTGTGCTTTTCCCAGTGCTGTGTGTGCGAGTGTGTCTGGGTTAGCAGTTTGTGTACGAAGCACAGCTGCTTCCACCAGCACTTAGAGCTTCAGTCATTTGTAAAATTACCTTTTTCCCTCTCCGTCTCTTTCACTCTCGCTCATTTCACTCGTGTTTTCTGCCATCTTGCTTTGTGTGGGTCGCAAACCAGGAAAGATCCTCATTATGCAAGCGATGAATGTACAATAATGGTCGTTCTCCGTCACATGCTGCTTTCTGACACTGTTTAGTTTTGTTTTGAAACTTAGCAGACCTGGGAAAAGGTTGGGAAAACTGCTTTGAAACTGCCATGTAAATTATTTATATTTTTTATTCACCACAAATACAGGAAATGTTCAGGCGTCCACACGCCTTTGTGTATCTTATGCTTATATGCACAAATTGTTATCTTTATTATTGAGATTAGATGGAACTTTATGAATCAAAACTCTTTTCCCAGATTTTGCTCTTTAAACATAAAATGATGTAATGTATTAAATGCAGTGCCCAGAAAAAAAGCAGCAAGATATAACACCGTTAAAAGTTTGGAGTCACTCAGAAATGTCCTTGTTTTTTTTTTTTTTTAAAGAAAAGCAGTTTTTTTTTAGAATGAAGATAACACTAAATGAATTAGAAATCCAGTGTAGACATTCTTAATGTGGTAAATGACTGTTCTATCTGGAAACATCTGATTCTTAATGGAATATCTCCATAGGGCTAATGCTACATTGTGTTAGCTAATGGTGTTGAAAGGCTCATGGATGATTAGAAAGCCCATGTGTTACTATGTTAGCACATGAATAAAAGTGTGTTTTCATATAGAACATGAAATTGTGTGGGTGAGCCCAAACTTTTGAACGGTAGCATAAGTACAATACGTTACTGAAAATACAATAAGTTACTAGAATAGAAAAGTAAGAGGTAATGCTGGCAGTAATATTAAGGTAGCACAGTCATACCGCACCTTATAATGAAATGTTGCCCCTGGAAATTGAAATATCACACATTCCAATAACAGGTTGTGCATGTAATTAAAATATTGTACATGAAAATGTAATTTTAAACAGGCCATTATTGATATTTTACCACTTTACATGTCATTTTTACAACTTGCAGGTGTGAAGCTGGAAATAAATCTGTGCATTTTCCTGAGATTTTTAGTGCTTTTATCTCCAATATTTAGTTTATTGATCAATATCTGTGTAAAAAATGGCATGAAACGATCCTCATTCAGCACCTGGAGAGGCTGTGTGAGTGGTTTTTTTCTAGACATGGGCTAATAGGAGGGAGGAGTGTGTGTGTGTGTGTGTGTGTGTGTGTGTGTTGTGGGAGGAGACAGGGAGGAGTGTGTGTCTACGTGATGGGGGGAGGGGAAAGAGAGAGGGAGGATTTGTGGCATGTAGTTTGTCAGCTGTCATTAAACGCAGATGACACACACACACACACACACACACACATACACACACACACACACAGGAGTAATCTCACAGAGAGGAGAGGGGAAATACAAAACCAGCGTTAGTGTTGAGTGTGTATGTGTGTGTGCGTGTTGGCAGCGCGTGTGGTGTGAAAACCAGTGCGTCCGTCCGGCCGGCCAGCATGGGATGTTTAGCCGGCTCTGGACTGGTTATGGACTGGTTTAACCAAAGCAAAGGTAAGAGACTGACTGCTCTGTTCCACCCTGGCAGCAGATTTAAAGGCACCGCTGTTTTTAAATTAACTGTAAAGTGAGTTGGTAGCACAATAATCCTTTATTTTTTTTGCTTGTATTTAAACTGCCAGTGTTATAAATTACAGAAGTGATGTAAACAAACCTTTAACTGCCATACTGAACATTTATAACTAACATTTCTGTGTTGAAGCACTTGTCAGTCATTTTGGGAATCATAAAGAGGGTTTTTACTGGAGATAGTCGAGCTGCTGTTTTGTTGAATTATTAATTTCTATGAGAATATGTTCACTTTCTTTGGCTCTTATTAGTTTTGTAGATTATTTAATAGTGCTACAACCACAAGATGATCTAATAATTCTCCTCATCTGCTGAATAATGTGTGTTGATTACCAAACAGTGATGAGTTTGATGCTCATAGTAGGCGCAACTGTCTTAGTCAGACTTGGACTTTGAGCTGTCATGTATTGTTGTTGTGGTTTTGACACTGTGTGTGTGTGTGTGTGTGTTGCGATGGGAGTGGTTATGTATGACTGGTCACATGCACTCGGAGTGCACAGTCAGCAGGCCCGGAGCTGCTCTGTCACCTGAGGTCTAACCAGCCAACTGTTTACTCAGTTCACTGTGCTTCAATAACAACTGTTGTTAAAAGTCATCCAGAGAGCAGCAGGTTGGCTGTTGGTACGGCGAGCACGTTGACAGAAATATTCACAGGTTTATTAAGTCAGCCAGTGAAAGCAGAGTTTCATAATGATGAGTTTTGAAAAAGCTGAAGAACTTCTGATAGCCGGTTAGCATAAGGATAGTCTTTAATATCCACACAGCAACTCAATGTTTCATGAAGTTCCTGAGCAGCAACTATATGTAAATTTTCACAGATCTACTGCAGATAAGTCAGTGATCTGAAGGTGGACTGTGGTCTCCAAGCCAGTAGAACAATGGAACACTTCTGAAGCGTCTCCAAGTATTTTTGGTTTCGTTTTGTGCTGCCCTCGTGTGACTCACCGGTTAATTCCTCTCCTCATATCAGATATTACTGCTTGTAGGTTATTCAACTTATCTGATTATTACAGAACATGATTTAATTCATCATTGCAAAAGGAATTTCTCTTTACAGCATCAGTGCACAGAGCGTTTGCTTGCGAATTTAGTTTTCTGGGTATACCTTACTGTTCAAAAGACAATTTCATGTTTTTCATGAAAACTCACACTTTTATTCATGTGCTAACATAATTGCACAAGGGTTTTCTAATCATCATTTAGCTTTTCGACACCATTATCTAACACAATGTAGCATTAGAACACAGGAGTGATGGTTGCTAGAAATGTTCCTCTGTACCCCTATGGAGATATTCCATTAAAAATCAGCCGTTTCCAGCTAGATTAGTCATTTACCACATTGACAATATCTAGACTGGATTTCTGATTCATTTAATGCTATCTTCATTGAAAAAGAAAATGCTTTTCTTTCAAAAATAAAGACATTTGTAAGTGACCCCAAACTTTTGAAAGGCAGTGTGAGTCATACATCACAATATCAAAAAGAACACAGAACCATCTTTGTTTATTTTCACTTGTATTGGAACACACACACATTAACAGAAATACAGTGAGTAATACATGTTTGGCCCTGTGTTGTGAAATAACTGTGAAACTTGAGCTGAGAGGACCTAGAAATCATGCTCATGAGCTTCAGATTTGGCCGTTGTTTGTGTATGTAGCGCTGCGCTTCGGCTGCTTCACGGGCCATGACGAGAGAGCAAGTGTCACTGACAATAAACAAAGCCTCCCTCGCCCTCTTTCCGTCTCCACAGGCTTCACTCTGATATCCTGTGTGTGTGTGTTTTCTTGCATGCATGATGTATAATTCTGCACAGTCAAAGGTCTGATTTGATACACCAATGCTGTACTCTGCTGTGCTGTGGTGTAAAAGGTGGTTCAGCTGATTGAGGTGTTATTCTGATAAATCTTACCTTTTTTTGGGTGAAAGTGATCAGTAGTAATACAAAATAGTATCTAGTGTGTGTGTGTGTGTGTGTGTGTGTGTGTGTGTGTGTGTGTGTGTGTGTGTGTGTGTGTGTGTGTGTGTGTGTGTGTGTGTGTGTGTGTGTGTGTGTGTGTGTGTGTGTGTGTGTGTGTGTGTGTGTGTGTGTGTGTGTGTGTGTGTGTGTGTGTGTGTGTGTGTGTGTGTGTGTTTTATTTTTAAATTGGCCATTGTGTGTCTGTATAGAAGAGTATTGGTTTTGTGTGTGTCTTGGTGTGCCTGCGCATTAGTGCGTGTGTACACTCACAATTGAGTTAGCATCCGGGCAGGCATGTTCAGTGGTATTGATTCCAGTCTATAATCGATCAGGCTCTCACATTACATGAAGCTGCACATGCAGAGTAATGAGCAGCTGCTGGCTGAGTTATTACGAGTCATTTGTTTGATTGTGCCTCCATGTTTTTGATGCTGTGGTCCTTAACTTAGCCTTGTGATAGAAGAGTTTCCTCTTTTGTCAGACATGGGGTAAAGTGGATATAGAAGATGGATGGATGATATTTGGATCCTCCCTCCTCTGGTGTTTCTGCACCGCTCTTGCCTCAGATCACATTTCAATCAAACAGCTGATTTTTTTTTCTTGGTACAGTTGATTATTTTGGATGTGCTGCTCGTCCTTTGTTGTCTTTCAAGCTCCATAGGAAATATATAGACAGTGGATAGCAAATTATGTCGGCCTTGTTCACATTAATGCAGATATTTTGCAAAATAGACATTTGCCTGCGCTGCGTAGTGGTTAGCACTTTCGCATTTCAGCAAGAAGATTCCGGTTCAAATGGGCCTGGGATCTTTCTGCATGGAGTTTGCATGTTCTCCCTGAGCATGCATGGGTTTTCTTCCTCCGGCTTCCTCCCACAGTCCAAAAATATGCTGAGGCTAATTGATGACTCTAAATTGCCCGTAGGTGTGCATGTGAGTGTGATTGTTTGTCTGTATAAGTAGCCCTGTGACAGACTGGCGACCTGTCCAGGGTGTCCCCTGCCTTCACCCGAGTCAGCTGGGATAGACTCCAGCACCCCCCGTGACCCTATTGAGGATAAAGCGGTGTATAGAGAATGGATGGATGGATGGATGGACATTTACCTCAACATTTCTAACAGGATCTACCAGGAATTGTTTCTTTGCAAACACCTTTTAAAGTGAAGCTCCACAATCATGAATATACAGTGCCTTGTGAAAGTATTCGGCCCCCTTGAACTTTTCAACCTTTCGCCACATTTCAGGCTTCAAACATAAAGATATAAAATTTTAATTTTTTGTCAAGAATCAACAACAATTGGGACACAATCGTGAAGTGGAACGAAATTTATTGGATATTTTATACTTTTTTAACAAATAAAAAACTGAAAAGTGGGGTGTGCAATATTATTCGGCCCCTTTACTTTCAGTGCAGCAAACTCACTCCAGAAGTTCAGTGAGGATCTCTGAATGATCCAATGTTTTCCTAAATGACTGATGATAAATAGAATCCACCTGTGTGTAATCAAGTCTCCGTATAAATGCACCTGCTCTGTGATAGTCTCAGGGTTCTGTTTAAAGTGCAGAGAGCATCATGAAGACCAAGGAACACACCAGGCAGGTCCGAGATACTGTTGTGGAGAAGTTTAAAGCCGGATTTGGATACAAAAAGATTTCCCAAGCTTTAAACATCTCAAGGAGCACTGTGCAAGCAATCATATTGAAATGGAAGGAGTATCAGACCACTGCAAATCTACCAAGACCCGGCCGTCCCTCTAAACTTTCACCTCGAACAAGGAGAAGACTGATCAGAGATGCAGCCAAGAGGCCCATGATCACTCTGGATGAACTGCAGAGATCTACAGCTGAGGTGGGAGAGTCTGTCCATAGGACAATGATCAGTCGTACACTGCACAAATCTGGCCTTTATGGAAGAGTGGCAAGAAGAAAGCCATTTCTCAAAGATATCCATAAAAAGTCTGGTTCGAAGTTTGCCACAAGCCACCTGGGAGATACACCAAACATGTGGAAGAAGGTGCTCTGGTCAGATGAAACCAAAATCCAACTTTTTGGCCACAATGCAAAACGATATGTTCGGCGTAAAAGCAACACAGCTCATCACCCTGAACACACCATCCCCACTGTCAAACATGGTGGTGGCAGCCTCATGTTTTGGGCCTGCTTTTCTTCAGCAGGGACAGGGAAGATGGTTAAAATTGATGGGAAGATGAATGGAGCCAAATACAGGACCATTCTGGAAGAAAACCTGTTGGAGTCTGCAAAAGACCTGAGACTGGGACGGAGATTTATCTTCCAACAGGACAATGATCCAAAACATAAAGCCAAATCTACAATGGAATGGTTCACAAATAAACGTATCCAGGTGTTAGAATGGCCAAGTCAAAGTCCAGACCTGAATCCAATCCAGAATCTGTGGGCAGAGCTGAAGACTGCTGTTCACAAATGCTCTCCATCCAACCTCACTGAGCTCGAGCTGTTTTGCAAAGAAAAATGAGCAAGAATTTCAGTCTCTCGATGTGCAAAACTGATAGAGACATACCCCAAGCGACTTGCAGCTGTAATTGCAGCAAAAGGTGGCGCTACAAAGTATTAATGCAAGGGGGCCGAATAATATCACGCCCCACTTTTCAGGTTTTTATTTGTTGAAAAGGTTTAAAATATCCAATAAATTTCGTTCCACTTCACGATTGTGTCCCACTTGTTGTTGATTCTTGACAAAAAATTAAAATTTTATATCTTTGTGTTTGAAGCCTGAAATGTGGCGAAAGGTTGAAAAGTTCAAGGGGGCCGAATACTTTCACAAGGCACTGTATGTCTGTTCAACAGCAGCTTGCCAAAGCCTCTGCATCTGCTGTGCCCAGTATTACTAAGTTTGCAGCATCCACAGGTTAAAGCCCACAAATCAATGCTATGAAATGATGATCTTCTATTATAGTTGATGTAGTGTTGATGTTGTATTGTTGCTTATTGGAGTAGTTTGTGTTGTTTTTGTGTTCTTGTGTGTCTGCAGATATTCTGCAAAACACTGGTCATGTGTATAGAATTTTTTTTTAAACTTTTTTAAACCAAAAGGGAAGACGTCTGTCTGTAAAAATGTCTGTGTTAATGGACCAGGCCTTATTATTGGACTTTATAAAGCAAAATTCAAACTCAAACTGTCATTTCTAATGATTAGTGACAATAATGCGTGTCTCGTTTTTGTGATGATGTTGCCACTAACATGAAAAGGTAAGAGAAAGTAGACATTCCTATTTGAATACGAAGGTGACACTAAATCAGTCAGTTAGCCAGATCTGTTCAGACATAGAAGGTTGTGGTGGGGGTTGCTGCAACCAGAACAATCGTTGAAGTGGGTCAATTTGTACAGCTTGCATTTTATGGGGGTTCGCTTCTCAGCACACAGAAAGGCGTTTGCTTTCCATTTCAGCACACCAGTGTCAGGTGTCTCTGGAAACTTTGTCAATTCAGTAATAACAAAAAAGGGTTTGGGCTGCCAGGTAGTGAGGCAGGGTGACTGTTTTGTTCTCAAAATGAGCAAATTTTAGATGAGCAAAAGTGGTTGACTACTTCAGAAAATTGACTGTCCTTTAATAAGGACTGTCAGGATGGGCTTGCACTGTGGTCAGTCACTTTTGCATACTCCGTGAGAGCGACGGTTTTGCATGAAATTTGGAAAGACCAAACTGTAAAAGCTGGATGGAATCAGAATGGAGATGCGCAGCGACAACGCTTCTGAGCAAAGGAATCTAAGCGAGTTCAAGGACTTTCAGGGTGATTTAGTACTCCAAGAAGTTTCGTGGGCGTTCTAGGACTCATGCTGAACAAGATGAGAATTTGCAACAATAAAACAGGAAAGTTTCAGAAGGATTCAGTACTTGGAACTCTTGTTTATAAGAGGAAACTTAGTTTCATGGATCTAACCAGTGTTTGTATTCATTGACTTGGTTTGCGCACAACTTGGACTTATCAATACCTGAATAGTCACCGTTGTAGTCCTAAACTTAAAACTGCTGCCTGAAGTATTTTAGCCTTCATACTCGGAGTTCATTGGGGTCTCTGATGGTATTACGTTTGTTTTAATGTTAGCCATACTGGAAGATTCAGTTTAATCTCTACCTAAAGGCTTGATATAAGCATGTAATGAAACAGCTAATTGGAAATAATCTTTTTTTTTGAAGACCAGAAATCTGCACAACATGAGTCATGATCTGCTGGAATTAAGGGAATAAAGTGTGGTAGTGGAAGGAAATTTGAGAATAGAGCAATTTCATGTTTTCAGATAAAATGTGTTCATTTTCTGACCAAACTAGTAAAAAGGTATAATTTCCTGGTTTTTGAAAAGCTGCCATTTTGGACTTTGTGTTTTTTTTGGGGTTTTTTTGTCCCATCATTGTATACAGAAATTTTACACTTATTTCTCATAGGATGCTGTATTAAATTTTGAAATGCATTTATGTGTGTTACACTTTTGCCTGATAACCTCAAAAATTCCACCTGACTTGACATTAGTTGGTGCACAGTGAAGGGTTTGACTTTCGCTAAGCTGTTTGCATTCGCATTCTTTTGCATGACTAGTAAAACCTGAGGTCTGTACTAGGAAGTAAGATTAGCATGTTAGCAGCCTAACGTCAGAGTTTTCAGTGTCGGACAGGTGGCTCTCTAACCAGTTAGGTCACTTCAGTAACTGATGCTGCACAGCTAACATGCTTGAGAAGAAATTCTGTTCAGAGTTCAGGATTTAAATCGCCTGTAATATTCTCCATAAGCGATATATAATCTCAGCAGCTGATGAAAAACGTTATGTCTGCAAACCTGTGAAACTGTGTGTTAGTAATTATGTTGAATGGAGTGATGCAGCTCCATTAGCACAAACTGAATGCATCGCTTTGACATGGAAACTGACATTCTTTTAGTAAGAGATCTTAGAAAATGTATAAATGTGACTAGCCATTTTGTACCACAGCTAATCGAACACAGACGAGGAAATCAATCAGTCTGTTGATGAGAGAATATTCAGTCAATAACATAATTTTCCTTTCATTTGGCCAAAAACAGAAGTGATTTTTGTGCATCCTCAACCTCACCGCACTTCTCCAACATCACTTTTAAATGAATAAAGTTTACATTTTAAGAGCTTTAATGTGCAGCTGTCATGTTAGTAATAAGCACCTCCACTGAGAGTGGTAAAATAAATATATTAACTTGCACCATTAACACATTTCCACCAGCATTCCTCTCTTGTATCAGGAGCCATTAGCTTTTTACTGTAACATTTTATATTCTTAATAGCTCTCCATTGGCACAAGCTATTCCTATTTACTTCCTGAGCACAGGAAGAAGAGTCCCGTGATGTGTTCCCATGATGATTTTCGACTTTTATGAGAAAGAAAAGAAACCTGATTAACAAATAGTGATACCACTTATCTCTGATTGGAGTTTTGTTAAGCCAGGCTTATGCAAAGAAAGCCTGACTATACCAAACTTGCTTCGTAGTACAGCCCTCTGGTCCACATGTAATCTTTATTCAACAAAAATTACAATCCCAATTGAGACAGTCTTGATTCCAAACCTGCTGAATGTTTTTATTCGGTTTTATTAATGTGCTGACCTTTGAAGCCAAGTTAGAGAATTGTTCCTTCTGCTTGGAAGCCTAACAGGTAGTTTGTGTTTGTGTTCCGGATGTTGTATTGGTTCAGTTAAACATTTCCTCGTCAGCCTAACATGCTTTGTGAATATTTGCTAAGTCAGCTGTGATGAGCCTCCGGGTGTCAGAAGAGGCAGCAGCACCACTTCGCCTCCTGCTGCTTTTCACTGTATTTGTTCTGTGACTCTTCTTTTTGTTGAATTATTAGCTACGTGGAGCTTTTTGTTGTTGTCATTGTTACCACGGTGTAGAATAGATGTTGTTCTCTCACAGTGCAGCCAGGAGATGTAAACAAAATGCTTGTTGTCCCCGGCAACAGGCGGTAAGCCACCCACTATAAAGCCGGTAGCCCAGAGCAGCATCGCCGTGGCACCAAGCGGCCGGGATGTACATAAAGAGATTGGACATATTGATGCGGACGCGGCGACGCATAGAGATTCACTTAAACACACACCCGCTGTGCATGTGCTGCACTGTGGGAGAAGCCAGTGTTCTTAATCCAGCCACAGCAGAGTATTAAATCTACTTTATGTTTGTGTGCGATGGGAGGGTTTGCTGGCTTTTAGACTGCAGCCTAAACAGCTCAGACACCAAAAGGGAGGAGGGACCCTCAGTTGTTTTATCTGGAAACTTCTTAGATGCTTCAGAATGTAATAATTCCCAATAATGCACAGGAAAAGATTAGATGATCAACCTAACTTTTTGCCCCTGGAGCAGTGTGTGATGACACTGTATGTTGAATATAATAACCAGTTGTAGTTCAAATGTGCAGCTGGATTCTAATGAATGACTGCACTGTCTGTAATATTGAATGACTAACTTATCATCACTGCTAATTTAAAAAAAAACAACAGATCATCAAAACATAGTTTGTCTCAAAGAAACTACAGACTTAAAGGAGGAGCTTCGATAGCACTGTTACCAAAGACTAGCTGGGTTGTTCATCAACAGCAGCTGATGGACTAAATTCATTTCTGGGGATAAAAACTCTGACATTTACACAGTGAAGGTGTTATCCTATTAAGTATAGAGGTTTTCCAGTATCCCAGTAAAAACGCATTAGCTTTAATTTTGTGCTGTCAGTCATTACATAAGACTGCGTGGTCGGTGTAATGTTTTTTGTTACATGCTCAAAACCTCAATTAGTCTGCAAGCTAAGGCCTGAGGATGAGTCATTACTTTAATAACAACCCCTAGCGCGTTTTACTTCTACGACAACTATCATTTTGTCAGGGTAGGTCTCATGCATGTGGTGATTGTCGCATGTTTCTGACTGTTTGTTCAGCTTTCCGCTCGTTCCCTGTTCCAGCGGGCTGTTTTGTTTTATTCTTTCATTACTGCTAAAATCTTTCTTCCAATCTCACCTTTATCTGGACATAATGTGACACTTACCTCCTCCCTGTCCCCGGTATCTCACCACATTACCAACATATTCCTGGTGAGCTGAACCAGACCACAAAGACAGTTTAAACACAATATTAAGTCTTTAAGATGGTTGTGTCATTAGTGGTGGTGTTTCAACACACGTGTTTCCAAGGCAATCCTTTTTGTCTTTCCCAAAAAATAATTATCCACTGTGTCAAAATAAAGCGGCTTAAACAAGTAAACAATGAAAATGTGTCTGTGGAAAGCCTCACCCTATGCAGCGCTGCTTTTTTATTTCCTGAAACCCAAAACAAAGACACTGAGGAGCCGCGTTTTCTACTGGAGACAACTAAAGCAGGCGGTGATCAATCCTGGGCTTTAATTCCTTAATGGCTGCTTTGACCCTCTGGCCCTGTCTCTGCTCTGCAGCTCAGATTGTTTTTAAATGGCTTCACTTTGTGAAGCTCTTGGCTCCTCTGATTGCATTAGTATTGGGCTGAACAGGGTAAAGGCTTTTGTCGCAGGCTACATTAGTGTTAATTCATTGTATCCGTGTGTGTGTTTGCCATATGTGTCTCTCCTTGTTTATGTCTTTGACCACATGTGTATGGACTCGATTGACTGAAATATTTAAGTGATCGTGGTTTCGACTGTTTGCATTTCAGAGATTGATTGAACCTTTGAGCGTCAACTTCTGAGGTCACCCAGCTTTGTTTTGACGATGATGATGTTAACTGTAGTCAACTCGATGACCTGTCTACCTTTTATAATACCCTTTAAAAGGAATGACAACTTTCTACTGTATGTTTTCAAATGTCCCTTAATTCAGTCTCTGGGAGAGGTTTTTGTTTTTTGTGTTCCTTGATGAAAATTCATGGGTCCCTTCTCCAGCTGGAAGGTTTATTGAATGCTGTCATTAGCCTTGGTTACTTTTTGCCATTTGCCCCACTTAAAAAAATCTGTTTATATATTGATTGACAGGTCAGGTAATTAATTTAATCTCCATATTTATTTCCATTTATTAGGCTGCTAATTTCACTGTTAATCAAGAAGTGCAAATGTCATTAAGCTCGCTGTGTTTCCATGCACATACTGAAGGAGAAACAGTGGATCAGAGTGACTTGAAAACTTGTGGTTTTCTGGTTACCAGAAATATAGTGGTAGTGGTATCAGGGACAATTAAAATACTTATTTCTTCGACTAATATGGACATTTTTAAGTGCAGTTTGAGCATGGGAATGATCTAAATTGGCACAAATAAATCCAGGTAAACCTTTAATTGCTCCATTTTTATTTTTCAAAACAAGGTTATTCACTTAAATACTCGGGCTGCACAGTGTGGTACTGGTTAGCACTTTCGCCTTGCAGCAAGAAGATCCCTAATTCAAATCCCGGCCTGGGCCTGGGATCTTTCTGCATGGAGTTTGCATGTTCTCCCTGTGCATGCGTGGGTTTTCTCCGGGTACTCTGGCTTCCTCCCACAGTCCAGAAATATGCTGAGGTTAACTGATAACTCTAAATTGTCCGTAGGTGTGACTGTGAGTGTGATTGTTCGTCTGTATATGTAGCCCTGTGACAGACTGGTGACCTGTCCAGGGTGTCCCCTGCCTTCGCCCGAGTCAGCTGGGATAGGCTCCAGCACCCCCGTGACCCTAGTGAGGATAAAACGGTGTGTAGAGAATGGATGGACTTAAATACTCACATTTGTACTATTACTTCTATTTTTTGTGTGAAAAATCCCTCTAAACTTGAAATGCAACATAAAAAGTTTGTATCACATACATTTATTGGTTCGATAAACTCACAGACTTCCATTTTATGAAGTAGTCTTTGAAGGCCCTCTCTAGTTGTTGTTTTAACCTCTGAAAGCTCATCTCTGCGCATCAAAGTTAAATATTTAGAATTTTTTGCCATGAAAATCATCCTGGCCTCCCTTAAAATGGCTCAGATGTCACTCTACAGCTCACATGCTCACCTGCGACTCTGAAACCCTGTAAAGCCACCCGATGCTCACACCATGGAAGTTGTGATATTAGAGTAATTCAGCCATGCATGTTCAAACCTGAACCTGATTCTGAAGAGTAACGGTAGAGAAAGCACCACTTTAGAAGTCTGAATCTGTGTTTTTTGACTCTCATGTGCAAACTGCAGCTTCGAGGTAGAACCGCTCAGCCGTGGCGCTGACTGCTTTTTTCCAGCGTATAAGTGCAACATATGGACACATTAACGAAGTCAAAAATTAGATTTTCACCAGAGGGGGTTTTTATGATTGATTTTTATCAAGTGATTCCCAAGCACTTGACATTTTAATGCCTGAACAAAGGAGGGAGCTTATGGATGGGACGGACAATGGAAGAGTAGATTATGATGTACGAGAGGACCGAGTTGTTTCTATGGTCACTGGGATGCTGTTTTCCCCTACATGACACTTATTGTTGAAATCTGCTGTAAACGACTGAATTCAAGCTGTGCAGAGCGGCTGTCCTCCACATGTGAAGCCGTGATTTCAGTCGAATCGCATACTGTGAGCAAATTTTGATAAATGCAGTTCACGTGGAGAAAACTAATTTTATTCATTCACCTGATGGCTGAAGTAAGCGTCCACAGCCATGCTAGCAGCTCTGTGTGGCTCTGCTTAATCATGCTAACATGCTCACAGCAGCAACTCTAGCTTGTCAATGTTTAACAGGCCGACTGTTTCCCGAGAGAAAAGTCAGGGGATCCCCAAACTCGTTACAGTGCATCATCTGGGAATTTTATCTGCAGACAACGTTGTGCTTCCTCTGTACACATATTTGTCAGTCCGTGAAGTGGATGTTTCCCCAACTTTCACAGCTGCTGATCCTGAAAGGAAAGTTTTTAACTTCAGAGATTTTGAATGTCGGTGTCAAATTTCATGACACTTGATTCAGTCAAGATATTTGTCTTCGAGCCAAAGTAGCCGGCTAACCACAAGGAGACATTTCTATCCCTCCAGCCCTGCTGCCAGCGCAGATAAAAACTGGGTGATAGCAATACGTGTTGATAACTAGCTGACTCGTGACGATAACAGCTGATTAACAAGGGCTCTTGTTGCATTGTGGGAACTATCACTGCAGCCAGAGCCAAAGACACCACTTGGCAGGAACACTACTTTTGGTACTCGTCTCCTAGTCTTGTTATTGGCCATTTTCCCCTGTCTCCTCTGTTCTCCTCTTATGGTGTAATTAGGCCATATTTTCCTCTTGCCCTGGGCCTGATTATTCAGAGCAACAAATGCCCCTCCTCCCATTTTCTTCCTCCTGTCACCCCATCCAGCTCCACATGGATTATTTTACAGCATTTGCTTTTGCCAACTTGACGTCTGTGTGAGAGAAGGTTTCCGCTGTCCCTTCTTCTATCTTTCTTCTCTTTCTTTCCCTCCTCCTTTATCCTCTCCTCCTCCCTCCCTGTTGTTCTCTCTCTCCTTTATCCCTCCTTCCTGCCTTCATCTGCACAATATCAGCCCCACTGACCGGCTGTTATGTAACAGTCAGGTGATGTGTGGCCCGTTGAAGGGCCTCAAAGGCCTACTGTCCTGACAGACACAACTTCTGTCCTGCTTGTGACTCTTAGACTCTGCTTCAGTGTCACATTCATTCATTTTCAGCTTTCCAATCACTTTGCTTTTTTGTCCCATAACCTAGAAAATTATGTTTAAGTCATATCAACAAAACAAAATGTCAACATTATTGCAAAGCCTAAAGCTGCAATCATTTTTTCTGCATGTTTAAAAACCAGGGCGATTTCCCACCGACACTATTATCTGAGGTCAGAATAATCAGTGGATCTAGTAAAAGTCTTCACCCCACAGTAACAAACACATAGTAGATGGTGTTGGGCCAACAAGATGAGTGCTATCAAGGTCTAGTAGCATCTTGTGACCACGTGGTGTAAATGCCCCTGCCTTTCCTTCTTTTTGTTCTTGCACAATACATGAAGGATGACAAAATATTATCAAGACAGTTTTTCTGTGATCATAACTCCTTTTGAAGACCGTCAGCTCAGACGGCAGAAGCGTTCATGTAGGAACAGTGTGAATGCCTACATGAATTAGCTATTTCTAACTGAAGTAATTATTGACACCTACTTTATTCCCACTGGGCCTCCCACATATTGCCTGCAGGCACATTACAATGGTACATTGTTTTCATGAGTCACGAGCACCCTCCCTGTTTGATTATGCACCATGCAGGTTGTGTACATCTTCAACACATTCATTCTTGTCTGTTAATAATGTTGTGGTTAATAATGCAGAGGAGCTCAATGAGGGGACAGAAGGGCACTTTTCGCTCAGATTTTGGTGCTTTTAATTTCCATAATTATCAGGTGGACTCGTGCTGCGTGGAGCCGTGCATCGAGGTTCAAAGCATCCTCATAATGACACAGGCTTTACTGTTTTTCAGATCACATTTGGATGCATGATTAGTTCAACAATAAACACTCTAGGTGTCTTTTGAAATCCCAAACCTAACACGCAAATTGTACAGATATATTTTAGTCACTGATCTGCATTTGCGTTGTTGAAGCGGGTCCACTGTTAACACTGCTGTGCTTTGATGGTTGCTGGTTCAATATTGCAAAGCACAACGATGTGTGTTGTGTTTTTTTTAAACAGTAGTTTCTCTCTCTAGGTGCTGATATTTGCTGAAGATGAGTAGTGGGGGGGCAGACACCCCGGAGCCTCCCAGAGGGGGCGAGTCTCTGAAGAGGAAGGACTGTCAGTCAGACCTCCTGGGACCCAGGTGAACACCGTCCTCCATCTTCAGCCTCGATACATCAGAATACCAGGAATATTCACTGCTAATAACTGAAACTTTGACACTCAGTACATTACTTAATACACATTGTCTGGACCTTCATTCTATTTATATGTATTTGCTGTCATTTAGATTTTTGTCTTATTATTTAAGCATGAAAAATTTAAGTTTATTATCAAAGCTGCTTTATCCTCAAGCAGATTATTAGTAGTTTTATCACAAATAGTGAGGTTGTTTCTGGCTCTTCAGGGAGAAGGGACGGCCACTCTTTCAGGTCAATGAAGAAAAATGCTGCTGCTGCACTTTTACAAACCTTATGTAACAACAGACAAGTTATTGTAGCGACAATCTGAGCACCGCGGTTGTAACAAGGACACGCTTAGCTGAGGTTGTGGTGAATTTACCTTACTGTTACAGAGGACTTCTCACCAAAGAGAAACGGTAACAAAGACATGCACACCTCTTGAATTTAGTGCAGTATTTTCAACAAATTAATGTAACAGCACAGGTACAGTACAGAGAAACCCCCAGGTGAAATTGTAATGTCGTAGAATTAGAGGTGGAATCAGAGATTTTATTCCAATGCTTTTTTGTTCAATTTGGTGAATATGTCCTCACAATAATGAGATATTTGTTTAAAAATATTCAATGTTCACATTCATCTGTAAGAGTCGTCAGTAAAGAGTGAATTCTTCTTTGAAAGCTGGCAATGGACATGTACATGTATATGTTCATACTACGGTCACATTGCCCATTAAATCCAACACAGAAAAGCATTCAAGTGTTACAGCTGCTAGTTAGAAATAGCTCAGGATTCCTGGAGAGTTTAGAAGCTCCCATTGTGTCTGGACACCATCGCTGAAAATCAGGTACAAATCAAAGCACCTCCAAAGTCTCTCAAAATGTCTTTTAATATGACGCATTTGTTTTAAGCTCCATTTCTTGTCTTTGCTCAGTCAAATTTTGAAGTCACAAATGCTATTGTAGACGCGCTGATGCACAAAACATGAATGAATCTTTAATCTGGTGCTTCCCAACGTTGTCTCTCCAGCATGCCAGATTTCACCTTAATGCTGAAACAGCAGTCATCTTTCCTTCGGTTTTTATCTAAGTTTTAACGTCTTTGCGTCCCTCTCTGTCCTCCAGCCTGAAGAGGAGCACTGAGAGGAGAAACCGGGAGCAGGAGAACAAATACATCGAGGAGCTGGCAGAGCTGATCTTTGCCAACATCAACGACATGGACGACCTCAACGTCAAGCCAGACAAATGTGCCATCCTCAAAGAGACGGTGAAGCAGATCAGGCAGATCAAGGAGCAGGGTGAGCATCTACTGCAGAATAAAAACAGTGACCAAATGATTCTAGCCAGAGCCACACAACTGTTGTTTTTGCCAGTTGGCATAAGTGTTTCTCTGACTTTCCAGTGTCATATTTGTGCATGAAAACATATGTAATGATACTACAGCACAAACAATCTATTTCACAGAGTGGAGATGAATTCAAAAACTTCTAAAGTAGCTGAGGAAGTATTATCAGTCCTCCATTTCATATCTGAAGAGAGTTTACTTCTTACAGCCACAAACATGAAGAAACTGTTGGAGGAGTGTGAGATTGATGTAGGAAGTGAGGCCTCATAAATAATCTAATGTCTGTGTCCAGCTAAGCCCTGCAGTCACAGAAACTGAGAAACAAATGAGACGATATTGAAATTAGTTTCTGGAGCTGCTCACATGTTCCACTTGTTCCACGTAAAGAAAAGTGTTGACGTAAACACTTGGTCTGTACACCAACAGTCCTGCTCCACCTGAGGCCTGAAGTCGAGGCACAAACTGAGATCTAAAAATGTGTGTGTAGACAGACTCAGTAATGACAATGTGTGTGATGATGGTGAGACAGACCGAGGCTGAGCTGTTATGTAACACTGACCAACATGATGTAAGTCCTCAGAGGAAAACAGGCAGATCTGCCCTCAGCTCTGTCCTCCATCCCTCTAAGTCCTGCTCTTATTCACTTTTCCTGCATTCCTTCTACCTTTCCTTCCATCACTCTGCCACAATGACATGTTTTTTATTTAAGTTCTTGTAATGTCTCCTCTCGCTCCCTTTGCCTCGTTCTCTTTTCGTAATCATCCTTTACGCTTTTTTTCCTTTTTTCATTTACCTCTTATCTGCTTGTATTCTTTTTTCCTCTTTCCTAGTCCATTAATTTTTCTTGTCATCTTTCATCTTCCCTCAACCATCTGCCTTTCCTTTCCTTTCCTTTCCTTTCCTTTCCTTTCCTTTCCTTTCCTTTCCTTTCCTTTCCTTTCCTTTCCTTTCCTTTCCTTTCTGCCCCATTCCTTGACATTCATTTCCTCTTCTTTCTTTTACTTTCCTTTCCTTTCCTTTCCTTTCCTTTCTTTTCCTTTCCTTTCCTTTCCTTTCTGTCTCCTTCCTTGACATTCCTTTCTTCTTTCTTTTTCTTTACTTCCTTTTCCTTGACCTCACTTGCTTTGTCTTTCCTTTCCTTTCCCTTCTATCCCTTTCCTTACCTTTCATTTCTTTTCTTTCCGTCCTATTCCTTTTCTTTCCACTCCTTTCTTCTCTTTTCCTTTCCTTTCAACTCTTTTCTTCTCTTTTCCTTTCCTTCCCTTTCTGCGTGTTTGTTTTCCTTTCCTTTCCTCTCTTTCGTTTTCTTTCCTTTCCGGCTCCCCTCCTCTTCTCTTCTCTCCTCTTTCCTCCCCCTCTCTTCTGTTATCCTATCCATCTTTCATCTTTCCTCGACCATCTTTGTCCTTGCCTTTCCTCTCTGCTGTTCTCTCTTCTTTCCTCTTTTTGTTATCGTATCATATTTTTCATTTCTCCTTCACAGCCTCAGTCGTCTCCTCTCTCCCTCCCTCTCTTTTTTGCTTGTTTCTTCCTTCTTCCTCATCACTGATTAAATTTTTTTCTTCTCTTTTTGCTCCTGTGGTCAGCCAGTTGGTGTCCATGTGTCGCTGCACTGTTTGTGTCTGAAAACAACAGCTGAATAAGCAGACACACGTACAGATAATAGTCACACAGCTGTCCGCTGGACTTCAGACACTCTCTATTGTCTGCAAGTGTTTAACTGATGATTTCACACAAAATGTATGAGTTCAAATGTAGAGGCAAAAGGTCAGCCGGTGGAAGGAGGGCACACCCACGCGTAAAAGGCTAATGGTATTTAACTCGTCTATGTGCGTTTGTCTTAAAGCTTCAGGTGGTTCTGTGGGTTTTTGCGTGTTTTGTTTCATACCTCGCACTTCCAGCAACCGCAGGGTGAAATTATAGAATAGAAGATGAGTGTAGCTTGTTGTTCAGTTTGTCAGCTCCTTTGCAAATGTAGCATCCTGTCAGAAGATGTCAGAAATGGAAAAACAAAAGACAAAACACAAAGCTTCTCTAGGTTTTAGAACTGTGACTACAGCTGTAGTTGAAATTTAAATGCTGTGTTGTTGATGGAAATGTGTTTAGCTGTCATGCATGACAACCTGTCCAAACATTTTCTGTTAGTTTATCATGTAACTGACATCTTTAAAATTCTAGTTTAGTTCATTTTTTAAATTGAAGTTGAGAAAAACCTCCATTGTGTATGTTTCAAAAGATAGAATATTGGAATATTTGACTGTTTCTGCTTAATCAGTGACATACCCCAGATAGCAAACTATGGGTGAATCAATGCTGAATCTATGTTGAGACCTAACGTTGAAATTATACAGAAAGCGCAAGGTTGATAAAATGTTGAGTCAACGTTTGCTTTTCAACCATAAATCACACTTTACCCAGATAGCAAAAGATGTTAAATCAATGTTGAATTAGGGTTAAGAAGGTTGAATTGTGTTTACGGTTGAAGACTGATGGTTGGATCAACGTTGATTCAACAACATTTTGTCAACATTGAAGTTTGTGTTTAAAAGATACCATTGAATCTACATTGTATTTTGGTTTAATTAAAATGTTTGACAGGTCAATGTTTAATTAATGTTGAATCTATGTTTGCAAACATGTAATCTATGTAAGCAAACGTCGACTCAACATTTTATCAACCTTGCGCTTTCTGTATAATTTCTACGTTAGGTCTCAACATAGATTCAACATTGATTCACCCATAGTTTGCTATCTGGGACTGTAAAGGATTAATCTATTATCAGCAGTGTTGGTGGCTAATTTTCTGTCAGTTGACTACTTGAACAAGAAAAGCACTCAGAGACCACAGTACTCTGCCAAGGCTGCTCAGTTTTTGTATGATTTCCAATGGATAAAATCTTTAAAAAATATTGTGGTCCACAGTGTTGGATTTGTAGTAGAATCACAATCATGTGATCGTCAGCAGGCAGCTGACGTAGTATTCACTTTTTGTCATAGTTACAGTGAAGCCATGCTGCTATTTCTCAATGATACAGAAATCTTTAACAAATCCGTGGATCCAGACTATAAGCCACATCACTGCTAAAATGTAATCACTTGGTCCTTGTGTCATTTCTGACCTTCCCTGAAGATTTCATCCAAATTTGTTGTTTTGTCCAGTGGACTTTTCTTAAAGTCCACTGGACTGATTTAAGCAATTTTGGATAACCGTGACCTGGATGAATGAGAACCTACACAGACATCGTGGAAAACTATCCCAACACCTGCCGAAATGGAGAGAAGCAAGGAAAGGAGTGAAACGACCCTTCTTTGTCCGGTTTAAATACAACGCTGAGCCTAAAAGAGAACAATATTTACATCAAAGCCAATATTTGCCACAGGGAGCGTGCAAAATGTGTGAAACTACATGAACTCATTTGTTTATAACCAAAAATGTATATATGTTTATTAAGAGTTTTTAGAAAATTGATTGTTGTATGTTTGACTTTGGTCGTAGTCACTCATCTGGTCATTATTTAACCAGTAAAAACTCATTTTTCTTTATCAATATTAGGTATTTAGAAGCTTTTCTATCAATTTCATCTTTTGTGCCTTACAGTTAATCCCCCAACGCTGCAGATCTATGAGGTCCCCAGCACTATTTCCACCAACTGCAGCTCGAGCACACCAGCTCACATTCAACTCTACTCAAACACTGTAATGGTACACTTTGGTACCAAATAGTTCCATGTAATGTTGGAGTATTTCAGCCATACATGTTTGAACTGCAAGCCACTTCTGTGGAAGGATATTGATATGGAAAGCTACGCCCAGCAAGCTGACAGAATTGGTTCCTTAGCTTCGTTACATAATAAACCTTGACTGTCTGAATCCCACTTTTCGAGACTTTCAAGGTGGAAAAGCTCAGCCGTGGCACTGATTGCTTAGTTAGCTCATGACAAGTCTTCCAGCATATTAAAAAATACACATGTACATGTTAATAAAGTAAAAAAAACAACATTATTTTCACTGGAAGGGCTCAAGTTTTATCATAATTGAAACTACTGGTCGAGTTATTGGCATTTTTGTTGTTAGCTGCAAGCAGTTGATGAAGTTATTTAGATCTAATGAGCTGTGCGTTTGTCAATACTGCAGACTGCATGATATACAGTACTGAGCTGCTAATAAGGCATTCACATGCAAATTAGAGTGCCGGCTGAGAGGGTTTCTACTTTGATGTGTACTTGATAGATGGTCATTGTGATTATGTAAGATTGACTCACAGGATGTGGTCCACAGAAACACTCAGTAACCTGTATGAAGAACACTGGGGATTAAAACTCTGAAACTCAACACAGAAACGGATCGTGTGAAATACAGAGCACCATATTTATTGATTTAAAGAAAGCACCTTAATACTCTGCGTAGAGCCACTCCAGGCACTGCAGTGACAGGGTTTAAGGGCTGATGACTCTGTACAGCTCTGGTCCCACAACAGGAATGTCAGCTATGTGGCCTAATGGGGCCATGGGAGGCTTAGCAGGCCAGTGGTACAGGCAGGGAGGAGAGAGAGGAGACTGGCCTGTAATGTGACTAGAAAAGTGTAAAATGTACAGAAGATTTTACAGAAATGTGTCGTCCTCCCTGCCATCCATAAAACCCCAGACACTCAAAACCTCCACATCATGGCGCTGGTAGTTGGTAAAGAGTTTATATGTAAGCATGAGGTTAATGTTGCAGCAAGCTGACGACAAGCCAAAGAATGTAATCTGTGAGAGGTCCTCGTGTACATAAAAACACAAAGTCTGTGGGTGGGTGTATGTTTGCCTGAAGGCTTCATCATCACAAAAACAACACTGTCAGTGTTTTCTGGGAAAAGAAAATACTCTGTAAGAGGGAGTGCTTTAGCAAAAGCTTCATTCTGACAACATGCTTTTCTGAAAAAACAAACGCGGTCTATGGTTTACAGAAAGCAAGTTACTGAATCTGGTAGCAGCAGCTTTGATGTTTGACCGTAACTTCTTAGATGCCATTTTAAAACGTCATCAGTGAGTCGTGCATTCGCTCAGTTCCTCAGAGCACATTGTGAAGTTTTGGACATTTTTTAGATTTTCTTGAAATTAAGATGATGATAAAACTGATGGTAAATAAAGGAATTTTTGTCCTAGTGAAGACATTGTAAATATTAAACTCATTTCTTTCGTATTTCTCTTAACTAACACCAGGACCAGATTACACCGGTCCTCAAATCACTACACTGGCTTCCTGTTAGTCAAAGTATAGCGTTCAAAATCTTTCTCCTGGTCTACAAAGAAGTGAATGGTCTTGGACCAAGATACATCCTGGACTTATCTCCAAATGAAGCATCTAGAGCCCTCAACTCATCAGGGACAGGTTTACTGTGAGTTCCCAGAACCAGAACCAAAACTGGTGAAGCAGCATACAGCTCTGATGCTCTTCACCTGTGGAGCAAACTTCCTGAACACCTGAGGTCTGCTCAAACCGTCGGCTCTTTTAAATCAGGCCTGAAAACCAGATTGTTTACTGCAGCTTTCTCGTAGATGCTCAATCTATTTTCTGGCCTTTCAATGCACTTCTGTGATGTTAATGTCTACTTTTATGTTTTATTTCTATGATTTGAATGTATCTCTACATTTAAATTTCTTTGTTGTTGTAAAGCACCTTAAAGTGCATTGTGTATGAATTGTACTTTACAAATAAACCTGTCTTGCCTTCTGGTTGTCTGTTATAGAAAAGGCTCCGGTGGCTGATGCTGAGGAGGTGCAGAAGGCTGACGTCTCGTCCACAGGGCAGGGCGTCATCGATAAAGACGCTCTCGGGCCCATGATGCTGGAGGTACGTTCAGCCTAGCTTTATCCTGTCTGCATTATCACAGTGTGACCCAAAGCAGAACCTGCTTGGAGATGCAATGGTGACACCAAGAAAGATTATTTCTGTTGAGACCTGTGACCTGAAACATTTTGCAGAATCTTGTGCCTCCAAATGGAGTGGATTTTCTGTAATAAGAAAAGTCATCTCATCAGTGCAATTCGGCAGAAGTGCAAATGTTAGTGGGGTAATTTGTCCTCAACAAGGCTGCAAATTTCTTGCATGTTGCTGTGAGAAACACATTTTGAGCAGGTGTAGCATCTTTCTGACTGTAAATGGCAGCGCAGTCCGCAGTGACGCAGAGAGATAAGCGTTCCCCTGACTAAGGGCAATGCCGTCATCAAGCCTACTCGAGTGTGAGTCCGTGTGCACGGGTGTCTGATGACGTATAGCATGAGACCCAATGAGGTATAAATACCTCTGTGAAAAGCCAGATTAGAAAAGGAGGGGAGGAGCCTCACCACATATACACTCAGGCTATATATAGAGCTCACCAGCAGCAACACTGGCTGAGGTGTCTTCTGGGAGTCTGGAAGATAAACACTGTTGGAGCCAAGACCCTTTCCATTGAATTCCATTCCGTTCTATTCCACACCGGTGTTGGAAGGCCTGTGCAGACACGGCCAGGCTAAAGGACAAATCACAAGCTGTACGTTTAGCTGGAATATGCTGAGTTGACAGGAATGAAAGAATGGAAAACCTCACACACACAATCTCACACACACCATGGCCACGGTAGATGTGGTGCAATACCTTAAGGAGTAGCACACTGCCAGGTAGGGCTGCGTGTTTTATTCAGAACATAACTGACATAGTTTTTTTGTTTCTTTCCACTAGTTTTCACCTTTAAACACCCAGATTTACTTTCAAAGGACCTGACATTGTAAAAATGACTAATTTAACATCCACTCAGTTCCAAGATCTGAGCATATGCTCCTATAAGATGACTCATCATCCTCTGGTAGCAAACATACGTCAGAATGCACTTCTGCTAATAAAAAGAGAAGACAGGAAATAAAAGATGCAACAAATTCACTCATGCAAACTGACTATAAATGTGACCTTAGCAAGTAACTAAGAAGAGAAGCTGCAGCTCAACTTTCACTTTTACTCTCCTGCCTTTCATTTTTATTCCTTTTTCCTATCTCCAAACTCCTCTCTTTCCTCTCCCTGTATTTAATTCTTTTTCATCTGTCTTTCTGTATGACTGTCCTTCTCTTCTACATTTTAACCATCTTTTCTGCCCCGTCTTTTCTCCTCTTCATATTTTGGTTTTGCCTCTTTCCCTCTCAGGCCCTGGACGGCTTCTTCTTTGTCGTCAACATGGAGGGCAACATCGTGTTTGTGTCGGAGAACGTCAGCCAGTATTTGCGCTACCAGCAAGAGGAGCTTATGAACACCAGCGTCTACAGCGTGCTGCACGTCGGCGATCACGCCGAGTTCATCAAGAACCTGCTGCCCAAAAGCCTGGGTGAGAAGCACAGAAAGTTGACTGGAAAGCTGGAGAGTGGGCTGAAGGAGGAGCCAGTGCAAACGGATGACTGCCAGATTGGAGGTCATTAACGTTTTGGCAGCAGTGAAAGAGAATCTTTGCTTTATTTCTAAACTTAGACATGCTTTATTGACAGAAAGAAGAATAGAGTAGATTGTAGTTTGTAGTTTATTGTCAATAACTTTGCCTGCTTTGCTAAATTAGCTTTACTTGTAGTTTCTTACCCCTAGCACCATGCACACTTTTCAAGTGATGAAGCAGAGTATGTACATTATTGTTGAACTGTCTCATCTTTAGCTCCAGTCTCTTCTCCAAATGTTAAGTCTTAAGATATGCCACCTCAATTAACCTGTATACAGTGTTAACTTAGTGTCAAATCAGTAACATTATGCTAATTTCACCCTCGCAGACCCCTGAAGCATCACATCACTTTAAATTATTACATCTTCTCACATTTCTTTGTTTTGGTGTCTCTTCTTTTTCTTCCAGTGAATCATCGCAGCAGCGATTCATCCAACAGGAACAGCCACACGTTCAACTGTCGTATGTTGGTCAACCCTCATGTCGATGGTGAAGCCCGGCTGGCCTCTGACCAGCAGGATACAGCACAACAGAAGTACGAGACCATGCAATGTTTTGCTGTCTCTGAACCCAAGTCTATCAAGGAAGAGGGGGAAGGTATAGTCTCTAACTTATTACCAGACCTACTTTGTTCTTTGTCACTCTTTCCTTTGTTGTCCATCTTGTTTTTGTTGTTGCTTTGTTTTGGTGCCTCTCTTTTTCTTTCTTTCACCTCTTGGTATTTATTTACGTCTCTTTACATTTTTTCTGATTCCCTTTCTCCTTTTCCCGCTCTAGCTTCCTATTTGCAATCCTTGATCTTCTCACTTTATCTGACTATCTTCGTTTGGAACCTTTTGTTTTGCTTCTCTCTATTTGTTCGTCTTTTCCTTAGTTTGCCCCTTCCAACTCCTCTGTGTTCTTTTACCCTTATTTTCTCCTTCCAGTCTTGACTTTCTGTCACTTTCCCATCACTCTTTCCAGCCCCACTCTCCCAATCTCCTGTGTCCTGTCCTCCTTCCATCACCACTTCTCTCTGCTTTCCCTCCCATCCACCGGGAGACACTAATTAGTGTGTGGCACTTTGTCATCTTCCCATCTAATCTAATCACACACACATGCACACGAGGGAAAAGAATCTGTCTGGCACTCTAATTTTAGACGTCTGACAACCAGATATTGTGCCAATCTCTCCCCCGACAGGAGGAGGATATCTGGTGGGCAGGCTGAGGGCTGCAGGTTGAGACCGAGGTTTCGGTTGATGTTTGGATTGACTCAGACTCAGACTGGTCTTGACATGGGTGTTGAGGCCGGGGTCACGGTTGTCCCGTTTGATTTCGGTCCCAAGGTGACGCTATGGCTGACAGTAAGATTGTGGAATAGGAAATTGAGTCAGGGAAGTTAAAGCTGTGTTGCAGCTGGATTGTGAAATTGATGTGGGTTGGAGGCATGAGGCCCCAGCTGAGGTTAAAGACACACCAGCTGCTTTATCAGACACATCCGTACAATTTAATACGCTACAATACAAATGTTCTACAATACAGTCTATTTTCAGTTTTTTACAGTCAAACAGGCTTTAGTTAAATGATATACGTTAACACAGAGGGCATAGTTAGAGATGCCAGAGGTGTCTAACTTACATTTTTAATGGGAAAAGCACTGAAGCTCGAAACAGACAGAACAAGACCACCCAAGAGAGTGAGAATGAGCTCACACTTACCTATAAACACACACAGAAGGGCTAGAAAAATATTGATCACAGTTAAAAACACATTGTTGCTTGATGTTACAGCTTTTCCTCCACATTCTTGGATAAATATTAATCCCCATCACATGTAGGTGCAGGATGTGTTTGTGAAAGATTATTCTAACCTTTATTTTTCCTTCAAACATGCAGATTTTCAGTCCTGTCTCATCTGTGTGGCAAGAAGAGTCCCTGTTAAAGAGAGGCCCGTCATGCCTTCATTGGAGAGCTTCACCACACGACAAGACCTTCAGGGTACGTCTTGATGGGGAGGTTCTGCTCTTAATATGTTGTTTGAATCCAGTAGTTTGCCAACATACTTTGACATGGTGTAGTTGTCATCCTATACAGTCAGAATATTGTAAATTGCTTCAGACATAGCCATTTTAAACTCAGTGAATCTCACCTTTAAGTTTTAGTTATTCTTCTGCTCCTTAACTTGCTAAAATATGACTTGACTGTAAACATTAATGCTGTTTTCTCCCTGTCCAGGTAAGATCACATCACTGGATACTAGTCAGCTGCGGGCGTCTATGAAGCCAGGCTGGGAGGACCTGGTTCGACGCTGCATCCAGAAATTTCACCTGCAGAGCGACGGGGAAATGTCGTTCGCCAAGAAACACCAGCAAGATGGTAAAACACCTTTTCCTCACAGTGTTTAAATGTTTCAGTAAACCTAATGGAACCTTTTTCAGCCAGCGCACAACACCATTAGCGCTTAACATTTGTCAGGTTCAGTGATGTTAGAAGGATAAACAGTCCCTCCAGGATTTCGCGGGCGTTTTTCGGGATTTTTGCGGCCGAAAATGCCTGAATTCGCGGCAGCTTTTCTAAAAAAATTGCGATAAAAGTTGCGATGTTTTAAGCTTATTTGTTGTGATAAAATTGCGGGAGACAGTGACAGTTGCTAAAAAGCTGCATTTTTTCCAGCTTGTAGAACATTTTTCAACACTGTAATTGACAATATTTATTCCGAAATTAATTATTTAAAGTTCCAACCCATTTCCACAAAAGCTGGCACACCATGGTGGGACATTAGCAGCAGCCAGTTACTGGATTAATATGACGTGACCTAAATATGTAGGGGGCGACAGGAATTGATGGGACTCAGAAACACCCCCACAATTTAATCACTTGTTGCTGTGTCATTTCCTATACGTCCACAGAGGTAGATTTGTTGTAGAATAACAATCATGTGATCGTCAGCAGGCCGCTGAGGTAGCGTTCACTTGTTGCCATGGTTACCGTGCTGCTATCAGACGCCGTGCCGCTATGAATCCTTAAGAAATCTGTGGATCCAAACTTTAAGCTGCATCACTGGCGAAGTCTAATTATTTGGTCCTTGTGTCATTTCTGACCAACCCTGAAAACTTCATTTCTATCCCCGAGTCTGTTTTTGAGTGATGCCGGTAACAGAGGAAGGATTCACACACACAATGATCGTCACATAACTCCACCGTGTTCTTTGGTGGAATAATTAATCTAATTTACCTTCATTCTTTCAGTGCTCTAACGGATCTGGATGCAACAGTTTCCATCATGGTGATTAATGTGGTCTGTTGTCCGCTGATTTCAGCCGTTCTGATATGTTTCGTGTTAAAAAAAAGTGTATCAATCGATGACTTTTGTTCTTTTTTGTATTCCACCACAATATTGCATGGTTGTAAAACAGTTTAGCTTTGGTGAAGAACATCAGTGAATTATTTGTTTATCACGGTCTTCAGCAGTAATTTTTGTTGGTAAATGACAGACATTTGTTTAGCTCATGTCTGCATCTTCAAACCATAAACAAGAAGTGAGTTTGGTGACTTATGTGCATTAGGTTTACGCTGGGAGCTGCTATGATTGGTGGAACTGACAAGAGGTGGGCCAAAATTGCGGGAAAGTTGTGGTGATTGGACAAAATTGCAAGGCCGCACAAAATTCGCGGAGATTGGTTGATTTCGCATGAATTCGAGCGATCGCAACATCACGAATTCCAGTATATGCTAGGATTTTTCAGTGTATAATTTACACCTGTGGTTTTAGAGGGGGGAGGGCAACATTCTGTTTTGTGCAGTGGTTCTGAGCTGTTTCTAGATGATGATGGTGGTGGGATTTTTTCGAAAATAATTTCCATGTCTGTTTGTGTCGCTCCAGTACTGAGGAACGGCCATGCGCTCAGCCCTCTTTACCGATTCTCCCTGGCAGACGGCACCATCGTCTCAGCTCACACTAAGAGCAAGCTGGTCCGATCACCAGCCACCAATGAACCGCAGCTCTACATGTCCATGCACATTCTCCAGAGGTAACAGCTGCTTTTTATTTTTACCTCCTAGTGTATTTTGTGACTTAACGAAAGACAGATTGAAGAAAGATACTTTGTGCTTTTTACTTTGATGACTTGTTGGGCCTAATATTTGTCCCATCATGCCCAGAAATTCAGACTTTGATAACAGCTTCACAGTAAAGAGCATGTATAGTTTAATGCTCGAGAGCTGTAGTCAACCAAAGACAATTATGGTTGCCTACAAAAGTATCTAATCTGATTGGTCGCAAGGAAAAACAAATCTGAACCTCATCAATAGATAAGCCAAATCTGCCACAGTGCACTAGTGGCACTCTACCTGCTAGCCTTATTAGCCTAAATGATGTATAAATAAACATAAAAATCTATTGTTTACAAAATACAAAGTAATTTGAAGATGGTTATTTTAGACTGAGAAGTAAGAACAGACCCAGAGTTGACCAGCAAACACTGGCCCTTATTCTACTTCTTCCTGAAAACAGAACACATGCTCAAGAAATATTAAAGAAAGTACAGCAGACAAGTTAGCCTGCCATTGTTTTGAAAGTTGTCTTGCATTGGTTGTTGAGCTGTGATATTCAAACTGCTTTTAGCAAAGTTTAAACTTAACTTTTTGGCCATCCGTTTCAACAAACTGCAGCTACACCGACGACCTCTTTGACATGATGTCAGTCAATTTGGGGTGGACTTTGCATAAAGATTGAGTAAATGCTAAGAAAGTTAGCATCCATTAGCCATTAGCCTCCATTAGGTTGGACGAGGTTAAAGTTGTGAAAAGTATTCACAAGTGGTTTGTTCGTCTTCACACCAAAAATATAGGATTAAAGAACCTTTTCTCCTTAATAAAATAACACCAATTAAATTTCGTATTTAATCTATTAAATTCTAGATAGCTATGGGAAGGTTTAGCACCAAGGTTTATGCTCTACTAATTCCAAGGAAAGAGTTTACAGGCAAGTGATTGTAAGTTCTTGTTGTCAAGAACTTGCATATAACATTGAAGGAGTCTCTAAACCTACATCAGCGCATCCTGAGTGACCTTCATATGTTTGTTCTGTTTTGTATCCTCACCATTTGAGGATTGAAGACATGCAGTCTCTTTTTAATGGATCTTCTGATTGGACTTGTAACTGCTACTTAAGACCAATCAAATTTCTTTCTACCACTTTCTAATCAAATTTATCCCCCAAACTGACTTCGTTCATTGTGAAAGAAGACCTAAAGTTAATTGCCTAATAAGTTTCTCTTCTTTGCCTCGTCAGTCTGTTTGTTTATCACATACTCTCTCTCAGCGTTGATAGTTTCCCTCTTGATTTGGACAAAGGGGGGACACTGTAATGCCCGCTGGGAACAAAGAGTCTGTTATTCAGACTTGCGACCATATGTATAGACCAACACTCACACAAGCACTACCAGCCGGCCCAGTCTACAGTACCTCCATCCCTCCCTCCCACTCAGCCAGCACTCAACTGTTGATATGACTGTTGGGTCAGGATTTGGACAGCGGTCAGAAAACAATGCCAGGACTGTTACCCAGAGGGTTCGGGGATCAATAGCGAGAACTTGGCCTTTTTACTTCCACAAGTTCCACATTTGAAATTATCACTGTAGCATTCAGCAACAATGAGAGCTTTGTGTGTTTGGTGCTGTAGGCGATCCATGTTTGAAAGTCTCTCTGTTACAGCTTAAGGCCATGTTACAACTCTGTTTTTTCACTTTTGTATACTGTTGCCGAGCTGCTCTCTGTTTGTTTTACTTTGTGGCATACGTAAACCTTACATGGGTTATTGTTTAGTGAATTCAGACCGCTGTTTACTACTGCAAACAGATATTTGCACTTCTATTTTTCTGAATTTGCAAAAATTCTTGATCTCTAAAGCAGTAGTTTCTGTTTCTGTTTGTGCCATGTCACTTGGACTCAAATCTAATTTAGTAGTCAGTGTCTTTTATTACTTTCATGACATGAACACCTTTGATATAAGCACGCAGTTAAGAATCGTCACAATTCTGCTGATTTATACTGATACTGACTTTCTCCTTCACTAAGCAACGGCACCCAGGTCACCATCAATCAGCAACAGGCAGCATTTCTACCCTACAAGGTCTTCATCAAGCAAATGTTTAACATGACAAAGGACAAGGTGTATAAAAGCACCATCATTCTGATTCATTGTCAGAATGACAGCAGTGAATGGTTAACAGGAATGACTTGTGGTGTACTACCTTCTGAATTTAATATCATATGATTGTAATGGTTTCTCCTTCACTTCAGATGCTTCTCTTGTTCTGTGTCATAAACATTACGATTAGAGTTTGTGCAGTTTGGAGGTTTAGATTTATTTTGTTTTGTTAAGCTATAGCTGCTCAGGGAATGCTGAATAACAACTGATATGGAAATCCTAGTCAGAACTCATACATTTACACATAATACCTGTCAGCATTGTTATGAAAACTCAAAGTGGCCACAACAAAAGGAAAGACACACGAAGTAAAACAGTTAAAGATTGTTTTTCTTAACTGAAATAAAGCCAAATTAAAGCCGTAACAGTATGAGGATGTGAGAATCGGTAAAATCAGTGGTGTGTGTGTGCATCATGTGTGAATAATGTCTGTGTAAGGATTGTAAGGTACAAACCCAACAAGTCCTCAAATTCATACGACCGCATAGGTCGTTTGCACCATGCACCGGAATACGACCTATGCGGTCGTATGAACGTTTGCGCCCCTACGGGGAAAACGAATGCACTACGGGATTTAATTCGCGAAACGGCCTTTCCGTCGCGAAACGGCTTTTTTCTCACTTTCGCAACACGGGTTTAGGGTTATGGTTAAGGTTAGGGATAGGGACAGGGACAGGGATAGTGTTAGTTAAAACTTTGTTCATGGTGATGTTTCAGCTGACACACCGGAGTGTCGATATTTACTCGACCGCTAGAGGTAGGAAACGTCAAAACGTAACATGCGGTCGTAATACGGGCGTGTACAGACGACCTATGCGGTCATTTTTCTTTTGAGGACAGGCTGTACAAACCAAATCCCAAAAGAAGAACTAAAACCATAGACCTGTGTTTGCGGTACCTGTGGAGTGAGGCAGAAAGTGATTAGAATGCAACCAGCTCTTAAGTAACCCAGGAACACTCTGGGGCCCCCAGCAGCTCCTAATTACACTAATCAACCACCAAGAGACAACTAGAGGCACCCTAAGATGGCCTCAGGGGTCCTGACAGCAGGTAGCCAGAACTCCACTGATATTGGTTTGTTCCCTTTTTCTTTCAGGGAAAACTTAGGGGGCATGACTGCAGAGATACCTGGCAGCCAGGGCATGGCTAAACCAATGACCCCAACCAGCATGAGCGGACCCTCCCCTTCCCCCGATGCCAGTGTCACCAGCAACACCCTCCACTCCACAACAGCCTCCAGCACCCCTGGACGTGGTTTTGGGGCTGCGTGTGGACGGGCGCCCACGCCTCAGGGAAGCTGCCATGCACTCAAACTGGGCAGCCCTTCAGCCCAGGGAAGCCCCAGCGTCACCTCAGGGGCCCAGGGTGCCATGTTGTCTCCTCGCCACCGTCAGAGCCCCAGCATGGCAGCTGGCAGCAGCGGCTGTTGTAGCCCCCACCTTCCCCAGCATCCCCCTGGGCCTTTCTCTCCAGCAGCCAGCCTCCACTCGCCAGCATCTGTATGCAGCAGCACAGGAAACGGCCTTGGGTTCAACTCCCTCAGTGCTCTGCAGGCTCTCAGCCAGGGCCACAGGATTTCCCAGGGACTCACCGAGGGACAGCATCCAGAGTCGCCTGACAGAAAACCAGTAGCTCTTCAGAGCCCCCGTCAGAACACCAACACTGGTAGCCAACTTGCTAAGAACAATCCCAGCTTAGATGCTGATTTATTTGGAGCTTTTGAGGAGCAGCAAGACTTGTTGTCGTCCCAGAACCAGGAGGATGAGCAGGGGGACGACAAAGATGGTGACCATGACAGCTTTGGAGGTAATGGAAGCCTGGGTGACCTTGGCGATGCCTCGAACCGCCTTCTGAACACCAAAGGTCACACTAAGCTGCTCCAGCTCCTCACTACCAAGCTAGAACCATCCGATCCCTGCTCACCGCCGGGGCCTCTGGGGGACGACCAGAACTGTAAGGACCAGCTGGGTGGGGTCGGTGGTGTTGGTGGGGCAGGACATAACAACCACTCCACCTCACTAAAAGAGAAACACAAAATTCTCCACAGGTTGCTGCAGAACAGCACCTCACCTGTGGAGTTGGCCAAGTTAACGGCTGAGGCCACCGGAAAAGACCCCATCGGTCCAGAGTCGGCCTCGGGGGACAGCATGGCCGCTCTGGGTGAACTCTGCTCTAAACAGGAGCCAGGGAGCCCGAAAAAGAAGGACAATGCTTTACTTCGCTATCTTCTGGACCGGGATGATAATGGCATCCTGGATAAAGCCATCAAGATGGAACCTAGTGATGGACTGAAGCTGTCCAACGTGAAGACAGAAAAACAGGAAGCTGGCTTTAATATGGCTGATCAGGTACATAAATAGGCAATTCATTTTGCCATCTCCAGCTTTTTAAATGTCAGGAATGGAATATCTTTGGGTATAGGACTGCTGGGAAATCAACATAACAATTTTGAAGATGTATCCTCGGGTGGTGTGATCAGCACTTGTATCTTCAGATATTTGTTGAAAATGGCCTATTAACTAATATAATCATACAGAAACATGACAATTTGAAACTCTGTTCCAAACAGATGGTACTTAACTTCCCATCATCTTTGTCTTTTTTAACATGTTAAAATTGAACTTGGGTTTTAAAAGCCCCAGCTGTGAGTTGAAAAGGACGTTTTTAGAGCAAAGTCAGACACCAAAACATAATGAAAATTTCACATCCCCAGAATGTGTCTTTTCACTTTATAGTTTCAAACTGGAAGGATGGTTCATGGATTATATAGTCATACCATGACCAGACCATTCCATGATTTGACATGGAAATTATGCTGAATTCATTCACAGCCATTGTTTTAAACTTGTGTTTAAACGATTAAACGATGTAGTCTGCAGTTATGTCAGTAGTTTAGCAGCATGGAAGGACTTTAAGGTGACTGCTGGTTAACATGCAGCCTTAATGGGCTGCATTTCAGTCACTATTTCATACTTATTCTGCTGTCTGACAACAAAAACTGAAAAATCTGTCATTCATTTTGTACATAAATGCAGTACATATGAGCACAGGGAGCAGGAGAGAAGCAAACAGATTTAGAAAGCAGCTGAAGTTGAAGCACAATTGGCACCATGAAAGCACAGTGACCCACTTAGTTTTTGTTTATTGGTTTTCAAATCAGTCTTCAAGTTTTCACCATCCCTGAACGCTCCTCAGCTTTACAGTTTCCATAGAGTTCTGACCTGTTGGCACACAATCAGAGCTAATGGTAACGTTAGCCACATTAGCCGAGCATTAAGGATTGTTGTATTGTTGTGGAGACATAGGCTTCAAAAATAAAAATGATCCATCAGATCAGATCCTGGGTGTGCACGAAGATTGTTGTGTTCATCCTTAGAGCCAACATTGGAACATTTAGTATGCTTTGCTCCTAACTGGGACATTTTAGAGTTGGTGAAAGCAGTTCTAGAAACTGAATACATCTGGTGGACTGTGCAGCATCTGCTCAATCTGAATACTGGAATCAGTTACGGGGCGGGATTATGCAAAGTTTGAGCTTGATGACCTTTGGTTTTGTTAGCTGTTACCATCTTTGGTTAAATTCTCTTTGACTTTTAAATCTGTGAGGCTGTCTAGTTGTTGGGAGGGCTTGTGGAATCGCAGAATTAAATATCTCCATATTTTAATAGATCTTTTTTTAAATTTTCACCATATGAGACCTGAAATATAGCAAACTATATCTAAATATACAGTATATAAAATGTAGTATAGCATGTTAAAATGTTGATCCATAGCAATAGTTAAGACATGAATGGGCTGTATTGACATTTTTCTTCAAGTACAGCAAATGGTAATCAAAATTCAGCCACAGCACTCACATGGCTCAAAATATGTAATATCCAAGAGGCATTCAAATCAGTATGTAACGGAGACGTCGGGTTTGAGGGGCAGACGGATCAAGCAACACATGAGGACAGCGGTCTTCTAAGTGAACAAAAATATTGAAGAAATTTGTTCACTTGACATATTGGCATATGTGTGCATTTAACAGCTCCTATAAACACCTTCAAGTAAGAAGCGGAGTAGCTGATGCTCGGTGTTCTGTGCTGCTGTCAGATGTGTGTTGAGTTCCTCTTTAGGCAGCCGATGGCAACTTGTCCCCCACACTCCCAGAAACACCAGATGCCCTGGCAAAGCAGGCAGAGGATTGCTGTTTAAAGGCTGAAGCATGTGTGAGTCAGCGTATGTGCCTCGCAGGTCATATGTGTGTGTTTGAGAGCTACAGTGAGAAAGTTTGTGCGCTGCATTTGAAGCATATCTTGCAGGAGCAGCAGAGGAGTTGTTGTTCTGCCTCAGCATATATGTGGGTGTGTTTGTGTGCATTTGTTTAGGTGTGTGTGGCTGCATATACAGTGTGTCTGTGTGTTTAAAAATATGTATGTGTGCACAAGCATCCCAGAAGAGCAAGAGATGATGTTTGGCATCGGTCAGTAGGCAGCTGCTTCTCAGCTGGTTTTCCTACAGCCACTTCTCTGGGCCTCCATCACCTGATGCATGTGGAGCTGTGACAATTAACAGCTAAATTAATCACCAGCTATTCTGATAATCACTTTCTCTGAACCCAGCTTTTCAAAATGGAATATTTTATTGTTTGTTCATCCATCGATGACTGAATATCTTCTTGTTGTTGCCAAAACAAGATATTTGCAAGCTAGATAGATATTTTCTGACATTTTATAAAACAAAAAACAATAAAATAATTGACAGAAAAAGAATTGTTTGTTGCAGCCCTAGACGTGAGAAAGGGAGAAGACGGAGTATAGTCAGGAAATTGGAAAACTAAGAAGAACTTTTGAAATCTAAGAAAGAGGCAGGATGAGAAAAGGGAGATACGGTGATACAGCAGCGAGTGGAAATTGAGGAGGAGAAAGTGGAGAAGGGCCTCTACCATTTAGAGAAAATAGACTGAGGATTGGAGGATCGCTGTAAAGGACAAATGGAGTAATGAGGAGACTACCGGAGCAGCAGAGAGGAGAGGATGAGGGATAAATGAACTTTAATGGTCCTCAATGGGCTAATCGAAGAGCTGTGCTGCAAAACTATACAGTGAAAGACTAACGCATAAAGACACATACCTTATACAACACTTAATTCTCCCCCTATGTCATTATAGGATACTTTCACAAAAGATTTTCTGGGTTTATTTGTCCAAGATATCCACCTCATGTTTTTCTCTGCACTTAGCATCCATCTCCTGGACCTGGAAATTAATCCAAAAACACTGTTTCTAGATCCTCTGGCCAACTCTCTGTGGATTGTAATGATTATAATTGAAATTTATGTCATTCCAATGCAGATTTAAATCTCAGCTCAGCCTGCAAGTGTTGATTTTTCATTAGTGAGTTCACTTCTGTTTATCTTTGATTAATCAATCATTCATTTGGTCAATAAATAAATCCTGAATCTCAAGTTGACATAAACAAATGAATTGTTTTGATCTCAGCAGCAGCTCAAAATCCAAAGATCTTCAATTTGTTTTAACATAACTCTGCAAATTCTTAAATTTGAAGGCATAGAATCCGTCAAATCCCTCGCATTTTTGCTTAAACATACAGCTAAACTGTGATTTTTTTTTTTATCATAGTAGTTGCTGATTAATTTTCTCTGAGTTCTCCCTCTGCAGAAATATTTGCAGCTTTAATTTCAGCTAATGGAAGCTGACAGAGATGAATCTGTGAGAGCGTTTTTATATCCCCTGTTCAAAACGGTGTCATGTGCACACGTTTATATTAAGTGGCTTGCAGTTGTAAGCAAGTAACAAACCCAAACGCAATAATGGTTTCAGTGCTGCGGCTCTCTCCGTCGTACGGTCACTGGTGTTAAAAGTGGATCTGCTTCAGAGAGCAGTCATGCTTATTGAAAGTGCAGGTGGTTGAACATAGTCAGTTCCAGGAAGGGGCCTCACGATGATGGCTGAGCTTCAGTCTCTGGGACAAAGGCGACCTTCCTACCAGCAGTTGTGCCTCCGGGGCAGTGGAGGCTGCTGCCGGAGAGGAGGAGGGTATTCAGAGACTCCCATCCAGGAAGGGTGTAGTGAAGGTGCCAGGAAGGTGCTTGTTCGACGGATGTTTAGCCTGTTGTAATTCTAATGATGTTCTAGCTTATCCGTGTACGCTGTGAGTCAAATGTTCATTATGAATAGCTACATGGAAGCAGTGAGCAGAATAAAGACAGGATTATGCTAATTTTCAGCTACATGACTGTTGGTGCCTCAGAAGGTATGCAGCAGCTCAGTTAAACTGACTTGTGTAGCAAAGGGGCTTGAGGAATGTCGGAAGTAAGCAGTTTTATATCTTATTCACTTTCATTTTACACCCCCAAGATTACACCAACCACAAAACACAATCAAAATAGGAGCATATATATATATATATATATATATATATATAAGGAATAGACTGATTATTTGCTTGACCGATTATTGAGGTCGATACTACTTTGGCTCTGATGCATCTCGGGCTGGGTATCAATCTAAAAGTTTCAATACCAGTACCAATACTGATACCTTCACTTCAATACCGGTTCCTAAACGATAGTTTTTTCGATACCAGTTTTACAATATATACTCTAACAGAATGAAAATTGCGCTTTTGATTTAGCTGGCCACATAGCCATAAAACAAAGTTACACGCTAATATCTTAAAATAGCGTTGCATGGGTCCCCGTTAACTTCACCGCGCTATGCACATATGAAGTTGTAACATTAGTTCGACAAACAAAGAAGTGGTTCGGATTTTGCCCAATGTAAACTTACTTGCTGACGTCTCAGACACAGCGCCGTCCTCTGTACTTTCGGACGAAGCGGAGTCTAGTGGTAAAACCTCTCGCTCTGTAACGTCCACAGGCTGGCATGAATGCTGTGGCCCGCTCGTCTTGCAGTCGAACACGGAGCAACTTTCCGCTCTTAAATCGATTCCGTGCACAGTCAAATGCTTCATTAAATTCGTTGTGTTGCCTGACTTAGCAACGATGTTTTTTTGGCATATACTGCACTGCACACTATTGGCGTCCATTTTACAAAAGTAGAGCCACGTTTTAGAGCTCAGAGGCATCTTTTCCCACTTCGACGACACGCTACACAACTGCAGTAAAGTCAGTGTACCTAACGTGAAACCTGTCTGTGAAGGGGGGGTGCCACAGCATGTTTTTTTTCCGGCTTGCCGCAATCACGTGTAATGTTACAGCCAATCACAGGTTTGCTTTATCATAATCACGTGATATGTACCGGAACATGGAATCGAAAGACGAGGCTTATTTTGATACTCATTACTTACAGTCGGTGCCATTAAAGAACCGAAGTTCGGTACTCAGCCCTAGATGCATCCTCCGTTCTCGGTCTATAGTCACTCTGTGGTCTCAGCAATGCATCACCCACACTTAGGTCTAATTAGATGCACCTTACAAATAACAGCCAATCAACACTGAGACCTACTGTGTTCAGACAGGGAAAAACGGGTTCGTTTTCAGAGCAGAACAGCTCCAGTGAATTAGCAGTGCTGTATTTGGAAGGTGAGATAGCAGATGTTGCTGAAGTTGTGGTAAACGCTGCAGTCTTCCACAAGTATTCACAGTTACATCGCAACGCCCAAATAGTTTGTTTGTGGGTGTCACTGCAGCTGGAACTCATTTTGCTGATGATAGTAGACTAAGGCTATCGCTGTGAGGGCAACTGTGGCTAACACTATCTGGTGCAGCGTAACATGTTTCCAAAGTCAGATTACCTTTAATGATCTATTCTAACTGACACGCCTCTCTAGCGAAGACACAACCTGAAAAAAACAATAAAAAACACAATTCATCACCACAAATCAGAAAATTAGCTGCTTCCACACTAGCTAAGGCTATGCTAATGGAGGGAGTTAAGGAGGCAGCCTCGGATTATCTTGCAACAGTGGCAGAAAAATAATAACTTGTAATGCTTTAAGCTGTACACCTTACAGGGCTAGGAAAGTGATGGAACATAAAGAATAATAAAACAGAGAAGAACAATTTTTAAAAAAAACTTCAGCAGAAGAGGGGACAAATAATTTTCTGTCCTCCAGTAAACAGTGTAGAGTGTCTTAATGTCCTGTGATGCTCTGACATCTTCACTTTTATTACTATTTTATATATTCGGTAATAGTAATCCTTATTCATGAAGAAGCCTAGTTATGAATGGCAAGGCCCCTCCTTTTGCATGCTGTACATGTATTATGTTTAATGTTTATCAATTATTGGTCTTTATTGATTCCCAATAATTGGCACCAGTCCTGAATAACCCTTATCAGTTGATCCTTCCTAAAATTGGATTTTCACTGTAGGGAACCTTTAAAACCAGATGAATTCAATAACATTGATCTTTTTGTTGCAGTGTAGTGTTCTGCTGGGAAACCTTAGGTTCTGCCAAATCCCTAAACATTATTGCAGACGGCAGCAGCCTCCCCCGGCTGGACAATGTGCTCCCCCACACTGCAAAAACTGCTGAAAAGATGAAGCTAAAATAGCAAATCTGAAAGCATAATTTAATCTGTGTATAAACTAGATTGTACAAAAACAATTAATCTTTATATTTCCAAATAACTACAATGCAGAGTATTTTAAATTGCACCAAAACCGTCTAGTAGCACCTGCAGCAGTGTTGGCAGACTTGTGCACAGTCCCTACCGTTATAATAAAACAAATTCTAGATTTCTGAACAGGTGTCTGGTAGTACCACACATAATAAATGAGGCTGTGTGTACAAGATCACAAGAATCTGCTGTGGTGGTGTCGCACAGCTTTGCTGGCAGTAAGTACTAAACTTAGTGTGCTGTAGGTCAAAGATTTATTATATGCAGAAGCTGACACGCAACTGGCAATATTAGGCACAACTGCATGTTTGTAAAATAGTGATAGAGGTGGCCAGCTGGTCCTTAATCCACTGAATAAACAAAAATGTAGGTTGTTTACCTGTGCAGAGTAGAGGAAGGATTTCCTGGGAGGACATTTGCATTTGAAATGTTGCCTTTTGTACGCAGCCACGTTGTGTGTGTGTTAAACAGAGCTGTGACTGTGTGTCATACTGTACATCACACATGACCTCATTAGTGCCGGTAGTTTATTTTTAGCTCCTCCTCTATTCATCAGCCAAACGGCCGGAGGAAACCATCCCTGTCAGCGCTGTGTGTTTGTGTGTGTGTGTGTTTGTGCTGGTGGCTTAAGTTACGCTGTATTAGTGAGGGGGTTTCCATTTCTCTCAAAGTTGTCATCAGAAGTCAGCAGCAGCTTTTACATTTTATTACTTATTCCACCTTTTGTGCTGTGTGTGTTTTGGTTATTAAACAGGATGAACAATTCCTTATTCTGCTATTTTGTGCATGTTTTAGAACATGTAAACATTAGAACAGATACAACTCTTTCTTTGAAGAGAATCTGTAGGAGCATCTGAAACTTTTCACTTCATACACTTGTATATTTCAGATGTTTGCACCTGAGCTGAAAGCTTTTCTGTTTCTTTTTTTCATCACCCGAGAGAGCCTGGTCCCAACTTCAGAAACATCTTCAAAAGCAAAAGCATAATTTAAACACGAGGTTGTCCTTTAAGTTTTCTCTGATCATGACAGTGTGCGCTTTGAACTAAGGACCACATAAAAGGTGAAAAGTCTTTGATGTGATTTAAGTTTAAACAAAGTGCTATATTCATATAGCGGTTTATTCGACCACCGCACGTGGAAAAAAAAAGACCGTTTGACAGACTTTTGACACACTTTCAAACAGGATTTCTCCTTATGAAACAGTCAGGAAATAAAACATGTTGCTCTTCTTCAAATTCAGCAATAAATGTCATTGAAACTTCATTATCAAAGTATTTGTCACCACCCAGTAAAATGTTCTTTTAGTGCCATTTTATGCTATAAATTACCCATCTTATTATCACATTGGGGTATTCTCCTGTGGCTGATCTCAGACCAGTGAGCTGGAGGAGCTGCTGGAGGACCTGCAAAGTGGTGCTCAGCAGCAGCAGCTGTTCCCCAGTCAGCCACCAGCCAGAGGTGTGGCCTCCTCTTCATCCTCCTCTTCCTCTGTGGCCCCTGGCTCGTCTGTGGACAAACAGACCATCATCAGTGACATCCTGCAGATGACGGACAGCAGCAGCAGCAGCTCCCCCAACCAGCACAGAACCTTCCCTCCCATCAGCCCTGCAGGTACGTCCTCAACAGGCTGTTCACTCAGCTTAATGATTTCTGGGTCTAAGAAACGTTCAAACTCGAGCCAATCCTCATAATCTGTGAGACAATGAAGACATTCGATCATTGGATTTTCTTCCTAGAATATGTCAAGTACTGTAAGAGTAAGAAAACCTTGTTCCCCTCCAGCTGGCTTTAATGGTTCCCGGCCAGGCCAATCAACTCAAGGTGCTCCTCCAATCAGGAGCATGTCTCTGGACAACGGTATGGGCCCCAACCCCAACACAGCCAGGCCTTTCCCGCCTCAGCACAGAAACAACAGCCCATACTCCTTACTGCAGCAGCAAAGCATGATGGGAACCCATGCCAGCATGGCCAACCAGGCTGCGATGTCCACCACAGGTGAGGCAGAACAACAAACACAACATCCTGCCAAGTACATTTATTTCTTGCTGCTCCATAAATGGGGTCTCTTCATGTAACTAAAAGTCATATTGGCATGGAGTTTTATTTATTTGAGATCCTGATAGTTAACCTTCTGAACCTCAACCAGTTTCTGACAATTTTTACTCTCTTTGAGCTCTTTTTTCACTACAATAAAGTCCTGCACCTTTATGAAAACGGCACAACTATGGCTAGAGGTAGAGAGAGCTTCAACTTGTCTTTTGTGCAGTATGAGAAAGTTAAAGTGCCATCAATCTTTCAAAAAATGATAACCAAAAGTTGGCTTTCATTATCTATTATGCAAAAAACAATGTAAACATTTTTAATCAACATACCGTTAGCCTAATAGCATAATTGCCTAAGTCATGTTTTGGCCTTCATGACTTAGGCAACTATGCTATTAGGCTATCGATATACAACATGTTTCCAAGATGTGTTACAAGTACTGCAAAAAAAAAAAATCTAACAAGAAGTTTTACCAAACTTGCACCACCCGGCAACAAAGATGACCCCTGTGACCTTGAAAATTAGGTCAAGGTCACCAAATGCGAACTTGACCTGTATCTTATTATGGTACACCTGTGTACCAAATATGGTGAGGCTATATCAATATTTTATCGAGTTATCGCACGGAAACCAAATTGTTACAGACAAACAAGCAAGCAAGCAACCAACCAACCAAGACCATGCAGCTCAAAACAATACCTTCTGGAAAACGATGTTTGCCGGGCAGTAATAATATTTGTAACACGACTGTTGGTCACAGCTGAGTCACTATTTGGTTCTGAGTTGCACTGAGGGGTGCTGAATGTTTAGTTCATTAAAGGATCTGGTTAAGGCATGCTCTTTACTTTTGGGTAATTTTAAAGTGAGACATTAAGATGGTCACAATTTTTGCGTTTCAATTTGGATAAATCTGCGCACATCACAGATGTTAAGTACAGAAGCTGTCAAAAAGTTGAAAATCTCATGATTTTGTATAGTATGTGACTGATAAACGGTGTAATTATGACTATTTAAAAAAATCTTTTGGGTTTCAGAGGGTTAAAGAGAATAGAGATAATACAGACAATGACATGTTGACATTGTGTAAAATGGCTCTATGTGGAAAGAAATGAAAAACTAATTCTGCACCCCCCACCCCCCACCCCCCCCTCAAACCAGGCATGCGGTCCTCCATGCAGCAAGGCTGGGGTCCCCAGGGGCCCATGGGGGGCACAGCGGGGCCGATGATGGCCCAGGGAGTCGGACCTGGTCGCATGGTCCCAAGCATGAACGCTGCGCTGCCAACAAGAAGTCCATCTGGATCCAGAGCCATGGTCAACATGCAGATGATGGGCAATGGTGAGAAGAAACAAAATAACAGAAACTCAAACGCTGACATCAGCTCCATCAAATCTTTCACTGATTCTGATTGTATTTCTTCCTGGTAACAAGTTCCGCCCAATCAGACTGCTCCGTGGCCAGACCGCATGATGATGGATCATTATGGAAACCAAAGCAGGTCTGATGTTCATTCCACCGTAAGAGGTTAGTCAGCGGTATTCTTGAATATGGTGTGATAATAACACCACGTTTCCTTCCAGGCCACCGTACGGCGTCCCCCAGGAGGATGGGATGGGCTGTTGTACAGGACCAGAGGGCCAGCCAGATGAAGGGGCTCTGCTGAACCAGTTGTGCTCAGTGTTGAAGGACTATGAAGGTCTGGAAGAAATTGACAAGATGTTGGGAATCCCTACGCTGGCAGGACAGGTGAGCATCTTCACACCAACCTTTGGAGTCACCATGGCTGGGAATGAAAGGAAATCTTTAATAAAAAAGTGTTCGTACAGACATTTAACTCTTTAACCCTTTAAGCTTCAGTGTACCGCCGGCGGTACACCTACTAATTTGCATAGGAATTTCAAGAATGTCCGACGGCTGCAAACGCGATTATACAAACACTATACACCGATGGAAAGCTTAGATTCTCATGAATCCGCCGGTATAAACCACTTTCAGATGCGATTACCACAGCGGGTGAGAAAAACACATTTGTCCGACAAAAACAAATATTCATCCATCCGTTCTCTATACACGGCTTCAAAGCACACAGCGCGACTCACATTTCCGGTTTATTATTACACACAAAAAAAAGATTCCACAAAAAACGGCCATAATCCAACCTTTTACATCAGATGACACAAGCCAGTAAACTATTTTGTCCAAAACATGTCCTGAAGTCGATATAAAATCCCCGAATCGGTCGTTTTCAAGGAAATGCACCTCCCGATGCGCGTCCAATATTCCCCGTATTTTTCGTAATTTTTTTTATTTAAAAATAGAATATTAGCGATTTTTTGTACTGAAAACGGCTGGAATTGACTGCAGCTTAAAGGGGTAACCCTCTGAACCCCCAAGTCCAACTCTAAAAGGCGTTTTAACTTTAAAAAAACAAAACACCAAAATAACACCATTTGTCAGAGCCAGAACCTGTGAAAAGTGACACATGTGCCTCTCAGTTTTGTTGGAGAAATTTAACAAATCTAAGCTTAAAATTTAGCTATTTCATCATAATACGTTTAGTCTTCATGTAAAATGTAGAATATCAATAGTATGTACAGCCGCCATCTTTTCTGTCAATTTTGCTAACACCTTGGAAAAATGTTGTTCATGTTGATTCCATTTTTTATGTTTTTTGTAAAAGAAATAATCTAAGAAGTTCAACTTTCACTTTTTTATGGCATTATAAGTTGGTTATACTGCACAGACAACATTTTTGAGTGCTCTCTACCTCTAGCCATGGCTGTGCGGTTTTAGTAGAGGTGAAGAACTTTAGATTTCAGTGAAAAATGAGCCCAGAAACTGCTTTGGGTTCAGAGAGTTAATGTAGTTCCTTTTCGTACTTTCTATTTTATAAAACCTTAGAAAACGTGTTTTGGATTTGATGACTATAAAGAAAATCATCGGCACTGATCCACTATGCCTCCATCCTACCTGAAGAACTCCACCGTCCTTTAAGCTAATGTTTTCTCTCTATCACCTCCCTGAAGGGTCCTCTGTCAGACCAGGACCAGTTCTTGGGCTCCTCGGACCCGGCGGCCGGCATGAAGCCTCCCCTCTACGGTCAACACTACGGCGGCCAGCCGGGTTACGGCGGCATGCCTCCGGATGGCGGCTACCACGGTCCCACCATGGGCGCTCATATGGGGCCTCAGAGAATGGCTCCTGCCGGCTACCCTCCAATGATGAGGATGGCTGGTGGCGCCGGGCCCAGACCAGCTAGCATGAGGCCGGGGGGACCCAGTCCGATTGTCCCCTCGCAGCCCAACAACCTGAGGCTCCAGCTGCAGCACAGACTCCAGAACCAGCTGGTAGGTGTCACCAGAAGTTTATTTTGTAATGTGTGAGTCATGTACGAGTTGTGCAGCTGCTACCGTTACTGGTGGACTGGTGGCTAATATGTTAACGATGGAAAGACATCTCAGCAGGAACCTTCTATTTAACTAAAATGACAGAATTCCACGTTTTTTGGCTCCGGACTGTCTATCAGGGGAGTTTGCTGCTGGTCATTAGAGCAAATTTACATCAAAACTTTCAAAGTCAAACTATGTTAAAACTCAGTGTGAGCAGTTATGAATGCTCAAAACAGTCTACAAATTGGAGAGTAAATCAGTTGCTTCTTTATTTAAACATGAATTACTTCCACTTTGTTGTTTTGATTATTTATAAAAGAGACAATGTTGTGCTTTGATGACATCTGTAGCAACAGAAGGTCACATTTTAACAAGTTTTCTCAAACGTAGAACAAAAGATTGAAGAACTTCAGTGACGTCTGATGATTGGTATTCAATTTTGGTAAAGAGAATAACTTCACAGATTCTAAGTTTTCATCCAGCGTTGTCACACATAAAGCCTACATGACAGGCTGTGTTCTAATTATCTCAAAATGAACCCTGACAGAAACCTTGCAGTGAAAATTCAAAAACACACACACAGGGCAGCTTAGAAAAGAACATTTTACTTTTAGGGATGCATGTTCTCTTGTATCACAGCTAATTACAGATGATTACAGACTTTCATAGTGAGGCTGTTTCCTTATTTATGCCTGAGTGGGATCATAAATACAGTTCTTATCACTTCCTTCCTGTACATAAAAACAGTTACAGAAAGTTCAGTCACATCTTGACACGCCAGGCTTCCTTGTTTTCAACCATTAGATCTTTTAGACACTTATATTGTAAATCTATTTTTGCTGAGCATTAGCCCCATGTGAAGTATATATTTTACATTTATAGATTTTTATTTTTTTTAATTGCGACTGACGCAGCAGAGCAGACAGGCAGGCCAACAGGGTTCAGTGGGTTTAAACAGCAGCAGAGAGAAAAGAACAAACGTGTTTGAGATTTCTGGCTTCATCAGCGATTCCCTGCTGCCGAACACACACAGATTCATGGAGCCGCTCAAAGATGATTGCGTACATGCCCTGTACCTTTGGTGACTGGCCGTTAACACAGTGGAGCGTCTCTCTGAAGAGCCCATGATGTTCCTGCTGTCTTTACATGAGAAGATTTTATTTGTATTGATACATTCTTTCTGTTTCTGTGAATATTTTTTCTTTTTCTGCTTGTATTTTTTGTGTAGTGTGTTCAAGTATACATATTTGTTTTTTAAGGAGCTCATCCTGAAATGTAGAAATAGAATAAGTGAGAATTAAAGTGTTCAGGTCCAGGCTGCCACCTGGTGGAGAGTTGAGGGAAAACAGTTTGTAAATATCTGCTAAAATAGCAGTAAGTGTGTTCACATGTGAGACATGAGTTCTGCACTTCCATGTTTTCAGTTCAGAGTCTTAAAGAAAACTACAGGTAAATATAAAATCTGAACACGTTGGTGTTAGCACTTTAGATTTTGATTTAACTTTAGTTGGCTTCAGAGCTATTCACAAAAACACCATTTCTTGTCTGCTGTGTCCAGTATAGATACATTCATGCTGCTGCCATCAGGCAGACGCTACAGAACCCCACTGGCCAGGAAAATAAATACAATCTTTCATCCCCTCTGCAATAGCTGATCTGAATAACACGAAATAGACTACTTTTTTAAGTTATTTTATGCGCTTTATTTATTGTTGTTTGTGTTTTTTAATGTATGAGGGTGTTTTCAGTGCTTGAATGTGGTTTTTAAACTTGTGTCTTACAGCAGTGACAAAAGATGAATTTCTGTTTTTACTTAGAACAGACAATAAATCCATCTGTCTGTCTGTCCGTCGGAGCAACATCTGATGATTTTACACATTTACAAAAAGTATTAAAACAGAAAATTAGAAACAAAATACACTAAAATAGCAAAAATGCTCAAATATAAATCGGCACTCTGTTTAAAAGACAGATTATCCCTGAGATTAAACTAGAACAACATATTTATAATAGCTAAATGTATGCAGGCCTCCATAAATTACAAACTACGTAATAAGTCTGATTGTTGTTTTGCTGTTTCTTGTGTAGAACCGTCAGCCAGTGGTGAACCAGATAGGCGGAGTGTCCAATATGAATCTACCTCTAAGGTCTAATGTACCAAACCAGGTCAGTCTGCCGTCTCTGTAAAGTCATCATGAAATATTCTCAGCGTCAGTCGAGCTCCTTTCCTCGGGTAGATTTACCTGAGTGTGTGTTTCGTCCTGCAGGGAACCTTCAACGCCCAGATGCTGGCGCAGCGTCAGCGCGAGTACCTCAGCAACCACCTCCGTCAGCGCCAGCAGCAGCAACACGTGCATCAGCAGCGCGCCATGATGATGCGCACTCAGGGCATCAACATGCCGCCCAACATGCCCAGCGGGGGTGCCGCTCCCACGCCGATGCCCATGGGCGGCACCAACCCACGGCTCCCACAGGGCAACCCACAGCAGTTCCCTTACCCGGCCACCAACTACGGTACAGGCCTGCCCTCTCCTCCACCTCCTCCTCCTCATCCCGGCTCCTCCAGTCCCTTCTCCTCCCCTCTCTCCCCCAGCCATCATCTGGCTAGCCAGGGCATGATGGGAAGTGTAGGCGGGCAGTACGGCGGCGTAATGAGTCCGCCGTCACAGCACAGTGCCTTCCAGTTCAGCAGTTCAGGTATTTTGTTTAAGCACAGCAGCGATGCCTCAATGATCTGTGTGCGCTTCGTGGAGGATGTAGTCGCTTTCTGTGGTTGTGGTGGCGGAGGTCGAGTGCCGTCTTTGTCTGAAGTCCTCTGTAAGTTGTCTGGTTGTGGTTTAAGGTTGCATGACTTAATCATTTGTTGCTCTGGCTTTGTTTTCATGTGCAAATCAACAAGGTTTCTGCTTTTATGCTCTAATTAATCAGCTAGACTCTTTCTTTGACTATGATTGCAACACTGTCATCAGCCAATCAGAGGGAAAGCAGCAGTGGGGGGACTGAACATTTCTCCTTTTTTGTTGTGTTTGTGAACATCATGTGTCTTCTGTCAGTTTTGTTGTAAATGTGCACATAATTTCTTTTAAGATAAAAGATAATATTTGACTTTTCCGACAATTTTTCAAGTTGCTTAAGAAGAGACAGAATTAGATTATCTTTTTTAATTTAGTTGCATCAAAGACTTGAGTTCTGACAAAGAAACAAGCTGACTGATGTGGAGAATTGAATTATTTCTCTGTGTTACTGGTTTGTCTTTTAGTTGTAGGGCGGCCGTAATCAAGAACTGAATGTCTAAACAAAGATCGATTTTCTAAATGTCGGCAGTAGCTTTTTTTATTTCTTCTCACTTAGAGGTAGAGCTGAACGATTAGTCGTTTTACAATCTGAATTGTGATTTGAAACAATTTTTAATTAGCAAATTCCAAAGACTGCAATGTAGTGTAGACGTTATGCAGCGTGTCTGACCCAAGGTTTAAACTATCCTACCTCTGGTTTTTCAAATTCATGCCGTCTTCCTTGTGTGACAGTCACACTTTTGATGCTCATGATCCATGGCATTTTAAATCTACTGAGTTTAACTTACAAAAAAAAATCTAATATATGTCAGAAAAATTGCAATTAGAAGCAAGATTAGGCAAGATCATTCCCATTTGTCCTAAATTCAGAGTTCATGTTGGTCAGATCTCCACCTAATAGGGAGCTACAAGTAGTGTTTGGTAGAAGTTGTGTAGTTTAACAGCTATGGGTGGAAACTTACTTAGTTTTCAGTGTTGGTGTGTGCGTGTTTGTGTCTGTGTGTGTGTTTGTGTTGTCGTATTATCTTACGACCCTCTTATCTGCTCACACCTCCAGGAATGAGCCAGCAGCAGCAACACCAGGATCCGGTTTCATGTTTCCCGTGTGGGGCCGCCACCCCGCAGAGCCCCCTGCTGTCCCCCAGGATGGGGCAAGGTCAGAGCCCCATGCTGCAGCAGAACCAGGCCCAACCCCAGGGTCCGAACCAGGGAGGACCCCCCGGCTACCAGCCCGCTGCCGACCTCAATGGATGGCCTCAGTCTGCCAACATTTCCACCAGCAACAGGTAACGGCAGAGTGACGGCTCACTTGCTTTATGTCTTTATCTATGAAAGCTTTCTGCTCTCTTTCACTGAGCTGGCCTTCTTTCAGTGTGTACCCCCAGCAGTCCCAGTCTCAATACTCCACGCAGCCCAGCGGAGGAATGTACGGCAGCAGCAACAGCATGAACCTGGGAGTCGCCTTGGCTAGCAACGGAGGCAACATGAACCCCATGTCAGGACAGATGAGCTCCATGAATACAGAGCAGGTGAAAAAAGACACGATTCCAGATGAGCTGAAACAGTTAATCTGGTTCCTGCTTGACTGGGTCTTCATTACATTCATTCAGGAGCGCTCATTTTATTTCTGTGTTATGACTTTTCTTTTGTAGGTGACCGACAGCGGCCTGATCCTGGAGCAGCTCACAGGAATTGACATGTTGACACAAGATGGAGAAGCAGGTTCTGTGAGTGAAACCTCGTTGTTCTTTCGTAGATTACTTTGTGCGACATCATGTGAACTTTTCTGTGCTTAATCACTTACACATGTGATCAAAATCTGCTTTATTGGTCAAATAAATAGACACAAAGTACAAGAAAAAACAGAAGTAAATTGACTGTTTAACTACTAGGTATGTGTAAAAGAGCAAGTTCAAAGTGAACCTGACTTTTAGTGCAAGATAAAAGTGAACAAAAGTCTAGTGCAAATACAGTGATTAACAATAAATACAGAGTTATGGACACCTTATGTGCTTGAGGTAGGAGAACACAGAGCAGCGTCTTTGGGATGTATTATAAACAGCATTTGCAGTCTGAACAGTGGGGAAAAAATTAGAATAAAACATGAAAATTAGCCATGAAATGACTGTCACATGTTCCACAGTGTTCTACATCCCAGTGGAACATGTGACTGTCACATGTTCCACTGGGATGTAGGAACACTGTTCTAGTTCTTCCCAGCTTAGTGTTAAATTTAGCCTGAAATACATTATTTGACTATAGAGAAAAAAATACTACAGAGAAAATTGAAGCCTACACACCATAAATTAGTCTGTTATGTGCCTAGTCATTGTCTATAATATACAGGAAAGTCACCTGTTCTTCTTAGACCTGCTGTTTTAGTACACTTTATTTATACTGGTATCCCTCAGGGCTCTGTTTTAGGTCCCTTTTAGTTTTCAGACTACATGCTACAACTTGGCCACTTCATGCTTGGTATTTCCATCCTGTCAGTTGGTTAAGACGAGTTATTTAAACATTTTGCCCAATTTAAGTGTCTGATTCACTAAAAAAACAGACTGGATGCCTCTCTTGGCTGGAAAGGAAAAAATTTGTTTAGTTTCTTGGTCCTGACTCACTATACATAATGTCAAAGTTATTTTAAAAACCTGAATGACTTTACAAAAACCTAGTGATGTCTTGTGACAAACTAAATGTGTCATTCATTAATTCATCAGGTACTACCTATAATTTTCCAACACAAAGACAAATCCTTTGTTGCCCTTCACAAGAAGGTTCCATTTTATTATCTATATGGAAGAGATTATCTCGTAAGACAACGGGAAATTATATGGGCAAAGTAATAAACCGATAAACATGACTACATGTTTTTACCCCTAAAGCATGTTTTTTTTTTCAATTTCAGCTTGAAAAACATTTCAAATCAGTCAGTAATAGCTACTAACTTCAAGGCTAAAATTAACAACCTCTAGGTTTACGGATCAGAAACACTTGGAAGAATTTTGGAATACAGTAAATCCTGTTGTCCACATCATCAAGGGAAATTCACGTTACAGCAGCTGGATACACATGGGCTAACAGGGCTTAAAAAAATACACAGATAATAATAAAAATGGTATCACAGAGATGATATACCAGGCATGATGAACCTCTATATGTGTGTGTGTGTGTGTGTGTGTGTGTGTGTGTGTGTGTGTGTGTGTGTGTGTGTGTGTGTGTGTGTGTGTGTGTGTGTGTGTGTGTGTGTGTGTGTGTGTGTGTGTGTGTGTGTGTGTGTGTGTGTGTGTGTGTGTGTGTGTGTGTGTGTGTGTGTGTGTGTGTATACAGGTATGGCATGAGGATAAAGTACCCACAATTCTGTTTTTGCAGTGGAGAAAATGATATTGGTGGAAAAGACCAGCAGTTAACATGATATTATTACACATAGAGCTGTAAACGGAGTTTTACATTTTTTCCTTGGATTGTACGGGAGCAAACTTTGATTGTTTGTGGAAAAAAAACTTTTAACGGATGAAGTGACGCCAGAAGAGCTATAAGGAAAGGAACATTCCAGAGTAAATATCAGCATCATGACAAGTCAGTGACGCCCGATGTTACTGAACCAGTTCTAGAAATTCTTCACTGTAGCTCCACCTGGTTTGATACAACATCAGTACTACACACATTTAATTGAATGTCTTTTCATTAAATATTCCACACTTAGCCACAGGTTGTGTTTTAATAATAGATACAGCCTGATCTCTATCCAGGAACCTACAGAGTATGAACAGTAAAAAACATACGTTCTGTCAACACCTCAGCCTAGAGTGTTCTCATTGCAAGGCGTGAACAATGATTCCACCTTTTCTTCCACCACATGCACATTTCTGTTCCAGTAAGTTCCCTTGATGCTTACTGTGCTTCTGGTTTTCACTTTTGTAGAACTTCTGCTGACCCCTGCTGTGGCTGAGACAAGGTAATGCAGGAACTCGTTCAAAAACACTGACACCTGAAGTATGAAGGAGTTGACGGAAACACTGCCCCTCTATCACACCAGCCAACTCAGAGGCACTACAGACAGCCGGAGGACATCGGAGACACGTCAAAGCTTCAGAGCTGCATTCAGAGCAGCTTCACACTTTATGCAAACAGTCAGAAATTACAGGGAAACTGCCGTCTGAACCATCCTGACAGCAAACGCACAATGGGAGGATAATCACACACACAAAAGAGAAATACTGTGCCACTGCTGATTCAGGGACACATTTTAGTTTTTCACTGTAGCCCATGCTTTTTCTCTGTGTTAATTACTCAATATGTGTTATATTTATCTGTTTATCCTACATGGGATTAGAACAGCAATCAAGTTAAGGCTGCTCAAACAAATTGATTCATATTCAGTGAGTAAAAGAGTGCTAAAATGTGTTCTGTGTAGCATTTGAAACATAGATATCACATTAACCTAGTAAAGCCTGGTTTCCCCTGAAAGTAAAATCACTTTCAGAATGTATTTTAAGATAAATTCAGCCTAATTTATCTGAAAATGTTCGGATATACCCAAAAATTAAGAATTAAATTGTGTGTTTAAACAGTCACTCCTTTCAAAATATTAGTTTCTAATCATCAGTAGCATTAACAAGGTATAAATCTGAGACATTAGTATAATTAACCATTGAGTAGAAGTAAAAAATAAAGGTCTTTGTATCTCTATGTGGAGCTTTTGTCTCCCCCTTCTGGCTGTGAGAGTAATTACAGCATCTTTGCAGTTTTTCAGCTCTGGTCAACCAATCATAGTTGGTTGATGTAAAACTGCAATGTAGCCACAGAAATCACATTTAAAAATACTAAAATACTGAGTTTTACTTTTTATTGTCACTGTATGGTCCCATTCAGCAACAACATGAACATGACAGATGTTTATTTACATGTAAATATTACAATAATTTCAAGAAAACACACACTTTTTTAAAGTTACGTTGCTGACATGTATTTGTAAAATCAGAGATTGTAAAAGAGGAAGCATAAATCAAGTCAGGCAGCTCCTCTTTTTTCAAAATGCTACATACAGCACCTTTTTAGTAGTTTTCTGTCACTTGAAAGTCGCTGCAGTAAAACCTGCAACGTCTTTGTCAGTCCCAGGTTGTTTTCCATGAACTCACACAGTGTTTGCTGGTCGAATGTCTCCGGTCACATGAATGTATCATGAAGTTTGAAACCTCAAGCTAAGATCCTCTGAACCCTCTGAGGCTGTGTATTTACGATAGAGAAACTTTATTTTGTGAAACTGAACTAAACAGTTTGACAGGAGAACGGTTGACAAGCATAAATGAAACTTCTGGATTTTATCTTTTACGGTTCCGCTCTGGAGCCCGACTGAAGATGACAATGAGAAAGTTTATGGAGAAAATATTTACAGTTTATTTATAGTTTTGAAAAAGTTTTAGAGATTATTTGAATGACACATTTTAAAAAAATCAATGATATATATCTTTAAGGAAATCTCTGAAAATGATACATGTTGATGTCGATTTTAAAATTAATATATTTCAACTGCTGTAGTTACGGGGGCCCTGCGCCCCTCTTTAATGACTTTTGAATGAAGGTGAATGTGTATAGATAGTGTACATAGAGTTTTAATGTCCTTTTCCCCTAAGTGGTATTGTAAAGCAGTAGCTTGGAGTTTAGTTCCATAAACATTTGTCAAGGAGCAGAAATATATCATTGGTTAAACTTAGCAGTGGTTGGTCAGCTAATTATTCAGTTAATTGGTTCAAATGAAAGGCTTAAAATGTAAACTAAAAGTTTAACTGTCCTAAACTAATTTGTGCAATGTTCTAGCTAGTCAGGAGGCCAGCTAACTGACTTTCTTAGCTGCAAATCAAGAAATTTTTGTCATTTTCCTCCACGTATTGTAAATCGAAAGTTCAGCTGAGGTAACTAGCTAGCCTAGCTAACTTAGCATCAGTTTTCTGGTGAAACAGAAATAATGATTAGGCTGTTTTCCACTGCAGGAACCACCTGAAGCGGTAAAATAACCTAAATACCTAATTTAGTTTAGGTACTTTTGACCAACCCTGGCAGACTCGATAATAACTCATTAAAGACCTCAGTTAAGTAGCAGTTTCCTCGATAATGTCACCATCAACATGCTCAAAGAACTAGAGTTACGTCCAACAAACAATATTAGTTTTAGTTTTAGTTTTTTTTCTGAGCGGACCACAAAACAGAGCTTCACAGTGAATGTCCTGCAGTGGAAATGCTGCGTGTTCTAATCCTTTTATTAACCTTTAGCACTTTATAGCCTTCCTGATGTCCTCCCTTAGCCAGGAATAAAATATCTATAGCCATGAAATTTGGTACAAACAAAATGAATGACTTAGTTTTGGATGTCCTGTTTGGTGCTTACTAGCGAAGGTTAGCCTGTTAATATGCTAAGCTAGGTGAGCCAGTTTTTATTTCATTTCAATAAGTCAACTTGGAGTGCTTTACATGAAACATTAAAAGCATCAAGACAAACCGTATAAAGATATTTCAACACAATTAAGAATTAAACAGAATTTAAAAAGTAGAAATTACAGTGCAATTTAAGAAATTCAGAGGCTAACAGGTTCGCTTTAAAGAAAGACCGAAGCAAACCGAAAAGTCTTGAGCTTTGACTTGAAAACATTAGCACTGTTCGCACGTCTGTTTTGCTTATTAGCAAATGTTAGCATGACAGCACCCTACACTTGACTATCAGCATGTTAGCATTAGCGTGAGCAGCGTCTTCGGTTTTGTTCGACTGACTTTCAGGCCAAATTTGTCAGGAACTTTTTTTCCCGCTGAGATTCAGCCAAATGAGATTATTTCTGCCTCCAAAGCAGCTTTGCCTCTGAAAACAAAAACTTTTGCTGAACTAATAAAACTCCAACGCTACTGCCGCTTCCAGGTTGCGATGTGCCGGCCTGCGGGACTTTGTTGTGTTGGTCTTTGATGGTGATTGAGTGGAAATTTCTCCAGTAAACATACTAGTCATGCTAAATGAAAGGAGGCGACTCTTTACGATCCAGACTTCTATGGATTTTCACACTGGAGCATTCAGGAATAGTTTCGCATGAATCGGTCTGAAAGGTGCTGTTCTGTAGGTGATTTCTTGTAGCTTGTAATTGTGAACAAAACTGAGTGTATGCCTTGAATATCCATTCATTTTAAATCTGTTAAGCACACACCGTAAAGACGAAGAAGAAAACAAAACGTTTCCTTCGTATCTTTGTAGCTTTGACTGCAGTAAATCGTCCTCTGGTTCGCTAGCTTGTTGTTAAATCCCAAAGATGTTAAACTCTAAGATGAAGCCGTGGAGACTTTCTGAAAGGCAGACATTATGGCTCGTCGAATGATTTCTCTTGATTTTGACACACGCTGAAGATTTTTTCTCTTGATTTGTAGATGTATATTTTACCAACTGCAAGAATACTGTAATTCCTGTAAGTACCTTAAGACGCTGAAGACGTTAGCATAATGCCTTAGCTCTGTGATTCTCTGTCTGGTTTATTAACTGTGAGGTTTACAGGTGTTTTTATTTCTGTCATACACTGCTGACGCTTGAAGAATTAAACAATTTTTTAGATTTTTCTCCCGAGAAGCGGTGAATGGCGTGTCTGCTCCAGGAAATTACACTTTTGCTGTTTAAAATAGGCGATTATTTACTTTGTAGTTACACTGTTTTGCTGTTTTTTTGAGATTCTCCCTGATTAGCAGTGTGTTTTTGGTTTTCAAAAGGGGCATTAAATGTTTTTTTTAATTACTTTTTTAGCACATCCTTTAGAGCACGAATGTAGGACCATGTTGCTACTGAAGAGAGGCATCATTACGCTCGTAAAATTCAATATTGAAAATGCAAAACCACTGGGAAAATCACCACAATAAGGAGCTGTACATTGTTTACATGATTTTTAATGCTCGTGTTTAGTCTCTTCCTGTATCAACACCACGTATTTTCCTTGCTGGCTTACTTTTCGAATCAAAAAGAAGGATTCTTAACTTTTCCTTGCCAAACGTCTTAAACGTTAGACATTGTTTAAATGCAGATGTGAGATGAATTGGTGTAAAATCTGAAAAAATCTGATATGATTTGGGACATATCAGGTTAAATATCTCACAGAGCTATGGAAATATTTATGGAAATATTAAAAAAATACAACTTTACACATGTCCCACATCCAAAATGCCATCTAATTTCTTTTTTTTGTTCACCAAATGAAGATAAAAGGACAATGTTGCTCTTATTTTTACATCAGATCATCTCATTTTTCTGATTTAAAGCCAGTTTGGTCAGATTTATTCGATCTCCACAGAAATCTGCACAACAACGATGCCAGCTTTTAGGATTAAGTGTCCCTGGGTGATGATAAATGTTCAGATTCTAAAATCAGAAATGTTAAATCCTCCTTGATCTGCATGAAACGGCAACACTGGGAGAAAGAAACTTTATCCAGAGTCGTCAACTTGTACATTTTTCTTCATAAATACACCTTTAGCCCCTTTTAGAAACATTTCACTGGAGGGAGGCCGCTGTAAATAAAACTCTGGAGGCTCTTTTCCACTTCTGAAATGCGTCTGACCTCCTGAAACGGCGAGCGCTTGACGGTACACTAGTAAACCAGAGCAATACTGGAGCGTCGGCGTTCGCAGACTTGCAGTTTATGAAGACATTTTTGTTCCTTTTCTTTTGTTTGAAGTATCCTCTCTGCTGTGATGTTCATATTAAACGTCTCGGCGGCGACACAGTCCAGCACGTTCAGTTTCTTCAGAGTGTGAGTGTTTCATTATGCAGAAGTCCGGGCGTTCACACCCTTTATGCAAGCTGTCGACTCTAACGTTGCTTTTGCCAATGCTGCTTGTTAATTTATGATTCATGCCACTGTAAATAAATTATTTTTATTGAGATGGAACGCGTCTGTGTTTTTTTTTTTTATTCCAATCACAACTCACTGAGTCAACTGAATTAAAGACTTATTATCCAGTCATAAAGTCATTTTAATCCTCTTGTTGTCTTCATTTACAGTCAACAAAAATATTGTTTCCTTCTCTGAAAAAAAATCCAAAAATTCAGCAAAAAAATTCCCCAAAATTTCTGAAAATTTGCTAAACCTTCAGGAAGAAAATTCCAATAATTCCTTAAATATTTCCCTTAAAAGTTTTATATTAAAAAAATTGACAAGAAAATTTTAAATATTTTCAAAAAATCTTCCAAAAAAATCCTAAAAATATCTAAAGTGATTACATATATATCA